>NW_028270176.1:8663455-9366789 GCF_037043375.1 Chiloscyllium plagiosum
TCCTGTGTCAGTGTGATGGTATATCATTGATAGGTGCTGTCCTGTCTCAGAGTGATGGTATATCATTGCTGGTTGCTGTCCTGTGTCAGTGTGTTGGTATTTCATTGATAGCTGCTGTCCTTTGTCAGTGTGAAGGTCTATCATTGATAGGTGCTGTCCTGTCTCAGTGTGATGGTATGTCATTGGTAGGTGCTGTCCTGTCTCAGTGTGATGGTATATCATTGATAGGTGCTGACCTGTGTCAGTGTGATGGGGTGTCATTGATAGTGCTGTCCTGTGTCAGTGTGATGGTGTATCATTGATAGCTGCTGTCCTGTGTCAGTGTGATGGTCTATCATTGATAGGTGCTGTCCTGACTCAGTGTGATCGTATATCATTGACAGGTGCTGTCCTGTCTCATAGTTATGGCATATCATTGATAGGTGCTGTCCTGTGTCAGTGTGAAGGTCTATCATTGATAGGTGCTGTCCTGTGCCAGTGTGAAGAAATATCATTGCTGGTTGCTGTCCTGTGTCAGTGTGAAGGTATATCATTGATAGATGCTGTCCTGTGTCAGTGTGATGGTGTATCATTGATAGGTGCTGTCCTGTGTCAGTGTGATGGTATGTCATTGATAGGTGCTGTCCTGTGTCAGTGTGATGGTATATCATTGATAGATGCTGTCCTGTGTCAGTGCGATGGTATTTTATAGATCGTTTCTGTCCTGTCTCAGTGTAATGGTGTCTCATTGATAGGTGCTGTCCTGTGTCAGTGTGAAGGTATATCAATGATAGGTGCTGACCTGTGTCAGTGTGATGGGGTGTCATTGATAGTGCTGTCCTGTGTCAGTGTGAAGGTATGTCATTGATAGGTGCTGTCCAGTGTCAGTGTGATGGTATAACATTGATAGGTGCTGTCCTGTGTCAGTGTGATGGTATATCATTGATAGATGCTGTCCTGTGTCAGTGCGATGGTATTTTATAGATCGTTTCTGTCCTGTCTCAGTGTGATGGTGTCTCATTTATAGGTGCTGTCCTGTGTCAGTGTGAAGGTATATCATTGATAGGTGCTGACCTGTGTCAGTGTGATGGGGTGTCATTAATAGGTGCTGTCCTGTGTCAGTGTGAAGGTATATCATTGATAGGTGCTGTCCTGTGTCAGTGTGAAGGTATTTCATTGATAGTTGCTATCCTGTCTCAGTGTGATGGTGACTCATTGATCGGTGCTGTCCTGTGTCAGTGTGATGGTGTGTCATTGATAGGTGCTGTCCTGTCTCAGTGTGATGGTGTCTCATTGATCGGTGCTGTCATTTGTCAGTGTGATTGTGTGTCATTAATAGGTGCTGTCATTTGTCAGTGTGATGGTATATCATTGATAGGTGCTGTCCTGTCTCAGTGTGATGGTGTCTCATTGATAGGTGCTGTCCTGTGACAGTGTGATGGTGTGTCATTGATAGGTGCTGTCATTTGTCAGTGTGATGGTATATCATTGATAGGTGCAGTCCTGTGTCAGAGTGAAGGTCTATCATTGATAGCTGCTGTCCTGTCTCAGTGTGATGGTATATCATTGATAGGTGCTGTCCAGTCTTAGTGTGATGGTATATCATTGATAGGTGCTGTTCTGTCTCAGAGTGATGGTATATCATTGCTGGTTGCTGTCCTGTGTCAGTGTGATAGTATGCCATTGATAGGTGCTGTCCTGTGTCAGTGTGATGGTATATCATTGATAGGTGCTGTCCTGTGTCAGTGTGATGGTGTATCACTGATAGATGCTGTCCTGTGTCAGTGTGATGGTGTGTAATTGATAGGTGCTGTCCTGTTTCAGTGAGATGGTATATCGTTGATAGGTGCTGTCCTGTGTGAGTTTGATGGTACATCATTGATAGGTGCTGTCCTGTCTTATTGTGATAGTGTGTCATTGATAGGTGCTGTCCTGTCTCAGTGTGATGGTGTCTCATTGATCGGTGCTGTCATTTGTCAGTGTGATTGTGTGTCATTAATAGGTGCTGTCATTTGTCAGTGTGATGGTATATCATTGATAGGTGCTGTCCTGTCTCAGTGTGATGGTGTCTCATTGATAGGTGCTGTCCTGTGACAGTGTGATGGTGTGTCATTGATAGGTGCTGTCATTTGTCAGTGTGATGGTATATCATTGATAGGTGCAGTCCTGTGTCAGAGTGAAGGTCTATCATTGATAGCTGCTGTCCTGTCTCAGTGTGATGGTATATCATTGATAGGTGCTGTCCAGTCTTAGTGTGATGGTATATCATTGATAGGTGCTGTTCTGTCTCAGAGTGATGGTATATCATTGCTGGTTGCTGTCCTGTGTCAGTGTGATAGTATGCCATTGATAGGTGCTGTCCTGTGTCAGTGTGATGGTATATCATTGATAGGTGCTGTCCTGTGTCAGTGTGATGGTGTATCACTGATAGATGCTGTCCTGTGTCAGTGTGATGGTGTGTAATTGATAGGTGCTGTCCTGTTTCAGTGAGATGGTATATCGTTGATAGGTGCTGTCCTGTGTGAGTTTGATGGTACATCATTGATAGGTGCTGTCCTGTCTTATTGTGATAGTGTGTCATTGATAGGTGCTGTCCTGTGTCAGTGTGAAGGTATGTCATTGATAGGTGCTGTCCAGTATCAGTGTGATGACATATCATTGATAGGTGCTGTCCTGTGTCAGTGTGATGGTATATCATTGATAGGTGCTGTCCTGTCTCAGAGTGATGGTATATCATTGCTGGTTGCTGTCCTGTGTCAGTGTGTTGGTATTTCATTGATAGCTGCTGTCCTTTGTCAGTGTGAAGGTCTATCATTGATAGGTGCTGTCCTGTCTCAGTGTGATGGTATGTCATTGGTAGGTGCTGTCCTGTCTCAGTGTGATGGTATATCATTGATAGGTGCTGACCTGTGTCAGTGTGATGGGGTGTCATTGATAGTGCTGTCCTGTGTCAGTGTGATGGTGTATCATTGATAGCTGCTGTCCTGTGTCAGTGTGATGGTCTATCATTGATAGGTGCTGTCCTGACTCAGTGTGATCGTATATCATTGACAGGTGCTGTCCTGTCTCATAGTTATGGCATATCATTGATAGGTGCTGTCCTGTGTCAGTGTGAAGGTCTATCATTGATAGGTGCTGTCCTGTGCCAGTGTGAAGAAATATCATTGCTGGTTGCTGTCCTGTGTCAGTGTGAAGGTATATCATTGATAGATGCTGTCCTGTGTCAGTGTGATGGTGTATCATTGATAGGTGCTGTCCTGTGTCAGTGTGATGGTATGTCATTGATAGGTGCTGTCCTGTGTCAGTGTGATGGTATATCATTGATAGATGCTGTCCTGTGTCAGTGCGATGGTATTTTATAGATCGTTTCTGTCCTGTCTCAGTGTAATGGTGTCTCATTGATAGGTGCTGTCCTGTGTCAGTGTGAAGGTATATCAATGATAGGTGCTGACCTGTGTCAGTGTGATGGGGTGTCATTGATAGTGCTGTCCTGTGTCAGTGTGAAGGTATGTCATTGATAGGTGCTGTCCAGTGTCAGTGTGATGGTATAACATTGATAGGTGCTGTCCTGTGTCAGTGTGATGGTATATCATTGATAGATGCTGTCCTGTGTCAGTGCGATGGTATTTTATAGATCGTTTCTGTCCTGTCTCAGTGTGATGGTGTCTCATTTATAGGTGCTGTCCTGTGTCAGTGTGAAGGTATATCATTGATAGGTGCTGACCTGTGTCAGTGTGATGGGGTGTCATTAATAGGTGCTGTCCTGTGTCAGTGTGAAGGTATATCATTGATAGGTGCTGTCCTGTGTCAGTGTGAAGGTATTTCATTGATAGTTGCTATCCTGTCTCAGTGTGATGGTGACTCATTGATCGGTGCTGTCCTGTGTCAGTGTGATGGTGTGTCATTGATAGGTGCTGTCCTGTCTCAGTGTGATGGTGTCTCATTGATCGGTGCTGTCATTTGTCAGTGTGATTGTGTGTCATTAATAGGTGCTGTCATTTGTCAGTGTGATGGTATATCATTGATAGGTGCTGTCCTGTCTCAGTGTGATGGTGTCTCATTGATAGGTGCTGTCCTGTGACAGTGTGATGGTGTGTCATTGATAGGTGCTGTCATTTGTCAGTGTGATGGTATATCATTGATAGGTGCAGTCCTGTGTCAGAGTGAAGGTCTATCATTGATAGCTGCTGTCCTGTCTCAGTGTGATGGTATATCATTGATAGGTGCTGTCCAGTCTTAGTGTGATGGTATATCATTGATAGGTGCTGTTCTGTCTCAGAGTGATGGTATATCATTGCTGGTTGCTGTCCTGTGTCAGTGTGATAGTATGCCATTGATAGGTGCTGTCCTGTGTCAGTGTGATGGTATATCATTGATAGGTGCTGTCCTGTGTCAGTGTAATGGTGTATCACTGATAGATGCTGTCCTGTGTCAGTGTGATGGTGTGTAATTGATAGGTGCTGTCCTGTTTCAGTGAGATGGTATATCGTTGATAGGTGCTGTCCTGTGTGAGTTTGATGGTACATCATTGATAGGTGCTGTCCTGTCTTATTGTGATAGTGTGTCATTGATAGGTGCTGTCCTGTGTCAGTGTGAAGGTATGTCATTGATAGGTGCTGTCCAGTATCAGTGTGATGACATATCATTGATAGGTGCTGTCCTGTGTCAGTGTGATGGTATATCATTGATAGGTGCTGTCCTGTCTCAGAGTGATGGTATATCATTGCTGGTTGCTGTCCTGTGTCAGTGTGTTGGTATTTCATTGATAGCTGCTGTCCTTTGTCAGTGTGAAGGTCTATCATTGATAGGTGCTGTCCTGTCTCAGTGTGATGGTATGTCATTGGTAGGTGCTGTCCTGTCTCAGTGTGATGGTATATCATTGATAGGTGCTGACCTGTGTCAGTGTGATGGGGTGTCATTGATAGTGCTGTCCTGTGTCAGTTTGATGATATGTCATTGATAGGTGCTGTCCAGTGTCAGTGTGATGGTATAACATTGATAGGTGCTGTCCTGTGTCAGTGTGATGGTATATCATTGATAGGTGCTGTCCTGTGTCAGTGCGATGGTATTGTATAGATCGTTTCTGTCCTGTCTCAGTGTGATGGTGTCTCATTTATAGGTGCTGTCCTGTGTCAGTGTGAAGGTATATCATTGATAGGTGCTGACCTGTTTCAGTGTGATGGGGTGTCATTGATAGGTGCTGTCCTGTCTCAGAGTGATGGTATATCATTGCTGGTTGCTGTCCTGTGTCAGTGTGTTGGTATTTCATTGATAGCTGCTGTCCTTTGTCAGTGTGAAGGTCTATCATTGATAGGTGCTGTCCTGTCTCAGTGTGATGGTATGTAATTGATAGGTGCTGTCCTGTCTCAGTGTGATGGTATATCATTGATAGGTGCTGTCCTGTCTCAGTGTGATGTTATGTAATTGATAGGTGCTGTCCTGTGTCAGTGTGATGGTATATCATTGATAGGTGCTGTCCTTTCTCAGTGTGATGGTATGTCATTGACAGGTGCTGTCCTGTGTCAGTGTGATGGTATATCATTGATAGGTGCTGTCCTGTGTTAGTGTGTTGGTATTTCATTGTTAGGTGATGTCCTGTGTCAGTGTGATGATATATCATTGATAGGTGCTGTCCTGTGTCAGTGTGAAGGTCTATCATTGCTCGTTGCAGTCCTGTTCCAGTCTGAAGGTATATCATTGATAGGTGCTGTCTTGTCTCAGTGTGACGGTATATCATTGATAGGTGCTGTCCTGTCTCAGTGTGATGGTATATCATTGATAGCTGGTGTCCTGTGTCAGTGTGAAGGTATATCATTGCAGGTTGCTGTCCTGTGTCAGTGTGATGGTGTATCATTGATAGCTGCTGTCCTTTGTCAGTGTGATGGTCTATCATTGATAGGTGCTGTCCTGTGTCAGTGTGAAGGTATATCATTGCTGGTTGCAGTCCTGTCTCAGTGTGAAGCTATATCATTGATAGGTGCTGTCTTGTCTCAGTGTGACGGTATATCATTGATAGGTGCTGTCCTGTCTCAGTGTGATGGTATATCATTGATAGGTGCTGTCCTGTCTCAGTGTGATGGTATGTCATTGATAGGTGCTGTCCTGTCTCAGTGTCATGGTATATCATTGATAGGTGCTGACCTGTCTCAGTGTGATGGTATGTCATTGATAGGTGCTGTCCTGTGTCAGTGTGATGGTATAACATTGATAGGTGCTGTCCTGTCTCAGTGTGATGGTATGTCATTGACAGGTGCTGTCCTGTGTCAGTGTGATGGTATATCATTGATAGGTGCTGTCCTGTGTCAGTGTGAAGGTATGTCATTGCTGGTTGCAGTCCTGTGTCAGTGTGAAGGTATATCATTGATAGGTGCTGTCCTGTCTCAGTGTGAAGGTATATCATTGCTGGTTGCAGTCCTGTGTCAGTGTGAAGGTATATCATTGATAGGTGCTGTCCTGTCCCTGTGTGATGGTATGTCATTGACAGGTGCTGTCCTGTGTCAGTGTGTTGGTATTTCATTGTTAGGTGCTGTCCTGTGTCAGTGTGATGATATATCATTGATAGGTGCTGTCCTGTGTCAGTGTGAAGGTCTATCATTGATAGGTGCTGTCCTGTGTCAGTGTGAAGGTATATCATTGCTGGTTGCAGTCCTGTGTCAGTGTGAAGGTATATCAGTGATAGGTGCTGTCCTGTGTCTGTGTGAAGGTATGTCATTGATAGGTGCTGTCCAGTGTCAGTGTGATAACATATCATTGAGAGGTGCTGTCCTGTGTCAGTGTGTTGGTATTTCATTGATAGTTGCTGTCCTGTCTCAGTGTGATGGTGTCTCATTGATAGTTGCTGTCTTGTGTCAGTGTGATGGTGTATCATTGATAGGTGGTGTCCTGTGTCAGTGTGAAGGTCTATCATTGATCGGTGCTGTCCTGTGTCAGTGTGATGGTATATAATTGATAAGTACTGTCCTGTCTCAGTATGATGCTACATCATTGACAGGTGCTGTCCTGTGTCAGTGTGATGGTATATCATTGATAGGTGCTGTCCTGTCTCAGTGTGATTGTTTATCATTGATCGGTGCTGTCCTGTCTCATTGTGATGGTATGTCATTGATAGGTGCTGTCCTGTCTCAGTATGATCGTATATCATTGATAGGTGCTGTCCTGTCTCAGTGTGATGGTATGTCATTGACAGGTGCTGTCCTGTGTCAGTTTGATGGTATATCATTGATAGGTGCTGTCCTGTGTCAGTGTGTTGGTATTTCATTGTTAGGTGCTGTCCTGTGTCAGTGTGATGATTTCTCATTGATAGGTGCTGTCCTGTGTCAGTGTGAAGGTCTATCATTGATAGGTGCTGTCCTGTGTCAGTGTGAAGGTATATCATTGCTGGTTGCAGTCCTGTGTCAGTGTGAAGGTATATCATTGATAGGTGCTGTCTTGTCCCTGTGTGATGGTATATCATTGATAGGTGCTGTCCTGTGTCAGTGTGATGGTGTGTCATTGATAGGTGTTGTCCTGTGTCAGTGTGTTGGTATTTCATTGTTAGGTGCTGTCCTGTGTCAGTGTGATGATATATCATTGATAGGTGCTGTCCTGTGTCAGTGTGAAGGTCGATCATTGATAGGTGCTGTCCTGTGTCAGTGTGAAGGTATATCATTGCTGGTTGCAGTCCTGTGTCAGTGTGAAGGTATATCATTGATAGGTGCTGTCCTGTCCCTGTGTGATGGTATATCATTGATAGGTGCTGTCCTGTGTCAGTGTGATGGTGTGTCATTGATAGGTGCTGTCCTGTGTCAGTGTGAAGGTATGTCATTGATAGGTGCTGTCCAGTGTCAGTGTGACGACATATCATTGATAGGTGCTGTCCTGTGTGAGTGTGATGGTATATCATTGATAGGTGCTGTCCTGTCTCAGAGTGATGGTCTTTCATTGCTGGTTGCTGTCCTGTGTCAGTGTGTTGGTATTTCATTGATAGTTGCTGTCCTGTCTCAGTGTGATGGTGTCTCATTGATAGGTTCTGTCCTGTCTCAGTGTGATGTTGTGTCATTGATAGGTGCTGTGCTGTGTCAGTGTGTTGGTATTTCATTGTTTGGTGCTGTCCTGTGTCAGTGTGATGATATATCATTGAGAGGTGCTGTCCTGTGTCAGTGTAATGGTATATAATTGATAAGTGCTGTCCTGTCTCAATAAGATGCTACATCATTGATAGGTGCTGTCCTGTGTCAGTGTGAAGGTATATCATTGATAGGTGCTGTCTTGTGTCAGTGTGATGGTGTATCATTGATAGGTGGTGTCCTGTGTCAGTGTGAAGGTCTATCATTGATAGGTGCTGTCCTGTGTCAGTGTGATGGTATATAATTGATAAGTACTGTCCTGTCTCAGTATGATGCTACATCATTGACAGGTGCTGTCCTGAGTCAGTGTGATGGTATATCATTGATAGGTGCTGTCCTGTCTCAGTGTGATTGTTTCTCATTGATCGGTGCTGTCCTGTCTCATTGTGATGGTATGTCATTGATAGGTACTGTCCTGTCTCAGTATGATCGTATATCATTGATAGGTGCTGTCCTGTGTCAGTGTGTTGGTATTTCATTGTTAGGTGCTGTCCTGTGTCAGTGTGATGATATATCATAGATAGGTGCTGTCCTGTGTCAGTGTGTTGGTATTTCATTGTTAGGTGCTGTCCTGTGTCAGTGTGATGATATATCATTGATAGGTGCTGTCCTGTGTCAGTGTGAAGGTCTATCATTGATAGGTGCTGCCCTGTGTCAGTGTGAAGGTATATCATTGCTGGTTGCAGTCCTGTGTCAGTGTGAAGGTATATCATTGATAGGTGCTGTCTTGTCCCTGTGTGATGGTATATCATTGATAGTTGCTGTCCTGTGTCAATGTGATGGTGTGTCATTGATAGGTGCTGTCCTGTGTCAGTGTGTTGGTATTTCATTGTTAGGTGCTGTCCTGTGTCAGTGTGATGATATATCATTGATAGGTGCTGTCCTGTGTCAGTGTGAAGGTCTATCATTGATAGGTGCTGTCCTGTGACAGTGTGAAGGTATATCATTGCTGGTTGCAGTCCTGTGTCAGTGTGAAGGTATATCATTGATAGGTGCTGTCCTGTCCCTGTGTGATGGTATATCATTGATAGGTGCTGTCCTGTGTCAGTGTGATGGTGTGTCATTGATAGGTGCTGTCCTGTGTCAGTGTGAAGGTATGTCATTGATAGGTGCTGTCCAGTGTCAGTGTGATGACATATCATTGATAGGTGCTGTCCTGTGTGAGTGTGATGGTATATCATTGATAGGTGCTGTCCTGTCTCAGAGTGATGGTATATCATTGCTGGTTGCAGTCCTGTGTCAGTGTGTTGGTATTTCATTGATAGTTGCTGTCCTGTCTCAGTGTGATGGTGTCTCATTGATAGGTTCTGTCCTGTCTCAGTGTGATGGTGTGTCATTGATAGGTGCTGTCCTGTGTCAGTGCGAAGGTGTGTCATTGATAGGTGCTGTCCTGTGTCAGTGTGATGGTATATAATTGATAAGTACTGTCCTGTCTCAGTATGATGCTACATCATTGATAGGTGCTGTCTTGTGTCAGTGTGATGGTGTATCATTGATAGGTGCTGTCCTGCGTCAGTGTGAAGGTCTCTCATTGAGAGGTGCTGTCCTGTGTCAGTGTGATGGTATATAATTGATAAGTGCTGTCGTGTCTCAGTGTGATGCTACATCATTGATAGGTGCTGTCTTGTGTCAGTGTGATGGTGTATCATTGATAGGTGCTGTCCTGTGTCAGTGTGAAGGTCTATCATTGATAGGTGCTGTCCTGTGTCAGTGTGATGGTATATAATTGATAAGTACTGTCCTGTCTCAGTATGATGCTACATCATTGACAGGTGCTGTCCTGTGTCAGTGTGATGGTGTATCATTGATAGGTGCTGTCCTGTCTCAGTAAGATGCTACATCATTGATAGGTGCTGTCTTGTGTCAGTGTGATGGTGTATCATTGATAGGTGGTGTCCTGTGTCAGTGTGAAGGTCTATCATTGATAGGTGCTGTCCTGTGTCAGTGTGATGGTATATAATTGATAAGTACTGTCCTGTCTCAGTATGATGCTACATCATTGACAGGTGCTGTCCTGTGTCAGTGTGATGGTATATCATTGATAGGTGCTGTCCTGTCTCAGTGTGATTGTTTATCATTGATCGGTGCTGTCCTGTCTCATTGTGATGGTATATCATTGATAGGTGCTGTCCTGTCTCAGTATGATCGTATATCATTGATAGGTGCTGTCCTGTCTCAGTATGATCGTATATCATTGATAGGTGCTGTCCTGTCTCAGTGTGATAGTATATCATTGATAGGTGATGTCCTGTGTCAGTGTGATAGTATATCATTGATAGGTGATGTCCTGTGTCAGTGTGTTGGTATTTCATTGTTAGGTGCTGTCCTGTGTCAGTGTGATGATATATCATTGATAGGTGCTGTCCTGTGTCAGTGTGAAAGTCTATCATTGATAGGTGCTGTCCTGTGTCAGTGTGAAGGTATATCATTGCTGGTTGCAGTCCTGTGTCAGTGTGAAGGTATATCATTGATAGGTGCTGTCTTGTCCCTGTGTGATGGTATATCATTGATAGTTGCTGTCCTGTGTCAATGTGATGGTGTGTCATTGATAGGTGCTGTCCTGTGTCAGTGTGTTGGTATTTCATTGTTAGGTGCTGTCCTGTGTCAGTGTGATGATATATCATTGATAGGTGCTGTCCTGTGTCAGTGTGAAGGTCTATCATTGATAGGTGCTGTCCTGTGACAGTGTGAAGGTATATCATTGCTGGTTGCAGTCCTGTGTCAGTGTGAAGGTATATCATTGATAGGTGCTGTCCTGTCCCTGTGTGATGGTATATCATTGATAGGTGCTGTCCTGTGTCAGTGTGATGGTGTGTCATTGATAGGTGCTGTCCTGTGTCAGTGTGAAGGTATGTCATTGATAGTTGCTGTCCTGTGTCAATGTGATGGTGTGTCATTGATAGGTGCTGTCCTGTGTCAGTGTGTTGGTATTTCATTGTTAGGTGCTGTCCTGTGTCAGTGTGATGATATATCATTGATAGGTGCTGTCCTGTGTCAGTGTGAAGGTCTATCATTGATAGGTGCTGTCCTGTGACAGTGTGAAGGTATATCATTGCTGGTTGCAGTCCTGTGTCAGTGTGAAGGTATATCATTGATAGGTGCTGTCCTGTCCCTGTGTGATGGTATATCATTGATAGGTGCTGTCCTGTGTCAGTGTGATGGTGTGTCATTGATAGGTGCTGTCCTGTGTCAGTGTGAAGGTATGTCATTGATAGGTGCTGTCCTGTGTGAGTGTGATGGTATATCATTGATAGGTGCTGTCCTGTCTCAGAGTGATGGTATATCATTGCTGGTTGCTGTCCTGTGTCAGTGTGTTGGTATTTCATTGATAGTTGCTGTCCTGTCTAAGTGTGATGGTGTCTCATTGATAGGTTCTGTCCTGTCTCAGTGTGATGGTGTGTCATTAATAGGTGCTGTCCTGTGTCAGTGCGAAGGTGTGTCATTGATAGGTGCTGTCCTGTGTCAGTGTGATGGTCTATCATTGAGAGGTGCTGTCCTGTGTCAGTGTGATGGTATATAATTGATAAGTGCTGTCGTGTCTCAGTATGATGCTACATCATTGATAGGTGCTGTCTTGTGTCAGTGTGATGGTGTATCATTGATAGGTGCTGTCCTGTGTCAGTGTGAAGGTCTATCATTGATAGGTGCTGTCCTGTGTCAGTGTGATGGTATATAATTGATAAGTACTGTCCTGTCTCAGTATGATGCTACATCATTGACAGGTGCTGTCCTGTGTCAGTGTGATGGTATATCATTGATAGGTGCTGTCCTGTCTCATTGTGATGGTATGTCATTGATAGGTGCTGTACTGTCTCAGTGTGATCGTATATCATTGATTGGTGCTGTCCTGTATCAGTGTGATGGTGTATCATTGATAGGTGCTATCCTGTCTCAGTGTGATGGTATATCATTAATAGGTACTGTCCTGTTTCAGTGTGACGGTCTATCATTGATAGGTGCTGTCCTGTCTCATTGTGATTGTATAACATTGATAGGTGCTGTCCTGTCTCATTGTGATGGTATAACATTGATAGGTGCTGTCCTGTGTCAGTGTGATGGTATATCATTGATAGGTGCTGTCCTGTCTCATTGTGATGGTATATCATTGATAGGTGCTGTCCTGTCTCATTGTGATGGTATAACATTGATAGGTGCTGTCCTGAGTCAGTGTGATGGTGTATCATTGATAAGAGCTGTCCTGTGTCATTGTGATGGTATATCATTGATAGGTGCTGTCCTGTCTCATTGTGATTGTATATCATTGATAGGTGCTGTCCTGTCTCATTGTGATGGTATATCATTGATAGGTGCTGTCCTGTGTCAGTGTGAAGGTGTGTCATTGATAGGTGCTGTCATTTGTCAGTGTGATGGTATATCAATGATAGGTGCTGTCCTGAGTCAGTGTGAAGGTGTGTCATTGATAGGTGCTGTCATTTGTCAGTGTGATGGTATATCATTGATAGGTGCTCCCCTGTGTCTAATGTGAAGGTATATCATTGATAGCTGCTGTCCTATATCATTGTGATTGCATATCATTGATAGGTGCTGTCCTGTCTCAGTGTGACCGTATATCATTGATAGGTGCTGTCCTGTGTCAGTGTGATGGTGTGTCATTGATAGGTGCTGCCCTGTGTCAGTGTGATGGTGTATCATTGATTGGTCCTGCCCTGTATCAGTGTGATGGTGTATCATTGATAGGTACTGTCCTGTGTCAGTGTGACGGTCTATCATTGATAGGTGCTGTCCTGTATCATTGTGATGGTATATCATTGCTGGTTGCTGTTCTGTCTCAGTGTGATGGTATATCATTGATAGGTGCTGTCCTGTCTCAGTGTGAAGGTATTTCATTGACAGGTGCTATCCTGTGTCAGTGTGAAGGTATATCATTGCTGGTTGCAGTCCTGTGTCAGTGTGAAGCTATATCATTGATAGGTGCTGTCTTGTCTCAGTGTGACGGTATATCATTAAAGGTGCTGTCCTGTGTCAGTGTGATGGAATGTCATTGATAGGTGCTGTCCTGTCTCAGTGTGATGGTATATCATTGATAGGTGCTGTCCTGTCTCAGTGTGATGGTATGTCATTGATAGGTGCTGTCCTGTGTCAGTGTGATGGTATATCATTGATAGGTGCTGTCCTGTCTCAGTGTGATGGTATGTCATTGACAGGTGCTGTCCTGTGTCAGTGTGATGGTATGTCATTGACAGGTGCTGTCCTGTGTCAGTGTGAAGGTCTATCATTGATAGGTGCTGTCCTGTGTCAGTGTGATGGTATATCATTGCTGGTTGCAGTCCTGTGTCAGTGTGAAGGTCTATCATTGATAGGTGCTGTCTTGTCTCAGTGTGACGGTATATCATTGATAGGTGCTGTCCTGTGTCAGTGTGATGGTATATCATTGATAGGTGCTGTCCTGTGTCAGTGTGATGGTATGTCATTGATAGGTGCTGTCCTGTGTCAGTGTGATGGTATATCATTGATAGGTGCTGTCCTGTGTCTGTGTGATGGTATGTCATTGATAGGTGCTGTTTCGAGTCAGTGTGATGGTTTGTCATTGATAGGTGCTGTCCTGTGTCAGTGTGATGGTATATCATTGATAGGTGCTGTCCTGTGTCAGTGTGATGGTATGTCATTGATAGGTGCTGTCCTGTGTCAGTGTGATGGTATATCATTGATAGTTGCTGTCCTGTGTCAGTGTGATGGTATATCATTGATAGGTGCTGTCCTGTGTCAGTGTGATGGTATATCATTGATAGGTGCTGTCCTGTGTCAGTGTGATGGTGTGTCATTGATAGGTGCTGTCCTGTGTCAGTGTGAAGGTCTATCATTGATAGGTGCTGTCCTGTGTCAGTGTGACGGTATTTCATTGATAGGTGCTGTCCTGTCTCAGTGTGATGGTGACTCATTGATCGGTGCTGTCCTGTGTCAGTGTGATGGTGTGTCATTGATAGGTGCTGTCCTGTGTCAGTGTGTTGGTATTTCATTGATAGGTGCTGTCCTGTCTCAGTGTGATGGTGTCTCATTGATAGGTGCTGTCCTGTGACAGTGTGATGGTGTGTCATTCATAGGTGCTGTCATTTGTCAGTTTGATGGTGTGTCATTGATAGGTGCTGTCATTTGTCAGTGTGATGGTATATCATTGATAGGTGCAGTCCTGTGTCAGAGTGAAGGTCTATCATTGATAGCTGCTGTCCTATGTCAGTGTGATGGTTTCTCATTGATAGGTGCTGTCCAGTCTTAGTGTGATGGTATATCATTGATAGTTGCTGTTCTCTCTCAGAGTGATGGTATATCATTGCTGGTTGTTGTCCTGTGTCAGTGTGATAGTATGTCATTGATAGGTGCTGTCCTGTGTCAGTGTGATGGTATATCATTGATAGGTGCTGTCCTGTGTCAGTGTGATGGTGTATCATTGATAGGTGCTGTCCTGTGTCAGTGTGATGGTGTGTCATTGATAGGTGCTGTCCTGTGTCAGTGTGAAGGTATGTCATTGATAGGTGCTGTCCTGTGTCAGTGTGATGGTATATCATTGATAAGTGCTGTCCTGTCTCAGAGTGATGGTATATCATTGCTGGTTGCTGTCCTGTGTCAGTGTGTTGGTATTTCATTGATAGTTGCTGTCCTGTCTCAGTGTGATGGTGTCTCATTGATAGGTTCTGTCCTGTCTCAGTGTGATGGTGTGTCATTGATAGGTGCTGTCCTGTGTCAGTGCGAAGGTGTGTCATTGATAGGTGCCGTCCTGTGTCAGTGTGAAGGTATGTCATTGATAGGTGCTGTCCTGTGTCAGTGTGATGGTATATCATTGATAAGTGCTGTCCTGTCTCAGAGTGATGGTATATCATTGCTGGTTGCTGTCCTGTGTCAGTGTGTTGGTATTTCATTGATAGTTGCTGTCCTGTCTCAGTGTGATGGTGTCTCATTGATAGGTTCTGTCCTGTCTCAGTGTGATGGTGTGTCATTGATAGGTGCTGTCCTGTGTCAGTGCGAAGGTGTGTCATTGATAGGTGCTGTCCTGTGTCAGTGTGATGGTATATAATTGATAAGTGCTGTCGTGTCTCAGTATGATGCTACATCATTGATAGGTGCTGTATTGTGTCAGTGTGATGGTGTATCATTGATTGGTGCTGTCCTGTGTCAGTGTGAAGGTCTATCATTGATAGGTGCTGTCCTGTGTCAGTGTGATGGTATATAATTGATAAGTACTGTCCTGTCTCAGTATGATGCTACATCATTGACAGGTGCTGTCCTGTCTCAGTGTGATGGTGTATCATTGATAGGTGCTGCACTGTGTCAGTGTGTTGGAATTTCTTTGATAGGTGCTGTCCTGTCTCAGTGTGATGGTGTCTCATTGACAGGTGCTATCCTGTGTCAGTGTGAAGGTATATCATTGATAGGTGCTGTCCTGTCTCATTGTGATGGTATGTCATTGATAGGTGCTGTACTGTCTCAGTGTGATCTTATATCATTGATTTGTGCTGTCCTGTCTCATTGTGATGGCATATCATTGATAGGTGCTGTCCTGTGTCAGTGTGTTGGTATTTCATTGATAGGTGCTGTCCTGTCTCAGTGTGATGGTGTCTCATTGATAGGTGGTGTCCTGTGTCAGTGTGATGGTATATCATTGATAGGTGCTGTCCTGTGTCAGTGTGAAGGTCTATCATTGATGGGTGCTGTCCCGAGTCAATGTGGAGGTCTATCATTGATAGGTGCTTTCCTGTCTGAGTTTGATGGTATATAATTCATAGGTGATGTCCTGTGTCAGTTTGAAGATCTGTCATTGATAGGTGCTGTCCTGTTTCACTGTGATGGTATATCATTGATAGGTGCTGTCCTGTCTCAGAGTGATGGTGTGTCATTGATAGGTGCTGTCCTGTCTCATTGTGATTGTATAACATTGATAGGTGCTGTCCTGTGTCAGTGTGATGGTACATCATTGATAGGTGCTGTCCAGTCTCATTGTGATGGTATAACATTGATAGGTGCTGTCCTGTGTCAGTGTGATGGTATATCATTGATAAGTGCTGTCCTGTCTCATTGTGATGGTATATCATTGATAGGTGCTGTCCTGTCTCATTGTGATGGTATATCATTGATAGGTGCTGTCCTGTCTCATTGTGATGGTATATCATTGATAGGTGCTGTCCTGTGTCAGTGTGAAGGTGTGTCATTGATAGGTGCTGTCATTTGTCAGTGTGATGGTATATCATTGATAGCTGCTGTCCTGTGTCAGTGTGATGGTCTATCATTGATAGGTGCTGTGCTGTGTCAGTGTGAAGGTTTTTCATTGATAGATGCTGTCCTGTGTCAGTGTGAAGGTATATCATTGCTGGTTGCAGTCCTGTGTCAGTGTGAAGCTATATCATTGATAGGTGCTGTCTTGTCTCAGTGTGATGGTATGTCATTGATTGGTGCTGTCCTGTCTCAGTGTGATGGTATATCATTGATAGGTGCTGTCCTGTGTCAGTGTGATGGTATATCATTGATAGGTGCTGTCCTGTGTCAGTGTGTTGGTATTTCATTGTTAGATGCTGTCCTGTGTCAGTGTGAAGGTATATCATTGCTGTTTGCAGTCCTGTGTCAGTGTGAAGCTATATCATTGATAGGTGCTGTCCTGTGTCAGTGTGTTGGTATTTCATTGTTCGATGCTGTCCTGTGTCTGTGTGAGGGTATATCATTGATAGGTGCTGTCCTGCGTCAGTGTGATGGTATATCATTGATAGGTGCTGTCCTGTCTCATTGTGATGGTATATCATTGATAGGTGCTGTCCTGTGTCAGTGTGAAGGTGTGTCATTGATAGGTGCTGTCATTTGTCAGTGTGATGGTATATCATTGATAGCTGCTGTCCTGTGTCAGTGTGATGGTCTATCATTGATAGGTGCTGTGCTGTGTCAGTGTGAAGGTTTTTCATTGATAAATGCTGTCCTGTGTCAGTGTGAAGGTATATCATTGCTGGTTGCAGTCCTGTGTCAGTGTGAAGCTATATCATTGATAGGTGCTGTCTTGTCTCAGTGTGATGGTATGTCATTGATTGGTGCTGTCCTGTCTCAGTGTGATGGTCTATCATTGATAGGTGCTGTGCTGTGTCAGTGTGAAGGTTTTTCATTGATAGATGCTGTCCTGTGTCAGTGTGAAGGTATATCATTGCTGGTTGCAGTCCTGTGTCAGTGTGAAGCTATATCATTGATAGGTGCTGTCTTGTCTCAGTGTGATGGTATGTCATTGATTGGTGCTGTCCTGTCTCAGTGTGATGGTATATCATTGATAGGTGCTGTCCTGTGTCAGTGTGATGGTATTTCATTGTTAGATGCTGTCCTGTGTCAGTGTGAAGGTATATCATTGCTGTTTGCAGTCCAGTGTCAGTGTGAAGCAATATCATTGATAGGTGCTGTCCTGTGTCAGTGTGTTGGTATTTCATTGTTCGATGCTGTCCTGTCCCTGTGTGATGGTATATCATTGATAGGTGCTGTCCTGTGTCAGTGTGATGGTATATCATTGATAGGTGCTGTCCTGTGTCAGTGTGATGGTCTATCATTGTTAGGTGCTGTCCCGAGTCAGTGTGATGGTGTGTCATTGATAGGTGCCGTCCCGAGTCAGTGCGATGGTATATCATTGATAGTTGCTGTCCTGTGTCAGTGTGAAGGTGTGTCATTGATAGGTGCTGTCATTTGTCAGTGTGATGGTATATCATTGATAGCTGCTGTCCTGTGTCAGTGTGATGGTCTATCATTGATAGGTGCTGTGCTGTGTCAGTGTGAAGGTATTTCATTGATAGGTGCTGTCCTGTGTCAGTGTGAAGGTATATCATTGCTGGTTGCAGTCCTGTGTCAGTGTGATGGTATCTCATTGATAGGTGCTGTCCTGTGTCAATGTGATGGTATGGCATTGATAGGTGCCGTCCCGAGTCAGTGCAATGGTATATCATTGATAGTTGCTGTCCTGTGTCAGTGTGATGGTATATCATTGATAGGTGCTGTCCTGTGTCAGTGTGATGGTGTGTCATTGATATGTGCTGTCCTGTGTCAGTGTGATGGTGTGTCATTGATAGGTGCTGTCCTGTGTCAGTGTGATGGTGTATCATTGATAGGTGCTGTCCTGTGTCAGTGTAATGGTCTATCGTTGATAGGTGCTGTCCTGTGTCAGAGAGAAGGTATATCATTGATAGGTGCTGTCCTGTGTCAGTGTGACAGAGTGTCATTGAAAGCTCCTGTACTGTGTTAGCGTGATGGGATATCATTGATAAGTTCTGTACAATGTCAGTGTGAAGTTATATCATTGATAGGTTCTGTCCTATGTCAGTGTGAAGGTCTATCATTGACAGGTGCTGTCCTGTCTCAGAGTGATGGTGTGTCATTGATAGGTGCTGTCCTGTCTCATTGTGAATGTATAACATTGATAGGTGCTGTCCTGTGTCAGTGTGATGGTACATCATTGATAGGTGCTGTCCTGTCTCATTGTGATGGTATAACATTGATAGGTGCTGTCCTGTGTCAGTGTGATGGTATATCATTGATAAGTGCTGTCCTGTCTCATTGTGATGGTATATCATTGATAGGTGCTGTCCTGTCTCATTGTGATGGTATATCATTGATAGGTGCTGTCCTGTCTCATTGTAATGGTATATCATTGATAGGTGCTGTCCTGTGTCAGTGTGAAGGTGTGTCATTGATAGGTGCTGTCATTTGTCAGTGTGATGGTATATCATTGATAGCTGCTGTCCTGTGTCAGTGTGATGGTCTATCATTGATAGGTGCTGTGCTGTGTCTGTGTGAAGGTATTTCATTGATAGGTGCTGTCCTGTGTCAGTGTGAAGGTATATCATTGCTGGTTGCAGTCCTGTGTCAGTGTGAAGCTATATCATTGATAGGTGCTGTCTTGTCTCAGTGTGATGGTATGTCATTGATTGGTGCTGTCCTGTCTCAGTGTGATGGTATATCATTGATAGGTGCTGTCCTGTGTCAGTGTGATGGTATATCATTGATAGGTGCTGTCCTGTGTCAGTGTGTTGGTATTTCATTGTTAGATGCTGTCCTGTGTCAGTGTGAAGGTATATCATTGCTGTTTGCAGTCCTGTGTCAGTGTGAAGCTATATCATTGATAGGTGCTGTCCTGTGTCAGTGTGTTGGTATTTCATTGTTAGATGCTGTCCTGTGTCTGTGTGAGGGTATATCATTGATAGGTGCTGTCCTGCGTCAGTGTGATGGTATATCATTGATAGGTGCTGTCCTGTGTCAGTGTGATGGTATATCATTGACAGGTGCTGTCCCGAGTCAGTGTGATGGTATGTCATTGATAGGTGCTGTCCTGTGTCAGTGTGATGGTATATCATTGATAGGTGCTGTCCTGTGTCAGTGTGATGGTATGTCATTGATAGGTGCTGTCCTGTGTCAGTGTGATGGTATCTCATTGATAGGTGCTGTCCTGTGTCAATGTGATGGTATGTCATTGATAGGTGCCGTCCCGAGTCAGTGCGATAGTGTATCATTGATAGTTGCTGTCCTGTGTCAGTGTGATGGTATATCATTGATAGGTGCTGTCCTGTGTCAGTGTGATGGTATCTCATTGATAGGTGCTGTCCTGTGTCAATGTGATGGTATGTCATTGATAGGTGCCGTCCCGAGTCAGTGCGATGGTATATCATTGATAGTTGCTGTCCTGTGTCAGTGTGATGGTATATCATTGATAGGTGCTGTCCTGTGTCAGTGTGATGGTGTGTCATTGATAGGTGCTGTCCTGTGTCAGTGTGATGGTGTATCATTGATAGGTGCTGTCCTGTGTCAGTGTAATGGTCTATCGTTGATAGGTGCTGTCCTGTGTCAGAGAGAAGGTATATCATTGATAGGTGCTGTCCTGTGTCAGTGTGACAGAGTGTCATTGAAAGCTCCTGTACTGTGTTAGCGTGATGGGATATCATTGACAAGTTCTGTACAATGTCAGTGTGAAGTTATATCATTGATAGGTTCTGTCCTATGTCAGTGTGAAGGTCTATCATTGACAGGTGCTGTCCTGTCTCAGAGTGATGGTGTGTCATTGATAGGTGCTGTCCTGTCTCATTGTGAATGTATAACATTGATAGGTGCTGTCCTGTGTCAGTGTGATGGTACATCATTGATAGGTGCTGTCCTGTCTCATTGTGATGGTATACCATTGATAGGTGCTGTCCTGTGTCAGTGTGATGGTATATCATTGATAAGTGCTGTCCTGTCTCATTGTGATGGTATATCATTGATAGGTGCTGTCCTGTCTCATTGTGATGGTATATCATTGATAGGTGCTGTCCTGTCTCATTGTGATGGTATATCATTGATAGGTGCTGTCCTGTGTCAGTGTGAAGGTGTGTCATTGATAGGTGCTGTCATTTGTCAGTGTGATGGTATATCATTGATAGCTGCTGTCCTGTGTCAGTGTGATGGTCTATCATTGATAGGTGCTGTGCTGTGTCAGTGTGAAGGTATTTCATTGATAGGTGCTGTCCTGTGTCAGTGTGAAGGTATATCATTGCTGGTTGCAGTCCTGTGTCAGTGTGAAGCTATATCATTGATAGGTGCTGTCTTGTCTCAGTGTGATGGTATGTCATTGATTGGTGCTGTCCTGTCTCAGTGTGATGGTATGTCATTGATAGGTGCTGTCCTGTGTCAGTGTGATGGTATATCATTGATAGGTGCTGTCCTGTGTCAGTGTGTTGGTATTTCATTGTTAGATGCTGTCCTGTGTCAGTGTGATGATATATCATTGATAGGTGCTGTCCTGTGTCTGTGTGAAGGTCTATCATTGATAGGTGCTGTCCTGTGTCAGTGTGAAGGTATATCATTGCTGGTTGCAGTCCTGTGTCAGTGTGAGGGTATATCATTGATAGGTGCTGTCCTGTGTCAGTGTGATGGTATATCATTGATAGGTGCTGTCCTGTGTCAGTGTGATGGTATATCATTGATAGGTGCTGTCCTGTGTCAGTGTGATGGTATGTCATTGATAGGTGCTGTCCTGCGTCAGTGTGATGGTATATCATTGATAGGTGCTGTCCTGTGTCAGTGTGATGGTATATCATTGATAGGTGCTGTCCCGAGTCAGTGTGATGGTATGTCATTGATAGGTGCTGTCCTGTGTCAGTGTGATGGTATATCATTGATAGGTGCTGTCCTGTGTCAGTGTGATGGTATGTCATTGATAGGTGCTGTCCTGTGTCAGTGTGATGGTATCTCATTGATAGGTGCTGTCCTGTGTCAATGTGATGGTATGTCATTGATAGGTGCCGTCCCGAGTCAGTGCGATGGTATATCATTCATAGTTGCTGTCCTGTGTCAGTGTGATGGTATATCATTGATAGGTGCTGTCCTGTGTCAGTGTGATGGTGTGTCATTGATAGGTGCTGTCCTGTGTCAGTGTGAAGCCGTATCATTGATAGGTGCTGTCCTGCTGTCCATTTCCTGAAGAAGGGCTTCTGCCCGGAACGTCGATTCTCCTGTTCCCTGGATGCTACCTGACCTGCCGTGCTTTTCCAGCAACACATTTTCAGCGCTGTCCTGTCACAGTCTGATTGTATATCATTGATTGGTGCAGTCCTGTGACAGTATGATGGTATATCGTTGATAGTTGCTGTCCTGTGTCAGTGTGAAGGTCTATCATTGACAGGTGCTGTCCTGTGTCAGTGTGATGGTATATCATTGATAGAAGCTGTCCTGTCTGATTGTGATGGTATATCATTGATAGGTGCAGTCCCGTGTCAGTGCGATGGTATATTATTAATAGGTGCTGTCCTGTGTCAGTGTGATTGTATATCATTGATAGGTGCTGTCCTGTGTCAGTGTGATGATTATAGATGCTGTCCTGTGTCAGTGTGAAGGTATATCATTGATAGGTGCTGTCCTGTCTTAGTGAGAAGTTTAAACATTGATAGGTGCTTTCCTGCGTCAGTGTGAAGGTGTGGCTTTGATAGATGCTGTCCTTTGTCAGTGTGTGGGTATATCATTGATAGGTGCTGTCCTGTATCAGAGTGAGGGAATATCATTGATAGGTGCTGTCCTGTGACAGTGTGATGGTGTGTCATTGATAGGTGCTGTACTGTGTCAGTGTGATGGTATATGATTGATAGGTTCTGTCCTGTGTCAGTGTGAAGGTATATCATTGATAGGTGCTGTCCTGTGTGAGTGTGAAGGAATATCATTGATAGGTGCTGTCCTGTCTCAGTGTGAAGGTATATCATTGATAGGTGCTGTCCTGTGTGAGTGTGAAGGAATATCATTGATAGGTGCTGTCCTGTGTTAGTGAGAATTTTAACATTGATAGGTGCTGTCCTGTGTCAGTGCAATGGTGTGTCATTGATAGGTGCTGTCCTGTCTCAGTGTGATGGTATATCATTGATAGGTGCTGTCCTGTCTCAGTGTGATGGTATATCATTGATAGGTGCTGTCCTGTCTCAGTGTGATGGTATGTCATTGATAGGTGCTGTCCTGTGTCAGTGTGATGGTATATCATTGATAGGTGCTGTCCTGTCTCAGTGTGATGGTATGTCATTGACAGGTGCTGTCCTGTGTCAGTGTGATGGTATGTCATTGACAGGTGCTGTCCTGTGTCAGTGTGAAGGTCTATCATTGATAGGTGCTGTCCTGTGTCAGTGTGAAGGTATATCATTGCTGGTTGCAGTCCTGTGTCAGTGTGAAGGTCTATCATTGATAGGTGCTGTCTTGTCTCAGTGTGACGGTATATCATTGATAGGTGCTGTCCTGTTGTCAGTGTGATGGTATATCATTGATAGGTGCTGTCCTGTGTCAGTGTGATGGTATGTCATTGATAGGTGCTGTCCAGCGTCAGTGTGATGGTATATCATTGATAGGTGCTGTGCTGTGTCAGTGTGATGGTATGTCATTGATAGGTGCTGTCCCGAGTCAGTGTGATGGTATGTCATTGATAGGTGCTGTCCTGTGTCAGTGTGATGGTATATCATTGATAGGTGCTGTCCTGTGTCAGTGTGATGGTATGTCATTGATAGGTGCTGTCCCGAGTCAGTGTGATGGTATATCATTGATAGTTGCTGTCCTGTGTCAGTGTGATGGTATATCATTGATAGGTGCTGTCCTGTGTCAGTGTGATGGTATATCATTGATAGGTGCTGTCCTGTGTCAGTGTGATGGTGTGTCATTGATAGGTGCTGTCCTGTGTCAGTGTGAAGGTATATCATTGATAGGTGCTGTCCTGTGTCAGTGTGACGGTATTTCATTGATAGGTGCTGTCCTGTCTCAGTGTGATGGTGACTCATTGATCGGTGCTGTCCTGTGTCAGTGTGATGGTGTGTCATTGATAGGTGCTGTCCTGTGTCAGTGCGATGGCATATCATTGATAGGTGCTGTCCTGTGTCAGTGTGTTGGAATTTCATTGATAGGTGCTGTCCTGTTTCAGTGTGATGGTGTGTCATTGACAGGTGCTGTCCTGTGTCAGTGTGATGGTATGTCATTGATAGGTGCTGTCCTGTGTCAGTGTGAAGGTATATCATTGATAGGTGCTGTCCTGTCTCATTGTGATGGTATGTCATTGATAGGTGCTGTACTGTCTCAGTGTGATCTTATATCATTGATTTGTGCTGTCCTGTCTCATTGTGATGGCATATCATTGATAGGTGCTGTCCTGTGTCAGTGTGTTGGTATTTCATTGATAGGTGCTGTCCTGTCTCAGTGTGATGGTGTCTCATTGATAGGTGGTGTCCTGTGTCAGTGTGATGGTATATCATTGATAGGTGCTGTCCAGTGTCAGTGTGAAGGTCTATCATTGATGGGTGCTGTCCCGAGTCAATGTGGAGGTCTATCATTGATAGGTGCTTTCCTGTCTGAGTGTGATGGTATATGATTCATAGGTGATGTCCTGTGTCAGTTTGAAGATCTGTCATTGATAGGTGCTGTCCTGTTTCACTGTGATGGTATATCATTGATAGGTGCTGTCCTGTGTCAGTGTGATTGTATAACATTGATAGGTGCTGTCGTGTCTCATTGTGATGGTATATCATTGATAGGTGCTGTCCTGTGTCAGTGTGAAGGTGTGTCATTGATAGGTGCTGTCATTTGTCAGTGTGAAGGTATATCATTGATAGCTGCTGTCCTGTGTCAGTGTGATGGTCTATCATTGATAGGTGCTGTGCTGTGTCAGTGTGAAGGTATTTCATTGCTGGTTGCAGTCCTGTGTCAGTGTGAAGCTATATCATTGATAGGTGCTGTCTTGTCTCAGTGTGATGGTATGTCATTGATTGGTGCTGTCCTGTCTCAGTGTGAAGGTATATCATTGATAGGTGCTGTCCTGTGTCAGTGTGTTGATATTTCATTGTTAGATGCTGTCCTGTGTCAGTGTGAAGGTATATCATTGCTGTTTGCAGTCCTGTGTCAGTGTGAAGCTATATCATTGATAGGTGCTGTCCTGTGTCAGTGTGTTGGTATTTCATTGTTAGATGCTGTCCTGTGTCAGTGTGAGGGTATATCATTGATAGGTTCTGTCCTGCGTCAGTGTGATGGTATATTATTGATAGGTGCTGTCCTGTGTCAGTGTGATGGTATATCATTGATAGGTGCTGTCCTGTGTCAGTGTGATGGTATCTCATTGATAGGTGCTGTCCTGTGTCACTGTGATGGTATGTGATTGATAGGTGCCGTCCCGAGTCAGTGCGATGGTTTATCATTGATAGTTGCTGTCCTGTGTCAGTGTAATGGTATATCATTGATAGGTGCTGTCCTGTGTCAGTGTGATGGTGTGTCATTGATAGGTGCTGTCCTGTGTCAGTGTGATGGTGTATCATTGATAGGTGCTGTCCTGTGTCAGTGTAATGGTCTATCGTTGATAGGTGCTGTCCTGTGTCAGAGAGAAGGTATATCATTGATAGGTGCTGTCCTGTGTCAGTGTGACAGAGTGTCATTGAAAGCTCCTGTACTGTGTTAGCGTGATGGGATATCATTGATAAGTTCTGTACAATGTCAGTGTGAAGTTATATCATTGATAGGTTCTGTCCTATGTCAGCGTGAAGGTCTATCATTGACAGGTGCTGTCCTGTCTCAGAGTGATGGTGTGTCATTGATAGGTGCTGTCCTGTCTCATTGTGAATGTATAACATTGATTGGTACTGTCCTGTGTCAGTGTGATGGTATATCATTGATAAGTGCTGTCCTGTCTCATTGTGATGGTATATCATTGATAGGTGCTGTCCTGTCTCATTGTGATGGTATATCATTGATAGGTGCTGTCCTGTCTCATTGTGATGGTATATCATTGATAGGTGCTGTCCTGTGTCAGTGTGAAGGTGTGTCATTGATAGGTGCTGTCATTTGTCAGTGTGATGGTATATCATTGATAGCTGCTGTCCTGTGTCAGTGTGATGGTCTATCATTGATAGGTGCTGTGCTGTGTCAGTGTGAAGGTATTTCATTGATAGGTGCTGTCCTGTGTCAGTGTGAAGGTATATCATTGCTGGTTGCAGTCCTGTGTCAGTGTGAAGCTATATCATTGATAGGTGCTGTCTTGTCTCAGTGTGATGGTATGTCATTGATTGGTGCTGTCCTGTCTCAGTGTGATGGTATGTCATTGATAGGTGCTGTCCTGTGTCAGTGTGATGGTATATCATTGATAGGTGCTGTCCTGTGTCAGTGTGTTGGTATTTCATTGTTAGATGCTGTCCTGTGTCAGTGTGATGATATATCATTGATAGGTGCTGTCCTGTGTCTGTGTGAAGGTCTATCATTGATAGGTGCTGTCCTGTGTCAGTGTGAAGGTATATCATTGCTGGTTGCAGTCCTGTGTCAGTGAGAGGGTATATCATTGATAGGTGCTGTCCTGTGTCAGTGTGATGGTATATCATTGATAGGTGCTGTCCTGTGTCAGTGTGATGGTATGTCATTGATAGGTGCTGTCCTGTGTCAGTGTGATGGTATATCATTGATAGGTGCTGTCCTGTGTCAGTGTGATGGTATGTCATTGATAGGTGCTGTCCTGCGTCAGTGTGATGGTATATCATTGATAGGTGCTGTCCTGTGTCAGTGTGATGGTATATCATTGATAGGTGCTGTCCCGAGTCAGTGTGATGGTATGTCATTGATAGGTGCTGTCCTGTGTCAGTGTGATGGTATATCATTGATAGGTGCTGTCCTGTGTCAGTGTGATGGTATGTCATTGATAGGTGCTGTCCTGTGTCAGTGTGATGGTGTGTCATTGATAGGTGCTGTCCTGTGTCAGTGTGAAGCCGTATCATTGATAGATGCTGTCCTGCTGTCCATTTCCTGAAGAAGGGCTTCTGCGCGAAACGTCGATTCTCCTGTTCCCTGGATGCTACCTGACCTGCCGTTCTTTTCCAGCAACATATTTTCAGCGCTGTCCTGTCACAGTCTGATTGTATATCATTGATTGGTGCAGTCCTTTGACAGTGTGATGGTATATCATTGATAGTTGCTGTCCTGTCTCAGTGTGAAGGTCTATCATTGATAGGTGCTGTCCTGTGTCAGTGTGATGGTATATCATTGATAGAAGCTGTCCTGTCTGATTGTGATGGTATATCATTGATAGGTGCAGTCCCGTGTCAGTGTGATGGCATATCATTGATAGGTGCTGTCCTGTGTCAGTGCGATGGTATATTATTAATAGGTTCTGTCCTGTGTCAGTGTGATTGTATATCATTGATAGGTGCTGTCCTGTGTCAGTGTGATGATTATAGATGCTGTCCTGTGTCAGTGTGAAGGTATATCATTGATAGGTGCTGTCCTGTGTTAGTGAGAAGTTTAAACATTGATAGGTGCTTTCCTGCGTCAGTGTGAAGGTGTGGCTTTGATAGATGCTGTCCTTTGTCAGTGTGTGGGTATATCATTGATAGGTGCTGTCCTGTATCAGAGTGAAGGAATATCATTGATAGGTGCAGTCCTGTGACAGTGTGATGGTGTGTCATTGATAGGTGCTGTACTGTGTCAGTGTGATGGTATATGATTGATAGGTTCTGTCCTGTGTCAGTGTGAAGGTATATCATTGATAGGTGCTGTCCTGTGTGAGTGTGAAGGAATATCATTGATAGGTGCTGTCCTGTCTCAGTGTGAAGGTATATCATTGATAGGTGCTGTCCTGTGTGAGTGAGAATTTTAACATTGATAGGTGCTGTCCTGTGTCAGTGCAATGGTGTGTCATTGATAGGTGCTGTCCTGTGTCAGTGTGAAGCTGTATCATTGATAGGTGCTGTCCTGCTGTCCATTTCCTGAAGAAGGGCTTCTGCCCGAAACGTCGATTCTCCTGTTCCCTGGATCCTGCCTGACCTGCTGCGCTTTTCCAGCAACACATTTTCAGCGCTGTCCTGTCTCAGTCTAATGGTATATCATTGATAGGTGCTGTCCTGCCTCAGTCTGATGGTATATCATTGATAGGTGCTGTCCTGTGTCAGTGTGAAGGTCTATCATTGATAGGTGCAGTCCTGTGACAGTGTGATGGTATATTATTGATAGATGTTGCCTGTCTCATTGTGATAGTATAACATTAATAGGTGCTGTCCTGAGTCAGTGTGATGGTATATCATTGATAGGTGCTGTCCTGTGTCAGTGCGATGGTATATCATTGATAGGTGCTGTCCTGTCTCATTGTGATAGTATAACATTAATAGATGCTGTCCTGAGTCAGTGTGATGGTATATCATTGATAGGTGCTGTCCTGTGTCAGTGCGATGGTATATCATTGATCGGTGCTCTCCTGTCTCATTGTGATGGTATTACTTTGATAGCTGCAGTCCTGTTTCAGTGTGATGCTATATCATTGATAGGTGCTGTCCTGTGTCAGTGTGATGATTATAGGTGCTGTCCTGTGTCAGTGTGAAGGTATATCATTGATAGGTGCTGTCCTGTGTTAGTGAGAAGTTTTAACATTGACAGGTGCTTTCCTGTGTCAGTGTGAACGTGTGTCTTTGATAGGTGCTGTCCTTTGTCAGTTTGAAGGTACATCCTTGATAGGTGCTGTCCTAAGTCAGTGTGAATGTATATCATTGATAGGTGCTGTCCTATGTCAGTGTGAAGGTATATCATTGATAGGTCCTGTCCTGTGTCAGTGTGATAGTATATCATTGATCGGTGCTCTCCTGTGTCAGTGTGATTGTATATCACTGATAGCTGCTGTCCTGTGTCAGTGTGATGGTATATCATTGATAGGTGTTGTCCTTTGTCAGTGTGATGGTATTTCATTGATAGGTGCTGTCCTGTCTCAGTGTGATGGTGTGTCATTGATAGGTGCTGTTCTTTGTCAGTGTGAAGGTCTATCATTGATCGGTGCTGTCCTGTGTCAGTGAGAAGTTATATCATTGATAGGTGCTGTCCTGTGTCAGGGTGAAGGTATATCATTGATAGGTGCTGTCCTGTGTCAGTGAGAAGTTATATCATTGATAGGTGCTGTCCTGTGTCAGTGTGATGGTATATCATTGATAGGTTCTGTCCTATGTCAGTGTGATGGTATATCATTGATAGGAGCTGTCCTGTGTCAGTGTGAAGGATACCATTGATAGGTGCTGTCCTGTGTCAGTGTGATGGTATATCATTGATAGGTGTTGTCCTTTGTCAGTGTGATGGTATTTCATTGATAGGTGCTGTCCTGTGTCAGTGAGATTGTATATCATTGATAGGTGCTGTCCTGTGTCAGTGTGAAAGTCTATCATTGAAAGGAGCTGTCCTGTGTCAGTGTGAAGTTCTATCATTGATAGGTGCTGTTCTGTTTCAGTGCGATTGTATGTAATTGATGGGTGCTGTCCTGTGTCAGTGCGAAGGTATTTCATTGATAGGTGCTGTCCTGTGTCAGTGAGATTGTATATCATTAATAGGTGCTGTCCTGTGTCAGTGTGATGGTATATCATTGATAGGTGCTGTCCTGTGTCAGTGCGATGGTGTGTCATTGATAGGTGCTGTCCTGCTGTCCATTTCCTGAAGAACGACTTCTGCCCGAAACGTCGATTCTCCTGTTCCCTTGATGCTACCTGACCTGCTGCGCTTTTCCAGCAGCACATTTTCTGCGCTGTCCTGTCTCAGTCTGATTGTATATCATTGATTGGTGCAGACCTGTGACAGTGTGATGGTATATCATTGATAGTTGATGTCCTGTGTCTCGTATGAAGGTATATCATTGATAGGTGCTGTCCTGTGTCAGTGTGATGGTCTGTCATTGATAGGTGCTGTCCTGTGTCAGTGTGATGGTGTGTCATTGATAGGTGCTGCCCTGTGTCAGTGTGAAGCCGTATCATTGATAGGTGCTGTCCTGCTGTCCATTTCCTGAAGAACGACTTCTGCCCGAAACGTCGATTCTCCTGTTCCCTTGATGCTACCTGACCTGCTGCGCTTTTCCAGCAGCACATTTTCTGCGCTGTCCTGTCTCAGTCTGATTGTATATCATTGATTGGTGCAGACCTGTGACAGTGTGATGGTGTATCATTGATAGTTGATGTCCTGTGTCTCGTATGAAGGTATATCATTGATAGGTGCTGTCCTGTGTCAGTGTGAAGGTCTATCATTGATAGGTGCAGTTCTGTGACAGTGTGATGGCATATCATTGATTGCTGCTGTCCTTTCTCATTGTGATAGAATAACATTAATAGGTGCTGTCCTGAGTCAGTGTGATGGTATATCATTGATCGGTGCTGTCCTGTCTCATTGTGATAGAATAACATTAATAGGTGCTGTCCTGAGTCAGTGTGATGGTATATCATTGATAGGTGCTGTCCTGTCTCATTGTGATGGTATAACATTGATAGGTGCTGTCCCGTGTCAGTGCGATGGTATATCATTAATAGGTGCAGTCCTGTGTCAGTGTGAACGTATATCATTGATAGGTTCTGTCCTGTGTCTGTGTGAAGGTATATCATTGATATGTTCTGTCGTGTGTCAGTGTGAACGTATATCATTGATAGGTTCTGTCCTGTTTCAATGTGAAGGTATATCATTGATAGGTGCTGTCCTGTGTTAGTGTGAAGGTATATCATTGATAGGTTCTGTCCTGTGTCAGTGCGATGGTATATCATTGATAGGTGCTGTCCTGTCTCATTGTGATGGTATAACTTTGATAGGTGCAGTCCTGTGTCAGTGTGATGGTATATCATTAATAGGTTTTGTCCTGTGTCAATGTGATGGTATATCATTGATAGGTGCTGTCCTGTCTCAGTGTGATTGTATATCACTGATACCTGATGTCCTGTGTTAGTGTGATGGTATATCATTCCTAGGTGCTATCTTGTGTCAGTGTGATGGTATATCATTGATAGGTGCTGTCCTGTCTCAGTGTGGTTGTATATCACTGATAGCCGGTGTCCTCTGTCAGTGGGAATGTATATCTTTGATAGGTGCTGTCCTGTGTCAGTGAGAAGGTATATCATTGATAGGTGCTATCCTGTGTCAGTGTGAAGGTATATCATTGATATGTTCTGTCCTGTGTCAGTGAGATGGTATATCATTGATAGGTTCTGTCCTGTCTCATTATGATGGTATAACATTGATAGGTGCTGTCCTGTGTCAGTGTGATGGTATATCATTGATAGGTGCTGTCCTCTGTCAGTGCGATGGTATCTTTGATAGGTGCTGTCCTGTCTCATTGTGATGGCATAACATTGATAGGTGCTGTTCTGTGTTAGTGTGATGGTATATCATTAATAGGTTTTGTCCTGTGTCAATGTGATGGTATATCATTGATAGGTGCTGTCCTGTCTCAGTGTGATTGTATATCACTGATACCTGATGTCCTGTGTTACTGTGATGGTATATCATTCATAGGTGCTATCCTGTGTCAGTGTGATGGTATACAATTGATAGGTGCTGTCCTGTCTCAGTGTGGTTGTACATCACTGATAGCCGGTGTCCTCTGTCAGTGGGCATGTATATCTTTGATAGGTGCTGTCCTGTGTGAGTGTGATGGTATACCATTGATAGGTTCTGTCCTGTGTCAGTGTGATGGTATATCATTGATAGGTTCTGTCCTGTGTCAGTGTGAAGGTATATCATTGATAGGTGCTGTCCTGTGTCAGTGTGACAGGATACCATTGATAGGTGCTGTCCTGTGTCAGTGTGATGGTATATCATTGATAGGTGTTGTCCTTTGTCAGTGTGATGGTATTTCATTGATAGGTGCTGTCCTGTGTCAATGTGATGGTGTGTCATTGATAGGTGCTTTCCGGTGTCAGTGTGAAGGTATTTCATTGATAGGTGCTGTCCTGTGTCAGTGTGATGGTGTGTCATTGATAGGTGCTTTCCGGTGTCAGTGTGAAGGTATTTCATTGATAGGTGCTGTCCTGTGTCAGTGAGATTGTATATCATTGATAGGTGCTGTCCTGTGTCAGTGTGAAAGTCTATCATTGAAAGGAGCTGTCCTGTGTCAGTGTGAAGTTCTATCATTGATAGGTGCTGTCCTGTGTCAGTGTGAAAGTCTATCATTGAAAGGAGCTGTCCTGTGTCAGTGTGAAGTTCTATCATTGATAGGTGCTGTCCTGTGTCAGTGCGAAGGTATTTCATTGATAGGTGCTGTCCTGTGTCAGTGAGATTGTATATCATTAATAGGTGCTGTCCTGTGTCAGTGTGATGGTATATCATTGATAGGTGCTGTCCTGTGTCAGTGTGATGGTCTGTCATTGATAGGTGCTGTCCTGTGTCAGTGCGATGGTGTGTCATTGATAGGTGCTGCCCTGTGTCAGTGTGAAGCCGTATCATTGATAGGTGCTGTCCTGCTGTCCATTTCCTGAAGAACGGCTTCTGCCCGAAACGTCGATTCTCCTGTTCCCTTGATGCTACCTGACCTGCTGCGCTTTTCCAGCAGCACATTTTCTGCGCTGTCCTGTCTCAGTCTGATTGTATATCATTGATTGGTGCAGACCTGTGACAGTGTGATGGTATATCATTGATAGTTGATGTCCTGTGTCTCGTATGAAGGTATATCATTGATAGGTGCTGTCCTGTGTCAGTGTGAAGGTCTATCATTGATAGGTGCAGTCCTGTGACAGTGTGATGGCATATCATTGATTGCTGCTGTCCTTTCTCATTGTGATAGAATAACATTAATAGGTGCTGTCCTGAGTCAATGTGATGGTATATCATTGATAGGTGCTGTCCTGTCTCATTGTGATAGAATAACATTAATAGGTGCTGTCCTGAGTCAGTGTGATGGTATATCATTGATAGGTGCTGTCCTGTCTCATTGTGATGGTATAACATTGATAGGTGCTGTCCCGTGTCAGTGCGATGGTATATCATTAATAGGTGCAGTCCTGTGTCAGTGTGATGGCATGTCATTGACAGGTGCTGTCCTGTGTCAGTGTGAAGGTATATCATTGATAGGTGCTGTCCTGTGTCAGTGTGATGATTATCGGTGCTGTCCTGTGTCAGTGTGAAGGTATATCATTGATAGGTGCTGTCCTGTGTCAATGTGAAGGTATATCATTGATAGGTACTGTCCTGTGTCAGTGTGAAGGTATATCATTGATAGGTGCTGTCCTGTGTCAGTGTAATGGTCTATCATTGATAGGTGCTGTCCTGTGTCAGTGTGAAGGTATATCATTGATAGGTGCTGTCCTGTGTCAGTGTAATGGTCTATCATTGATAGGTGCTGTCCTGTGTCAGTGTGAGAGTCTATCATTGATAATTGCTGTCCTGTGTCAGTGCGATGGTGTATCATTGATAGATGCTCTCCTGTGTCAGTGTGATGTCATGTCATTGCCAGCTGCTGTCCTGTCTCAGTGTGATTGTATATCACTGATAGCTGCTGTCCTGTGTCAATGTGAAGTTCTATCATTGATAGGTGCTGTCCTGTTTCAGTGCGATGGTATGTAATTGATGGGTGCTGTCCTGTGTCAGTGTGAAGGTATTTCATTGATAGGTGCTGTCCTGTGTCAGTGTGATTGCATATCATTGATAGGTGCTGTCCTGTATCAGTGTGATGGTATATCATTGATAGGTGCTGTCCTGTGTCAGTGTGATGGTATATCATTGATAGGTGCTGCCCTGCGTCAGTGTGATGGTCTATCATTGATAGGTGCTGTCCTGTGTCAGTGTGATGGTATATCATTGATAGGTGCTGTCCTGTGTCAGTGTGATTGTATATCATTGATAGGTACTGTCCTGTGTCAGTGTGACGGTGTATCATTGATATGTGCTGTCCTGTGTCAGTGCGATGGTGTGTCATTGATAGGTGCTGTCCTGTGTCAGTGTGAAGCCGTATCATTGATAGGTGCAGTCCTGTCTCAGTGTGATGGTATATCATTGATAGTTGATGTACTTTGTCTAGTGTGAAGGTATATCATTGATAGGTGCTGTCCTGTCTCAGTCTGATGGTATATCATTGATAGGTGCTGTTCTGTGTCATTGTGAAGGTCTATCATTGATAGGTTCAGTCCTGTGACAGTGTGATGGTATATAATTGATAGATGCTGTCCTGTCTCATTGTGATGGTATATCATTGATAGGTGTTGTCCTGTCTCAGTGTGATTGTATATCACTGATACCTGATGTCCTGTGTTAGTGTGATGGTATATCATTCCTAGGTGCTATCCTGTGTCAGTGTGATGGTCTATCATTGATAGGTGCTGTGCTGTGTCAGAGTGAAGGTATATCATTGATAGGTGCTGTACTGTGTCAGTGTGATGGTATATGATTGATAGGTTCTGTCCGGTGTCAGTGTGAAGGTATATCATTGATAGGTGCTGTCCAGCGTGAGTGTGAAGGTATATCATTGATAGGTTCTGTCCTGTGTCAGTGTGAAGGTATATCATTGATAGGTTCTGTCCTGTGTCAGTGTGAAGGTATATCATTGATAGGTGCTGTCCTGTGTCAGTGTGAAGGTATATCATTGACAGGTGCTGTCGTGTGTCAGTGTGATGGTATATCATTGATATGTTCTGTCCTGTGTCAGTGTGACGGTATATCATTGTTAGGTGCTGTCCTGTGTGAGTGTGAAGGTATATCATTGATAGGTGCTGTCGTGTGTCAGTGTGATGGTATATCATTGATAGGTGCTGTCCTGTGACAGTGTGAAGGTATATCATTGATAGGTGTTGTCCTGTCTCAGTGTGATTGTATATCACCGATACCTGATGTCCTGTGTTAGTGTGATGGTATATCATTCCTAGGTGCTATCCTGTGTCAGTGTGATGGTCTATCATTGATAGGTGCTGTGCTGTGTCAGAGTGAAGGTATATCATTGATAGGTGCAGTACTGTATCAGTGTGATGGTATATGATTGATAGGTTCTGTCCGGTGTCAGTGTGAAGGTATATCATTGATAGGTGCTGTCCTGCGTGAGTGTGAAGGTATATCATTGATAGGTTCTGTCCTGTGTCAGTGTGAAGGTATATCATTGATAGGTTCTGTCCTGTGTCAGTGTGAAGGTATATCATTGATAGGTGCTGTCCTGTGTCAGTGTGAAGGTATATCATTGACAGGTTCTGTCCTGTGTCAGTGTGAACGTATATCATTGTTAGGTGCTGTCCTGTGTGAGTGTGAAGGTATATCATTGATAGGTGCTGTCGTGTGTCAGTGTGATGGTATATCATTGATAGGTGCTGTCCTGTGACAGTGTGAAGGTATATCATTGATAGGTGCTGTCCTGTGTCAGTGCGATGGTGTGTCATTGATAGGTGCTGTCCTGTGTCAGTGCGATGGTGTGTCATTGATAGGTGCTGTCCTGTGTCAGTGTGATGGTATGTCATTGATAGGTGTTGTCCTCTGTCAATGTGATGGTATTTCATTGATAGGTGCTGTCCTGTCTCAGTGTGATGTTGTGTCATTGATAGGTGCTGTTCTGTGTCAGTGTGAAGGTCGATCATTGATAGGTGCAGTCCTGTGTCAGTGTGATGGTATATCATTGATAGGTGCTGTCCTCTGTCAGTGCGATGGTAACTTTGATAGGTGCTGTCCTGTCTCATTGTGATGGTAAAACATTGATAGGTGTTGTCCTGTGTCAGTGTGATGGTATGTCATCAATAGGTTTTGTCCTGTGTCAATGTGATGGTATATCATTGATAGGTGCTGTCCTGTCTCAGTGTGATTGTATATCACTGATACCTGATGTCCTGTGTCAGTGTGATGGTATATCATTCATAGGTGCTATCCTGTGTCAGTGTGATGGTATATCATTGATAGGTGCTGTCCAGTCTCAGTGTGGTTGTATATCACTGATAGCCGGTGTCCTCTGTCAGTGGGAATGTATATCTTTGATAGGTGCTGTCCTGTGTCAGTGAGAAGGTATATCATTGATAGGTTCTGTCCTGTGTCTGTGTGAAGGCATATCATTGATAGGTTCTGTCCTGTGTCAGTGTGATGGTATATCATTGATATGTTCTGTCCTGTGTCAGTGTGATGGTATATCATTGATATGTTCTGTCCTGTGTCAGTGTGAACGTATATCATTGATAGGTTCTGTCCTGTGTCTGTGTGAAGGTATATCATTGATATGTTCTGTCGTGTGTCAGTGTGAACGTATATCATTGATAGGTTCTGTCCTGTTTCAATGTGAAGGTATATCATTGATAGGTGCTGTCCTGTGTCAGTGTGAAGGTATATCATTGATAGGTTCTGTCCTGTGTCAGTGCGATGGTATATCATTGATAGGTGCTGTCCTGTCTCATTGTGATGGTATAACTTTGATAGGTGCAGTCCTGTGTCAGTGTGATGGTATATCATTAATAGGTTTTGTCCTGTGTCAATGTGATGGTATATCATTGATAGGTGCTGTCCTGTCTCAGTGTGATTGTATATCACTGATACCTGATGTCCTGTGTTAGTGTGATGGTATATCATTCCTAGGTGCTATCCTGTGTCAGTGTGATGGTATATCATTGATAGGTGCTGTCCTGTCTCAGTGTGGTTGTATATCACTGATAGCCGGTGTCCTCTGTCAGTGGGAATGTATATCTTTGATAGGTGCTGTCCTGTGTCAGTGAGAAGGTATATCATTGATAGGTGCTATCCTGTGTCAGTGTGAAGGTATATCATTGATATGTTCTGTCCTGTGTCAGTGAGATGGTATATCATTGATAGGTTCTGTCCTGTCTCATTATGATGGTATAACATTGATAGGTGCTGTCCTGTGTCAGTGTGATGGTATATCATTGATAGGTGCTGTTCTGTGTCATTGTGAAGGTCTATCATTGATAGGTTCAGTCCTGTGACAGTGTGATGGTATATAATTGATAGATGCTGTCCTGATGTTATATCATTGATAGGTGCGGTCCTGTCTCAGTGTGATGGTATATCATTGATAGTTGATGTACTGTGTCTCGTGTGAAGGTATATCATTGATAGGTGCTGTCCTGTCTCAGTCTGATGGTATATCATTGATAGGTGCTGTTCTGTGTCATTGTGAAGGTCTATCATTGATAGGTTCAGTCCTGTGACAGTGTGATGGTATATAATTGATAGATGCTGTCCTGTCTCATTGTGATGGTATATCATTGATAGGTGTTGTCCTGTCTCAGTGTGATTGTATATCACTGATACCTGATGTCCTGTGTTAGTGTGATGGTATATCATTCCTAGGTGCTATCCTGTGTCAGTGTGATGGTCTATCATTGATAGGTGCTGTGCTGTGTCAGAGTGAAGGTATATCATTGATCGGTGCTGTACTGTGTCAGTGTGATGGTATATGATTGATAGGTTCTGTCCGGTGTCAGTGTGAAGGTATATCATTGATAGGTGCTGTCCTGCGTGAGTGTGAAGGTATATCATTGATAGGTTCTGTCCTGTGTCAGTGTGAAGATATATCATTGATAGGTTCTGTCCTTTGTCAGTGTGAAGGTATATCATTGATAGGTGCTGTCCTGTGTCAGTGTGAAGGTATATCATTGACAGGTGCTGTCGTGTGTCAGTGTGATGGTATATCTTTGATAGGTTCTGTCCTGTGTCAGTGTGACGGTATATCATTGATAGGTGCTGTCGTGTGTCAGTGTGATGGTATATCATTGATAGGTGCTGTCCTGTGACAGTGTGAAGGTATATCATTGATAGGTGCTGTCCTGTGTCAGTGCGATGGTGTGTCATTGATAGGTGCTGTCCTGTGTCAGTGCGATGGTGTGTCATTGATAGGTGCTGTCCTGTGTCAGTGTGATGGTATGTCATTGATAGGTGTTGTCCTCTGTCAATGTGATGGTATTTCATTGATAGGTGCTGTCCTGTCTCAGTGTGATGTTGTGTCATTGATAGGTGCTGTTCTGTGTCAGTGTGAAGGTCGATCATTGATAGGTGCAGTCCTGTGTCAGTGTGATGGTATATCATTGATAGGTGCTGTCCTCTGTCAGTGCGATGGTAACTTTGATAGGTGCTGTCCTGTCTCATTGTGATGGTAAAACATTGATAGGTGTTGTCCTGTGTCAGTGTGATGGTATGTCATTAATAGGTTTTGTCCTGTGTCAATGTGATGGTATATCATTGATAGGTGCTGTCCTGTCTCAGTGTGATTGTATATCACTGATACCTGATGTCCTGTGTCAGTGTGATGGTATATCATTCATAGGTGCTATCCTGTGTCAGTGTGATGGTATATCATTGATAGGTGCAGTCCAGTCTCAGTGTGGTTGTATATCACTGATAGCTGGTGTCCTCTGTCAGTGGGAATGTATATCTTTGATAGGTGCTGTCCTGTGTCAGTGAGAAGGTATATCATTGATAGGTTCTGTCCTGTGTCTGTGTGAAGGCATATCATTGATAGGTTCTGTCCTGTGTCAGTGTGATGGTATATCATTGATATGTTCTGTCCTGTGTCAGTGTGATGGTATATCATTGATATGTTCTGTCCTGTGTCAGTGTGAACGTATATCATTGATAGGTTCTGTCCTGTGTCTGTGTGAAGGTATATCATTGATATGTTCTGTCGTGTGTCAGTGTGAACGTATATCATTGATAGGTTCTGTCCTGTTTCAATGTGAAGGTATATCATTGATAGGTGCTGTCCTGTGTCAGTGTGAAGGTATATCATTGATAGGTTCTGTCCTGTGTCAGTGCGATGGTATATCATTGATAGGTGCTGTCCTGTCTCATTGTGATGGTATAACTTTGATAGGTGCAGTCCTGTGTCAGTGTGATGGTATGTCATTAATAGGTTTTGTCCTGTGTCAATGTGATGGTATATCATTGATAGGTGCTGTCCTGTCTCAGTGTGATTGTATATCACTGATACCTGATGTCCTGTGTTAGTGTGATGGTATATCATTCCTAGGTGCTATCCTGTGTCAGTGTGATGGTATATCATTGACAGGTGCTGTCCTGTCTCAGTGTGGTTGTATATCACTGATAGCCGGTGTCCTCTGTCAGTGGGAATGTATATCTTTGATAGGTGCTGTCCTGTGTCAGTGAGAAGGTATATCATTGATAGGTGCTATCCTGTGTCAGTGTGAAGGTATATCATTGATATGTTCTGTCCTGTGTCAGTGAGATGGTATATCATTGATAGGTTCTGTCCTGTCTCATTATGATGGTATAACATTGATAGGTGCTGTCCTGTGTCAGTGTGATGGTATATCATTGATAGGTGCTGTCCTCTGTCAGTGCGATGGTATCTTTGATAGGTGCTGTCCTGTCTCATTGTGATGGCATAACATTGATAGGTGCTGTTCTGTGTTAGTGTGATGGTATATCATTAATAGGTTTTGTCCTGTGTCAATGTGATGGTATATCATTGATAGGTGCTGTCCTGTCTCAGTGTGATTGTATATCACTGATACCTGATGTCCTGTGTTACTGTGATGGTATATCATTCATAGGTGCTATCCTGTGTCAGTGTGATGGTATACAATTGATAGGTGCTGTCCTGTCTCAGTGTGGTTGTACATCACTGATAGCCGGTGTCCTCTGTCAGTGGGCATGTATATCTTTGATAGGTGCTGTCCTGTGTGAGTGTGATGGTATATCATTGATAGGTGCAGTCCTGTGTCAGTGTGAAGGTATATCATTGATAGGTTCTGTCCTGTGTCAGTGTGATGGTATATCATTGATAGGTTCTGTCCTGTGTCAGTGTGAAGGTATATCATTGATAGGTGCTGTCCTGTGTCAGTGTGATGGTATATCATTGATAGCTTCTGTCCTGTGTCAGTGTGAAGGTATATCATTGATAGGTGCTGTCCTGTGTCAGTGAGAAGGTATATCATTGATAGGTGCTGTCCTGTGTCAGTGAGAAGGTATATCATTGATAGGTGCTGTCCTATGTCAGTGTGATGGTATGTCATTGATAGGTTCTGTCCTGTGTCAGTGTGAAGGTATATCATTGACAGGTGATGTCCTGTTTCAGTGTGAAGGTATATCATTGATAGGTGCTGTCCTGAGTCAGTGGGAAGGTATATCATTGATCGGTTCTGTCCTGTGTCAGTGTGAAGGTATATCATTGATAGGCTCCGTCCTGTGTCAGTGTGATGGTATATCATTGATAGGTTCTGTCCTGTGTCTGTGTGAAGGCATGTCATTGATAGGTTCTGTCCTGTGTCAGTGTGATGGTATATCATTGATATGTTCTGTCCTGTGTCAGTGTGAACGTATATCATTGATAGGTTCTGTCCTGTGTCTGTGTGAAGGTATATCATTGAGAGGTTCTGTCCTGTGTCAGTGCGATGGTATATCATTGAAAGGTGCTGTCCTGTCTCATTGTGATGGTATAACTTTGATAGGTGCAGTCCTGTGTCAGTGTGATGGTATATCATTGATAGGTTTTGTCCTGTATCAATGTGATGGTATATTATTGATAGGTGCTGTCCTGTCTCAGTGTGATTGAATATCACTGATACCTGATGTCCTGTGTCAGTGTGATGGTATATCATTCATAGGTGCTATCCTGTGTCAGTGTGATGGTATATCATTGATAGGTGCTGTCCTGTCTCAGTGTTGTTGTATATCACTGATAGCCGGTGTCCTCTGTCAGTGGGAATGTATATCTTTGATAGGTGCTGTCCTGTGTCTGTGTGAAGGCATATCATTGATAGGTTCTGTCCTGTGTCAGTGTGATGGTATATCATTGATATGTTCTGTCCTGTGTCAGTGTGAACGTATATCATTGATAGGTTCTGCCCTGTGTCTGTGTGAAGGTATATCATTGATAGGTGCAGTCCTGTGTCAGTGTGATGGTATATCATTGATAGGTGCTGTCCTGTCTCATTGTGATGGTATAACATTGATAGGTGCAGTCCTGTGTCAGTGTGATGGTATATCATTGATAGGTACTGTCCTCTGTCAGTGCGATGGTATCTTTGATAGGTGCTGTCCTGTCTCATTGTGATGGCATAACATTGATAGGTGCTGTCCTGTGTTAGTGTGATGGTATATCAATAATAGGTTTTGTCCTGTATCAATGTGATGGTATATCATTGATAGGTGCTGTCCTGTGTCACTGCGATGGTGTGTCATTGATAGGTGCTGTCCTGTGTCAGTGTGAAGCCGTATCATTGATAGGTGCTGTCCTGTCTCAGTGTGATGGTGTGTCATTGATAGGTGCTGCTCTGTGACAGTGTGAAGGTCTATCATTGATAGGTGCAGTCCTGTGTCAATGTGATGGTATATCATTGATAGGTGCTGTCCTCTGTCAGTGTGATGGTATCTTTGATAGGTGCTGTCCTGTCTCATTGTGATGGTAAAACATTGATAGGTGTTGTCCTGTGTCAGTGTGATGGTGTATCATTGATAGGTTTTGTCCTGTATCAATGTGATGGTATATTATTGATAGGTGCTGTCCTGTCTCAGTGTGATTGAATATCACTGATACCTGATGTCCTGTGTCAGTGTGATGGTATATCATTCATAGGTGCTATCCTGTGTCAGTGTGATGGTATATCATTGATAGGTGCTGTCCTGTCTCAGTGTGGTTGTATATCACTGATAGCCGGTGTCATCTGTCAGTGGGAATGTATATCTTTGATAGGTGCTGTCCTGTGTCTGTGTGATGGTATATCATTGATATGTTCTGTCCTGTGTCAGTGTGAACGTATATCATTGATAGGTTCTGTCCTGTGTCTGTGTGAAGGTATATCATTGATAGGTTGTGTCCTGTGTCAGTGTGAAGGTATATCATTGATAGGTTCTGTCCTGTGTCTGTGTGAAGGTATATCATTGATAGGTTCTGACCTGTGTCAGTGTGATGGTATATCATTGATATGTTCTGTCCTGTGTCAGTGTGAACGTATATCATTGATAGGTTCTGTCCTGTGTCAGTGTGAAGGTATATCATTGATAGGTTATGTCCTGTGTCAGTGTGAAGGTATATCATTGATAGGTTCTGTCCTGTGTCTGTGTGAAGGTATATCATTAATAGGTTATGTCCTGTGTCAGTGTGATGGTATATCATTGATATGTTCTGTCCTGTGTCAGTGTTAACATATATCATTGATAGGTTCTGTCCTGTTTCAATGTGAAGGTATATCATTGATAGGTTGTGTCCTGTGTCAGTGTGAAGGTTTTCTCATTGATAGGTTCTGTCCTGTGTCAGTGTGATGGTATATCATTGATAGGCTCTGTCCTGTGTCAGTGTGAAGGTATATCATTGATAGGTGCTGTCCTGTGTCAGTGAGAAGGTATATCAATGATAGGTGCTTTCCTATGTCAGTGTGAAGGTATATCATTGATAGGCTCTGTCCTGTGTTAGTGTGAAGGTATATCATTGATCGGTTCTGTCCTGTGTCAGTGTGAAGGTATATCATTGATAGGTGATGTCCTGTGTCAGTGTGAATGTATATCATTGATAGATGCTGTCCTGTGTCAGTGTGATGGTATGTCATTGATAGGTGTTGTCCTGTGTCAGTTAGAATGTATATCATTGATAGGTTCTGTCCTGTGTCAGTGTGAAGGCATTTCATTGACAGGTGCTGTCCTGTGTCAGTGTGATTGTATATCACTGATAGCCGGTGTCCTGTGTCAGTGTGAATGTATATCATTGATAGGTGCTGTCCTGTGTCAGTGTGATGGTATGTCATTGATAGGTGCTGTCCTGTGTGAGTGTGAAGGCATATCATTGATAGGTTCTGTCCTGTGTCTGTGTGAAGGCATATCATTGATAGGTTCTGTCCTGTGTCAGTGTGAACGTATATCATTGATAGGTTCTGTCCTGTGTCTGTGTGAAGACATATCATTGATAGGTTCTGTCCTGTGTCAGTGTGAACGTATATCATTGATAGATTCTGTCCTGTGTCAGTGTGAACGTATATCATTGATAGATTCTGTCCTGTGTCTGTGTGAAGGTATATCATTGATAGGTTCTGTCCTGTGTCATTGTGATGGTATGTCATTGATAGGTTCTGTCCTGTGTCAGTGTGATCGTATATCATTGATATGTTCTGTCCTGTGTCAGTGTGAACGTAGATCATTGATAGGTTCTGTCCTGTGTCTGTGTGAAGGTATATCATTGATCGGTGCTGTCCTGTATCTTTGTGAAGGTATATCATTGATAGGTTCTGTCCTGTGTCAGTGTGATGGTATATCATTGATATGTTCTGTCCTGTGTCAGTGTGAACGTATATCATTGATAGGTTCTGTCCTGTTTCAATGTGAAGGTATATCATTGATATGTTCTGTCCTGTGTCAGTGTGAAGGTATATCATTGATAGGTTCTGTCCTGTGTCAGTGCGATGGTATATCATTGATAGGTGCTGTCCTGTCTCATTGTGATGGTATAACTTTGATAGGTGCAGTCCTGTGTCAGTGAGATGGTATATCATTGATAGGTTCTGACCTGTCTCATTATGATGGTATAACATTGATAGGTGCATTCCTGTGTCAGTGTGATGGTATATCATTGATAGGTGCTGTCCTCTGTCAGTGCGATGGTATCTTTGATAGGTGCTGTCCTGTCTCATTGTGATGGCATAACATTGATAGGTTTTGTCCTGTGTCAGTGTGATGGTATGTCATTGATAGGTGCTGTCCTGTCTCAGTGTGATTGTATATCACTGATACCTGATGTCCTGTGTTAGTGTGATGGTATATCATTCATAGGTGCTATCCTGTGTCAGTGTGATGGTATATCATTGATAGGTGCTGTCCTGTCTCAGTGTGGTTGTACATCACTGATAGCCGGTGTCCTCTGTCAGTGGGCATGTATATCTTTGATAGGTGCTGTCCTGTGTGAGTGTGATGGTATATCATTGATAGGTGCAGTCCTATGTCAGTGTGATGGTATATCATTGATAGGTGCTGTCCTCAGTCAGTGTGAAGGTATATCATTGGTAGGTTCTGTCCTTTGTCAGTGTGATGGTATATCATTGATAGGTTCTGTCCTGTGTCAGTGTGAAGGTATATCATTGATAGGTTCTGTCCTGTGTCAGTGTGAAGGTATATCATTGATCGGTGCTGTCCTATGTCAGTGTGAAGGTATATCATTGATAGGTTCTGTCCTGTGTCAGTGTGAAGGTATATCATTGATAGGTTCTGTCCTGTGTCAGTGTGATGGTATATCATTGATAGGTTCTGTCCTGTTTCAGTGTGAAGGTATATCATTGATAGGTTCTGTCCTGTGTCAGTGTGAAGGTATATCATTGATCGGTGCTGTCCTATGTCAGTGTGAAGGTATATCATTGATAGGTTCTGTCCTGTGTCAGTGTGAAGGTATATCATTGATATGTTCTGTCCTGTGTCAGTGTGATGGTATATCATTGATATGTTCTGTCCTGTGTCAGTGTGAACATATATCATTGATAGGTTCTGTCCTGTTTCAATGTGAAGGTATATAATTGATAGGTGCTGTCCTGTGTCAGTGTGATGGTATATCATTGATATGTTCTGTCCTGTGTCAGTGTGAACATATATCATTGATAGGTTCTGTCCTGTTTCAATGTGAAGGTATATCATTGATAGGTGCTGTCCTGTGTCAGTGTGAAGGTATATCATTGATAGGTGCTGTCCTGTGTCAGTGTGAAGGTATATCATTGATAGGTTCTGTCCTGTGTCAGTGTGATGGTATATCATTGATAGGTTCTGTCCTGTGTCAGTGTGAAGGTATATCATTGATAGGTTCTGTCCTGTGTCAGTGTGAAGGTATATCATTGATAGGTTCTGTCCTGTGTCAGTGTGAAGGTATATCATTGATAGGTTCTGTCCTGTGTCAGTGTGAAGGTATATCATTGTTAGGTTCTGTCCTGTGTCAGTGTGAAGGTATATCATTGATAGGTTCTGTCCTGTGTCAGTGTGAAGGTATATCATTGATCGGTGCTGTCCTGTGTCAGTGTGAAGGTATATCATTGATAGGTGCTGTCCTGTGTCAGTGTGAAGGTATATCATTGATATGTTCTGTCCTGTGTCAGTGTGTGGGTATATCATTGATAGGTTCTGTCCTGTGTCAGTGTGAAGGTATATCATTGATAGGTTCCGTCCTGTGTCAGTGTGAAGGTATATCATTGATAGGTGCTGTCCTATTTCAGTGTGAAGGTATATCATTGATAGGTGCTGTCCTGTGTCAGTGTGAAGGTATATCATTGATAGGTTCTGTCCTGTGTCAGTGTGAAGGTATATCATTGATCGGTGATGTCCTGTTTCAGTGTGAAGGTCTATCATTGATAGGTGCTGTCCTGTGTCAGTGTGATGGTATATCATTGATAGGTGCTGTCCTGTGTCAGTGTGATGGTATGTCATTGATAGGTTCTGTCCTGTGTCAGTGAGAAGGTATATCATTGATAGGTGCTGTCCTGTGTCAGTGTGATGGTATATCATTGATAGGTGCTCTCCTGTGTCAGTGTGATGGTATGTCATTGATAGGTTCTGTCCTGTGTCAGTGAGAAGGTAGATTAGATTAGATTAGATTACATTACAGTGTGGAAACAGGCCCTTCGGCCCAACAAGTCCACACCGACCCGCCGAAGTGAAACCCACCCATACCTCTACATTTACCCCTTAACTAACACTACGGGCAATTTAGCATGGCCGATTCACCTGACCCTGCACATCTTTTGGACTGTGGGAGGAAACCGGAGCACCCGGAGGAAACCCACGCAGACACAGGGAGAACGTGCAAACTCCACACAGTCAGTCGCCTGAGGCGGAATTGAACCCGGGTCTCAGGCGCTGTGAGGCAACAGTGCTAACCACTGTGCCACCGTGCCGCCCACTACTGTGCCACCGTGCCGCCCACGGTGTATCAGTGATAGGTGCTGTCCTGTGTCAGTGTGATGGTATATCATTGATAGTTGCTGTCCTGTGTCTGTGCGATGGTGTGTCATTGATAGGTGCTGTCCTGTGTCTGTGCGATGGTGTGTCATTGATAGGTGCTGTCCTGTGTCAGTGTGAAGCCCTATCATTGATAGGTGCTGTCCTGCTGTCCATTTCCTGAAGAACGGCTTCTGCCCGAAACGTCGATTCTCCTGTTCCCTGGATGCTACCTGACCTGCTGCGCTTTTCCAGCAGCACATTTTCAGCGCTGTCCTGTCTCAGTCTGATTGTATATCATTGATTGGTGCAGACCTGTGACAGTGTGATGGTATATCATTGATAGTTGATGTCCTGTGTCTCGTGTGAAGGTATATCATTGATAGGTGCTGTCCTGTGTCAGTGTGAAGGTATATCATTGATATGTTCTGTCCTGTGTCAGTGTGATGGTATATCATTGATATGTTCTGTCCTGTGTCTGTGTGAAGGTATATCATTGATATGTTCTGTCCTGTGTCAGTGTGATGGTATATCATTGATATGTTCTGTCCTGTGTCAGTGTGAACATATATCATTGATAGGTTCTGTCCTGTTTCAATGTGAAGGTATATCATTGATAGGTGCTGTCCTGTGTCAGTGTGAAGGTATATCATTGATAGGTGCTGTCCTGTGTCAGTGTGAAGGTATATCATTGATAGGTTCTGTCCTGTGTCAGTGTGATGGTATATCATTGATAGGTTCTGTTCTGTGTCAGTATGAAGGTATATCATTGATAGGTTCTGTCCTGTGTCAGTGTGAAGGTCTATCATTGATAGGTGCTGTCCTGTGTCACTGCGATGGTGTGTCATTGATAGGTGCTGTCCTGTGTCAGTGTGAAGCCGTATCATTGATAGGTGCTGTCCTGTCTTAGTCTGATAATATATCATTGATAGGTGCTGTCTTGTGTCTAGTGTGAAGGTATATCATTGATAGGTGCTGTCCTGTCTCAGTGTGATGGTGTGTCATTGATAGGTGCTGTTCTGTGTCAGTGTGAAGGTCTATCATTGATAGGTGCTGTCCTGTGTCAGTGTGAAAGTCTATCATTAATAGGAGCTGTCCTGTGTCAGTGTGAAGTTCTATCATTGATAGGTGCTGTCCTGTGTCAGTGTGAAGGTATATCATTGATAGGTGCTGTCCTGTGTCAGTGTGATGGTGTGTCATTGATAGGTGCTGTCCTGTGTCAGTGCGATGGTTTGTCATTGATAGGTGCTGTCCTGTGTCAGTGCGATGGTGTGTCATTGATAGGTGCTGTCCTGTGTCAGTGTGAAGCCCTATCATTGATAGGTGATGTCCTGCTGTCCATTTCCTGAAGAAGGGCTTCTGCCCGAAACGTCGATTCTCCTGTTCCCTGGATGCTGCCTGACCTGCTGCGCTTTTCCAGCAGCACATTTTCAGCGCTGTCGTGTCTCAGTCTGATTGTATATCATTGATTGGTGCAGACCTGTGACAGTGTGATGGTATATCATTGATAGTTGATGTCCTGTGTCTCGTGTGAAGGTATATCATTGATAGGTGCTGTCCTGTGCCAGTGTGAAGGTCTATCATTGATAGGTGCTGTCCTGTGACAGTGTGATGGTATATCATTGATAGCTGCTGTCCTTTCTCATTGTGATAGTATAACATTAATAGGTGCTGTCCTGAGTCAGTGTGATGGTATATCATTGATAGGTGCTGTCCTCTCTCATTGTGATGGTATAACATTGATAGGTGCAGTCCTGTGTCAGTGTGATGGTATAATATTGATAGGTGCTGTCCCGTGTCAGTGTGATGGTATATCATTAATAGGTGCAGTCCTGTGTCAGTGTGATGGTATATCATTGATAGGTGCTGTCCTGTGTCAGTGTGATGATTATAGGTGCTGTCCTGTGTCAGTGAGAAGTTTTAACATTGACAGGTGCTTTCCTGTGTCAGTGTGATGGTGTGTCTTTGATAGGTGCTGTCCTGTGTTAGTGAGAAGTTTTAACATTGATAGGTGCTGTCCTGTGTCAGTGTGAAGGTGTGTCTTTGATAGGTGCTGTCCTGTATCAAAGTGAAGGTATATCATTGATAGCTGCTGTCCTGTGTCAGTGCGATGGTGTATGATTGATAGATTCTGTCCTGTGTCAGTGTGAACGTATATCATTGATCGGTGCTGTCCTGTGTTAATGAGAATTTTAACATTGACAGGTGCTGTCCTGTGTCAGTGTGATAGTCTATCATTGATAGGTGCTGTCCTGTGTCAGTGCGATGGTGTGTCATTGATAGGTGCTGTCCTGTGTCAGTGTGATGGTCTATCATTGATAGGTTCTGTCCTGTGTCAATGTGGAGGTAAATCATTGATAGATACTGTCCTGTGTCAGTGTGAAGGTATATCATTGATCGGTGCTGTCCTATGTCAGTGTGAAGGTATATCATTGATAGGTTCTGTCCTGTGTCAGTGTGATGGTGTGTCATTGATAGGTGCTGTCCTGTGTCAGTGTGACAGTCTATCATTGATAAGTGCTGTCCTGTGTCAGTGTAATGGTCTATCATTGATAGGTGCTGTCCTGTGTCAGTGTGATGTCATGTCATTGACAGCTTCTGTCCTGTCTCAGTGTGATTGTATATCACTGATAGCTGCTGTCCTGTGTCAATGTGAAGTTCTATCATTGATAGGTGCTGTCCTGTTTCAGTGCGATGGTATGTAATTGATGGGTGCTGTCCTGTGTCAGTGTGAAGTTATTTCATTGATAGGTGCTGTCCTGTGTCAGTGTGATGGTGTGTCATTGATCGGTTTTGTCCTGTCTCAGTGTGATTGTCTATCACTGATAGCTGCTGTCCTGTGTCAGTGTGAAGGTATTTCATTGATAGGTGCTGTCCTGTGTCAGTGTGATTGTATATCATTGATAGGTACTGTCCTGTGTCTGTGAGAAGGTATATCATTGATATGTGCTGTCCTGTGTCAGTGCGATGGTGTGTCATTGATAGGTGCTGTCCTGTCTTAGTCTGATGTTATATCATTGTTAGGTGCGGTCCTGTCTCAGTGTGATGGTATATCATTGATAGTTGATGTACTGTGTCTAGTGTGAAGGTATATCATTGATAAGTGCTGTCCTGTCTCAGTCTGATGGTATATCATTGATAGGTGATGTTCTGTGTCAGTGTGCAGGTCTATCATTGATAGGTTCAGTCCTGTGACAGTGTGATGGTATATCATTGATAGATGCTGTCCTGTCTCATTGTGATGGTATATCATTGATAGGTGCTGTCCTGTCTCAGTGTGATTGTATAACATTGATCGGTGCTGTCCTGTGTCAGTGTGATGGTATATCATTGATAGGTTTTGTCCTGTCTCAGTGTGATTGTATAGCACTGATAGCTGCTGTCCTGTGTCAGTGTGAAGGTATATCATTGATAGGCGCTCTCCTGTGTCAGTGTTATGGTGTGTCTTTGATAGGTGCTGTCCTGTGTCAGTGGGATGGTATTTCATTGATAGGTGCTGTCCCGTGTCAGTGTGATGGTATATCATTGATAGGTGCTGTCCTGTGTCAGTGTGATGGTATATCATTGATAGGTGCTGTCCTGTTTTAGTGAGAAGTTTTAACATTGACAAGTGCTGTCCTGTGTCAGTGTGATGGTATATCATTGATAGGTGCTGTACTGTGTCAGTGTGATGATATATGATTGATAGGTTCTGTCCGGTGTCAGTGTGAAGGTATATCATTGATAGGTGCTGTCCTGTGTCAGTGTGATGGTATATCATTGATAGGTGCTGTCCTGTGTCAGTGTGATGGTATATCATTGATAGGTGCTGTCCTGTGTCAGTGTGATGGTCTATCATTGATAGGTGCTGTCCTGCGTGAGTGTGATGGTATATCATTGATAGGTTCTGTCCTGTGTCAGTGTTAATGTATATCATTGATAGGTGCTGTCCTATTTCAGTGTGAAGGTGTATCATTGATAGGTTCTGTCCTGTGTCTGTGTGATAGTCTATCATTGATAGGTGCTGTCCTGTGTCAGTGTGAATGTATATCATTGATAGGTTCTGTCCTGTGTCTGTGTGAGAGTCTATCATTGATAGGTGCTGTCCTGTGTCAGTGTGATGGTATATCATTGATAGGTGCTGTCCTGTCTCAGTGTGATGGTGCGTCATTGATAGGTGCTGTCCTGTGTCAATGTGATGGTATATCATTGATAGGTGCTGTCCTGTCTCAGTGTGATTGTATATCACTGATACCTGATGTCCTGTGTTAGTGTGATGGTATATCATTCATAGGTGCTATCCTGTGTCAGTGTGATGGTATATCATTGATAGGTGCTGTCTTGTCTCAGTGAGATGGTATATCACTGATAGCCGGTGTCCTCTGTCAGTGGGAATGTATATCTTTGATAGGTGCTGTCCTGTGTGAGTGTGATGGTATATCATTGATAGGTTCTGTCCTGTGTCAGTGTGAATGTATATCATTGATAGGTGCTGTCCTGTGTCAGTGAGAAGGTATTGATAGGTGCTGTCCTGTGTCAGTGTGAAGGTATATCATTGATAGGTTCTGTCCTGTGTCTGTGTGAACGCATATCATTGATAGGTGCTGTCCTGTGTCAGTGTGATGGTATATCATTGATATGTTCTGTCCTGTGTCAGTGTGAACGTATATCATTGATAGGTTCTGTCCTGTTTCAATGTGAAGGTATATCATTGATAGGTGCTGTCCTGTGTCAGTGTGAAGGTATATCATTGATAGGTTCTGTCCTGTCTCATTATGATGGTATAACATTGATTGGTGCAGTCCTGTGTCAGTGTGATGGTATATCATTGATAGATGCTGTCCTCTGTCAGTGCGATGGTATCTTTGATAGGTGCTGTCCTGTCTCATTGTGATGGTATAACATTGATAGGTGCTGTCCTGTGTTAGTGTGATGGTATATCATTGATAGGTTTTGTCCTGTGTCAATGTGATGGTATATCATTGATAGGTGCTGTCCTGTCTCAGTGTGGTTGTATATCACTGATACCTGATGTCCTGTGTTAGTGTGATGGTATATCATTCATAGGTGCTATCCTGTGTCAGTGTGATGGTATATCATTGATAGGTGCTGTCCTGTCTCAGTGTGGTTGTACATCACTGATAGCCGGTGTCCTCTGTCAGTGGGCATGTATATCATTGATAGGTGCTGTCCTGTGTGAGTGTGATGGTATATCATTGATAGGTTCTGTCCTGTGTCAGTGTGAAGGTATATCATTGATAGGTTCTGTCCTGTGTCAGTGTGAAGGTATATCATTGATAGGTTCTGTCCTGTTTCAATGTGAAGGTATATCATTGATAGGTGCTGTCCTGTGTCAGTGTGAAGGTATTTCATTGATAGGTTCTGTCCTGTGTCAGTGTGAAGGTATATCATTGATAGGTGCTGTCCTGTGTCAGTGAGAAGGTATATCATTGATAGGTGCTGTCCTGTGTCAGTGTGATGGTATATCATTGATAGGTTCTGTCCTGTGTTAGTGTGATGGTATATCATTGATAGGTTCTGTCCTGTGTCAGTGTGAAGGTATATCATTGATAGGTGCTGTCCTGTGTCAGTGTGAAGGTATATCATTGATAGGTGCTGTCCTGTGTCAGTGTGATTGTATGTCATTGATAGGTGCTGTCCTGTGTCAGTGAGAAGGTATATCATTGATAGGTGCTGTTCTGTGTCAGTGTGATGGTATCTTTGATAGGTGCTGTCCTGTCTCATTGTGATGGTATAACATTGATAGGTGCTGTCCTGTGTCAGTGTGATGGTATATCATTAATAGGTTTTGTCCTGTGTCAATGTGATGGTATATCATTGATAGGTGCTGTCCTGTCTCAGTGTGATTGTATATCACTGATACCTGATGTCCTGTGTTAGTGTGATGGTATATCATTCATAGGTGCTATCCTGTGTCAGTGTGATGGTATATCATTGATAGGTGCTGTCTTGTCTCAGTGTGGTTGTATATCACTGATAGCCGATGTCCTCTGTTAGGGGGAATGTATATCTTTGATAGGTGCTGTCCTGTGTGAGTGTGATGGTATATCATTGATAGGTTCTGTCCTGTGTCAGTGTGAATGTATATCATTGATAGGTGCTGTCCTGTGTCAGTGAGAAGGTATTGATAGGTGCTGTCCTGTGTCAGTGTGAAGGTATATCATTGATAGGTTCTGTCCTGTGTCAGTGTGAAGGTATATCATTGATAGGTTCTGTCCTGTGTCAGTGTGAAGGTATATCATTGATAGGTTCTGTCCTGTTTCAATGTGAAGGTATATCATTGATAGGTGCTGTCCTGTGTCAGTGTGAAGGTATATCATTGATAGGTTCTGTCCTGTGTCAGTGTGAAGGTATATCATTGATAGGTGCTGTCCTGTGTCAGTGAGAAGGTATATCATTGATAGGTGCTGTCCTGTGTCAGTGTGATGGTATATCATTGATAGGTTCTGTCCTGTGTTAGTGTGATGGTATATCATTGATAGGTTCTGTCCTGTGTCAGTGTGATGGTATATCATTGATAGGTTCTGTCCTGTGTCAGTGTGAAGGTATATCATTGATAGGTGCTGTCCTGTGTCAGTGTGAAGGTATATCATTGATAGGTGCTGTCCTGTGTCAGTGTGATTGTATGTCATTGATAGGTGCTGTCCTGTGTCAGTGAGAAGGTATATCATTGATAGGTGCTGTTCTGTGTCAGTGTGATGGTATCTTTGATAGGTGCTGTCCTGTCTCATTGTGATGGTATAACATTGTTAGGTGCTGTCCTGTGTCAGTGTGATGGTATATCATTAATAGGTTTTGTCCTGTGTCAATGTGATGGTATATCATTGATAGGTGCTGTCCTGTCTCAGTGTGATTGTATATCACTGATACCTGATGTCCTGTGTTAGTGTGATGGTATATCATTCATAGGTGCTATCCTGTGTCAGTGTGATGGTATATCATTGATAGGTGCTGTCTTGTCTCAGTGTGGTTGTATATCACTGATAGCCGATGTCCTCTGTTAGGGGGAATGTATATCTTTGATAGGTGCTGTCCTGTGTGAGTGTGATGGTATATCATTGATAGGTTCTGTCCTGTGTCAGTGTGAATGTATATCATTGATAGGTGCTGTCCTGTGTCAGTGAGAAGGTATTGATAGGTGCTGTCCTGTGTCAGTGTGAAGGTATATCATTGATAGGTTCTGTCCTGTGTCAGTGTGAAGGTATATCATTGATAGGTTCTGTCCTGTGTCAGTGTGAAGGTATATCATTGATAGGTTATGTCCTGTGTCAGTGTGAAGGTATATCATTGATAGGTTCTGTCCTGTGTCTGTGTGAACGTATATCATTGATAGGTGCAGTCCTGTGTCAGTGTGATGGTATATCTTTGATAGGTTCTGACCTGTCTCATTATGATGGTAGAACATTGATTGGTGCAGTCCTGTGTCAGTGTGATGGTATATCATTGATAGGTGCTGTCCTCTGTCAGTGCGATGGTATCTTTGATAGGTGCTGTCCTGTCTCATTGTGATTGTATAACATTGATAGGTGCTGTCCTGTGTTAGTGTGATGGTATATCATTAATAGGTTTTGTCCTGTGTCAATGTGATGGTATATCATTGATAGGCGCTGTCCTGTCTCAGTGTGGTTGTATATCACTGATACCTGATGTCCTGTGTTAGTGTGAAGGTATATCATTCATAGGTGCTATCCGGTGTCAGTGTGATGGTATATCATTGATAGGTGCTGTCCTGTCTCAGTGTGGTTGTACATCACTGATAGCCGGCGTCCTCTGTCAGTGGGCATGTATATCTTTGATAGGTGCTGTCCTGTGTGAGTGTGATGGTATATCATTGATAGGTTCTGTCCAGTGTCAGTGTGATGGTATATCATTGATAGGTTCTGTCCTGTGTCAGTGTGAACATATATCATTGATAGGTTCTGTCCTGTTTCAATGTGAAGGTATATCATTGATAGGTTCTGTCCTGTGTCAGTGTGATTGTATGTCATTGATAGGTTCTGTCCTGTGTCAGTGTGATGGTATATCATTGATATGTTCTGTCCTGTGTCAGTGTGAACATATATCATTGATAGGTTCTGTCCTGTTTCAATGTGAAGGTATATCATTGTTAGGTGCTATCGTGTGTCAGTGTGATGGTATATCATTGTTAGGTGCTGTCGTGTGTCAGTGTGAAGGTATATCATTGATAGGTGCTGTCCTGTGTCAGTGAGCAGATATATCATTGATAGGTGCTGTCCTGTGTCAGTGTGATGGTATATCATTGATAGGTTCTGTCCTGTTTTAGTGTGATGGTATATCATTGATAGGTTCTGTCCTGTGTCAGTGTGAAGGTATATCATTGATAGGTGCTGTCCTGTGTCAGTGTGAAGGTATATCATTGATAGGTGCTGTCCTGTGTCAGTGTGATTGTATGTCATTGATAGGTGCTGTCCTGTGTCAGTGAGAAGGTATAACATTGATAGGTGCTGTCCTGTGTCAGTGTGAAGGTATATCATTGATAGGTGCTGTCCTGTGTCAGTGAGAAGGTATATCATTGATAGGTGCTGTCCTGTGTCAGTGTGATGGTATATCATTGATAGGTGCTGTCCTGTGTTAGTGTGAAGGTATATCATTGATATGTGCTGTCCTGTTTCAGTGCGATGGTGTGTCTTTGATAGGTGCTGTCCTGTGTCACTGCGATGGTGTGTCATTGATAGGTGCTGTCCTGTGTCAGTGTGAAGCCGTATCATTGATAGGTGCTGTCCTGTCTTAGTCTGATGGTATATCATTGATAGGTGCTGTCCTGTGTCTAGTGTGAAGGTATATCATTGATAGGTGCCGTCCTGTCTTAGTCTGATGGTATATCATTGACAGGTGCTGTCCTGTGTCAGTGTTAAGGTATATCATTGATAGGTGCAGTCCTGAGTCAGTGTGATGGTATATCATTGATAGGTGCAGTCCTGAGTCAGTGCGATGGTATATCATTGATAGGTGCTGTCCTGTCTCATTGTGATGGTATATCATTGATAGGTGCTGTCCTGTGTCAGTGTGATGGTGTGTCATTGATAGGTGCTGACCTGTGTCAGTGTGAAGGCCTATCATTGATAGGTGCAGTCCTGAGTCAGTGTGATGGTATATCATTGATAGGTGCAGTCCTGAGTCAGTGTGATGGTATATCATTGATAGGTGCAGTCCTGAGTCAGTGTGATGGTATATCATTGATAGGTGCTGTCCTGTGTCAGTGCGATGGTATATCATTGATAGGTGCTGTCCTGTCTCATTGTGATGGTATAACTATGATAAGTGCAGTCCTGTGTCAGTGCGATGGTATATCATTGATAGGTTCTTTCCTGTCTCATTATGATGGTATAACATTGATCAGTGCAGTCCTGTGTCAGTGTGATGGTATATCATTGATAGGTGCTGTCCTTTGTCAATGCGATGGTATCTTTGATTGGTGCTGTCCTGTCTCATTGTGATGGTATAACATTGATAGGTGCTGTCCTGTGTCAGTGTGATGGTATATCATTAATAGGTGCTGTCTTGTGTCAGTGTGAAGGTCTATCATTGATAGGTGCAGTCCTGTGACAGTGTGATTGTATATCATTCATAGGTGCTGTCCTGTCTCAGTGTGATGGTATCTCATTGATAGGTGCTGTCCTGTGTTAATGAGAATTTTAACATTGACAAGTGCTGTCCTGTGTCAGTGTGACAGTCTATCATTGATAGGTGCTGTCCTGTGTCAGTGCGATGGTGTGTCATTGATAGGTGCTGTCCTGTGTCAGTGTGATGGTCTATCATTGATCGGTTCTGTCCTGTGTCAGCGTGAAGGTATATCATTGATAGGTACTGTCCTGTGTCAGTGTGAAGGTATATCATTGATAGGTGCTGTCCTGTGTCAGTGTAATGGTCTATCATTGATAGGTGCTGTCCTGGGTCAGTGCGATGGTGTGTCATTGATAGCTGCTGTCCTGTGTCAGTGTGATGGTCTATCATTGATAGGTTCTGTCCTGTGTCAGCTTGAAGGTATATCATTGATAGGTACTGTCCTGTGTCAGTGTGAAGGTATATCATTGATAGGTGCTGTCCTGTGTCAGTGTAATGGTCTATCATTGATACGTGCTGTCCTGTGTCAGTGTGAAGGTATATCATTGATAGGTGCTGTCCTGTGTCAGTGTAATGGTCTATCATTGATAGGTGCTGTCCTGTGTCAGTGTGAAGGTATATCATTGATAGGTGCTGTCCTGTGTCAGTGTGATCGTATATCATTGATAAGTGCTGTCCTGTGTCAGTGTGATGGTGTGTCATTGATTGGTGCTGTTCTGTGTCAGTGTTAAGGTCTATCATTGATAGGTGCAGTCCTGTGTCAGTGTGATGGTATATCATTGATAGGTTCTGTCCTCTGTCAGTGTGATGGTATCTTTGATAGGTGCTGTCCTGTCTCATTGTGATGGTAAAACATTGATAGGTTCTGTCCTATGTCAGTGTGAAGGTATATCATTAATAGGTTTTGTCCTGTGTCAATGTGATGGTATATCATTGATAGGTGCTATCCTGTGTCAGTGTGATGGTATATCATTGATAGGTGCTGTCCTGTGTCAGTGTGATGGTGTGTCATTGATAGGTACTGTCCTGTGTCAGTGCGATGGTGTGTCATTGATAGGTTTTGTCCTGTCTCAGTGTGATTGTATATCACTGATAGCTGCTGTCCTGTGTCAGTGGGAAGGTATATCATTGATAGGTGCTCTCCTGTGTCAGTGTGATGGCAGATCATTGATAGGTGCTGTCCTGTGTCAGTGTGATGGTATTTCATTGATAGGTGCTGTCCTGTGTCAGTGTGATTGTATAACATTGATAGGTGCTGTCCTGTGTCAGTGTGACGGTATATCATTGATAGGTGCTGTCCTCTGTCAGTGTGATGGTATCTTTGATAGGTGCTGTCCTGTCTCATTGTGAAGGTAAAACATTGATAGGTTCTGTCCTGTGTCAGTGTGAAGGTATATCATTAATAGGTTTTGTCCTGTGTCAATGTGATGGTATATCATTGATAGGTGCTGTCTTGTGTCAGTGTGATGGTATATCATTAATAGGTTTTGTCCTGTGTCAATGTGATGTTATATCATTGATAGGTGCTGTCCTGTCTCAGTGTGATTGTATATCATTGATAGGTGCTGTCCTGTCTCAGTGTGATTGTATATCACTGATACCTGATGTCCTGTGTTAGTGTGATGGTATATCATTCATAGGTGCTATCCTGTGTCAGTGTGATGGTATATCATTGATAGGTGCTGTCCTGTCTCAGTGTGGTTGTACATCACTGATAGCCGGTGTCCTCTGTCAGTGGGCATGTATATCTTTGATAGGTGCTGTCCTGTGTGAGTGGGATGGTATATCATTGATAGGTTCTGTCCTGTGTCAGTGTGAAGGTATATCATTGATAGGTGCTGTCCTATGTCAGTGAGAAGGTATATCATTGATCGGTGCTGTCCTATGTCAGTGTGAAGGTATATCATTGATAGGTTCTGCCCTGTGTCAGTGTGAAGGTATATCATTGATAGGTACTGTCCTGTGTCAGTGTGATGGTATATCATTGATAGGTGCTGTCCTATGTCAATGTGAAGGTATATCATTGATAGGTTCTGTCCTGTGTCAGTGTGAAGGTATATCATTGATAGGTTCTGTCCTGTGTCAGTTTGAAGGTATATCATTGATAGGTGCTGTCCTATGTCAGTGAGAAGGTATATCATTGATCGGTGCTGTCCTATGTCAATGTGAAGGTATATCATTGATATGTTCTGTCCTGTGTCAGTGTGAAGGTATATCATTGATAGGTTCTGTCCTGTGTCAGTTTGAAGGTATATCATTGATAGGTGCTGTCCTATGTCAGTGAGAAGGTATATCATTGATCGGTGCTGTCCTATGTCAGTGTGAAGGTATATCATTGATAGGTTCTGTCCTGTGTCTGTGTGAAGGTATATCATTGATAGGTTCTGTCCTGTGTCTGTGTGACGGTATATCATTGATAGGTGCTGTCCTGTGTCAGAGTGATGGTATATCATTGATATGTTCTGTCCTGTGTCAGTGTGAACATATATCATTGATAGGTTCTGTCCTGTTTCAATGTGAAGGTATATCATTGATAGGTTCTGTCCTGTGTCAGTGTGAACATATATCATTGATAGGTTCTGTCCTGTGTCAGTGTGATGGTATATCATTGATAGGTTCTGTCCTGTGTCAGTGTGAAGGTATATCATTGATAGGTTCTGTCCTGTGTCAGTGTGAAGGTATATCATTGATAGGTGCTGTCCTGTGTCAGTGTGAAGGTATATCATTGATAGGTGCTGTCCTGTGTCAGTGTGAAGGTATATCATTGATAGGTGATGTCCTGTGTCTGTGTGAAGGTATATCATTGATAGGTGCTGTCCTGTGTCATTGTGATGGTATATCATAGATAGGTGCTGTCCTGTGTCAGTGTGATGGTATATCACTGATAGGTGCTGTCCTCTGTCAGTGCGATTGTATCTTTGATAGGTGCTGTCCTGTCTCATTGTGATGGTATAACATTGATAGGTGCTGTCCTGTCTCATTGTGATGGTATAACATTGATAGGTTCTGTCCTGTGTCAGTGTGATGGTATATCATTAATAGGTTTTGTCCTGTGTCAATGTGATGGTATATCATTGATAGGTGCTGTCCTGTCTTAGTCTGATGGTATATCATTGATAGGTGCGGTCCTGTCTCAGTCTGAAGGTATATCACTGATAGGTGCTGTCCTGTGTCAGTGTGAAAGTCTATCATTGATAGGTGCTGTCCTGTCTCAGTGTGATGGTATAACATTGTAGGTGCTGTCCTGAGTCAGTGTGATGGTATATCATTGATAGGTGCTGTCCTGTGTCAGTGTGATGGTGTATCATTGATAGGTGCTGTCCTGTGTCAGTGTGATGGTGTATCATTGATAGGTGCTGTCCTGTGTCAGTGTGATGGTGTATCATTGATAGGTGCTGTCCTGTGTCAGTGTGATGGTATATCATTGATAGGTGCTGTCCTGTGTCAGTGTGATGGTGTATCATTGATAGGTGCTGTCCTGTGTCAGTGTGATGGTATATCATTGATAGGTGCTGTCCTGAGTCAGTGTGATGGTATATCATTGATAGGTTCTGTCCTGTGTCTGTGTGAAGGTATATCATTGATAGGTTCTGTCCTGTGTCAGTGTGAAGGTATATCATTGATAGGTTCTGTCCTGTGTCTGTGTGAAGGTATATCATTGATAGGTTCTGTCCTGTGTCAGTGTGAAGGTATATCATTGATAGGTTCTGTCCTGTGTCAGTGTGAAGGTATATCATTGATAGGTTCTGTCCTGTGTCAGTGTGAAGGTATATCATTGATAGGTTCTGTCCTGTGTCAGTGTGAAGGTATATCATTGATAGGTTCTGTCCTGTGTCAGTGTGATGGTATATCATTGATAGGTGCTGTCCTCTGTCAGTGCGATGGTATCTTTGATAGGTGCTGTCCTGTCTCATTGTGATGGTATAACATTGATAGGTGCTGTCCTGTGTTAGTGTGATGGTATATCATTAATAGGTTTTGTCCTGTGTCAATGTGATGGTATATCATTGATAGGTGCTGTCCTGTCTCAGTGTGGTTGTATATCACTGATACCTGATGTCCTGTGTTAGTGTGAAGGTATATCATTAATAGGTTTTGTCCTGTGTCAATGTGATGGTATATCATTGATAGGTGCTATCCTGTGTCAGTGTGATGGTATATCATTGATAGGTGCTGTCCTGTGTCAGTGTGATGGTGTGTCATTGATAGGTACTGTCCTGTGTCAGTGCGATGGTGTGTCATTGATAGGTTTTGTCCTGTCTCAGTGTGATTGTATATCACTGATAGCTGCTGTCCTGTGTCAGTGGGAAGGTATATCATTGATAGGTGCTCTCCTGTGTCAGTGTGATGGCAGATCATTGATAGGTGCTGTCCTGTGTCAGTGTGATGGTATTTCATTGATAGGTGCTGTCCTGTGTCAGTGTGATTGTATAACATTGATAGGTGCTGTCCTGTGTCAGTGTGACGGTATATCATTGATAGGTGCTGTCCTCTGTCAGTGTGATGGTATCTTTGATAGGTGCTGTCCTGTCTCATTGTGAAGGTAAAACATTGATAGGTTCTGTCCTGTGTCAGTGTGAAGGTATATCATTAATAGGTTTTGTCCTGTGTCAATGTGATGGTATATCATTGATAGGTGCTGTCTTGTGTCAGTGTGATGGTATATCATTAATAGGTTTTGTCCTGTGTCAATGTGATGTTATATCATTGATAGGTGCTGTCCTGTCTCAGTGTGATTGTATATCATTGATAGGTGCTGTCCTGTCTCAGTGTGATTGTATATCACTGATACCTGATGTCCTGTGTTAGTGTGATGGTATATCATTCATAGGTGCTATCCTGTGTCAGTGTGATGGTATATCATTGATAGGTGCTGTCCTGTCTCAGTGTGGTTGTACATCACTGATAGCCGGTGTCCTCTGTCAGTGGGCATGTATATCTTTGATAGGTGCTGTCCTGTGTGAGTGGGATGGTATATCATTGATAGGTTCTGTCCTGTGTCAGTGTGAAGGTATATCATTGATAGGTGCTGTCCTATGTCAGTGAGAAGGTATATCATTGATCGGTGCTGTCCTATGTCAGTGTGAAGGTATATCATTGATAGGTTCTGCCCTGTGTCAGTGTGAAGGTATATCATTGATAGGTACTGTCCTGTGTCAGTGTGATGGTATATCATTGATAGGTGCTATCCTATGTCAGTGAGAAGGTATATCATTGATCGGTGCTGTCCTATGTCAATGTGAAGGTATATCATTGATAGGTTCTGTCCTGTGTCTGTGTGAAGGTATATCATTGATAGGTTCTGTCCTGTGTCTGTGTGACGGTATATCATTGATAGGTGCTGTCCTGTGTCAGTGTGATGGTATATCATTGATATGTTCTGTCCTGTGTCAGTGTGAACATATATCATTGATAGGTTCTGTCCTGTTTCAATGTGAAGGTATATCATTGATAGGTTCTGTCCTGTGTCAGTGTGAACATATATCATTGATAGGTTCTGTCCTGTGTCAGTGTGATGGTATATCATTGATAGGTTCTGTCCTGTGTCAGTGTGAAGGTATATCATTGATAGGTTCTGTCCTGTGTCAGTGTGAAGGTATATCATTGATAGGTGATGTCCTGTGTCTGTGTGAAGGTATATCATTGATAGGTGCTGTCCTGTGTCATTGTGATGGTATATCATAGATAGGTGCTGTCCTGTGTCAGTGTGATGGTATATCATTGATAGGTGCTGTCCTCTGTCAGTGCGATTGTATCTTTGATAGGTGCTGTCCTGTCTCATTGTGATGGTATAACATTGATAGGTGCTGTCCTGTCTCATTGTGATGGTATAACATTGATAGGTTCTGTCCTGTGTCAGTGTGATGGTATATCATTAATAGGTTTTGTCCTGTGTCAATGTGATGGTATATCATTGATAGGTGCTGTCCTGTCTTAGTCTGATGGTATATCATTGATAGGTGCGGTCCTGTCTCAGTCTGAAGGTATATCACTGATAGGTGCTGTCCTGTGTCAGTGTGAAAGTCTATCATTGATAGGTGCTGTCCTGTCTCAGTGTGATGGTATAACATTGTAGGTGCTGTCCTGAGTCAGTGTGATGGTATATCATTGATAGGTGCTGTCCTGTGTCAGTGTGATGGTGTATCATTGATAGGTGCTGTCCTGTGTCAGTGTGATGGTATATCATTGATAGGTGCTGTCCTGTGTCAGTGTGATGGTGTATCATTGATAGGTACTGTCCTGAGTCAGTGTGATGGTATATCATTGATAGGTGCTGTCCTGTGTCAGTGTGATGGTGTATCATTGATAGGTGCTGTCCTGTGTCAGTGTGATGGTATATCATTGATAGGTGCTGTCCTGAGTCAGTGTGATGGTATCTTTGATAGGTGCTGTCCTGTCTCATTGTGAAGGTAAAACATTGATAGGTTCTGTCCTGTGTCAGTGTGAAGGTATATCATTAATAGGTTTTGTCCTGTGTCAATGTGATGGTATATCATTGATAGGTGCTGTCTTGTGTCAGTGTGATGGTATATCATTAATAGGTTTTGTCCTGTGTCAATGTGATGTTATATCATTGATAGGTGCTGTCCTGTCTCAGTGTGATTGTATATCATTGATAGGTGCTGTCCTGTCTCAGTGTGATTGTATATCACTGATACCTGATGTCCTGTGTTAGTGTGATGGTATATCATTCATAGGTGCTATCCTGTGTCAGTGTGATGGTATATCATTGATAGGTGCTGTCCTGTCTCAGTGTGGTTGTACATCACTGATAGCCGGTGTCCTCTGTCAGTGGGCATGTATATCTTTGATAGGTGCTGTCCTGTGTGAGTGGGATGGTATATCATTGATAGGTTCTGTCCTGTGTCAGTGTGAAGGTATATCATTGATAGGTGCTGTCCTATGTCAGTGAGAAGGTATATCATTGATCGGTGCTGTCCTATGTCAGTGTGAAGGTATATCATTGATAGGTTCTGCCCTGTGTCAGTGTGAAGGTATATCATTGATAGGTACTGTCCTGTGTCAGTGTGATGGTATATCATTGATAGGTGCTATCCTATGTCAGTGAGAAGGTATATCATTGATCGGTGCTGTCCTATGTCAATGTGAAGGTATATCATTGATAGGTTCTGTCCTGTGTCTGTGTGAAGGTATATCATTGATAGGTTCTGTCCTGTGTCTGTGTGACGGTATATCATTGATAGGTGCTGTCCTGTGTCAGTGTGATGGTATATCATTGATATGTTCTGTCCTGTGTCAGTGTGAACATATATCATTGATAGGTTCTGTCCTGTTTCAATGTGAAGGTATATCATTGATAGGTTCTGTCCTGTGTCAGTGTGAACATATATCATTGATAGGTTCTGTCCTGTGTCAGTGTGATGGTATATCATTGATAGGTTCTGTCCTGTGTCAGTGTGAAGGTATATCATTGATAGGTTCTGTCCTGTGTCAGTGTGAAGGTATATCATTGATAGGTGATGTCCTGTGTCTGTGTGAAGGTATATCATTGATAGGTGCTGTCCTGTGTCATTGTGATGGTATATCATAGATAGGTGCTGTCCTGTGTCAGTGTGATGGTATATCATTGATAGGTGCTGTCCTCTGTCAGTGCGATTGTATCTTTGATAGGTGCTGTCCTGTCTCATTGTGATGGTATAACATTGATAGGTGCTGTCCTGTCTCATTGTGATGGTATAACATTGATAGGTTCTGTCCTGTGTCAGTGTGATGGTATATCATTAATAGGTTTTGTCCTGTGTCAATGTGATGGTATATCATTGATAGGTGCTGTCCTGTCTTAGTCTGATGGTATATCATTGATAGGTGCGGTCCTGTCTCAGTCTGAAGGTATATCACTGATAGGTGCTGTCCTGTGTCAGTGTGAAAGTCTATCATTGATAGGTGCTGTCCTGTCTCAGTGTGATGGTATAACATTGTAGGTGCTGTCCTGAGTCAGTGTGATGGTATATCATTGATAGGTGCTGTCCTGTGTCAGTGTGATGGTGTATCATTGATAGGTGCTGTCCTGTGTCAGTGTGATGGTATATCATTGATAGGTGCTGTCCTGTGTCAGTGTGATGGTGTATCATTGATAGGTACTGTCCTGAGTCAGTGTGATGGTATATCATTGATAGGTGCTGTCCTGTGTCAGTGTGATGGTGTATCATTGATAGGTGCTGTCCTGTGTCAGTGTGATGGTATATCATTGATAGGTGCTGTCCTGAGTCAGTGTGATGGTATATCATTGATAGGTGCTGTCCTGTGTCAGTGTGATGGTATATCATTGATAGGTTCTGTCCTGTGTCAGTGCGATGGTATATCATTAATAGGTTCTGTCCTGTGTCATTGTGATGGTATAACTTTGATAGGTGCTGTCCTGTGTCAGTGTGATGGTATATCATTGATAGGTTCTGTCCTGTGTCAGTGTGAAGGTATATCATTGATAGGTTCTGTCCTGTGTCAGTGTGAAGGTATATCATTGATAGGTTCTGTCCTGTGTCTGTGTGAAGGTATATCATTGATAGGTGCTGTCCTGTCTCCGTGTGAAGTTATATCATTGATAGGTGCTGTCCTGTGTCAGTGTGAAGGTATATCATTGATAGGTTCGGTCCTGTGTCAGTGTGAAGGAATATCATTGATAGGTGATGTCCTGTTTCAGTGTGAAGGTATATCATTGATAGGCTCTGTCCTGTGTCAGTGTGATGGTATATCATTGATAGGTGCTGTCCTGTGTCAGTGTGAAGGAATATCATTGATAGGTGATGTCCTATTTCAGTGTGAAGGTATATCATTGATAGGTTCTGTCCTGTGTCAGTGTGAAGGAATATCATTGATAGGTGATGTCCTGTTTCAGTGTGAAGATATATCATTGATAGGTTCTGTCCTGTGTCAGTGTGAAGGTATATCATTGATAGGTGATGTCCTGTTTCAGTGTGAAGATATATCATTGATAGGTTCTGTCCTGTGTCAGTGTGAAGGTATATCATTGATAGGTGCTGTCCTGTGTCAGTGAGAAGGTATATCATTGATAGGTGCTGTCCTGTGTCAGTGTGATGGTATATCATTGATAGGTGCTGTCCTGTGTCAGTGTGAAGGTATATCATTGATAGGTTCTGTCCTGTGTCAGTGTGATGGTATATCATTGATAGGTACTGTCCTGTGTCAGTGTGAAGGTATATCATTGATAGGTTCTGTCCTGTGTCAGTGTGAAGGTATATCATTGACAGGTACTGTCCTGTGTCAGTGTGATGGTATATCATTGATAGGTGCTATCCTATGTCAGTGAGAAGGTATATCATTGATAGGTGCTGTCCTGTGTCAGTGTGATGGTGTATCATTGATATGTTCTGTCCTGTGTCAGTATGATGGTATATCATTGATAGGTTCTGTCCTGTGTCAGTGTGAAGGTATATCATTGATAGGTTCTGTCCTGTGTCTGTGTGAAGGTATATCATTGATAGGTGCTGTCCTGTGTCAGTGTGATGGTGTATCATTGATATGTTCTGTCCTGTGTCAGTGTGAACTTATATCATTGATAGGTTCTGTCCTGTGTCAGTGTGAAGGTATATCATTGATAGGTTCTGTCCTGTGTCAGTGCGATGGTATATCATTGATAGGTGCTGTCCTGTCTCATAGTGATGGTATAACTTTGATAGGTGCAGTCCTGTGTCAGTGTGATGGTATATCATTGATAGGTTCTGTCCTGTCCCATTATGATGGTATAACATTGATAGGTGCAGTCCTGTGTCAGTGTGATGGTATATCATTGATAGGTGCTGTCCTCTGTCAGTGCGATGGTATCTTTGATAGGTGCTGTCCTGTCTCATTGTGATGGTATAACATTGATAGGTGCTGTCCTGTGTCAGTGTGATGGTCTATCATGAATAGGGTTTTGTCCTGTGTCAATGTGATGGTATATCATTGATAGGTGCTGTCCTGTCTCAGTGTGATGGTATATCATTCATAGGTGCTATCCTGTGTCAGTGTGATGGTATATCATTGATAGGTGCTGTCCTGTCTCAGTGTGGTTGTATATCACTGATAGCCGGTGTCCTCTGTCAGTGGGAATGTATATCTTTGATAGGTGCTGTCCTGTGTGAGTGTGATGCTATATCATTGATAGGTTCTGTCCTGTGTCAGTGTGAAGGTATATCATTGATATGTGCTGTCCTGTTTCAGTGCGATGGTGTGTCTTTGATAGGTGCTGTCCTGTGTCAGTGTGAAGCCGTATCATTGATAGGTGCTGTCCTGTCTTAGTCTGATGGTATATCATTGATAGGTGCTGTCCTGTGTCTAGTGTGAAGGTATATCATTGATAGGTGCTGTGCTGTGTCTAGTGTAAAGGTATATCATTGATAGGTGCTGTCCTGTCTCAGTGTGGTTGTATATCACTGATAGCCGGTGTCCTCTGTCAGTGGGAATGTATATCTTTGATAGGTGCTGTCCTGTGTGAGTGTGATGCTATATCATTGATAGGTTCTGTCCTGTGTCAGTGTGAAGGTATATCATTGATATGTGCTGTCCTGTTTCAGTGCGATGGTGTGTCTTTGATAGGTGCTGTCCTGTGTCAGTGTGAAGCCGTATCATTGATAGGTGCAGTCCTGAGTCAATGTGATGGTATATCATTGATAGGTGCTGTCCTGTGTCAGTGCGATGGTATATCATTGATAGGTTCTGTCCTGTGTCAGTGTGATGGTATATCATTGATAGGTGCTGTCCTGTCTCAGTGTGATGGTATATCATTGATAGGTGCTGTCCTGTGTCAGTGCGATGGTATATCATTGATAGGTGCTGTCCTGTGTCAGTGAGATGGTATATCATTAATAGGTTCTGTCCTGTGTCATTGTGATGGTATATCATTGATAGGTTCTGTACTGTGTCAGTGTGATGGTATATCATTGATAGGTGCTGTCCTGTCTCAGTGTGATGGTTTATCATTGATAGGTGCTGTCCTGTGTCAGTGCGATGGTATATCATTGATAGGTGCTGTCCTGTGTCAGTGTGATGGTATATCATTAATAGGTTCTGTCCTGTGTCATTGTGATGGTATAACTTTGATAGGTGCTGTCCTGTGTCAGTGTGATGGTATATCATTGATAGGTGCTGTCCTGTGTCAGTGTGAAGGTATATCATTGTCAGGTGCTGTCCTGTGTCAGTGTGATGGTTTATCATTGATAGGTGCTGTCCTGTGTCAGTGTGATGGTATATCATTGATAGGTGCTGTCCTGTGTCAGTGTGATGGTATACCATTGATAGGTGCTGTCCTGTGTCAGTGTGATGGTATATCATTGATAGGTGCTGTCCTCTGTCAGTGCGATGGTATCTTTGATAGGTGCTGTCCTGTCTCATTGTGATGGTATAACATTGATAGGTTCTGTCCTGTGTCAGTGTGATGGTATATCATTAATAGGTTTTGTCCTGTGTCAATGTGATGGTATATCATTGATAGGTGCTGTCCTGTCTTAGTCTGATGGTATATCATTGATAGGTGCTGTCCTGTCTCAGTCTGAAGGTATATCACTGATAGGTGCTGTCCTGTGTCAGTGTGAAAGTCTATCATTGATAGGTGCAGTCCTGTGACAGTGTGATTGTATATCATTCATAGGTGCTGTCCTGTCTCAGTGTGATGGTATAACATTGTAGGTGCTGTCCTGAATCAGTGTGATGGTATATCATTGATAGGTGCTGTCCTGTGTCAGTGCGATGGTATATCATTGATAGGTGCTGTCCTGTGTCAGTGAGATGGTATATCATTAATAGGTTCCGTCCTGTGTCATTGTGATGGTATAACTTTGATAGATGCAGTCCTGTATCAGTGTGATGGTATATCATTGATAGGTTCTGTCCTGTCTCATTGTGATTGTATATCATTGATAGGTGCTGTCCTGTGTCAGTGTGATGGTATAACATTGTAGGTGCTGTCCTGAGTCAGTGTGATGGTATATCATTGATAGGTGCTGTCCTGTGTCAGTGCGATGGTATATCATTGATAGGTGCTGTCCTGTGTCAGTGAGATGGTATATCATTAATAGGTTCTGTCCTGTGTCATTGTGATGGTATAACTTTGATAGGTGCAGTCCTGTGTCAGTGTGATGGTATATCATTGATAGGTTCTGTCCTGTCTCATTGTGATTGTATATCATTGATAGGTGCTGTCCTGTGTCAGTGTGAAGGTATATCATTGATAGGTTCTGTCCTGTGTCAGTGTGAAGGTATATCATTGATAGGTTCTGTCCTGTGTCTGTGTGAAGGTATATCATTGATAGGTGCTGTCCTGTGTCAGTGTGAAGGTATATCATTGATAGGTTCTGTCCTGTGTCAGTGTGAACTTATATCATTGATAGGTTCTGTCCTGTGTCTGTGTGAAGGTATATCATTGATAGGTGCTGTCCTGTGTCAGTGTGATGGTATATCATTGATATGTTCTGTCCTGTCTCAGTCTGAAGGTATATCACTGATAGGTGCTGTCCTGTGTCAGTGTGAAAGTCTATCATTGATAGGTGCAGTCCTGTGACAGTGTGATTGTATATCATTCATAGGTGCTGTCCTGTCTCAGTGTGATGGTATAACATTGTAGGTGCTGTCCTGAGTCAGTGTGATGGTATATCATTGATAGGTGCTGTCCTGTGTCAGTGCGATGGTATATCATTGATAGGTGCTGTCCTGTGTCAGTGAGATGGTATATCATTAATAGGTTCTGTCCTGTGTCATTGTGATGGTATAACTTTGATAGGTGCAGTCCTGTGTCAGTGTGATGGTGTCTCATTGATAGGTGCTGTCCAGTGTCTGTGTGAAGGTATATCATTGATAGGTGCTGTCCTGTGTCAGTGTGAAGGTATATCATTGATAGGTTATGTCCTGTGTCTGTGTGAAGGTATATCATTGATAGGTGCTGTCGTGTGTCAGTGTGATGGTGTATCATTGATATGTTCTGTCCTGTGTCAGTGTGAACTTATATCATTGATAGGTTCTGTCCTGTTTCAATGTGAAGGTATATCATTGATCGGTGCTGTCCTGTGTCAGTGTGAAGGTATATCATTGATAGGTTCTGTCCTGAGTCAGTGCGATGGTATATCATTGATAGGTGCTGTCCTGTCTCATTGTGATGGTATAACTTTGATAGGTGCAGACCTGTGTCAGTGTGATGGTATATCATTGATAGGTTCTGTCCTGTCCCATTATGATGGTATAACATTGATAGGTGCAGTCCTGTGTCAGTGTGATGGTATATCATTGTTAGGTGCTGTCCTCTGTCAGTGCGATGGTATCTTTGATAGGTGCTGTCCTGTCTCATTGTGATGGTATAACATTGATAGGTGCTGTCCTGTGTCAGTGTGATGGTCTATCATGAATAGGGTTTTGTCCTGTGTCAATGTGATGGTATATCATTGATAGGTGCTGTCCTGTCTCAGTGTGATTGTATATCACTGATACCTGAAGTCCTGTGTTAGTGTGATGGTATATCATTCATAGGTGCTATCCTGTGTCAGTGTGATGGTATATCATTGATAGGTGCTGTCCTGTCTCAGTGTGGTTGTATATCACTGATAGCCGGTGTCCTCTGTCAGTGGGAATGTATATCTTTGATAGGTGCTGTCCTGTGTGAGTGTGATGCTATATCATTGATAGGTTCTGTCCTGTGTCAGTGTGAAGGTATATCATTGATATGTGCTGTCCTGTTTCAGTGCGATGGTGTGTCTTTGATAGGTGCTGTCCTGTGTCAGTGTGAAGCCGTATCATTGATAGGTGCTGTCCTGTCTTAGTCTGATGGTATATCATTGATAGGTGCTGTCCTGTGTCTAGTGTGAAGGTATATCATTGATAGGTGCTGTGCTGTGTCTAGTGTAAAGGTATATCATTGATTGGTGCTCTCCTGTCTCAGTCTGATGGTATATCATTGACAGGCGCTGTCCTGTGTCAGTGTGAAGGCCTATCATTGATAGGTGCAGTCCTGAGTCAATGTGATGGTATATCATTGATAGGTGCTGTCCTGTGTCAGTGCAATGGTATATCATTGATAGGTTCTGTCCTGTCTCAGTGTGATGGTATATCATTGATAGGTGCTGTCCTGTGTCAGTGTGATGGTATATCATTGATAGGTGCTGTCCTGTGTCAGTGTGATGGTATATCATTGATAGATGCTGTCCTGTGTCAGTGTGATGGTATATCATTGATAGGTTCTGTCCTGTCTCATTGTGATTGTATATCATTGATAGGTGCTGTCCTGTGTCAGTGTGAAGGTATATCATTGATAGGTTCTGTCCTGTGTCAGTGTGAAGGTATATCATTGATAGGTTCTGTCCTGTGTCTGTGTGAAGGTATATCATTGATAGGTTCTGTCCTGTGTCAGTGTGAAGGTATATCATTGATAGGTTCTGTCCTGTGTCAGTGTGAAGTTATATCATTGATAGGTTGCTGTCCTGTGTCAGTGTGATGGTATATCATTGATAGGTTCTGTCCTGTGTCAGTGTGAAGGTATATCATTGATAGGTGATGTCCTGTTTCAGTGTGAAGGTATATCATTGATTGGTGCTGTCCTGTGTCAGTGTGAAGGTATATCATTGATAGGTGCTATCCTGTGTCAGTGTGATGGTATGTCATTGATAGGTGCTGTCCCGTGTCAGTGTGATGGTATATCATTGATAGGTGCTGTCCTGTCTCATTGTGATGGTATAACTTTGATAGGTGCAGTCCTGTGTCAGTGTGATGGTATATCATTCATAGGTTCTGTCCTGTCTCATTATGAAGGTATAACATTGATAGGTTCTCTCCTGTGTCAGTGTGAAGGTATATCATTGATTGGTGATGTCCTGTTTCAGTGTGAAGGTATATCATTGATAGGTGCTGTCCTGTGTCAGTGTGATGGTTTATCATTAATAGGTTTTGTCCTGTGTCATTTTTTAGATTTTTTTTTTAGATTACATTACAGTGTGGAAACAGGCCCTTCGGCCCAACAAGTCCACACCGACCCGCCGAAGCGAAACCCACCCATACCCCTACATTTACCCCTTACCTAACACTACGGGCAATTTAGCATGGCCAATTCACCTGACCCTGCACATCTTTTGGACTGTGGGAGGAAACCGGAGCACCCGGAGGAAACCCACGCAGACACGGGGAGAACGTGCAAACTCCACACAGTCAGTCGCCTGAGGTGGGAATTGAACCCGGGTCTCAGGCGCTGTGAGGCTGCAGTACTAACCACTGTGCCACCGTGCCGCCCACAAACCACACCGACCCGCTGAAGCGTAACCCACCCAGACCCATTCTCCTTCATGTACCCCTTCACCGAACACTACAGGCAATTTAGCATGGCCAATTCACCTAACCTGCACATTTTTTTTGGATTGTGGGAGGAAACCGGAGCACCTGGAGGAAACCCACGCAGACACGGGGAGAATGTGCAAACTCCACACAGACAGTCGCCTTGGGTGGGAATTGAACCCGGGTCTCTGGCGCTGTGAGGCAGCAGTGCTAACCACTGTGCCACCGTGCTGCCCACTACTGTGCCACCGTGCCGCCCACGGTGTATCAGTGATAGGTGCTGTCCTGTGTCAGTGTGATGGTATATCATTGATAGTTGCTGTCCTGTGTCAGTGTGGAGGTATTTCATTGAAATGTGCTGTCCTGTGTCAGTGTGATTGTATATCATTGATAGGTACTGTCCTGTGTCAGTGTGAAGGTATATCATTGATATGTGCTGTCCTGTTTCAGTGCGATGGTGTCTCTTTGATAGGTGCTGTCCTGTGACAGTGTGAAGGTATTTCATTGAAATGTGCTGTCTTGTGTCAGTGTGATGGTATATCATTAATAGGTTTTGTCCTGTATCAATGTGATGGTATATCATTGATAGGTGCTGTCCTGTCTCAGTGTGATTGTATACCACTGATACCTGATGTCCTGTGTTAGTGTGATGGTATATCATTCCTAGGTGCTATCCTGTGTCAGTGTGATGGTATATCATTGATAGGTGCTGTCCTGTCTCAGTGTGGTTGTATATCACTGATAGCCGGTGTCCTCTGTCAGTGGGAATGTATATCTTTGATAGGTGCTGTCCTGTGTGAGTGTGATGGTATATCATTGATAGGTTCTGTCCTGTGTCAGTGTGATGGTATATCATTGATAGGTGCTGTCCTGTCTCAGTGTGATTGTATATCACAGATAGCTGGTGTCCTGTCTCAGTGTGGTTGTCTAACACTGATAGCCGGTGTCCTCTGTCAGTGGGAAGGTCTATCATTGATAGGGGCTGTCTTGTGTCAGTGTGATGGTGTGTCTTTGATAGGTGCTGTCCTGTGTCAGTGCGATGGTGTGTCATTGATAGGTGCTGTCCTGTGTCAGTGCGATGGTGTGTCATTGATAGGTGCTGTCCTGTGTCAGTGTGAGGCCGTATCATTGATAGGTGTATCTTGTCTCAGTCTGATTGTATATCATTGATAGGTTCTGTCCTGTGTCAGTGTGAAGGTGTGTCTTTGATAGGTGCTGTCCTTTGTCAGTGTGTTTGTATATCATTGATCGGTGCTGTCCTGTGTCAGTGTGATGGTGTGTCATTGATAGGTTGTGTCCTGTGTCAGCGTGAAGGTATACCATTGATAGGTGCTGTCCTGTGTCAGTGTGAAGGTATATCATTGACAGGTGCTGTCCTGTGTCAGTGTGAACATATATCATTGATAGGTTCTGTCCTGTTTCAATGTGAAGGTATATCATTGATAGGTGCTGTCCTGTGTCAGTGTGAAGGTATATCATTGATAGGTTCTGTCCTGTGTCAGTGTGATGGTATATCATTGATAGGTGCTGTCCTGTCTCATTGTGATGGTAAAACATTGATAGGTTCTGTCCTGTGTCAGTGTGAAAGTATATCATTAATAGGTTTTGTCCTGTGTCAATGTGATGGTATATCATTGATAGGTGCTGTCTTGTGTCAGTGTTATGGTATATCATTAATAGGTTTTGTCCTGTGTCAATGTGATGGTATATCATTGATAGGTGCTGTCCTGTCTCAGTGTGATTGTATATCACTGATACCTGATGTCCTGTGTTAGTGTGATGGTATATCATTCATAGGTGCTATCCTGTGTCAGTGTGATGGTATATCATTGATAGGTGCTGTCCTGTCTGAGTGTGGTTGTACATCACTGATAGCCGGTGTCCTCTGTCAGTGGGCATGTATATCTTTGATAGGTGATGTCCTGTGTGAGTGTGATGGTATATCATTGATAGGTTCTGTCCTGTGTCAGTGTGATGGCGTGTCATTGATAGGTGCTGTCCTTTGTCAGTGAGAAGGTATATCATTGATCGGTGCTGTCCTGTGTCAGTGTGAAGGTATATCATTGATAGGTTCTGTCCTATGTCAGTGTGAAGGTATATCATTGATAGGTTCTGTCCTTTGTCAGTGTGATGGTATATCATTGATATGTTCTGTCCTGTGTCAGTGTGAACATATATCATTGATAGGTTCTGTCCTGTTTCAGTGTGAAGGTATATCATTGATAGGTGCTGTCCTGTGTCAGTGTGCAGGTATATCATTGATAGGTGCTGTCCTGTGTCAGTGTGAAGGTAAATCATTGATATGTGCTGTCCTGTGTCAGTGTGAAGGTATATCATTGATAGGTGCTGTCCTGTGTCAGTGTGCAGGTATATCATTGATAGGTGCTGTCCTGTGTCAGTGTGATGGATTGTCATTGTTAGGTGCTGTCCTGTGTCAATGTGATGGTATATCATTGATATGTGCTGTCCTGTGTCAGTTTGATGGTATATCATTGATAGGTGCTGTCCTGTTTCACTGTGATGGTATATCATTGATAGCTGCTGTCCTGTCTCAGTCTGATGCTATATCATTGATAGGTGCTGAATTTGTCAGTGTGATCCTGTGTCATTGATAGGTGCTGTCCTATGTCAGTGTGAAGGTATATCTTTGATAGGTGCTGTCATGAGTCAGTGTGATGGTATATTATTGATAGATGCTGTCCTGTGTCAGTGTGATGGTGTGTCATTGATAGGAGCTGTCCTGAATCAGTGTGAAGGTATATAATTGATAGGTGCTGTCCTGAGTCAGTGTGATGGTATATCATTGATAGGTGCTGTCCTGTGTCAGTGTGATGGTATATCATTGATAGGTGCTGTCCTGTCTCAGTGTGATGGTGTGTCATTGATAGGGGCTGTCCTGAGTCAGTGTGATAGTATATCATTGATAGGTGCTGTCCTGTATTAATGTTAAGGTATGTGATTGTTAGGTGCTGTCCTGTGTCAGTGTGAAGGTATATCATTGATAGGTGCTGTCCTGTGCTAGTGAGAAGTTTTAACATTGACAGGTGCTGTCCTTTGTCAGTGTGTGGGTATATCATTGTCAGGTGCTGTCCTGTAGCAGAGTGATGGTATATCATTGATAGGTGCTGTCCTGTATCAGTGCAATGGTATATTATTGATAGGTGCTGTCCTGTGTCAGTGTGATGGTGTGTCATTGATAGGTGCTGTCCTGTGTCAGTGTGATCGTATATCATTGATAGGTGCTGTCCTGTGTCAGTGTGATGGTGTGTCATTGATAGGTGCTGTCCTGTATCAGTGCAATGGTATATTATTGATAGGTGCTGTCCTGTGTCAGTGTGATGGTGTGTCATTGATAGGTGCTGTCCTGTGTCAGTGTGATAGTATATCATTGACAGGTGCTGTCCTGTGTCAGTGTGATGGTCTATCATTGATAGGTGCTGTACTGTGTCAGTGTGATGGTATGTCATTGACAGGTGCTGTCCTGTGTCAGTGTGATGGTATATTATTGATAGGTGCTATCCTGTGTCAGTATGATGGTATATCTTTGATAGGTGCTGTCCTGTGTCAATGTGATTGTATATCATAGATAGGTGCTGTCCTGTGTCACTGGGATGGTATATCATTGATAGGTGCTGTCCTGTTTCAGTGTGATGGTGTGTCATTGATAGGTGCTGTCCTGTCTCAGTGTGATGGTATATCATTGATAGGTGCTGTCCTGTCTCAGTCTATGCTATATCATTGATAGGTGCTGAGCTTTGTCAGTGTGATGGTGTGTCATTGATAGGTGCTGTCCTGTGTCAGTGTGATGGTGTGTCATTGATAGGTGCTGTCCTGTGTCAGTGTGATGGTATATCATTGATAGATGCTGTCCTGTGTCAGTGTGATGGTATATCATTGATAGATACTGTCCTGTGTCAGTGTGATGGTGTGTCATTGATAGATGCTGTCCTGTGTCAGTGTGATGGTATATCATTGATAGGTGCTGTCCTGTGTCAGTGTGATGGTGTGTCATTGATAGGGGCTGTCCTGAGTCAGTGTGATAGAATATCATTGATAGGTGCTGTTCTGTGTTAATGTTAAGGTATGTCATTGTTAGGTGCTGTCCTGTGTCAGTGTGAAGGTATATCATTGTCAGGTGCTGTCCTGTGTCAGTGTGAAGGTATATCATTGTCAGGTGCTGTCCTGTAGCAGAGTGAGAAGGCATATAATTGATAGGTGCTGTATTGTGGCAGTGAGATGGTATATCATTGCTAGCTGCTGTCCTGTGTCAGTGTGAAGCCGTATCATTGATAGGTGCTCTCCTGTGGCAGAGTGATGGTATATTATTGATAGGTGCTGTCCTGTGTCAGTGTGATGGTATATCATTGATAGGTGCTGTCCTGTGTCAGTGTGATGGTATATCATTGATAGGTGCTATCCTGTGTCAGTGTGATGGTATATCATTAATAGGTGCTCTCCTGTGGCAGAGTGATGGTATATCATTGATAGGTGCTATCCTGTGTCAGTGTGATGGTATATCATTAATAGGTGCTCTCCTGTGGCAGAGTGAAGGTATATCATTGATAGGTGCTGTCCTGTCTCAGTGTGATGGTATATCATTAATAGGTGCTGTCCTGTGTCAGTGTGAAGGTGTGTCATTGATCGGTGCTGTCCTGTGTCAGTGTGTTGGTATATCATTAATAGGTGCTCTCCTGTGGCAGAGTGAAGGTATATTATTGATAGGTGCTGTCCTGCGTCAGTGTGATGGTATATCATTGATAGGTGCTGTCCTGTGTCAGTGTGATGGTATATCATTGATAGGTGCTATCCTGTCTCAATGTGATGGTATATCATTGATAGGTGCTGTCCTGTGTCAGTGAGATGGTGTGTCATTGATAGGTGCTGTCCTGTATCAGTGTGTTGGTATATCATTGATAGGTGCTGTCCTGTGTCAATGTTAAGGTATGTCATTGTTAGGTGCTGTCCTGTGTCAGTGTGAAGGTATATCATTGATAGGTGCTGTCCTGTGTCAGTGTGAAGGTATATCATTGATAAGTGCTGTCCAGTGTCAGTGTGATGGTATATCATTGATAGGTGCTGTCCTGTGTCAGTGTGATGGTATATCATTGATAGGTGCTGTCCTGTGTCAGTGTGATGGTATATCATTCATAGGTGCTGTCCTGTATCAGTGTGTTGGTATATCATTGATAGGTGCTGTCCTGTGTCAATGTTAAGGTATGTCATTGTTAGGTGCTGTCCTGTGTCAGTGTGAAGGTATATCATTCATAGGTGCTGTCCTGTCTCAGTGTGATGGTATATCATTCATAGGTGCTGTCCTGTATCAGTGTGTTGGTATATCATTGATAGGTGCTGTCCTGTGTCAGTGTGATGGTATTTCATTGATAGGTGCTGTCCTGTCTCATTGTGATGGTATTTCATTGATAGGTGCTGTCCTGTATCAGTGTGTTGGTATATCATTGATAGGTGCTGTCCTGTGTCAGTGTGATGGTATTTCATTGATAGGTGCTGTCCTGTGTCAGTGTGCTGTTGTGCCATTGATCGGTGCCGTCCTGTGTCATTGTGATGGTGTAGCATTGATAGGTGCTGTCCTGTGTCAGTGTGATGCTATATCATTGATAGGTGCTGTCCTGTGTCAGTGTGATGGTGTGTCATTGATAGGTGCTGTCCTGTGTCAGTGTGATGGTGTGTCATTGATAGGTGCTGTCCTGTGTCAGTGTGAAGGTATATCATTGATAGGTGCTGTCCTGTGTCAGTGTGAAGGTCTATCATTGATAGGTGCTGTCCTGTGTCAGTGTGATGGTGTGTCATTGATAGGTGCTGTCTTGTGTCAGTGTGATGGTGTGTCATTGATAGGTGCTGTCCTGTCTCAGTGTGAAGGTCTATCATTGATTGGTGCTGTCCTGTGTCAGTGTGATGGTGTGTCATTGATAGATGCTGTCCTGTGTCAGTGTGAAGGTCTATCATTGATAGGTGCTGTCCTGTGTCATTGTGATGGTATATCATTGATAGGTGCTATCTGTGTCAGTGTGATGGTGTGTCATTGATAGGTGCTGTCCTGTGTCAGTGTGATGGTGTGTCTTTGATAGGTGCTGTCCTGTGTCAGTGTGATGGTATATCATTGATAGGTGCTGTCCTGTGTCAGTGTGATGGTATATCATTAATACGTGCTGTCTGTGTCAGTGTGATGGTATATCATTGATAGGTGCTGTCTGTGTCAGTGTGATGGTGCGTCATTGATAGGTGCTGTCCTGTGTCTGTGTGATGGTGTGTCATTGATAGGTGCTGTCCTGTGTCAGTGTGATGGTGTGTCATTGATAGGTGCTGTCCTGTGTCAGTGTGAAGGTCTATCATTGATAGGTGCTGTCCTGTGTCTGTGTGATGATGTATTTTTGGCAGGTGCTGTCCTGTATCAGTGTGATGGTATATCATTGATTGGTGCTATCCTGTGTCAGTGTGATGGTGTGTCATTGATAGGTGCTCTCCTGTGTCAGTGTGAAGGTATATCATTGCTGGTTGCAGTCCTGTGTCAGTGTGAAGGTATATCATTGATAGGTGCTGTCCTGTGTCAGCGTGATGGTGTGTCATTGATAGGTGTTGCCCTTTGTCAGTGTGATGGTATATCATTGATAGGTGCTGTCCTGTGTCAGTGTGATGGTGTGTCATTGATAGGTGCTGTCCTATGTCAGTGTGAAGGTATATCATTGATAGGTGCTATCCTGTGTCATTGTGAAGGTATATTATTGATAGGTGTTGTCCTTTGTCAGTGTGAAGCTATATCATTGATAGGTGCTGACTTGAGTCAGTGTGATGGTATATCATTGATAGGTGCTGTCCTGTGTCAGTGTGATGGTGTGTCATTGATAGGTGCTGTCCTGTGTCAGTGTTATCGTATATCATTGATAGGTGCTGCCCTGTGTTAATGTTAAGGTATGTCATTGTTAGGTGCAGTCCTGTGTCAGTGTGATGGTGTATCATTGATAGGTGCTGTCCTGTGTCAGTGTGATGGTATACCATTGATAGGTGCTGTCCTGTGTCAGTGTGATGGTCTATCATTGATAGGTACTGTCCTGTGTCAGTGTGATGGTATACCATTGATAGGTGCTGTCCTGTATCTGTGTGATGGTATCCCATTGATAGGTGCTGTCCTGTGTCAGTGTGATGGTATACCATTGATAAGTGCTGTCCTGTGTCAGTGTGATGGTGTGTCATTGATAGGTGCTGTCCTGTGTTTCTGTGATGGTATATCATTGATAGGTGCTGTCCTGTGTCAGTGTGAAGGTATATCATTGATAGGTGCTGTCCTGTGTCAGTGTGATGGTGTATCATTGATAGGTGCTGTCCTGTGTTTCTGTGATGGTATACCATTGATAGGTGCTGTCCTGTGTTTCTGTGATGGTGTATCTTGTCAACATGAATTCCACATATTGCCACCTTCTCTGACAATATTCCTTCTGACTTCTGTATTTCCTAATCTCTCATATGAAAGATTTGCTTGCTTATAATGTTCTTAAATTTGTAATTTATTTACCTGCTATTCCTGGCATAAATGAATAAACCTTACCCTTGCAAGTAAGTTCTTTAAGGAGATCTGTAATTTTCTTCTCAACCAACCCCTGACCAGATCGTATATTCTGGTGCAGCATTTTAGCTTCCACTGTGGTTTTCTTTACCACTTCTACAAGACTCAGTGGTTTAGCCTGTTTTCCCACATCCATCTTCCCAGTGCTTCTGAACCCCAACATTGTGACTCTCTGTGGCCTACCTTTCTTTAATGAAAACCCCTCAGCCCTTTTAGTTCACTTTCCCCTTCATGGGTTATGTTCCTGTGGCCAACTTTACTGTGGTCAATGAGATGACCTTTTACCTTACCACCTGAGGATTTCTCTTTTCCCCAATTTTTATCCCTCACAGATTGAAATTGATGTTGGAAGCCAAACTTTCAGTGATGAAGCATGACATCATCATCGGCCATTTCCACGGTTCATCTTGTCGTTTTAACTCTCTGCTCTTTCACATGAGATCTCACTACTTCAGGAAGTGAACCTCTCTCAAAGAACATCATATGTTTGATTCAGTTTCAATCCACTTCTCCACTTATCAAAATTACTTAGTTTGATCCTTTTAAAATCAATGTACATTCGACCAGTTTCCCTCCTTCAATTCTTGAAACATTGTGTGAGGCTTCTGGTACTAGCTCATACACACTTAAGATGGCATTTTCCTTCTCAGTCTTCTCCCTGGGTCTTTCTCAGCAATACCTCAATAGCTCAACCTATCAATTTTATTTGGATTAACAATATCCACCTGGTCACCAGCTATTTCATTTGTTTAACCTGTTTCTCAAATGCAATGAAAAAAGCTTCTACGTTGTTCTTGTCAAACTTAGGCAATGTTTGAATACAGTTAAGCAGATCCCCACCAGGCCTTTGGCTACAAGGTATTTTCTCATCATCACAAAGCCTACTTTCTGCCTTCGCCTTTGCTTGTTTAAGTCAATGTCCCTCTCTAATTTGCGGAACGTTTCAGAGAACACCTCTGGGACACCCGCACCAACCAACCCAACCACCCCGTGGCTCAACACTTCAACTCCCCCTCCCACTCCACCAAGGACATGCAGGTCCTTGGACTCCTCCATCGCCAGACCATAGCAATACGACGGTTGGAGGAAGAGCGCCTCATCTTCCGCCTAGGAACCCTCCAACCACAAGGGATGAACTCAGATTTCTCCAGTTTCCTCATTTCCCCTCCCCCCACCTTGTCTCAGTCAAATCCCTCAAACTCAGCACCACCTTCCTAACCTGCAATCTTCTTCCTGACCTCTCCGCCCCCACCCCCACTCTGGCCTATCACCCTCACCTTGACCTCCTTCCACCTATCGCATTTCCGACGCCCCTCCCCCAAGTCCCTCCTCCCTACCTTTTATCTTAGCCTGCTGGACACACTTTCCTCATTCCTGAAGAAGGGCTCATGCCCGAAACGTCGATTCTCCTGTTCCTTGGATGCTGCCTGACCTGCTGCCCTTTCCAGCAACACATTTTCAGCTCTGATCTCCAGCATCTGCAGCCCTCACTTTCTCCTCGTCCCTCTCTAATTGCCAACTTCTGAAATTCAAATTCTCTCTCTCTCTGCTTTTCTTTCGTGAGGGCTATTCTTACCTCTTGTTTGCCTCTAACTCAAGCTGATTGATTTGCTATTGAATTATAACCATTCCCAAACGGCATATCCAGCAACTGTAAATGTTGAGCTATTGCTGCAGTTACCTCCCCTATTCACACAGACAATGGTAACCCCAGCTCCAGATGGTCTGCCATTTCCAAAAGCTCAGCTTTGCTCACATTCTGTAAAATTCCTGAAGTGAATTCTTCCTTCCCCCAGGAAACACTTAGTGACCGAAAGGGCCATTACTAAATGAGGCTCACCTTGTTTAAGCCAACCGAGTACAATATCTGAAACAAAAGACATTAACACCTAACACTGGTTGCCTTTTCAGCCAACAATCCTAAACCCAACTGAGAATTAGAGATTTTGATCCCAACAAGAGACCCAATTTGTTATGGACCAAACCAAACACCCTCAAAATATTTTTAAGCAGGTCACCTAGACCCTACCGTTTTCTTATGTTAAAAGCAATGGTAAAGTGCTGTGTTCCAGATGCAATTCGATTGGTCAAACCACTTGACATTAAGCAAACCACAGTTTATCCAAACACTTTAGTTAAAAAACAACAAAAGAAAGAAGAACTTAGAATAATTTAATTATATTGGAAAACTTAGGATAATAGATGAGGTAATAAATACTAATTAACTGTTCCAATATAGTCACATCCCTTGGCAAAAAGGCAAATTTAGGAGTCAGATCTTTTCATATCAGCACCAACCATAAGGAGAGAAACTCCAGCTTCCAGCTGTAACTGAGAGAGGCAAAAAAAAGCTTCAACTTCTTCAAAACTCCAGCAGCTTCTGCTGAATCTAAAAGTGAAAAAAAGGCAAGACATCCTGCTCTGTGAAAGCTGACCACACCCATCCAGGCCTGCTTCTATTGTTCCAACTCTAAAATAGAACCCAAGGCCTCACAAGCAATTTCTGCTATCACAGGCTGACGGATACCTCTCGTTAAGTCTTTATCTTAAAAGAAGCCAAGACAACATACACCTCTTAAAGTCACACTGCAGAATCCCATACAGATTCTAAAGATCACTGCCATCAATCTGGCTGTCAAAAATTTAAACAAGTTAAAATAAAAGGGAGCCAAGTGACCCAGGGACTATAAAACCAAAGGCACTCTACACATGCAGATGAAAAAAGGGAGACCTTCACTTGACCAGGAGCCCCTTTGCACCTTGTTGATTATTTGCTGAGCTTCATATTTAAACAAAACTGCTATTTCCTTTGGCAATGTCAGGGGTGAGGAGGCCCTCCTTCAACAATTGGTTGCAGTTCTTCTGCTTTAAACATCTGACAGCAAATCATCACAAATGGTCACATGGGAAGGAGGCATTGCATCCAACAGTCAAATCAAGAGTGACATCACTCAACTATATAAGGAACCTGGACCCAGGAGGCTCTCAAAAGAACGAAATGGAAAATGAAATGAAAGTATCATTCAGTATCACACCGATGGAAATGACTAGAAGATCCAATGTTTCCATGGACATCATGTAAACTGTCTCATAAACAGAAACAGATGGAAAGGCAATGGATTCCCTGATAGGGAATCACGAGGATTAGATTAGATTAGATTACTTACAGTGTGGAAACAGGCCCTTCAGCCCAACAAGTCCACACCGACCCACCGAAGCGCAACCCATCCAGACCCATTCCCCTACATTTACCCCTTCCCATGGCCAATTCACCCTGACCTGCACATTTTTGGACTATGGGAGGAAACCAGAGCGCCCGGAGGAAACCCACGCAGACACGGGGAGAATGTACAAACTCCACACAGACAGTCACCCGAGGCGGGAATCGAACCTGGGACCCCTGGTGCTGTGAGGCAGCAGTGCTAACCACTGAGCCATTGTGTCGCCCCATTTGCCCAATACGTTAGAGATCAGAAAACACAGTTTGAAGTGACATTGACAAACAGTTTATTACAAGCGATATCACTGGAAGAGAAACTGACGAGGCTGACACAGAACTGACAGTCTGTACAGGCAAATCAGAATTTCTCTTCCCAGAGCTGAGGATGAGACCAGTTTTTTATAATAATGCTGCACAATTAGGCTGATTAAGAAATGGGGAAAATACAATGTATCTGGAAACAGAGTAATCTAGTTACAAGGATGCTAATTGGGAAACAGTTATCAGATGAATGTCCTGTTCCTTCACACAATGCAACATCCTGACAGTATCGATGGTTCCATTCCTCTTCACAGGTAGGTGTTAATGTCTCCTCTGAAGTGGTGAGGTGCTTCCGTTGTCTTGCCCTGGGAGCAATGCTCTCGCTGATACCTCTCGGTCTGACCAGTTCTTTGTGTGGCTTTGGTATTGCTGGGTTGTGAAACTGCCCTCGGGGCTTTGGGATAGCTGTGTTGCTCTGGCATTGTTAATGGGAGCTTGAAGTGGATTCCCTTGTCTGCGAGTGCTGCTTAGTTTGGCTTGTCAGTCTGCTTGGCTCCTATTGAGGCATTCTGGGTGCGAGTTGGTAACTTTGGCCAATCTTGCTTTTGTGGACCTATCATGGGTTGGCAGGATGGCAGATCGTTTCCCACAAGGATGATCAATTATGTTATGAAGTTGTGGGTGTACTTTAAGAGAGTTAAAAGCAGCAGATCTATCGGACACAGCACCAAGTGTTCTCAATAAGCCAACAATGTATGTAACACTTGGTCAAACATCTTGGTTAGCTTGTTGCCTGGAGACAAAAACTAATTCAAATTCGACGCCCACCCCCCACCCCCCAAAAAATCACAATTTCCAATCAGGTTTGCATTGAGTATATTGACAAAATTAAAAGCCAATGACACAATCCGATGCACTGGAGGAGAAGACCGGGGGAAAATTGAACTGTTGGGAGGAGAACTGCCAGGTCCTAGCATGTAACAGACTGCCTGTGAATACGGCCCACCGGAAAATGCAGGCTAGCCTGGGATGACTGAGACTTCGCTTGCAATCCGCCCTTTCCTTTTCCAGACATAGCCCCCACCCCCATCCCCACCCAATCTCAGAAACACTGTCACCGAGAATACTCCAATCTGCCCACATTGCGCCCTTTGGGAGGAATGGTGGAACTGCTTTCTTCCCAATTTGGAAACCTGCCAATGTGTACAAAAAAGGGAAAGTTTGACAAAGAAGAATCCATCAGTACTTTTTAAATTTGCTTTTAGATTACAAATGTCATCTTCATAAAACGTCTGTCTGCTTGCATCTGTCTTTTTGTAATTTAGCATTTTTTTTTCGAAACTTGAGGACTAGCCATAAAACGTAGGAGCAGAAATTAGGCTGTTCAGCCCATCGGTCTGCACTGCCATTTAATCGTGGCTGATAGGTTTTTCAACCCCACTTTCTTGCTTTCTCGCTCTGACCTTTGATCTCTTTGGCAATCAAGACCCTATGTGTCCCTGTTTTAAATATACTCAGTTAAAAATCACACACACACCAGGTTATAATCCAACACATTTATTTGGAAGCATTAGCTTTTGGAGCGCCGCTCCTTCATCAGGTGGTCGTGATGGAGCAGTGTTCTGATAGCTAGTGCTTCCAAATAAACGGTTGGGCTATAACCTGTGTTGTGTGATTTTTAGTTTTGTCCACTCCAGTCCAACACTGGCTCCTCCACATCTTAAATATATCACAGCCTTCTGTGATAACGAATTTCATAGATTCACCACTCTCTAGCTGAAGAAGTTTCCCCTTATCTCCATTCTAAAAGGTTTTCCCTTTAGTCTAAGTCTGTGCCCTCGGTTCTTCATCTCTCCTGTGAATGAAAATATCTTCCCAAAATCTACTCTGTCCAGGCCATTCAGTATTCTGTAAGTTCCTATCAAATCCCCCCTCATCCTTCTAACCTGCATCTAGTATAAACCCAGGCGTTCTTCATATGTTCAGCGTTTCATTCCACTGACCATTTTCGTGAACATCCTCTGGGCCTGCTCCATGGATATGGGGCCCAAAATTGCTCTGAATGCTCCAAATGTGGTCTGACCAGAGCCTTATAAAGCCTTAGAAGTACATCCTGCTTTTATCTTGTAGTCCTCTTGACATTAATGTGATTCACAATGAAACGTTGACCAGGCAGAGCTGTTTCCTGAAAGAAATTGTCAGTGGGTTTACAGGGATATGGGCCAAGTGCTGGCACATGGAATTAGATTAGTTTAGGATATCTGGTCGGCAAGGCACTCAGTTGTATCAATCACTAGAAAGTCACAACAAAGAAATGAAACTGGACGGACCACCTGGCATCAACGTTGGAACAGGAAAAGACAACAGCAAAAGCACAAACAGCCCTGTCGACCATGCGATGTCCTCCTTACCAACATCTGGGGGCTAGTGCTGAAATTGGGAGAGCTGTCTCTCACAGAGTAGTGAAGCAACAGCTTTACACAGTCATTCTTATGGAATCATATCTGACAGATAACACCCCAGACACCACCATTACCATCCCTGGATATGTCCTGTCCCACCGGTATAGACCCAGCAGAGCTGGCGTTACAGCTGGCGGGAGGGAGTTACCCTGGGAGTCCTTGACATTGACGCCGGACCCCATGAGGTCTCATGGCATCGGGTTAAACATGGGCAAGGAAATCTCTTACTGGTTACCACGTACCCTCCTCCTTCGGCTGATGAATCAGTACTCCTCCATGTTGAACAACACTTGGATGAAGCCCTGAAGGTGGCAAGGGTGTAAAACGTACTCTGGCTGGGGGATTTCAATATCCACCACCAAGGGTGGCTCGGCAGCAACATTACTGACCGAGCTGGTCGGGTCCTAAAGGATTTCACTGTTGGACTGGGTCTGTGACAGGTGGTGAAGGAACCAACAAGGGGGGAAAAAGAACATACTTGACTTATCCTTATTAATCTGCAGAAGCATCTGTCCATGACTGTCCAGGTAAAAGTGACCACTGCACTGACCTTGTGGAGATGGAGTCCCCCCCTTCACATTGAGAATGACCTTCATTCTGTTATGTGGCACTATCACCGCGCTAAATGGGACAGACTTAGAACCAATCTAGCAGCTCAAGCCCGGGCATCCATGAGGCACTGTGGGCCATCAACAGCAGCAGGCCTGTACTCCAGCACAATCTGTAACCTCACGGCCTGGCATATCCTCCACTCAACCATTACCATCAAGCCAGGGGATCAACCCTGGTTTAATGGAGAGTGCAGGAGGGCATGCCAGGAGCAGCATCTAGCATTACTAAAAATGAGGTATCAACTGATGAAGCTACCAAACAGGACTACTTCTGTGGTAAACAGCATAACAGCAAGTGATAAACAGAGCTAAGTGATCCCATAACCAACAGATCAGATTTAAGCTCTGCAGTCCTTCCACATCCAGTGGTGAATGGTGGTGGACAATTAAACAACTCACTGGAGGAGGAGGCTCCACAAATACCCCCATCCTCAATGATGGAGGAGCCCAGCACATCAGCGCAAAAGATAAGGCTGATACATTCGCAGCAATCTTCAACTGGACACGCCGAGTGGATGGTCCATCTCGGGCTCCTCCAGTGTTCCTCAGCATCACTGATACCAGTCTCCAGCCAATTCGATTCCCTCCACATGATATCAAGAAAAGGCTGGAGGCACTGGACACTGCAAAGGCAATGGGCCTTGATCAAATTCCAGCGATAGTATTGAAGACGTGTGCTCCAGAAGTTGCTGCTCCCTTGGTCAAGCTCTTCCAGTGCAGTTCCAACACTGGCATCTACCCGACAATGTGGAAAATGGCCCAGGCATGTCCTGTAAACAACAAGCAGGACAAATCCCACCCGTCCAATTACCATCCAATCAGTCTACTCTCCATTATCAGTAAAGTGATGGAAGGGGTCACCAACAGGGCTACAGCAGCACCTGCTCAGTGACACCCAGTTTGGGTTTCACCAGGGTCACTCATCTCCTGATCTCATCACAGCCTTGGTTCAAACATGGGCAAAAGAGCTGAATTCCAGAGGGGAGGTCAGAGTGATAGCCCTTGACATCAAGGCCGCATTTGACCAAATATGGCATCAAGAAACCCTGGCAAAACTGGAATCAATGGGTATCGGGGAGGGTGGGGGGTAACACTCCGCTGGTTCGAGTCAGACCTGGCACAAAGGAAAATGATCATGGTTGTGGAGGATCAGTTATCTCAGCTCCAGGACATCTCTTCAGGAGTCCTTCACGATAGTGTCCTCAGCCCAACAATCTTCAACTGCTTCAACGATTACCTTCCATCTGTCAGAAGGTCAGAACTGGGGATGCTCACTGTTGATTGTGTTCAGCCTCATTCACGACTCCTCAGATACTGAAGCAGTCCATGCTCAAATGCAACAAGATCTGGACATTGTCCAGGCTTGAGCCGACAAGTGGCAAGTAACATTTGTGCTATACAAATGCCAGACAATGACCATCACCAATAAGAGACACTCTAACCACCGCCCCTTGACATTCAACGGTATTACCATCACTGAAACCAGGACCATCCAGGACAAAGCAACCTGCTTGACTGGCACCACATCTACAAACATTCAATCCCTCCACCACTGGGACTCAGTAGCAGCAGTTTGTACTATATACAAGATGATTGCAAAAATTCACTAAAGTTCCTTTGACAACACCTTGCAAACCCATAACCACTTCCACCTAGAAGGGCAAGGGCAGCCTGTACTTGGGAACACCATCAGCTACAAGTTCCCCTCCAGGCCACTTGCCATCTTGACTTGGAAATATACCACCGTTTCTTCACAGTTGTTGGGTCAAAATCCTGGAATTCCCTCCCTAATGCATTCTGGGTCAACGCACAGCAAGGGGACTGCAGTGATTCAAGAAGGCAGCTCACCACCACCTTCTCAAGGGCAAATAGAGATGGGATATCAATGCTGGCCAGACAGCGATGCCCACATCCCACAAATGAATATAAAAAGAAGCTGTTTTTTTCCTCGATTGGCAGCATCAGCAATGCTGATGAGGATGGGAGAAAGCCTTATTTGTGACTTAATATCTGTTTCAATACCCATTCGACAGTTTCAATACCTATTCCCATTGGATCCCTCTCACAGCCACAAACTCTTTTTGAGTTCACTTCCCCCTTTCCCGTCTCGAGACAGGGGATTTCCCTCACTCTGTGACTGTTTCTGATCCTCTAACCCTGCTGAGCGGTTTCCATCACATCCCTGTCCTGTTCTTTGCTACCATCTCTGATTTACAGCTCTATTAGAATGACTGTGCAGCAGAGACTTTCGAGCTTTAAGTTTGATAATCATAACATCTTGCAATCATTGTAACCTTTCAGCACCATACCAATGTTATCATTCCCTCATTACTCCCCCACCCCACACCTTTAACTGCAGCTCCCATCATCTCCACCCCTCCTCCTGAAGAAGGGTTCTACCTAAACCGTTGTTCACCTCCTGATGTTGCCTGGCTTGCTGCGTTCCTCCAACCTCCTGCTTGGATTCCCAGCATCTGCAGTTTTTTTTTGTCTAACTGAAGTTATTCACTGCAGTTTAAAATCAAGCTGAACAACAATTCCTGCCTTGCACTGCTCCCATTCAGCCAGCAGATGGCAGAAGGCCACAGTTGTTATTGGAAGTTGTTCTTTGTGTGAATATATTGGGGGGCCAACAGGAAGGTGAGTCACCACTTTAAAGTTTCAAAAAAACTTAGCTCGACGAGCAGAGCCCTCCATTTCTGTTCCAGAGGCAGCTCTAACCAACAAGGACTCTCGTGTGTTGTTTAGGTAAGGCTTTTCAATTTATATTTCTTGTGTATCGTGTGATTGATTAAAAGGTTAATTGAATAAGACTGTAGCAGAGAAGTACTAGAAATTATTTAATTCATAAATTTGTACAAATTAATTAAATAAGTAGAGATGGATGGACAGGTGATGTGCTGCAGCTGTATGATGTGGGAGCTGGCTGATCCCATTGTGAATGGCAGTGACCACATCTGCAGCAAGTGTTGGTTCTGGATCAGAATTGATTATCTGGAATCTGAGCTTCAAACACTGCGACACATCCAGGAGGGGGAGAGGTACCTGGGTGCTTTGTTTCAGGAGGCAGTCACACCCAATAGATTAAGTAATTCAAATTCACTTAGTGATCAGGGACAAACAGGGCGTGACTGTATGTGAGGCATGTTGGGGGAATCCTGAGTTCAGAAGTGGAGGAGCCTCAGTCGTTGACCTTGTCCAGCAGTTATGAGATTCTTGTACCCTGTACAGATGAGGGAAAGGGCTATGGACACGATGACCCAGCTGACCATGGTGCAGAAGGCCATTCAAGGAGGGGGGAAGCAAAAAGACAAGTAGTTATTATAGGGGATTCTATAACTAGGGGGACAGAGTGCAAGCCGTATCGGGAGTCCCACATGGTGTGTTGCCTGCCTGGTGCAGGGCATCTCCGACCAGCTTGAAAGGATATTGGAGCGGGAGGGGGAAGGATCCAGTTGTTGTGGTCCAAGTTGGGACTAACAACATAGTTGAAACTTTATTGCTGGAACAGCACAGCAGGTCAGGCAGCATCCAGGGAACAGGATCTCCTGTTCCCTGGATGCTGCCTGACCTACTGTGCTGTTCCAGCAATAAAGTTTCAACTTTGATCTCCAGCATCTGCAGACCTCACTTTCTCCACTAACAACATAGGCAAAGCTAGGGTGGAGGACCTGTTTGGGGATTATCAAGCGCTAGGAAAGAAATAGACGTACAGGTCCTCAAGGGTCATAATCACCCAATTACTGCCCGAGCTACGTGCCAATTGGCACAGGGATAAGGAAGTTAGGGAAGTATACACATGGCTAAGGGATTGGTGTGGGAAAGAGGGATTTCATTTCATGGGGCATTGGCATCAGTTTTGGAACCTGATCTGTACGGATGGGACCGATCTGGAACCAGTGTTCTAGTGAAAAGGATAAATAGGATGGTCAGGAGAACTTTTATCTTCTGAGTTGGGGGAAAGGGAAAGTGAGAGGGAGTGTGGAGTTAAATGGAAAGATAAACAGCAGAATAGCTTGTGTGCAGGTGGGTTTCAGCTCGAGGCAGACCAGCAATGCAGCAAAAAGGAGCAATAACTTAGGACGTCTTATGATTTCCAATATCTCTAATAATGATAAGAAAGTTAGCATTTAGGCACTTTGCCTGAATGTTTGTAGCATTTGTAACAAAGTAGATGAATTAACAGCACAAATCAATGCGAATGATTATGATGTGGTAGGCATCACAGAGACGTGGTTGCAGGGAGTTCAGGATGGGCAGTTAAACATCCAAGGATTTATAACATCAAAAAGACAGGGTGGTGGGCAGAGGGGGCGGGGTTGCCTTGAGTTAAGATTGAAATTAAATCTACGGCACTGAATGACATTGGGTCAGAGGATGTGGAGTCTGTGTGGGTGGAGTCGAGGAACCACAAAAGGCAAAAAAAAACTATAATGGGAGTTATGTACAGACCTCCTAACAGTGGTCAGAATCACGAGCGCAAGATGTACCGGGAAATAGATAGGGAATGTCAGAAAGGCAAGGTCATGGAGATCATGGGGGACTTCAACACAGGTGGACTAGTGGATTCAATGTTGCTGGTGGATTCAAAGAAAGGGAATTCATGGAATGCTTGCAGGATAGCTTTTTGGAACAGCATGTGATGGAGCCCACAAGGGAGCAGGCTATTCTGAACTTAGTGCTATGTAATGAGCCAGACTTTAGAAAAGATCTTAAAGTAAGGGAACACTTAGGAGGCAGCCATTATAATATGGTCGAGTTCGGTCTGCAGTTTGAAAGATAGAAGGCAAAATCAGAAAATGCACAGCAGGTCAGGCAGCATCCGAGGAGCAGGAGAATCGATGTTTCAAGCATAAGCTCTTCATCAGGAATGAGGTTTGTGGGCCTTAGGGGGGAGCTGAGATATAAATGGGAAGGGGTGGAGTTGGGGGTAAGGTAGCTGAGAAAGCGATAGGTCGATGATGGTGAGGGAGAAGGTGCTAGGTCGTGGAGGGGTGGAGCGGTTGGATGAGAAAGGTGATGGACAGGTCAAGAGGGCAGTGCCAAGTTGGAGGCTTGGACTGGGATAATGTGGGGGTGAGGGGAAATGAGGAAATTGTTGAAATCCACATTCATGCCGTGTGGTTGCAGGGTCCCAAGGTGGAATATGAGGCGTTCTTCCTCCAGGCATCAGATGGTAATGGTTTGGCAGTGGAAGAGGCTCTTGCTGGAGTGGGAGTGGGAGTTGAAGTGTTCAGCCATGGGGCAGTGGGGTTGGTGGGTGCAGGTGTCCCAGAGATGTTCTCTGAAACGATCCGCAAGAAGAAGTCCTGTCTCCCTGATGTAGAGGAGACCACACCGGGTGCAATGGGAACAGGAGATGACATTGGTAGAGGTACAGGTAAATTTCTGTCGAATGTAGAAGGATCCTTTTGGGGGTCCCATCTATCCTCTTCACCCCCAAGCCCAACCGATCACCTTCTCCCTCACCATCATCTACCTATGGCTTTCTCAGCTACCTCCTCCCAGCCTCACCCCTTCCCATTTATCTCTCAATCCCCACCCTGCAGCCCACAAGCATCATTCCTGATAAAGGGCTTACGCCCAAAACTCCTGGTCTCCTGATGCTGCCTGATCTGCTGTGCATTTTCAGCACCACACTCTCGACTCTGATCTACAGTCCTCACTTTTCCCTCTCAAATGTGAAGGTAGGCTAGCCAGTAATTAGATTACATTACAGTGTGGAAACAGGCCCTTCGGCCCAACAAGGCCACACCGACCCGCCGAAGTGCAACCCACCCATTCCCCTACATGTACCCCTTACCTAACACTACGGGCAATTTAGCATGGCCAATTCACCCGACCTGCACATCTTTGGACTGTGGGAGGAAACCGGAGCACCCGGAGGAAACCCACGCAGACACAGGGAGAATGTGCAAACTCCACACAGTCAGTCGCCTGAGGCGGGAGTTGAACCCGGATCTCTGGCGCTGTGAGGCAGCAGTGCTAACCACTGTGCCACCGTGCCGCCCACGAGCTATTATTAGAAATAATAGTAAAAGTTTCTTTCAATGCATAGGAAACAAACGAGAGGCAAAAGTAGACATTGGGTCGCTCCAAATTGATGCAGGAAGGCTAGTGCTGGGAGATAAGGAAATAGCTGAAGAACTTAATAAGTACTTTGCATCAGTCTTCACAGTGGAAGACATGAGTAATATCCCAACAATTAAGGAGAGTCGGGGGCAGAGTTGAGTATGGTAACCGTTACAAAAGAGAAAGTGCTAGAAAAGCTAAATGGTCTAAAAATTGATAAATCTCCTGGTCCCGATGGACTACATTCTCAGGTTCTGAGGGAGGTGGCTGAGGAAATAACGGAGAAGTTGGTTGTGATCTTTCGAAAGTCACTGGAGTCAGGGAAAGTCCCAGATGATTGGAAAATCACAGTTGTAATCCCCTTATTAAAGAAAGGATCAAGACAAAAAATGGAAAATTATAGGCCGATTAGCCTAACCTCCGGTGTTGGTAAAATTCCAGAATCCATCTTTAATGATGAGATTTCTAAATTCTTGGAAGTGCAGGGTTGGATTAGAACAGGTCAGCATGGATTTAATAAGGGGAGGTTGTGCCTGACAAACCTTTTAGAGTTCTTTGAAGAGTTAATAAGTAGGTAAGACCAGGGGGTAAACCCACTGGATGTTATCTATCTAGACTTCCAAAAGGCCATTGGTAAGGTGCCTCAGGGGAGGCTGCTGAGTAAGCTGAGGGCCCATGGTATTCGAGGTGAGCTACTGGCATGGATTGAGGATTGGCTGTCTGATAGAAGGCAAAGAGTTAGGATAAAAGGTTCTTTTTCAGAATGGCAGCTGGAGATAAGTGGTGTCCCACAGGGTTTATTGTTGGGGCCGTACTGTTCACTTTATATATTAATGATCTGGATGAAGGGACTGGGGGCATTCCGTCGAAGTACATCAATGATAGAACATTAGGTGGACAGGCAGATAGTACTGAGGAGGTGGGGAGGCTGCAGAAAGATTTAGACAATTTAGGAGAGTCGTCCAGTAAAATGCCTGGTGAAATTCAACATGAGCAAATGTGAGGTCTTGCACTTTGGAAAAAAGAATACAGGCATGGACTATTTTCTAAATGATGAGAAAATTCATAAAGCCAAAGTACAAAGGGATCTGGGAGTGCTAGTCCAGGATTCTCTAAAGGTTAACTTGCAGGTTGAGTCCGTGATTAAGAAAGCGAACGCAATGTTGTCATTTAACTCAAGAGGGTTGGAGTATACAAGCAGCAATTTGCTACTGAGACTTTATAATACTCTAGTTAGGCCCCATTTGGAATACTGTGTCCAGTTTTGGGCCCCACACCTCCAGAATCAACCTTATGACAATCCTCTTTACCCTCTCTAGTCCAGTCTATCTTCTCTGAAGTAAGGAGAGCAAAACTGCACACAGTACTCCAAGTGTGGCCTCAACACTACCCTATACAGCTGTGACATAACCTCCCTGCTTTTAAACTCAGACCCTTCATCAATGAAGGACACAATTCCATTTGCCTTCCTAAATTACTTGTTGTACCTGCAGATCAATCTTCTGTGATTTATGCATAAGGACACCCAGGCCCCTCTGCCCAGCAGCATGCTGCAATTTTTTAACATTCAATAGTCTTTTTTACTGTTATTCCTACCAAAATGAATGACCTTTGCCCACTCACTGAAGCAATGTCCCTTTCCAAAGTTTCACAGTCCTCTGCACACTTTGCTCTATCACTCATCTTAGTGTCATCTGCAAACTTTGACATACTACACCTGGTCCCCAACTCCAAATGATCTATGGAAATGCTGAATAAATTTGGTCCCAACACTGATCCCTGAGGCACATCACTAGTCACCGACTGCTAACCAGAAAAACACTCATTTATTCCCACTCTTTGCTTCCTGCTAGTTAAACATTCCTCTATCTATACTAATACATTACCTGTAACGCTATGCATCTTGGGGGTGGGGGGGTGCAGGGGGCCGGGGGCCAGAACAGGGTCATGCATGTGCTCCTCTAGACAGAAACACCCATATCTGGGGCAGGGGAAAGCCTCACATGTGCGCTCCTCTGGGCAGGAACACCCGTCTCGGGGTTGTGGGCAGGGGGGAGCGGCGCATAGTCGCGCATGCTCTGCTTAAGGAAGCAGCTTGATATCATTGACATTGAACAGAGAGTGACAGCAGCAATGTTAAACCCACTCTGAGTATTGGGTGATTGGGATCTGAGCACAAAAAAGAAATGTTTGAAGTGAGGAGAGCTCCCCCATTGCTGTCTCCATAATGCCATAAGATATAGGAGTGGAAGTAAGGCCATTTGGCCCATCGTGTCCACTCCGCCATTTCATCATGGCTGATGGACATTTCAACTCGACGAAAGTGAGGACTGCAGATCCTGAAGATCAGAGTCAAGATTAGCACGGTGCTGGGAAAGCACAGCAGGTCAGGCAGCATCTGAGGAGCAGGAAAATTTGACATTTCAGTCAAAAGCCCTTCTCCCCGTATCCCTTAATTCCTTGTGAGATGAAGAATTTATCAATCTCTGCCTTGAAGACATTTAACGTCCCGGCCTCCACCTTGCTCCGTGGCAATGAATTCCACAGGCCCACCACTCTCTGGCTGAAGAAATATCTCCTCATTTCCGTTCTAAATTGACCCCCTCTAATTCTAAGGCTGTGCCCACGGGTCCTAGTCTCCCCACCTAATGGAAACAACTTCCCAGCATTCACCCTTTCTAAGCCCTGCGTTATCTTGTAAGTTTCTATTAGATCTCCACTTAACCTTCTAAACCCTAATGAATACGATCCCAGGATCCTGAGCTGTTCATCGTATGTTAGGCCTCCCATTCCAGGGATCATCCGTGTGAATCTCCATTGGACATGCTTCACTGCCAGTGTGGGATTATATTCATTGGAATTTAGAAGAATGAGGGGGAATCTTATAGAAGCATGTTAAATTATGAATGGAATAGATATGATAGGAGGAGAGGGGATATTTCCACTGGCTGGTGAAACTAGGATAAGAGGGCATAGCCTCAAAATTAGGGGGAGCAGATTTAGCACTGGATTAAGAAGGAACTTCTTCACCCAGAGGGTTGTGAATCTGTGGAATTCCCTGCCCAGGGAAGTAGTTGAGGCTTCCACAGTAAATGTTTTTAAAACAAAGATAGATCATTTTTTGAACAGTAAAGGAATGAAGGATTATGGTGGGAGGATGGGTAAGTGGAGTTGAAGACACGAAGAGATCAGCCGTGATCTTATTGAAGGGCAGAACAGGTTCGAAGGGCTGGATGGTCTACTCCTCCTTGTTCTTATGTGACGCAAATAGATATAATAATCAAGTGACTTCCAAGCACACATTATGTGCCAATGTCTGATTTTTAAAAAAAGAGAGAAAATGCATACATACTCACGGACTCATTTAGAATATGTCCAAAGTACACACACTGTCCCTGAGACACATTACAAAATCACACAGCAACATTGCATCGACTGACAGCTCCAGTTTGTTAACTACACTTTCATATTCACGGAGCAGAAGCTGACAGGCATAGATAGATAACCACACTCACGTATTGACATAGCCAAATCTGACAGGTATAAATTGATTAGGGGAAAGTGAGGATTGCAGATGCTGGAGATTAGAGTCGAGAGTGTGGTGCTGGAAAAGCACAGCAGATCAGGCAACATCCGAGGAGCAGGGAAATCAAAGTTTCGGGAAAAAGCCCTTCATCAGGAATGAGGCTGTGAGCTGAGGGAGTGGTGAGGTAAATGGGAGGGGGTGAGGCTAGAGGGAAGGCAGCTAAGAGTGCGACAGGCAGATGGAAGTGGGGGTAATGGTGCTAGGTCAGAGAGGAGAGTAGAGCGGATAGGTGGGAAGGAAGATGGACAGGTAGGACAGGTCATGAGGACAGTGCCAAGTTGGAGGGTTGGAACTGGGATAAGGTGGGGGGAGGGGAAATGAGGAAACTGGTGAAATCCATATTGATGCTGTGGGGTTGATGGGTCCTGATGTGGAAGATGAAACGCTCTTCTTCCAAGCTTTGGGTGGTGAGTGAGTGGCGATGGAGGAGGTCCAGGACCTGCATGTCCTCGGCGGAATGGGATAGGGAGTTTAAGTGTTCGGCCACAGGGCGGTGGGGTTGGTGGGTGCGGCTGTCCCGGAACTGTTCTCCAAAGTGCTTTGTGAGTAGGCGTCCAGTCTCCCCAGTGTAGAGGAGACCACATCGGGAGCAACGGATACAATAAATGACATTAGTGGATGTGCAGGTGAAACTTTGATGGATGTGGAGGGCTCCTTTGGGGCCTTGGATGGAGGTGAGGGCACAGGTTTTGCAATTTCTACAGTGGCAGGGGAAGGTGCCAGATGGGAGGGTGGGTTGTAGGGGGACGTGGACCTTATGACGGAGTCATGGAGGGAATGGTCTTTACGGAAAGCGAATGGGGTGGGGAGGGAAATATATCTGTGGTGGCGGGATGTGTTTGTAGGTGGTGGAAATGGTGGAGGATGATGGGGTAGATGGTGAAGACCGGGGGGTTGGGGGGGGGTCATGTCCTTGTTGGGGTTGGAGGGGTGGGATTCAACGGTGGAGGTGCAGGATGTGGATGAGATGCGCTGGAAAACATATTCAACCGTGTGGGAGGGGGAATTGCAGTCTTTAAAGAAGGAGGCCATCTGGTGTGTTTTGTGGTGGAATTGGTCCTCCTGGGAGCAGATACAGCAGATACGGCAGAGGCGGAGGAATTGGGAATACAGGAGATAGGGTGGAAGGAGGTGTAGTCCCGGTAGCTGTGGGAGTCAGTGGGTTTGTAGAAGATGTCAGTGTTGAATTGGTCACTGTTGATGGAGATGGAGAGGTCCAGGAAAGGGAGGGAGGTGTCTGAAATGGTCTAGGTGAACTTAAGGTCGGGGTGGAAGTTGATGAACTGTTCAACCTCCTCATGGGAGCACAAGCTGGTGCAGAATCAGTCATCAATGTAGCAGAGGAAAAAGTGGGGATTGATGCCGTCATAACTATGAAAGATGTACGGTTCCTGGTAACCAACAAAGAGACAGGTATATCTGGGGCCCATGCGGGTGCTCATGAAGTAGGAGGATTCAAAGGAGAAATTATTGAGGGTGAGGACCAGTTCAGCCAAACAAATTAGTGTCAGTGGAAGGATACTGGTGGGGACGTCGGGTGAGGAAGAAACGGAGGATTTAGAGGCCTTGGACATAGCAGATGGACGTGTACAGGGACTGGATGTCCATGGTGAAGATGAGGCGTTGGGGACTATGGAAATAAAAGTCTTGGAGGAGGTGGAGGGCGTGGGTGGTGTCCCAAACATATGTGGAGAATGTCTGGACTGGGGGTATAGGAATGTATCAAAGTATGTGTAGGTAAGTTCTATGGAACAGGAGCAGGCCAAGACGATGGGTTGGCTGGGGTAGTCAGGCTTGTGGATCTTGGGTAGGAAGTAGAAAATGGTGGTGGGGCGTTTCCAGACCATGAGGTTGGAAGCTGTGGGTGGGAGATTCACTGAGTTGATGAGGTTGTGCATGGTCTGGGAGATGATGGTTTGGTGATGGGGAAATGAGGTCGTGGTCGAGGAGGCAGTAGGAGGAGGTGTCTTCTGGCTTTAGTGGTATAGTGGTCAGTGCACCAAACTACCAATCCTCCCCCAACCCCACTCCCCCCTTGGTATAAATTGATAACTAGCCTGACACGTTCACTTTGGAGAAACTGACAGGTATAGATTGTTAACTCATTTACGCAATTCATGCAGCAAACTCTGACAGAGACAGATTTATAACTAAACTCACATGTTCAAATAGAAGAAACTGTCAGGTAGATACGAATAATGACTCTTGCATTTCCAGACCAAAAATAATTACAGGTAGCATACAATAAATGCATTTACACATTCACAAATCCAGAAATGGATTGATGCATTAATCACATGCACATAGCAGAATCTGAAAGGAAGACATGAGGAATAACATTCATTCTTTCAGACAGTATAAACTGACATGTACAATTTGAAACTATGGTCACATATTGACAGAATCTGACAGGTAAAAAAATGATAACTGTGCTGATATTGACAAAGCAGAAACTGACAGGCATCGATAGACAGCCACAATCACATATTCACAGTCAAACCTGATAGGGAGAGATTGACTGCAACATTCACATATCCACTTAAAACAAATTGACGAGAACAGATTGATAACTATATTGACGTATTCACACAGCAGAGTCCAAAAAATACAGGTTGAGAACTCTATTCTCTCATTCACATTGCTGAAACTTATAGGGAAGAATAATAAATGCATTTACACAGTCACAAACCTGAAACTGACAGGTACAAATTAGTAACTACATTCTCAGATACACAGAACAGAAACTGACAGGTGCAGGTTAGTAACAACACTCTCACCTGTAAAGCAGAAACTGACAGGTAGAGATTGATACCTGCGCTCTCAGACATAGAGTCATAGAGATGTAAAGCATGGAAAAAGACCCTTCGGTCCAACCCGTCCATGCCGACCAGATATCCCAACCCAATCTAGTCCCACCTGCCAGCACCCAGCCCATACCCTCCAAACCCTTCCTACTCATATACCCATCCAAATGCCTCTTAAATGTTGCAATTCTACCAGCCTCCACAACATCCTCTGGCAGCTCATTCCATACACGTACCACCCTCTGTGTGAAAAGGTTGCCCCTTAGGTCTCTTTTATATCTTTCCCCTCTCACCCTAAACCTATGCCCTCTCGTTCTGGACTCCCCAACCCGAGGGAAAATACTTTGTCTATTTATCCTATCCATGCCCCTCATAATTTTGTAAACCTCTATAAGGTCACCCCTCAGCCTCCGACGCTCCAGGGAAAACAGCCCCAGCCTGTTCAGCCTCTCCCTGTAGCTCAGATCCTCCAACCCTGGCAACATCCCTGTAAATCTTTTCTGAACCATTTCAAGTTTCACAACATCTTTTCGATAGGAAGGAGACCAGAATTGCAGGCAATATTCCAACAGTGGCCTAACCAATGTCCTGTACAGCCACAACATGACCTCCCAACTCCTGTACTCAATACTCTGACCAATAAAGGAAAGCATACTAAACGCCTTCTTCACTATTCTATCGACCTGTGACTCCACTTTCAAGGAGCTATGAACCTACACTCCAAGGTCTCTTTGTTCAGCAACACTCCCGAGGACCTTACCATTAAGTGTATAAGTCCTGCTAAGATTTGCTTTCCCAAAATGCAGCACCTCGCATTTATCTGAATTAAACTCCATCTGCCACTTCTCAGCCCATTGGCCCATCTGGTCCAGATCCTGTTGTAATCTGAGGTAACCCTCTTCGCTGTCCACTACACCTCCAATTTTGGTGTCATCTGTAAACTTACCAACTGTTTTGCACATCAGAAACTGACAGGGACAGATTGATAAATAGAACCACTCATTCATATATCAGAAACTGACAGGTACAAATTTACCGTTTCACATAGCAGAAACTGACAGGTTCAGATTGATAACTACACTCTCATATTCACAGAGCAGAAATTGACAGGGACATATTGATGATTGCACATGGTAAAAACTAACATAAGTAGATTGGTAACTAAACTCACATATCTACATCCCAGAAACAGTCAAGGCGTGATCATTGTGTGAATATGTAAATATACTTCTCAATCGGTCTTTATTAGTTTCTAATATGTGGACACATGAGTGTTGTTATGAATGTGCACCTGTCAGTCTCTGCTATGTGAATATGCCACCAGAGAGGACAGATTGATCATTAACACATGCACAATGCATATACTGACAGGCACAACTGGATATGCAGACTCGCATATTCACCAAATGGGAACTGACTGGTGTGTATCAATGCCGAAACTTATTTCCACGTAGCCAGTTAACGTCGGGTAATCACAATCATGGAGCAGTACAGGTGTTGGTGTGTTTCTGGATCTTCCTTAATTGGATGGAATAATTATTTTTAAATCTCCAGACAAAAAGCAGTTCAGGGCAAGGGTGGAATCTGTTCAAATTGCTGCCTTTAAACAAACAATCCTAATGATTATTAACTGAATACTACATTGATCAGTTAGATATTGTCAGACTTAGGTAATGTTGATAACTCTCTGTCTTCCTCCAGGCAAATATTTGAAGGATGAAGACAATCTCGTGTTTCTTTGATACAAAGCCAAGTGTGACCAACACCTTCTAACAAACAGCAGTATGTTACCACTACCAGAGTGGAGAATGTCCTTCCCATTGATACTGCACAGATTGAATCAGACTCACATTGAGCTCAATCTCCAGGTTCAAACCAGGAGCCAAACACCATGAAGGGAAATGCAAGTTTATTGTTTGATTTCCTTCCATTCATAATGTAGACCAATCCATTTCCAATAAGTTTAGGCATTTATAGCCCATTGATACTTTGAAGGGGGAAGACTGAATCCTCATCCATGATATATACTCAGCAAATGAATCAAATCTACATTTATTAAGAGCATTTTTAAAGTAACAAACAAGGTTTAAAACAGCAATTCTGCTATGACATGGATTCAACAAACTTACGTGAGATAGTTGTTAAATACAGACATAGAACGAAACTGCACTCACAGAAATGAAGAGATTTAACAAAAATAAAGAACAAAACACACTTTCATTTTGTTAACTAATAACTGCAAAGGACAGAATTACTCCATTATCCCATACATAGACACAATAAATCAATTGTGGCGGTACGGTGCCTCACAGCACCAGGGTCCTGGGTTCAATTCCTGGTTCTGTGTGGAGTTTGCACATTCTCCCCGTGTCTGCGTGGGTTTCCTCCGGGTGCTCCAGTTTCCTCCCACAATCCAAAGATGTGCAGGTTAGGTGAATTGGCCATGCTAAATTGCCCGTAGTGTTAGGTAAGGGGTAAATGTCTTAAGAGAGGAACACTGGCTTCACACAGAATCCCCAAGAAATGACTTGGTTGAATTCAGCGGCAGGATTGGAAGCTGATATTGAAATGGAAATAGTGGTGTTGTCTTGTTAGAGAGAGGCTGGAACATGGCGGTTAATTGGAACAAACTGTGTTTATGAAGCTCCTGTTTTTCCTCTCCATGAACATGAGGCAGAAGTCTGTAGGTTTCCCGCTGAGCACTGAGTTCTCGGCCACTGTGCGGAAAAGTTCAGTTACAGACACAGTTCGGGGCTGGAGTGAGCTGGAGGAGGAGCTGGATGGTCACAGCCATTTCTGGGCTCTGTCTGTCCCTCACTTTCCTGCCGGGACTGTCTCTCACTCTCTGTCCCTTTCTCAGTCAGAGCCAGGCCGGGCTGTATCATCAGGGAAGGGAAGGCAGCTCCGCTCTCATTCAGCAGCGGTTTGAGTGAAGAAGCGTGATGTCTGGGAGAGGTGGAAGGGCCTGGGGAAAGGTGGAGCGAAGCGGCACCGCAAAGTGCTCCAGGATAACATCCAGGGCATTCACGAAAGCAGCCACCCGGCGCCTGGCTCGCCGTGGCGGGGTCAAGCACATCTCGGGCTTGATCGATGAGGAGAGCCGCGGGGTATTAAAGGGTTTTCCTGGAGAATGTGATCAGGGATGTAGTCGCCTACACTGAGCACGCTGAACGCAAGACAGTTCCCCCCCATGGATGTGGTGTACGCTCTGAAACGCCAGGGCCACACTCTCTATGGATTCGGCGGCGGATAGAGCAGGATGAGGAATGGATGTTGCAGGTTCCAGGGTTTAGATCTTTCATTAAAAACAGGCATGGCCTTATTAGTCAAAGATAGTATAACGGTGACTGAGAGAATATTTGATGAGGACTCGTCTACTGAGGTAGTGTGGGCTGAGGTTAGAAAAGGAGAGGAGAGGTCACACTGCTTGGAGATCTTTATAGACCTCCGCAGAGTTCCAGGGAGGTGGAAGAGAGGATTAGCAACATTATTCTGGGTAGGAGTGAAAGGAACAGGGTGGTCATTATCGGGGACTTTAACTTCCCAACATTGACTGGAAATGCTATAACTCTAGTACGTCGGATGGATCAGTATTTGTCCAATGTGTACAGGAGGGTTTCCTGACACAGTTTCAAAAGGAGGAAAAGTTTGTAATGGTGGGGAAGGGGGGGCGGGGACAGTGTGCTGGGGACAATCAGGAGATGCTAGGGGCTCAGCAGGTATCCAGGAATAAAATCCCCATCCTCAAATCAAGTCGGTATGCCAGACATATATTCTACTTGGACTCAGTGGCCTTACACTGTTTCTCCTGTCCCTTTTATTTTTTCATATACCCGTTCAGTCAGCTATGAACAGCTCCCAGCTTTTGGGAGTTCCATCTGCAATACATACCTCTATTCCCCAATCACATGGAGAATTCCTTCAACTGCCCAGTAAGGTATCTTTCCATTCTTTAGTTAGCAAAGAATTAATGCGGCCATGTTTCAAATTACCCATGAGGCAATGAGAAAGGTCACTGACAATCTGTAAAGGAATAAAACCAAGCAATCCTGCCAATTCATTCTGATTTTGTGATTCAGGGCTAATACAATTGATTAAATTTAAAAAATCACTATCTGTAATTCAGAGGTGGAAACTGAACAAGTGACTAAGACATTTTAAATGTCATCAATATAAATTGGAAATTCATTTATTCAGTATTCACTATTTAAAATGTGTACAGTTTTCCAACTCTGAAATCCACTGTAATTACCCAGTTCGAGTTTCTTAGTTTAAATCCCAGATTAGGTTCTATGAGTGGTGCTGACCGGTCATTGCTCATTTACAATGCTATAGGGCGTGAAATGACTGCAGTTGCCTTATAAGGTCTTGTCTACTCACATGGTAACAAAATACTTCTCATGTGCAAATAATGGCCGACTCCAAAGACACAGATTAACCATAGGATGTTAATTTTGTTCCATGATTTATCACAACCTAATGTTGAACTGAAACTTCAACTGTCATTGATATAAAACAGAGGTACGACTTGCACACCATGGTCGCCAATGAAACACAGCAGTCTTAAAAGTAAGTGGAAACAAACGAATCTGAAACAAATATTCGTGTATAATTTTCTGAAAACAATGCTGTTGGTTTGGGATATTTTGGATCTGTCTTGATGCTTCCAGTTTTACAAAATTTAACTAAATTAAACAGAGTTCATGCAATTCCTCCACTCAATGAGCAAACGTTAAAGTCTGAAGTGATTTTCCTCAATGTTAGGTTTAGATTATAAGTAAAATTGAGCAGAGACCTGCTCTCATCCTGGAAGAGAATGATTCTGCACCTGAGGCCCAGGTTTAGTGCTACTGCTTTAATTCCTTGAGTCAATTCTTTCATTAGTCCAACACATCGGGGTGAGAGGGGTGAAATTGTGGGGAATCCGAGAGCAAGTTTATACTGATATCAGATGGTGCAGAATCAAAGGAGAAGATTTTTTTTAAAGACTATAATGTCATCTTCCTCCATATTAAACTGATTTGAAATTGAATAAGATTAGCTTTCATGTAAGCATAAAAGTGATTAGTTAGAAATTGACAGTAGGGCAGTCATGGCCTGTACAAAGAACAAGGGTTAACATTTCATTTCATAATCACTGATGGATCCTTAACCTTAAAAGAAATCTTGTTAAATTCTCAAAATGCAAATCAAATTCGAAAGTCCCCGATCTCGAGCTCTAGGGTAAAAAACACAAACAAGCAAATGTGCATCCAAACCGAATGTGAAAGGGTTAAACTTTCTGCAAGCTGTAGGGAATCAGCGCTGATTTTCTCTCTCTCCCTCTCTCACACACACGAACATTTTAAGGTAATGAAGCACTCACATTCCAGGAGTCAAAGTTAGGGAGTTTTAGCCTCATAAATCTTGGCTGTGGCACATAGCTGCTGAACCAAATGTACGAGAATTGTATCATTGGCCAGCTTTCTTTTTTTTAAAAACACGACAAAAGCAACCACCCTCTATATTTCATAAACAAAGAACAAACGCCAAAACAAACAGACAAACGAGACAAGCCAAGCCAAACAGATACAGAGAGGATAATCTCAACCTAAAACTTTCACTAGTCAACAACCTGACAACGAACAACAAGACTAGTGATTTCTCCAAAACATTCAACATTTGTGCGGTAGCACTGTTGCCTCACAGCACCAGAGACCCGGGTTCAATTCCTGCCTCAGGCTTCTCTCTGTGTGGAGTTTGCACGTTCTCCCCGTGTCTGCGTGGATTTCCTCCAGGTGCTCCGGTTTCCTCCCACAGTCCAAACAAAAAAATGTGCAGGTTAGGTGAATTGGCCAGGCTAAATTGCCCGTAGTGTTAGGTGAAGGGGTAAATGTAGGGGAATGGGTCTGGGTGGGTCGGTGTGGACTTGTTGGGCTGAAGGGCCTGTTTCCACACTGTAAGTAATCTAATCTAATCTAAAATTCTTAAACCTAGACAGTTGCGTTATAATATATCATGATACTTCGTTGATTCATCTATCACAGAACAATTTGAGAATCAATTTAAACAACACCAATCCAATCAAATCTGAGGCCCTGACTTCTCTCTCTTATTTTAAAAAAAGAGTCCCTGACTCTATTTCGGATCCGCAGGTCCCCGACCTGTCAGTGGGAGTCCCTGACTCCCTGAGGTCCCCGACTCCTCTTTAATCCTTTCTGAAAGAATTCTTACCAAGGCCGATCCTCCTCAGGCTGGCCTGAGATGATGAGCAGCGAGGGGTCGAGTCAACCGCGACCTGAATGAGAGGAAAGTCAAACGGATAAAATACATGTGCCTGGTTAGCCGATTCCTCTAAACTCAATAGTGGAGGACTCAAGACTCTTTCACCGCTGCCTACAATCCGTTCCTGCCAAGTCCAAGTCACAACACCAGATGAAGATCTGGACCCCCGGAGGGCGGTGGGTCCATAAATAGTCTGTTCCATAAACAGGTTCCTGAAGAAGGGCCTGTGCCCGAAACGTCGAATCTCCTGTTCCCTGGATGCTGCCTGACCTGCTGTGCTGTTCCAGCAATAAAGTTTCAACTGTTCCATAAACAGTCACAACTTAGGTCTGATCCTTTAACACTTTATCACAAATCATCCAGAAACACAGAGGTTAAACACTCCAGTGTTCCTCAGAGGAGCTGCGTACATGGCTTAAAACAAAGACATTTTTATACTTTTCTTAAAGAAAGGTACAGGCCATAATTGTATAGTACGTTCAGACAGTTACCAATAAACTTACAAAATAATCTTAACTGACAGCTACACGACCCAATGATGTTTCCTAGGAACCAACTTTGTTTTCTAACACTTAAGCCACCCTTATCTCACAAACCGAGTCTTTGCACCATCACTTGAAGGTCAGTTAGGATGGCCTGTAATGTCTTATCTAATCTAGTTATTTCTACGCTGTAAAGTATTGTCTGCTAATCTTTGTTGAGGCAGACTGTGGTTAGTCAATTATGCAGCTATAGCACGATTAAAAGCAATTTTATGCAGCTTTTAGCAAAATTGTCAATTGGCAGCCTAGAAGCCATTTTGTCATATTATTTGCATTGTATTTCCACCTAACTTAGTAAGAGCATGTTGTTCCTGACAACAACTGGTTATCTCAGCCTGTATTCAAGATTTCACACATACACACAAACCCTCTGTCATACACATGCTCTCTCTCAGGCATGCATACCCCTGCCCCCCCATCACACCCATGCACACACACACTCTCCCACACATACACACACTTTCTCACTCCCTGTCATGCATGCGCACACACACATACATATATCTATGGGTAAATTTGCATTTGGAGAATTGTATTTGCAGATATTCCATTTTGTTCAAAAAGCACACAATCAATAGGCATTTAATATTTTTTATAATCCATGTGACATTTTATAAGTTACTCCTCTGGAAACAGAACCAGTGATTCAAGGTTGGAATAAATACAGACTCTAACCGCACACCTTTAATGCATTGTCTGAGCTGAGTTGTCACTTTTTTTTGTAAAGCCATAAATTGTGGATAAATGTATGGTTATCCACTTTGGTGGCAATAACAGGAAGGCAGACTACTACCTCAATGGAATCAATTTATGTAAAGGGGCAGTACAGAGGGATCTGGGTGTTCTTGTACACCAGTCAATGAAGGCAAGCATGCAGGTACAGCAGGTAGTGAAGAAGGCTAATAGCATGCTGGCCTTCATAACAAGAGGAATTGAGTATAGAAGCAAAGAGCTGCTTCTGCAGCTGTACAGGGCCCTGGTGAGACCACACCTGGAGTACTGTGTGCAGTTCTGGTCTCCAAATTTGAGAAAAGACATTCTGGCTATTGAGGGAGTGCAGCGTAGATTAACGAGGTCAATTCCTGGAATGGCAGGATTACCTTACACTGAAAGACTGAAGCGACTGGGCTTGTATACCCTTGAGTTTCGAAGACTGAGAGGGGATCTGATTGAGACGTATAAGAGTATGAAAGGATTGGACACTCTGGCAGTAGGAAACATATTTCCACTGATGGGTGAGTGCCGAACCAGAGGACACAGCTTAAAAATACGGGGTAGACCATTTAGGACAGAGCTCAGGAGAAACTTCTTCACCCAGAGAGTGGTGGCTGTGTGGAATGCTCTGCCCCAGAGGGCAGTGGAGGCCCACTCTCTGGATTCATTTAAGAAAGAGTTGGATAGAGCTCTCAAAGATAGTGGAATCAAGGGTTATGGAGATAAGGCAGGAACAGGATACTGATTAGGAATGATCAGCCATGATTATATTGAACGGCAGTGCAAGCTCGAAGGGCTGAATGGCCTACTTCTGCACCTATTGTCTTATCTCGGGAATTTAACTTTGTGAGAAGCGAAGCTCACTCACTCAATAATTTCAGTCCGAGACAAGATCTGAATCAGTAGTGTCATTTATTTTGCTCCTGCAAGTGAGGTGTTGTGTCCACTGTCCACAAGGCAGGGACACATACACTGAATTCAACTAGTACACAATATTTATGTAATTTTGTTCCTATTCTTTCATCCCATTGCTCCTCCCCTGTTTGCATCTTCCACTTCTCTTAGACCGGCGCCCATTACTCTTGTTTATTTCTTGCCTTGTCTGTGACAAAATGCTTATTTCTGACCTCACAAGGCCGTTTGACCACATCCTGCCGTGGTCCATTGTTCGGTATATCCTCCTTCACTACCATCTATTCCCCTTACTTGTTATGATCTCATGACCTCTTGATTGTGGTTTGTTCTTGTTTTTGCAGAAGCGGGAAACAGATGCTTATAACTACTGTTTGTACAGGCGTATCTAGCTTAACCCCCTCCCCTCACAGCACCTTATCTATTTGTGTGTAACATCTACCATTGTTTGCAGGCACGTTTCACTCTTGTATGCTAATACAAAAACTATGTGTATTTCCTTCACATAGTTTTCATTCTTGTTGACTCAGCTCTTGGCTGAAACAGTGATACACTGGTGTGAGTTCATTTAGCTTGCACAAGTAATTATGATTGCAGAAGTAACACTACTTTACCTATATCCCACAACTTGAAAGAAGTTCTGGGACTGACATATTAATAAACCGAAACCTGCAACCCATGCTGAAAGATGAAAGACTTAACAGCAATCTAGATGTGTTCAATACATCACATCATTTGTACGACACTATGATCTTTTGCTATAAATTCTGTGTCCTATGATCCTGCTGATGAAGGAACAGCGCTCCGACAGCTTGCAATTCCAAACAAACCTGTTGGACTGTTACCTGGTGTTGGGTGATTTTTTTTGTTAAACTTAAATCTTATTCACAGAATAGCAAAACCTGCGCATGCGCAGTACCATGTGTGAGTGGAGCATGCGCGACGTCACTCATGGCGACGAAGGGAGTAATTTCCCCCGCGGGTCCGGCGCTGATAATGGGCGCCGGGTCTGACAGGACGAGGGGGCCGCCGGATGGACAGAAAGGTGTCGTATTGAGTAAGCCGCGTGGCCGAGCGCGACTTTCCGGTGTCGAAATCGCCGTCGCCATCTTAATTGGTAACGACGGGCGATAGGGCGCAGGCGCGGGGAACCTAACGTGTGTTAGGTGAGGCGCATGCGCAGCGGCTTTGTCCGCGGGCCGGAGATCACATGACACCGGCTGAGACGCTGATAGGTTTGTTTAAAATCACGAGCTTGCCAACGGCCGGCCCTTCGTCACGTGACAAGTGACCCCCGACCAGAATTAATGGACAGAGAGAGACATCGAGCAAATAGTGTGAGTGCGGCGCGCTGAACATTTGTTGTTGTTCGGATTCGGTAGCAGGCCAGCCCCGACGTTAACTGGGGCTAGTCATTAGTGTGAAAGGTTGAGAGGGAGCGGGGTTCTTTAACAAGCCAGTCTGGTGAAGGCCTGAGCGGGACTGGACTGGACTGGATTCCAGTTCAGGGGAAACTGAGGACGGCAGCTGCTGCTGGAAAAGCACATCATCCCGGGGGGGGGGCAGGAAAATCGGCGTTCCCGGCAAAAACCCTGCACCAGGAATAGAGGCAGAGAGCCTGCGGGGCGGGGCGGGGCGGGGGGGAAGGTAGTCAAGGGGGTGATAGGTCAGAGGGGAGGGTGGGGGAAGGTAGTCAAGGGTACGGTAGGTTAATGGGGGTGGAGTTGATAGGTCGGGGTGGGGGTGGAGCGGATTGTTGGAACAAAGATTGGTAGGTAGGACAGGTCATGAGGACAGTGCTGAGCTGGAAGGTTGGAACTGGGGTGAGGTGGGGGAAGGGGAAATGAGGAAACTGGTGAAGTCCACAATGATGCCCTGGGGTTGAAGTGTTCTGAGGCGGAAGATGAGGCGTTCTTCCTCCAGGCGTCTGGTGGTGAGGGAGCGGTGGTGGAGGAGGCCCAGCACCTGGATAGGTGGAAAGGAAGATAGGCAGGTAGGACCTGGGGGTTGCAGTGAGAGAGAGAGAGACTTAGAGATTCTTGTAGAGGGAGGAGGAAAACTTCTTCAAGGCAGGCATCCTTGCAAGAGGATTCGCAGTAGGTCAGGCAGCACCCGAGGAGCAGGGCAGTCGAGTATAAGCCCTTCATCAGAAATGTGGGGCTATCCCAGCACTGCACGCTTTGACCTTAATTTCAATTAATGAAGCTGAACAAGTAGTTGCAATGTCAGTGGGGGAATAATTTCCAGGCTGAAATTGTAACTGTTACGAAATGGTAGAGAACGAGAATTGACATGTAATCAAAGTTCTAAACAGGCAAAAGATGGGTTTGAAGAAGATTAGATGTTATTTGGTCAGAGCAGGCTGGGAGCAGATTCCTTTAATGTGAATGTGTATCAGATCAGTGGGATATATTTAAGAAGGAAATTGGGAGAGTTCCAATAAAGTCACAGGGTGGTAAGAATAAATCTTGTGAACCCTGGTTACACAGGATTGAATAAAGAGAAAAGTGGAAGTATTTGGCAAGTACCAAAAGTTCAAAATAACAGCAGCCCTAAGAGAAGTAAAGAATGTGTCGAGCAAAAAGGTAGTGTGAAAGGATAATGGCAGGCAAAATGAAGGAAAGTGCTAAGTTATTTTACAATAAAAGCCAACCTTTTATGGTCCACAGTAGTAAACTGAGCATGAAGCCAGATGACGTAGGTTGGAATCAAAACGGATACTTTGTCAGTGTTCACCAGTGAAATGGATAGCATGGGTATATAAATTAGGAAGAAGGCCCATGATATACATAAAACAAATTAGCATAGAAAGAGTGATCTGATTTGTCTTGCAGATGATGTAAAAGCAGAAATCTCCAGGGCCAGATGCAATCCACCTCAGGCTATTTGAGTGAGGCAAAAGGAAATTTGTCTGATTGGATCCAAAACTGGCTGACTGGTAGGAAGCAAACTGTGGCATGTTTTTGTGACTTGGAGCCCGTGTCTTGAGGGACTTTTCCTGTTTTTGGTATAAATAAACCCATCTGAATGAATGTTGGAGGGTTAATCAGTAAGTTTGCAGGTGGTAAATAGTGTGGAGGACAGCTTTCTCTGGCGCAGAGCGATTGTGCAATTTAGGCCAATACTGTCTGAAATGTGAAAGAATGAGAAATATCTAGTATGCTGAAGAGAATTGACAAAGTAGAAAGGATATTTCATCATGTGGAAGAGTTCACAATGAAATGTTATAATTTAGGATAAGGTTTGGTATATTTAACAGACAAGGAGAAATTACTTAGAAGGTTGTGAACCTGTGGAATTCACTATACCATAATAATGTGAATGGTGCAACATTGAGTAAATTTAAGGAGGTAATTTAAAAAAAATTAATAATGGGTTGAAGGTTTATGGGCAGCAGGCAGAAGAGTGAAGTTAAGGTGAGATGAGATCAGCCATATTTTATGAATTTTATGATTGAATTGCCAGTCCTCCTCCCAGTTCTTATGTTCTTAGATTACAGGAGGATATAGACAGGCTGGTCAGACAGGCTGATCAGTAGCAATTGGAATTCAATCCAGATAAGTGTGAGGTGATGCACTTGGGCAGTGCAAACGAGTCAATGGAATTCATGACAAATAGCTTTGATCCTCAGTCCTACAGGATTCTGAGAGGCCTTGGTGTGCATGTCCACCCATAGATAAAGGGCTTAAAAGGCACTTGAGACAATTGGTTAGGTCACAGCTAAACTGTTGTGTGCAGTTCTGGATTCCACATGATAGGAGGGATGTGATTGCACTGTAGAGTGCACAGAGGAGCTTTACCAGAATGCTATCTGGGCTGGCGAGTTTTAGTTATGAAGAAAAGTTGGATAGACTGGGATTGTTCTCTTTGGGGCAGAGAAGATTGAGAGGGATGTGGTCGCAATGTACAAATTACGAAAGGCGTAACAGAATTTGAATCTGGATTCCCAAAACACTCCCTGAATCTCTGAATTAATAGTCCCACATTGATGCCATTAAACTAGCACATTCTCCAGACGATTGACCAACCAACAATATAGGAACTGTGACATTGTTCTTTGTTTTCGGTAAGGAGACCTTTTATTAGACAGATGAGGGTAGGTGTGCCATTGTTGCTGCTTCTGCCTATGTTGATGCTTGGTGCTGTGTCCAGTTTCATTCCTATGGACTTTCTTGTCGTGGTTTGATATTTTATAAAATACTTTTATAACAGAGCACTTGGCAAACAGTGGCTGGGCTGGACAGTCAGCATGGATTTATAAAAGGGAAATCATGCTTGGCAAAGGATGAGGTAGAGTTGATTTTGGGGGAGGTGTGGTTGGAGTGTTTCTTTGACAAGGTTTTTGACAAATTCCAACAGAAATATAATAAGTGATTGGACGTTGGATAGTTGTATTGAAATCTATTGAAGACCATTTACAGGTAGAAAGAAAGAGTAGGAATACATGGTCTTCATCTGAATGGCAGTGGGGTGCCATCAGACAATAAAATGTAGGAGTAGAATTAGGCTATTCATGCCACTGAGTCTGATCTGCCATTTAATTGTGGCCTATATTTCTTAATTCCATTCTTCTGCCATATCCCCATAACTTTTGATCCCCTTACTAAGCAAGAACCTATCTGTCTTAAATGCAGTCACTGATTTGGCCTCCACGGAGTCAGCATCCTCTGGCTGAAGAAATTCCTCCTCATCTCAGTTCTAAAGGGTTGTCCAGTCACCCTGTGGCGGTGCCCTTAGGTTCTAGTCTCCTGCTTGTGGAATCCTCATCTCCAGGTACGCTGTATCCAGGCCTCTGAGTAGTCTGTAAGTTTCAGTCAGATCGTCATTCATTCTTCTGAACTCCAAGTACAAACCCAGAGTCCTCAACTGCTCCTCATATGTCAGGCCCTTCATCCCCGGGGCCTGTGGACCCCCTCCAGTACCAGCAATTCTTTTCTTAGAAAAATAGGTCTTAAGACTGCTCACAATATCCAAATGTGGTCTGTCCAGAGCTTTACACAGCTTCAGCAGTTCTTTGTTGTATTCTAGCCCTCTTGAAATGGAACGGTGGCACAGTGGTTAGCACTGCTGCTTCAGAGCGCCAGGTACAAGGGTTCAAGTCCCGCCTTGGGTGACACTGTGGACTTTGCACATTCTCCCCAAGTCTGCGTGGGTTTCCTCCGGGTGCTCCGGTTTCCTCCCACAGTCCAAAGATGTGCAGGTCAGGTGAATTGGCCATGCTAAATTGCCCGTAGTGACAGGTCATTTGTTAGGGGTAATGAATCTGTGGGTTACTCTTCGGAGGATTGGTGTGGACTTGTTGTGCCGAAGGGCCTGTTCGCATACTTTGCTTTTGCCTTATTAACTGCTATCTGAACCCACATGTTAACATTAAGAAAATGCTCAACAGGGCCCCCAGGGTATCTTGCAATACAGATTTTCAAAGTCATTTCTCACTTGGAAAATATTCAAGGTCTCTGATATTCATACCAATGTGTATAACCTTACACTTTGCCACATTTATATTTCAAATGCCACTACTTTACCCATTCTGCCAGCCTGTCCAGGTCCTTCTGCAGCTTGCCTGCTTCCTCAATACCACCATTAGAGGTCTTTATGTCACCTCTAATCTTAGCAGCAATGTCCTGAGTTCTTTCTTCCAGATCATTGTGTGACCTGAGTCATTGTGGTCCCAATACAGACCCCGTGGAACACTACTGGTCACTAGCTGCTAACCTGAAAGAGAACCTACTCTCTACCTTCTGCCAGTCAGCCAATCCTTCTCTCCATGCTCGTATCTTGCCCCTAACAGAGTTTTTATCTAGTTTAGCAGCCTCCTTTGCAGCCCCTTATCAAAGCCTTTTGGAAATCCGAATGGGTCACGACCACTGGCTGTCCTTCGTCTAGATCAGAGTGGTGCTGGAAAAGCACAGCAGGTCAGACAGCATCTGAGGAGCAGGAAAATCGACGTTTCGAGCAAAAGATTCCTGATGAAGGGCTTTTGTTCGAAACGTCGATTTTCCTGATCCTTGGATGCTGTCTGACCTGCTGTGCCTTTCCAGCACAGCTCTGACCCAAACTCTGGTTTCCAGCATCTGCAGTCTTCACTTTTGCCTGTCCTTTGAGGAGGTAATGACCAAGGTAGACAAAGAATTCTAACATCTGTCAATGATGGCCTGCAGTGATTCCTTGACAATTCTCTCCATTATTTCATGTAGAAATCTGGGTGTAGTCCATTGATCTGTGTAATTTATCCATCTTCTGACTTTTCAACTTCCCCAGCACTTTCTCCTTATTAATGGCCACTAGACTCATCTCTGACTCTCCAAGTTGTGGTATGTTGGTGGTGGTCTTCCACTGTGAAAACTGAAGAGTATGTATTCAGTTTGTCAATCGTTTCTTTGTCCCCCATGACTAATTCTGCAGCCTCATTTTCCAGTGCCCACTGTTGCCTCTCCCTTAACTCTTGCAGCCATCTTTTATATTACTAGCGAGCTTACTGTCACATTTTGCCATCTCTTATTGCTCTTTTTGTGATCCTCTGCTGTTTTTTAAAGGCTTCCCCATCCTGTCCTTGTTGATAGGTTGTGTAACCTCTGAGATTTGGTTCTCAGCCCTGATCCCCTTGCAGCTAGGGATAAGTGCTAGAACCCAAGCTATTTACTGAATATATTACCGATTTAGATAAGGGGATTTAAGTGTAATATCTTCACCTTTGCAGATGGCACAAAGCTGTGCGGGAGGGCAAGCTGTGAGGAGGATGCAAAGATGCTTCAGTGTAATTTGGACAAGCTGAATGAGTGGGAAAGTGCCTGGCACATGCAGTGTAATGTTGATAAATGTGAGTTTTAGTATCCTTGTTTTGAGGAAGGATATTCTTGCAAAAGAAGGAATGTAGCCAAGCTTTACTGGGCTGATTGCTGGATGACACAGTTGACCTCTGAGAGGTGGTGGGTGAGGGTTGGGGGATCTCATTTGAAACATAAAATCGTAACAGGATTAGGAAGGTCGATGCAGGAAGGTTATCCCTGATGCCAGGGGAGTCCAGAACAGGGATTACAGACTAAGTTTACAGGGTAAACCATTTAGGTCTAAGGTAAGGAGAAATTTCTTCTGTGATAAGCCTGTGGGATGTGTTTTTTACTCATTTCACAGGATGAGGGCATCGCTGGGTAACCAGCATTTATTGTCCACCCCATCAGGCAGTTAAGATTTAGCCACATTGCTGTGGGTCTGGGAGTCACATGTAGACCACACCAGGTAAGGACAGCCGTTTCCTTTCCTAAAGGGCATTAATGAACCAGATTGGTTTTTACAACGATTGACAATGGATTCCTGGTCATCACAGGCTCTTGATTTCAGATTTTTATTGAATTCCAATTCCCATCCTCTGCTGTGGCAGAGTCGAACCCCGGTCCCCAGAACATTACCTGGGTCTCTGGGTTAAGAGTCCAGCGATAATACCACTAGGTCATTGCCTCCCCATTTACTCCCACAGAATCAGTCAATTTCAAGTAGGAGTTAGATATAGCATTTGGATGAAGGAATCAAAGTATATGGGCAGGTAAACAAGAACATGCTCTTTGAGTCGGATGGTCAGCCATGATCATAGTGATTGGCAAAGCAGGGCCGAAAGGCCCCCTCTTGATGTGATTTTCTATATTTCCTGACAGGGAGCCAGGAAGAAACTTCTCCCCTTATTGGAGGGGTGGACTCATTCCTGATAAAGGACTAATGCCCGAAACATCGACTCTCCTGCTTTTCCAGCACCACACTGTTCAACTCTGATCTTCAGCATCTGCAGTCCTCCCTTTTTCCTCGCTAAAGATTTAAAGTCAGGGAAAGCAGTTTTAGAAGGGATGTGAGGCAAATGTTGTTGAAGGATGTTGTGAAACTTGAAAGGGTTCAGGATAGATTTACAAGGATGTTGCCAGGGTTGGAAGATTTGAACTATAGTGAGGCTGAATAAACTGGGGCTGTGTTTGCTGATGCGTTGGAGGCTGAGGGATGACCTGATAGATGTTTACAAAATCATGAGGGGCGTCAAAAGGATAAATGGACAGCCTTTTCCCTGGGGTCGGGGAGTCCAGAACTAGAGGACAAAAGTTTAGGGTGAGGGAAAAAATATCAAAGGGACAACTTTTCATGCAGAGGGTGGAATGAGCTGCCAGAGGAAGTTGTGGAAGGTGGTGTAATTTCAGCATTTAAAAGGCATCTAGATGAGTATGTGAATAGGAAGGGTTTAGAGGGATATGGGCCAAATGTTGGCAGATGCAACTAGATCTGTTTGGCATGGACGAGGTTGGTGGGAATATGGAACTCCCTGTCTGTGAAGGTAGTTGGTTCAGAAACAGTCATAACATTGAAGAAGTATCCCAAAGAGTCTAGGCCAGTGCTGGAAAATGGGAGAATAGTTAAGTGGCTGTTTCTGATTGGTACGGCCTTCGTGTACTGAAGACCCTCTCTGTGTTTGTCGACCTCTATGACTGTCGGAACTTGTACAGCTCTATTTACCCTATATGTCCTTTGTCCTCCTTGGAGGGTGAATGTAATGTTGCAACTAAAATCCGCGATCCCTCAAACCATTTTGATAAAAGCCCCACACCATCCACTCAGGGACCCTCGCATTGTTAAAGTAGATATTTGAGACGGCCCAGGGGATCCCTTGTGGACTCAGACCTGTATGCCTCTCATAGTTCGTCCCAGAGATCGTACTCTTTGGAAGTCTGGAATGAATAAAAACCTCTCCCAGACAGTTTAATTTTAGTTATCTCCTTTGCTTGCTAATAGCATCACTGTTACAATGTAACACTGATGCCTATAAGCTAAACTAACTAGGTTCTAGTACCAACTCAAGTGCCTGAGCAGGCTACTCTCATGTTCTGATATAAAGTGGCTTCCTTTATACAAAAGTTTACAAAAACACTGCATGTTCTTAATTAGACAGGTAACAGTGAAACAATAACTTGTAAGAAAGGTTTGAGGTGAGGGATGCCATGGACGTCCCTGCCGATTACACTTGCAGGAAGTGCACCCATCTCCAGCTCCTCCAAGACCGTGTTAGGGAACTCGAGCTGGAGTTGGATGAACTTGGGATCATTCGGGAGGCAGAGGGGGTCATAGATCGGAGCTTTAGGGAAGTAGTAACTCCAAAGATGGCAGATAGATAGATGGGTGACAGTGAGGGGGACTGGGAGGAAGCACCAATGCAGGGACCCCCTGCAGCCGTTCCCCTCGAGAACAAGTATACCGTTTTGGATACTTGTGGGGGGAACGACTTACCAGGGGTAAGTAACGGGGCTCAGGCCTCTGGCACGGAGCCTGTCCCCGTTACTCAGAAGGGAAGGGTGGAGAAGAGCAGAGCAATAGTAATTGGGGACTCGATAGTTCGGCGCAAAGATAGGTGGTTTTGTGGGAACGAGAGAGACTCACGTTTGGTATGTTGCCTCCCAGGTGCCAGGGTACGTGATGTCTCTGATCGTGTTTTCCGGGCCCTTAAGGGGGAGGGGGAGCAGCCCGGAGTCATGGTCCACATTGGCACCAATGACATAGGTAGGAGGAGTGCCGAGGATGTTAGACAGGCTTTCAGGGAGCTAGGTTGGAAGCTCAAAGTTAGAACGAACAGAGTTGTTGTCTCTGGTTTGTTACCTGTGCCACGTGATAGAGAGTCGAGGAATAGGGAGAGAGAACAGTTAAATGAGTGGCTACAGGGATGGTGCAGGAGGGAGGGATTCCGGTATTTGGATAACTGGGGTTCTTTCTGGGGAAGGTGGGACCTCTATAAACAGGATGGTCTGCACCTAAACCTGAGGGGCACCAGTATCCTTGGAGGTTTGCTAGTGCTCTTGGGGGGGGGGGGGGGGGGGGTGGGTTTAAACTAACTCTGCAGGGGCATGGGAACCCAGATTGTAGCTTCAGGGTGCAGGACCTGGAGTGTAGGGAGGTTAGGAACATGGCATCAATTTCCAAGGAGGGTGTCTGTAAACAGGAAAGTGGCTTGAAGTGTGTATACTTCAATGCAAGAAGTATACGAAATAAGGTAGGTGAACTTGCAGCGTGGGTTGGTACCTGGGACTTCGATGTTGTGGCTATTACGGAGACATGGCTAGAAGAGGGACAGGATTGGCTGTTGCAGGTCCCAGGGTTTAAATGTTTTAGTAGGGTCAGAGGTGGGGGTAAAAGAGGGGGAGGTGTGGCATTGCTTGTCAAAGATAGTATTACAGCTGTGGAAAGGACGATGGATGAAGACTCGCCATCTGAGGTAGTTTGGGCTGAGGTTAGGAATAGGAAAGGTGAGCTCACCCTGTTAGGAGTTTTTTTACAGGCCTCCTAATAGTCCTAGAAGAAAGGATTGCGAGGATGATTCAAGAGAAGAGTGAAAGTAATAGGGTGGTTGTTATGGGGGACTTTAACTTTCCTGATATTGATTGGGAAAGCTATAGCTCAAGTTCGTTAGATGGGTCAGTGTTTGTCCAATGTGTGCAGGAGGGTTTCCTGACACAATATGTAGATAGGCCAACAAGAGGTGAGGCCATACTGGATTTGGTTCTGGGTAATGAACCAGGCCAGGTGTTAGAACTAGAGGTAGGTGAGCACTTTGGGGACAGTGACCACAATTCGGTGACTTTTACTCTAGTGATGGAGAGGGATAAGTGTGCACTACAGGGCAAGAGCTATAGCTGGGGGCAGGGAAATTATGATGCGGTGAGGCATGAACATAGAACATAGAAGAATACAGCGCAGTACAGGCCCTTTGGCCCTCGATGTTGCGCCGATCCAAGCCCACCTAACCTATACTAACCCACTATCCTCCATATACCTATCCAATGCCCGCTTAAATGCCCATAAAGAGGGAGAGTCCACCACTGCTGCTGGCAGGGCATTCCATGAACTTACGACTCGCTGAGTGAAGAACCTACCCCTAACTTCAGTCCTATATCTACCCCCCCTTAATTGAAAGCTATGCCCCCTTGTAATACCCGACTCCATACGCGGGAAAAGGTTCACACTGTCAACCCTATCTAACCCCCTAATCATCTTGTACACCTCAATCAAGTCACCCCTAAACCTTCTTTTCTCTAATGAAAACAGCCCCAAGTGTCTCAGTCTTTTCTCATACGATCTTCCTTCCATACCAGGCAACATCCTGGTAAACCTCCTCTGCAATCGTTCCAGTGCCTCCACATCCTTCCTATAGTATGGCGACCAAAACTGCACACAATATTCCAGATGCGGCCGCACCAGAGTCTTATACAACTGCATCATGACCTCAGGACTCCGGAACTCAATTCCTCTACCAATAAAAGCCAGTACGCCATATGCCTTCCTCACCGCACTATTTACCTGGGTGGCAACACTACCAAGTATCCGATCATTAGCCCAGTACCCCATCTTTTTGTTATTCTTCCCAAAGTGAATCACCTCACATTTAGCTACATTGAATTCCATTTGCCACCTTTCTGCCCAGCTCTGCAGCTTCTCTATATCCTGCTGTAACCTGCCACATCCTTCCTCACTGTCAACAACTCCTCCGACTTTCGTATCATCCGCAAACTTGCTCACCCAACCTTCTAACCCCTCTTCCAGGTCATTTATAAAAATGACAAACAGCAATGGTCCCAAAACAGATCCTTGCGGAACACCGCTAGTGACGGCACTCCATGAAGAAACTTTGCCATCAACTACTACCCTCTGTCTTCTTCCATCCAGCCAATTCCTAATCCAAACCTCCAACTCACCCTCAATGCCATATCTCCGTATTTTCTGCAGTAGCCTACCATGGGGAACCTTATCAAACGCCTTACTAAAATCCATATATACCACATCTACCGCTTTCCCCTCATCAACCTCCTGGCTTTTATTGGTAGAGGAATTGAGTTCCGGAGTCCTGAGGTCATGTTGCAGTTGTATAAGACTCTGGTGCGGCCGCATCTGGAGTATTGTGTGCAGTTTTGGTCACCATACTATAGGAAGAATGTGGAGGCACTGGAACGGGTGCAGAGGAGGTTTACCAGGATGTTGCCTGGTATGGTAGAAAGATCGTATGAGGAAAGGCTGAGGCACTTGGGCTTGTTTTCATTGGAGAAAAGAAGGTTTAGGGGTGACTTGATAGAGGTGTACAAGATGATTAGGGGTTTAGATAGGGTCGACAGTGAGAATCTTTTTCCACGTATGGAGTCGGCTATTACAAGGGGGCATAGCTTTAAATTAAGCGGGGCTAGGTATAGGACAGATGTTAGGGGTAGGTTCTTTACTCAGCGAGTCGTGAGTTCATGGAATGCTCTGCCAGTAGCAGTGGTGGACTCTCCCTCATTATGGGCATTTAAGCGGGCATTGGATAGGCATATGGAGGATTGTGGGCTAGTGTAGGTTAGGTGGGCTTGGATCGGCGCAACATCGAGGGCCAAAGGGCCTGTACTGCGCTGTATTCTTCTATGTTCTATGTTAATAGACAGGTCTGTGTAAGCTTGACTAATCACTCCTACAGGCCCTAAGCCATTCATTAGATGGGGGAAAACATACCCAGCCAAGTTAGGCGCCTGTTAGCGAGATAAACTCCTATCATAAAGAGGTACCAGTCTGAGCTAAATGGAGAGTTCATAAGGTAACCTTGCACAGCTCGCATGTCAGATAGAATTGTTTTACAAAATGGCTTCTTAGCAAGGACGGCAAACTTTTGAACATAAAACGGCTTCCTGACACATTGTGCCAGAATTGCTTCAATGTTAGGCCGAGAATAATTTCTAAGCTTGGAGCAGAGTCCTGCTTTTTAAACACTGAATCATTCTGTCCCTGCGGTTGAGATGTTACCATAAGATTGCATTTAAAGCTGATTCATTAGTCTTTGAATTGAACATGCTTTCTTTTCAGGGTTGTGATTTAAATTCAAATAAGGCATAAGATCTGATTAGTTAGAATTGACGGTGGGGCAGTCTGTAAGGTCTGTAGAGTGGTCTGCAAGAATTGCAAGTAAGTTCAAGCTTTATTAATATCTTTTACAGAGTTTGTATTTAATAACTGGTATTGGCTACTCTATCATGCGAAAAGCAATTAAGTTCAGCTGTGAATGCTATCACTTGGTGTCCTGTTTACAGATTCAGTGATGTTCAAGCAAATTTCTTAATTGCTTTAGAGCATCCTGTTATCACATGGTGAGAACAGGTGTTTTTATCTTCTACATGCCTTGGGTTTCCCCCCTTTTTCTGACTCTCCCTGCCTGTCCTGTCTATTTTCCAGTGTGCAGCAAATGTGTTCTAGAATTCAGCATTACATTTTAGTCTAAATGTTTAAAGACCAGTTCTAAGGCTGTAGACTTTCTTGCCATCCTTCAGAATGTGTGGGTGATCACCGGTTTGTACACACCCAGATGCTTTGTGCTTGTGGGTGTGATGTCATCACAATGACATCACCTGCTCCCCAGGGATTTCCTCAAATGTGGGATTTTTCTGGCTCCAGTACTTCTAATATCTTTACAGATGCACGCTCCAGCGGGAGACTTTTACATTGTAGATTGAGTGGTGAGTAGTTTTGACTTTTTTTTTTCCAGAGTAGAGAAGGTTGAGGGATGATGTAGAAGGTTATGAGTGGAATGGGCAGGATGGATGGAAAGCAGATGTTCCAGTTAGTTCAAGGGTTAATAATAAAAGAATGGCAGGCGATTTGAGGAAAACCTTTTACACCCACAGGGTGACGGGGAGGCCGAGAATGCACTGCCTGGGCAGGAAATTAAAGTGTGGAACCTCCAACTATTTTTTCAAAAAAATTACCTGAATGAGTGCTTGAAATGTCATGACGTTTAAGGCTATGAGTCCAGTATTGGATTAGTGTCAGTAGCAGGCTATTGTTCGTGTACAGACTTGATGGGTCAAAGTATTGTATGATTCTATGACCATCCCCACCTCCTAAGTCAAGACAGATGTGAAGTACTCAGAGTCAGAGATGTACAGCATGGAAACCCTTTAGTCCAACCCGTCCATGCCGACCAGATATCCCAACCCAATCTAGTCCCACCTGCCAGCACCCGGCCCATATCCCTTCAAACCCTTCCTATTCATATACCCATCCAAATGCCTCTTAAATGTTGCAATTGTACCAGCCTCCACAACATCCTCTGGCAGCTCATTCCATACACGTACCACCCTTTGCGTGAAAAAGTTGCCCCTTAGGTCTCTTTTTTTAGTATATATCTTTTTCCCCTCTCTCACCCTAAACCTATGCCCTCCAGTTCTGGACTCCCCGATCCCAGGGAAACGACTTTGCCTATTTACCCGATTCATGCCCCTCATAATTTTGTAAACCTCTACAAGGTCACCCTTCAGCCTTCGATGCTCCAGGGAAAACAGCCCCAGCCTGTTCAGCCTCTCCTTGTAGCTCAGATCCTCCAACCCTGGCAACATCCTTGTAAATCTTTTCTGAGCCCTTTCAAGTTTCACAACATCTTTCCGATAGGAAGGAGACCAGAATTGCATGCAATATTCCAACTGTGGCCTAACCAATGTCCTGTACAGCCACAACATGACCTCCCAACTCCTGTACTCAATACTCTGACCAATAAAGGAAAGCATACCAAACGCCGCCTTCACTATCCTATCTACCTGCGACTCCACTTTCAAGGAACTATTAACCTGCACTCCAAGGTCTCTTTGTTCAGCAACACTCCCTCGGACCTTACCATTAAGTGTATAAGTCCTGCTAAGATTTGCTTTCCCATAATGCAGCACCTTGCATTTATCTGAATTAAACTCCATCTGCCACTTCTCAGCCCATCTAGTCCAGATCCTGTTGTAATGTGAGGTAACCTTCTTCGCTGTCCACTACACCTCCAATTTTGGTGTCATCTGCAAACTTACTAACTGTACCTCTTATGCTCGCATCCAAATCACTTACGTAAATGACAAAAAGTAGAGGAGCCAGCACTGATCCTTGTGGCACTCCACTGGTCACAGGCCTCCAGTCTGAAAAACAACCCACCACCACCACCTTCTGTCTTCTACCTTTGAGCCAGTTCTGTATCCAAATGGCTAGTTCTCCCTGTATTCAGTGAGATCTAACTTTGCTAATCAGTCTCCCATGGGGAACCGTGTCGAATGCCTTACTGAATTCCATATAGATCACATCCACCGCTCTGCCCTCATCAATCCTCTGTTACTTCCTCAAAAATCTCAATCAAGTTTTAGAGACATGATTTCCCACACACACAACCATGTTGACTATCCCTAATCAGTCCTTGCCTTTCCAAATACATGTACATCCTGTCCCTCAGGATTCCCTCCAACAACTTGCCCACCACCGACATCAGGCTCACTGGTCTATAGTTCCCTGGCTTGTCCTTACCATCCTTCTTAAACAGTGATACCATGTTAGCCAACCTCCAGTTGTCCGGCACCTCACCTGTGTCTATCGATGATACAAATATCTCAGTAAGAGGCCCAGCAATCACTTCTCTAGCTTCCCACAGAGTTCTCGGGTATACCTGATCAGGTCCTACGTTTCAAGACATCCAGCATTTCCTCCTCTAATGTGGACATTTTGCAAAATGTCACCATCTATTTCCTTACATTCTATATCTTTCATATCCTTTTCCACAGTAAATACTGATGCAAAATACTCATTTAGTCTCTTGCCCCATTTTCTGCGGCTCCACACAAAAGTCGCCTTACTGATCTTTGAGGGGCCTATTCTCTCCCTAGTTACCCTTTTGTCCTTAATGTATTTGTAAAAACCCTTTGGATTCTCCTTAATTCTATTTGCCAAAGCATTTAAGCACAGACTATCCCCTTTGTCCCTAACAGGCATGGCACTTTCCCTGGTTATTCCCTTCCCCTTGATTACCTTGTGGAATGTTTTGGGGTTCTCCCTAATCTCCCTGGCCAACTGTTTTATCATACCCCTGTTTAGTCATCTCATTTCTTTTTTGTGTTCCTCCTTGCGCGTTCTATTCTCCACTCTGGCCTCCATCGCTGTGCTCCTTTTGTACCTCTTAAAAGCTTTTCTTTTTCTTCTTATTCAGTCTTGAGTATTTCTAGATATCCAGCGTTAACCAAACTCATCTCTGCAAACCTTGACACTGTCCTGTCCTCCAGAAACTCTCCACCCACATTCAGGACACCACCCATGCTCTCCACCACCTGCATGACTTTTGTTTCCCCAGCCCCCAACGCCTTATCTTCACAATGGACATCCAGTCCTTGGACACATCGATCCACCATGACGAAGACCTCCAAGCCCTCTCTTCCTCTCCTGCTGACCCACCCAATTCCCTTCCACCGACACTCCCATTCAACTAGCTAAACTGATCTTCCCCCTCAACTTCTCCTTGCAATCCTCCCACAGCCTCCAGACCAAAGGTGTAGGCGTAGGCAGGAGCATGGGCCCCAGCTCTGCAGGTATGTGAAGCAGTCCATCTTTTTGCAGTTGCACCAGCACCATTCCCCATCTTTTTCTCCACTACATCAATGACTGTATCCCTCATGCTCCTACCAGGAGGTTGAACAGTTCATCAACTACATAAACTTTTTCTACCCAACCTCAAGTTCACCTGGACCATGTCAGACACCTCCCTCCCATTTCTGGTGACCAACAAACCCACAGACTCCCACAGCTACCTGGACTACACCTCCTCCCACCCTTCCTCCTGTAAAAATACTATCCCTTATTCCCAATTCCTCCACCACATATGCTTCCAGGAGAACCAATTCCACTGTACAACATCCAAAGATTGCAATTTCCCCTCCCATGTCATTGACGGTGCCCTCTACTTCCTGCACCTCTGCTCTCAAACCCTACCCTTCCAACTACAACAAGGACAGTACCCCCATGGTCCTCATTTTCCACCCCTCCAACCTTTGGATACATCGCATCATCCTCTGCCATTTCCTCCAGCCACAAACAAACCCCACCACCAGATATATTTCTCTCCCTACCCTATCTGAGTTTCAGAGAGACCATTCCCTCTGCAACTCACTTGTCTGGTCCACCCTCCCCTCCAGGCACCTTGCCCTGCTGTCGCAAGAAGTGCAAAACCTCTGCCCACACCTCCTGCCTCACCTCCGTCCAAGGCCCCAAAGGATCTTTCCACATCCATCCGAAATTTACCTGTACTTCCACACACGTCATCCACTGCATCCATTGCACCCAATGTGGCCAACTTGCAGATCATTTCAAAGAACATTTCTGGGACACCTGCACTAACCAACCCCACTGCCCTGTGGCTGAACACTTTAACTCCCCCTCCCACTCTGCCAAGGACGTGCAGGACCTAGGCCACCTCCATTGCCAAACCCTAACTACCCATCACCTGGAGGAAGAACACCTCATCTTCTGCCTTGGGACCCTCCAGCCACATGGGATCAATGTGGATTTCACCAGTTTCCTCATTTATGCTCATCCCCATCTTTTTCCATTCCTAAATTTCCAACTTAGCACTGCCCTCTTGAATGGTCCTACCTGTCCATCTTCCTTACCACCTATCTGCTTCACCCTCCACTCTGACCTATCATTTTCAGTCACATCTTCATCACTTTCCCAGCTACCCCCTCACCCCCCCCCCCCCCCCCCCCCCCCACAAACACACACACACTTATCTGTCAGCAGCACCCCCCCCCCCCACCAAGGTTATGCCCAAAATGTCGACTTGCCTGCGCCTGGGATGCTGCCTGACCGGCTGTGCTTCTCTAGCACCACACACTTTTGACTCTAGACATCCAGGGTTCTCTGGGCTTGTTATAGAGTCACCGGTTTAGAGCCCTACAGCAAAAAGGCCCTTCGACCCATTTTAGTCTGTGCCGATCGAAAGCAACTACGTACCTATAATTTTCCAGCGCTTGGCCTATAGCCTAGTATGCCTTTGCATCTCAAAATGCTTCTTAAAAGTTTCTACATTTCACCGTAACGGGAACACATCAGGCCGTTCCCGCCTCTGGTGTCTGTCTGTCTGTGTTCTCCCTGTGTCTGCATGGGTTTTGTCCGGATGCTTGTTTCCCCTCCTCTCTGTCCAGGGATGTGCAGGCTAGATGGATTAACTATGGTGAAAGTGGGATTAGTGTGGGAGGCTGAGTTCTGGCAGGTTGGTGCAAACTAGTTGAACCGAATCTCCTCTTCCTGGGATTCTGTGACTTTGATCCAGCACTACGTTGTCACTTGTTGGACCAACTACATGTTGATATAAAAACCTCTCCTGAATACATTTCAAGAAATTTGCCCCGTCTAAACCCTTTAAACTATGACTACCCAGCTAATGCTGGGGAAATCCTGTAACCTAATCACCCTATTGTTCTTTTTGCACACCTCAGTGAATTGTCTACAGTTGTTTTCCCTCTGCATTATTCATTCCATTTCTCTTTTGATTGTGACGTTATACTGACTCTCCAGTTCTGAACCATTTTTATTTGTTGTAATTTATTCTGTACAGCCCTAATATTAACTGGTTCGGTCCCCTGAGCTACTGCCTGACTTGTTGACTTTCCAGCATTTTCTTTGTTTCAGATTTGCAGCAGCTGCAATATTTTACTGCTCTTTTTGTTCCAGGCGTTGCTCAGAGCCAAGTCTAAAAACGCTCACTGATGCATTGAAAGCCCAGTTGCATCAGCATGGGTGTTGGTCAGAGTTTGGTGTGTGGTCTCCACTGTAGGTTCATGTTAATTGCAGAATCAGAGTGATTACAATAGAGAAGGAGAATACTGTGCCTGTGCTGGTTTTCTCCAAAAGCAAATCAGCGATTCCTCTCACTTGCCTTTCAATTTTCTCTTCGGAGGTATCTCCAATTCCCTTTTGAAAGTCTTTGTTATCTCAGATTGAGCAGGAGTGGAGCTGGAGGAGAAGCTGCAGAGTTTACCCGGAGGTCTTTCAAACCCAGTTGGGCCCAGCAATTTCCAATGTGAAGTTCTCCAAGGAAGCTGGGCTCTAGGGAAGATCGGGTTGCTAAATAAACACTGTCCATACAGCGTATATTTAAAACAAAATATTGTTTGGGGAGTATGTATTTCTTCAGTTGCTGCAGAGGCAATGGTGCTAATTCTCCAAAATTAATCAGATTCTGGAAAGCTTCCATCCCTTTGTAAAATAACAGATACAATTCCTCTATTAAAGGAGGGAGGAGGACAGACAACAGGAAACTATAGGCTAGTTAGTTTGATCTGCTATGTCTGGGGTGAGAATCAAATCATTTGCTATTATCACTGGACCTGGTTTTAAATCCTGTGATGGCCGATGATGGAACTTGAATAAAAATCTGGAATTCAGAGTCTAATGATCATGAAACAATTGTTGAAGGTGAGGAGCAAAACTGTCCTTCACTAATATCCTTCAGTGAAGGAAACTGCCATCCTTACCTGATCTGGCCTACAGGTGACTCCAAACGCTGTGGTTGACTTTCAACTGCCCTCTGAATTACAGATAACAGGAAGTGTCAGCAATGGTTTTCATTCTCTCATACTGTAGAGAAGAAGCCCTTTGGCCCATTAAATCTGTCCCATCAATAACTACTCTGAATCTATGCTTGCCCTATTTTCTAGCATTTGAATGTCATGACATTTTTGCATGCTCATCCAGACACGTTTTAAAGGTTGGGAGGTTTTCCACCTCAACTGCCCTCCCAGACAATGCATTGCAGATTCATACCATCTTTTGGGTGAAAAATGTTTCCTCCAATCCCCTCTAAATCCCTTGCCTTTCACTTTAAAATTGTGCTCCTTGTTATTGAACCTTCAACTCAGGGGAACAACTACTTGATCGCGTTTCTCCAATTTAGTGGAACTCTGAGGATTGAGATGTGCTGTGGATAATGGGGAGACGATGATATGTTATACTTGGATTTCAGGAAGGCATGTAAAAGGTGACTGTTTAGAGTAAGAGTTACTAGTTTAGTGATAGCACACTGGCCTACCAATTTGAAACGAGGAATTAAGAGGGCTAATGGGGTCATGAAATATCTTTAGCAAACAAGGTTGAGGAAAATCCTAAAGCCTTTTCTCGTATATAAGAAGGAAGAGGAAGGGTTTGTCTACTCAAGGACAAAGGAGGAAAGTTATGGGTGAGATTCTTAATGAGTACTTTGCATCAGTATTCACTGAGGAGAGGGGCAATAGCAGATGTTGAGGTCAAGGATAGATGTTTAATTACTCTAGGTCAAGTTGGTATTCTAAAAGGCATTAAGTGAACAAATCCCCAAGTCCAGATGGGTTCTATCCCAAGTTATTTAGGGAAGCAAGAGAAGAAATAGCTGGGGCCTTAACTGATATCTTTGCAACATCCTTCAACACGAATGAGGCCCCAGAGAACTCGAGAATTGTTAATGTTGTCCCCTTGTTTAAGAAGGGTAGTAGGGATAAGCCAGATAATGATAGACTGGTGAGCCTGATGTCAGTGATAGGGAAGTTGCTGGAGAAAATATTGAGGTATAGGATCTACTTACTTTTGGAACAAAATGGGCTTATCAGTGATAGGCAACATGGTTTTGTGCAGTGAGGGTCATATCTTACCAACTTAATAGAATTCTTTGAAGAAGTGACAACGTTGATTGAGGGAAGGGCTCTAGCTGTCATATACATGGACTTCAGTGAGGTGTTTGATAAGCGTCCCCACAGTAGGCTGACTGAGAAAGTGAAGTTGCATAGGGTCCAGAGTGTACTAGGTAAATGGATAGAGAACTGGCTGGGCAGCTGGAGATGGAGTAGCAGTGGAAGGGAGTTTCTCAAAATGAAGAATTGTGACCAGTAGTGTTCCACAGGGATCCATGTTGGGATCGTTTACTCGTAGTATGCGTAATTGATCTGGAAGAAGGTATAGGTGGTCTGATTAGCAAGTTTGCCGATGATACTAAGATTGGTGGAGTAGCAGATAGTGAAGGGGTCTATCAGAATGCAGCAGGATTTAGGTAGATTGGAGAGTTGTGCTGAGGAATGGCAGATGAAGTTCAATCCGGGCAAATGCGAGGTGATGCATTTTTGGAAGATCCAGTTCAAGAGCAAACTATATAGTAAATGGAAAAGCCCTGGGGAAAATTGATATGCAGAGAAATCAGGTGCATTGTACCCTGAGGTGGCAACGCAGGTCAATAAGAGCGGTCAAGCAGGCCGACAGCATGTTTTCTTTCATTGGACAGGGTATTGAGTCCAAGAGTTGGCAGGTCAAGTTACAATTGTATAAGACTTTGGTTTGGCCACATTTGGAATACTATGTACAGTTCTGGTTGCCACATTACCAAAAGGATGTGGATGCTTTGGAGAGGGTACAATGGAGGTTCACCAGGATGTTGCCCGATATGAAGGGCGCTAGCTATGAAGAAAGGTTGAGTAGATTAGGATTATTTTCATTAAAAACAGTTTAAGGTGGACCTGATTGAGATCAACTAGGGGTGATATGGTGGTTCAGTGGTTAGCACTGCTGCCTCACAGCACCAGTGATCCAGGTTCAATTCCTGCCTCGGGCAACTGTCTGTGTGAAGTTTGCATGTTGTCCCCGTGTCTGGGTGGGTTTGCTCCGGTTTCCCCCCTCAGTCCAAAGGTGTGCAGGCTAGGTGAATTTGTCATGCTAAATTGCCCGTAGTGTTGGGTGTAGGGGAGTAGGTCTGGGTGGGTTGCTCTTTGGAGGGTGATTGTGGACTTTTTGGGCCGAAGGGCCTGTTTCCACACTGTAGGCAATCTAATCTTAAAAAAAATAGAAAGTGAGGACTGCAGACGCTGGAGCTCAGAGTCGAGTGTAGTGCTGGAAAATGAGGAAGGGCTTATGCCCAAAACGTCGATTCTCCTCCTCGAATGCTGCTTGACCCATGCTTTTCCGGCGCAAAAACTTTTGATTCGGGGAACCTGGTTGAATTATACAAAATCATGAGGGGGCAGACAGGGTGGCTAGCAAGAAGCTTTTTCTCCAGAGTGGGGGACTCAATGACATGAGGTCATGAGTTCAAGGTGAGGGGGGGAAGAGTTTAAAGGAGATACGTGTGTGGGAGAGCCCTTTGCACAGACTGGTGGGTACCTGGAACGCATTGCCAGCTGAAGTGGGACAGTCAGGCACGATAGCGTCATTTCAAATGTATCGAGACAGATACATGAATGGGCAGGAAGCAGAGGAAATAGACCCTTAGAAAATAAGTGACAGGTTTAGGTAGAGGAACTGGTTCGGCACAGGCTTGGAGGGCAAAAGGGGTCTGCTCCTGTGCTGTAATTTTCTTTACTCTGTTTTAGAATCTGGATTGGCTCAAAGTTTCCGTAAAGATTTTTAGCTCGGATGCTGGCTGTCGTACTTGAGCAGGGTCCTAATGCTGCAGCTTTTGTGCGTGTTCAGTTCAGGATCTGGTTAGTGGGTATGGTACACTTCTGTGGTGCGTTCACTGTTTTATGTTCTTTCGACCATCCCATCCAGGAATGGGAGTTGATTGTTGGTTTCCTCTTCTCTCATAAATCTGATCCCTGTGAGCATGTTGTTGATAATCTGGTGTGTGTTCTCGGTTTTCTGTTCTCTTAATCATAAACAAAAGGTTGGCAGAAACAGTGTGTTCATAAATGGGTCTCTTTTCGATTGTCAGAATGTGACAAGTCGGGACCCACAGGGTTTTGCTGAGCCACATCTTTATACAGTTTATACCAATGACTTCGATGAGGGAAATGAAGTCATGGTGGTTACATTTTGTGGTGATACAAAGCTAGGCAGGAAAGGTTGTTGTGAATTTCCCAACATCAGTCTGCAGTCTTTTTTGGTTGAACTTTTCAGATGAAGTATGATACAGCAAAAGGTGATCTTGTCCACTCCAGGGAAAAAGAATCCAGAGGGCAAGTGCAGGGAGATCTTCGGGGCCTCGTGGGTGACACTCCAAACAATAATATGTAGTCACAGCAAATGAAGAAGAAAGCTCATAGAATGTTATCCTTTGTCAGGAGAGGGCTTGAGCAGAAAAATAATGAGTTTATGATTCAGTTGTATAGGACAGTAGTAAAACAACTCAGCAACAGTGTGTAGTTTTCCTCTCTTTATTGAGGAAAGGATATAAATGCAGTTGAGTGGGTTCTTACTGGACTGATACCTGAATGAGTGAGTTGTCTGATATACTGGATAGACTATATATTCACACGTGTGTAGAGAAGAGAGAGAGGTGACTTGGCTGATGTGTTTAATGTCCTGAATGGATTTTAACAAGGTGAATATGGACATATTTCCTCTTATGGGTAAGTCCAGAATGGGGGAAGACTGATCTAAAATGCAAAGTCTTTGTTTTAGGACCGAGATGAGGAGTTTTTTCCCCCCCTGAGTAGTGCACCTTCTGAGCTCTTTGCCTCAGAAGGCGGTGGAGACTGGGTCATTGAACAGTTTTAAGGTGCAGGTGGATAGACTGTTCTTCAGCCAGGGCATCGCAGGTTACTGAGTGTAGCTGAGAATTCAGAGCATGAACAGATTGGTCATGGTCTTATTGTCTGATGGAGTAGACAAGAGGGGCCTTTGGTTCATATGTTGACTTTTGTGTTCATACATTTCACACTGAACCATATTGGGGTAGATGTATGACTGATTTTGTGGGGAGACTCTCACTTCCATTATTTTTATTCTAAATCAATTCCACAGGATAATAGGAGAAGATTCGCTGTCAGGAAACTGCAACCAAACATTACATCAGGATTTCATGGTGTCACCCACTTCATTGTAACCTGAATCTCATTGGGATTTGAACATGGAAGGAGAAAGCATTGCTAACAGAGATGAGAAACTGTACGCATGTTGTCTGTGTACACAAGCATTCAGCCGATCATCTGACCTCTCGAAACATAAACGGAGCCACAAGGAGAAACCGTGGAAATGTGGGGACTGTGGGAAGGGATTCCGATCTCCAACTGAACTGGAAACTCATCGGCGCAGTCACACTGAGGAAAGGCCATTCACCTGCTCAGAGTGTGGCAAGGGATTCACTCAGAAATCTCACCTGCTGCGACACCAGCGTGTTCACACTGGGGAGAGACCGTTCTCCTGCTCTGAGTGTGGGCAGGGATTCACTAACTCCTCCAACCTGCTGATACACCAGCGAGTTCACACTGGGGAGAGGCCATTCATCTGCTCTACATGTGGGAAGGGATTCACTTTGGCATCCAGCCTCCAGACCCATCAGCGAATTCACACGAGGGGAAAACCATTCACCAGTTCCTAGTGTGGGTAGGGAGCCCCAAGCAGCAGTAGAGCCCTGTGTGGACTAATGGGAAATTGGTCCGATTCTGTTGATTTACAACACATTGAATATTGTTTTCAGTTCAGAATAATCAAGGATTAATTTTAGTTGAAAAATCTAGAGATTGAAAGTTTTTTATTCAATTTGAAGGAGATCTGACTGGGCTCAGAATCAAGTTTAGTTTCTCTGCTGCATAGAGCTCAGAACAATTTGGTGAAAAGCTGTCACCTCAGTAGAATAGTGTAGTTTGTGCAACTTCCCATCCAGGAGTGCCTGATTTTAGTTCTGAAAGTTTTGGAGACAGAAAATGTTTCAGATCTGAAATTTGAGTATTCATGAAAGGAACTTCTGTAGTTTACATGGAAAGTCTGGGCCAAATTAATTTGGATACAGATTTGACAGTGAGGTGTAATTTCTGTGTACATTACCTGCTGCACCTGTGTGCTGGCATCAATCAGGAGGGCTAATCGAATATCTGTCCTTATTTCATGAGGAGTGGGGGTTGTTGACGTATACGAATAGGGCAGTCTTCCTGCAACTGTAGAAGGCGTTAGGGGAACCTAATGTCAAATACTGATAGTTTTGCTTCCCTTTTTAAAAGAAAGATCATTTTGTTGGAGGCAAGTTCAGAGAATGTTCTTTAGGATGACCCTAATATGGAGGGGTTGTCTTATAAGAAAAGGCTAAATGGATTGGGGTTTCGAAGTGGTGTTTCAAAGAATGAGAGGTGATCTCATTGAAATTTACTGGATTTTTTAGGGGTATGACAGGGTCAATGCTGAGATGATTTTCTCCCCCTCATGGAAGAGCTTAGAGTCAGACCCCATAGTTTCCAAATGTAGGGCTGCCTATTTAAGACAGCGATGAGGAGGCATTTCTTTTCTCGCTGTGTACGTGTTTGGAATTTGTTGCCACAGAGCATCATAATCATACAGGATGAAAACAGACCCTTTGATCTAAATTGTCCATGCCATCAGATATCCCAAACTGAACTGGTCCCATTTGCCTGCCTGTGGCATATTCCTCTAAACCTTTCCTATACATGGTGACACAATGGTTAGCACTGCTGCCTCAGTGCCAGAGACCTGGGTTCAATTCCCACCTCAGGCAACTGTCTGTGTGGAGTTTGCACGTTCTCCCTGTGTCTGCGTGGGTTTCCTCCGGGTGCTCCGGTTTCCTCCCACAGTCCAAAGATGTGCAGGTTAGGTGAACTGGCCATGCTAAATTGCCTGTAGTGTTAGGTGAAGGGATAAATATAGAGGAATGGGTCTGGGTGGGTTGCTCTTGGGAGCGTCAATGTGGACTTGTTGGGCCGAAGGGCCTGTCTCCACACTGTAAGTAATCTAATGTACCTTGCCCAAATGTCTTTTCAATGTTGCAATTGTACCATATCTACTACTTCACCTGGTAGCTCGTTCCACACACTCATCACTGTCTGTGTGGAAAGGTTGCCCATTAGGTCCCTTTTTAAATCCTTCCCCTCTTACCTTAAACCTATACTCTCTCCTTTTGGACTCCCATACCCTTGGGGAAAAAATACTGTGGCTGTTCACCTTATTCATGATTTTTATAAATCTCTAAAGTCACCTCTGTCTCTGATACTCCAGGGAACTAAGTCCAGCCTCTCCTTATAACGTAAGTCCATGTGTATATGGAAGGCTGAAATAGATCGATTTTTAATCAAGAATTATGGGCCAATTCACAAAGTGGACATAGTGTCAGATCAGCCAGAGCCTGTTGGATGGCAGAACAGGTTCGAGAAGCTGAATGGAGTGTGTGTTGCTGGGTAAACACAGGTCAGGCAGCATGCGAGAAGCAGGAGAATTGACGTTTCGGGCATAATCTCTTCATAGGAGGGGCTGAATGGCCTACTGTTCCTATTCATGGTCTTATTATTGATGCCGTTGGGAAATAAACTGGAAACATTGTTTTACTGTGTTTAAACAATTGTTCAAATGATCTTGTTTCTCAACAGTTTTGTTTCTCTGTTTATCTCTTGTGACTAATAAACATCTTTTTCTTTGGCAAAGAATCCTTGCAGGCTCTCATGACTGTTTCAGTGACTGACTGCCACATTAACCTAATTTAAATGAAAACTGTAAGCCGGGACTACAAGGAAGAAACAGCTAGGCGTTATGGTATTTGTAAGAGAAAGGAAAGTCAGTGAGATCAGTGGTTTTGGTCACTAAGGTTAGTGTTGGGGACAGGTAAATCTTATGCCAAATCTAATGTAGTTAGGAGAGGAGACCTTGAGCAATTAATTAGCTTTATTCATGGCCATGGGAAATTACATCTTTGTTCAGAGAGGTCCGATGCAATTCCAATGAAATACAGAATGCTTCAAGTTATATAGTAAAACAGAAGCCCACTGCCCATTATTTACACAACCTGGGGGCAGTTGTAAGGTTCACATACATTGTCCAGACCTACGTTTCTTCATGTCTACAAAACTGTTATAATGCAGGTTCAGCTAGGCAAGAACGACCGATAATGGACAGTGAAACAATGCATCAAACTGTTGAAGGGGCCAGAGGAGCAGAGCCAGCCTGCTGCTGCAAGGTCAGGCTATCAAAACAGAATTCCTGAGCCAGGGCTCAAACAGCACTATGCTAGCAGGCTACATTTTACTGCAAACATTGCTTTGCGACAAAATGGCTTCCACACAGTTTTGTCAATTTTGGTGAAATTTTCCCACAATCCTTTTTTTTGGCAAAGAACAGATTGGGAGTGTCAACAAAAGGTGGAATATACCCAGAGCCAGGGGGATTGTCAGAGGGTGGTGGTTGGAGATCTGACAGATAGTTCTCAGGCTCAGTAAGGAAAGGGGCAGAAGGCTCCAGGGACTTGGAATAATCATTGGGGGTTTCATCAGGAAGGGGAAATCTGAGCATCTGCGAGATCGCTGGAGCGGAGAGCCACAACAGTGAACTGAACAGAGTACTCTATTGTCTGTCTGCTGGGTTACTTCGATTTCTAGTCAAGCAATTCCAAAGGCAGGGGAAAAGAAAGCTGCGAGTCGCTCAAATTCCACAAGAACTCGCTTGGGACGGATGGGGATATGAGTACCTACCCAGCAACTGGAGTGGCTGCCCTTCTGTGCGTAAAGAAAAGTATTAAACTGTAATTCCCATTTACTAGCAGTTATCAGGCTATCCATTGTGTCCCATCAAACATAGTTTAGTGAAAGAAAGGTAGAGCATAGTGCACGGTTACACAGTGGTTAGCACTGCTGCACTCGGTGCCAGAGACCCGGGTTCAATTCCCGTCTCTGGTAATTGTGGAGTTTGCACATTCTCCCCGTGTCTGCTTGGGTTTCCTCCGGGTGCTCCAGTTTCCTCCCACAGTCCAAAGATGTGCAGGTTACGTGAATTGGCCATGCTAAATGTTAGGTGTAGGGGAATGGGTCTGGGTGGGTTGCTCTTTGGAGGGTCGGTGTGGACTTGTTGGGCCGAAGTGTGGAAACAGGCCCGAACTAATCTAATCCAATCTAAAACTCAGCGATCAGGCTGAGCCGTTGATGGACGGAGGCTGAACAGGTGTCTGACGGCCCTCTGGAGGGTGGGGGAGGGGGGCTCTTTTCAATTGCGTTGCATGCAACCATATTCAGGCCTCCACTTGACTTTGACTGTGTGGGTGCCCAGCAGGACTAGGAACAGGCCTTTCCACCTCCGCTCTGATTTTGCCCTGGTCCTAAATCTTAGGCTTGACGTACCTGTGAATGCAAACTTTGAAAAGGTTTGGTTAACTGCTGCAGATATTCCCACTTGTCCACCACTATAGTCACAGCAGTATCAGTTATTGGGATGGTTTTGATTCACCTAAACACATTTGTTATTATTAGACAATATTCATAATGTATTCAAGGTAACTTTATAAAGGCAAGTTACAGACAAGTAAAAGGCTCACCTGGCAAGGAGGTGATTCACCAAGTGCAGGGCATCCCATTTTTTTTTCAGCCGCGTGCCACCAAGTTTGTTGCTGTGGTTCTGTTCGCCGAGCTGGGAATTTGTGTTGCAGACGTTTCATCCCCTAGGTGACATCCTCAGTGCTTGGGAGCCTCCTGTGAAGCGCTTCTGTGATGTTTCCTCCGGCATTTATAGTGCTTTGTACCTGCTGCTTCCGGTTGTCAGTTCCAGCTGTCCGTTGCAGTGGTCGGTATATTGGGTCCAGGTCGATGTGTTTATTGATAGAATCTGTGGATGAGTGCCATGCCTCTAGGAATTCCCTGGCTGTTCTCTGTTTGGCTTGTCCTATAATAGTAGTGTTGTCCCAGTCGAGCTCCTGTTGCTTGTCATAGAGTATTCCTCCTTGCCCAAGTGTGTACAATAGTGCAGATAATCAACTAAAATAAGCAGCAGCAAAGACAGCAGCTGGGCAGGCATCTGAGGTAGGTTCCACCCCCCAGTGGGTATGCTGGTCTCAATCAACTCCATAGGAGCTGGCCCACGGCATTTCGGTTTTTACCTGTAACTTGGATTGTGATTCGGTCTCATTCTGGCCATCCCAGTACTGGGAATTCTTGGACTAGTTCATGTTGTTTGTCCGGATCATGTTGGCAAAGCCAGAAGGAATACATGGCAAAAGCTTAGCTTCAAAGGAAGGTGAGCCAGTTTCTTGATGATTTTTTTCCCTTGTGAGCTGTATACCACTTCATCAGACAGATGGCCACTTATTTCAGTCTTATAACACAAGCCATTCTTATTCCGGTCACTCCCAGAATTTTCGCTGCCTTTACATCTGTACTTTTCTGTGGACATATTGAGCAAGTTGGGCTGGTTTCTTGTGGTCAGGGGCTTGGTTCAGTAACATCACTCTGATTCCCAGGATGGACCCTGGTTGAGGATGGCACACATCTCTCACCCCAATAATGTCGTCTATGGAGCTGGTTACTGATACTGGATCCTTCACCTTCAGAGAAAGGCATTATTTTGTAATCCCTTGTAAGGGAGTTTTATAATCGGGGATGTGCTGGTGACTATCAGGATAATCCTCATTTCCCCTCCCTCAAATAAGGTCGGTATGCCAGACATTGGGTTAGGGTTCCAAGTAGAATGTAAGTTCTCTTTATTTTCATCATGATTAGTCAGCACCACTAACTGCCTTTTTATTTTTAGTGTTATTGGTTTAACCTTACGCTGTTTCTTTTGTTCCCTTTGTTTCTCTACCCATTCACCTTCAGCTTTTAACTTCTCCCAGCTTTTGGGAGTTTGATCTGCTGTACATACCTCCAACCCCTTATCGCATGCATAATTCCTCCAACGGGCCAGCAAGCTATCTTTCCATTTCGTATCAGCTTTCTGCTTCCATCCTATAAACAACTAATCAATGCTGCAATGCTTCAAATTAACCATGAGGCACTGACAATGTATAAAGGTATAAAACCAATCGCTCCTGCCCATTGATTCAGCTAATACAATTGGTTTTAAATATATTAACTAATATAATCATTATCTATAAACGAGAGATGGAAACTGAACAATTGACCAAGACATTTAAGAGTCATGAACATGCGCGGTTACCTTAGAGCCCGGGTGTCCTTGGAGAAGGAGCACGTGGTGTCGACCAACACCCTGGAGGAGTTCAGGGAGAGGTGGGCGCTGCAGGGAGTGGAGTGCATCATTTCTCCCTCCAACTCTATTTTGATTTAGTCCCTACCCTCCCCCTCACTGTTTTGATCATGCAGCACTGCCCTTTGATGTGAAGGGCAGCGTTTGTCACTGGCCACCCAGGTGTTTTCCTATCTTCCTGGTGGTGGAAATTGAATAAAGATTCGTGCACTTTGTGTCTTTCACTGTGTCTCACACCTGCACACACACACCATGGGTGCTGGGGATAAAATAAGCACTACCGCACTTAGGTGGTAGTGTGGGGGTTAAATAAGAAAAAAAAATAAAAAGCTTCACACCGTGGGTGCTGGGGAAAAAAAATAAAAAAGAAAAAAAAAAGAAAAAGTCATGAACATCGAGACCATTACGTCAAGCCTCCTCCTAGGTGGTGTGCCCTGGCGACGTATTTTTTCTGCCAGGTGCGTAACCTCAACTACGACACGCAGCTCCTGTTCGTCGACCGTGACGGTTTGGAGGTCGCCCTCAAGACGCTGCCTGTCTTTTACCAGGACCTGATCACTGTCTGGAACATGGTCGAATCGCGTCGCGCCTACCCTCCGGCTGGAGTAGCGGCTGTCGTCAGGGAGCCGTTGCTCAGGAATCCGCACCTCCGTACTCGCGGGTTCGAGTGGCTGTCGGAGGGGAGGGCCGCGGCGGCGAGGGTGACCAGGGTCGGGGACGTGCTGGGTGCCGGGGGCCTGGGCTGGACGCTGCCGCAGGACATAGCAGGCAGGGCAGCGGTAGACGTCCAGTACGTGGCCACCGCCATCCGACGCCTCAAAACGGCGGTGCTCGGACCCGACGTAGTGCACCAGTTGGAGGACGCTCAGGTGTGCGGTGGGATCCCGTCCGCGCTCACCCCAGCCCGGACGGAATTTCACATTGGCCCCAAGGTCCCGTACTTCCCGCGGGAGCCTGTGCCCCACAACCTGAGCCGCCTCCGAAATTTTAATTTTGTTTTGTTTAAAGAAATAAAAAGAAGAGCCCTGTATCGACTGCTGCTGCACACCATCCACCTCTTCTCCCTCATCCACCGTCCGGACGCGCCTTGGCGTGCCCATTTGCCACCGGGCGGTGGGGATCCCCAGTGGAGGGCTCTCTACGCGGGAGTCCTCCCCCTTTCTCTCGGGGATCTGGGGTGGAGGGTGTTGCACGCAGCAGTCCCCTGCAACCGCAGATTGCGGTGGTTCACGGACTCCCAGCCCAACTGCTTGTTCTGTGGTGCTGTGGAGTCCGTGGACCACGTGTATATTGGGTGTGGGCGTTTGCACTCCCTTTTTGATTTCCTTAAAAACCTTCTCCTCTGTTTTTGGCTGCACTTCAGTCCCACGCTCCTGATCTTTGGGCACCCGGTACGGAGGAAGGAGGGCAGGTCTGAAGACCTCCTCGTGGGTCTGCTCCTGGGCCTGGCCAAACTGGCCATCAACAGGTCCAGGCAGCGGGCCGTGGAGGGGGTCGTTAGGGCCGACTGCCTGCCCCTCTTCCGCGGTTACGTTAGAGCCCGGGTGTCCTTGGAGAAGGAGCACGCGGTGTCCACCAACACCCTGGAGTTGTTCAGGGAGAGGTGGGCGCCGCAGGGAGTGGAGTGCATCATTTCTCCCTCCAATTCTATTTTGATTTAGTCCCATCCCTCCCCTCCCCTTCACTGTTTTGATCACACAGCACTGTCCCCTGATGTGAAGGGCAGTGCTTGTCACTGGCCACCCGGGTGTTTTCCTATCTTCCTGGTGGTGGAAATTGAATAAAGATTGGTGCACTCTGTGTCTTTCACTGTGTCTCACACCTGCACACACACACCATGGGTGCTGGGGATAAAATAAGCACTACCGCACTTAGGTGGTAGTGTGGGGGTTAAATTTTAAAAAAAAGAAAGGAAAAAAAAGGAAAAAAAATAAAAAATAAACAGCATTAAAAAAAGAAGAGTCATGAACATGCGCGGTTACCTTAGAGCCCGGGTGTCCTTGGAGAAGGAGCACGTGGTGTCGACCAACACCCTGGAGGAGTTCAGGGAGAGGTGGGCGCTGCAGGGAGTGGAGTGCATCATTTCTCCCTCCAACTCTATTTTGATTTAGTCCCTACCCTCCCCCTCACTGTTTTGATCATGCAGCACTGCCCTTTGATGTGAAGGGCAGCGTTTGTCACTGGCCACCCAGGTGTTTTCCTATCTTCCTGGTGGCGGAAATTGAATAAAGATTCGTGCACTTTGTGTCTTTCACTGTGTCTCACACCTGCACACACACACCATGGGTGCTGGGGATAAAATAAGCACTACCGCACTTAGGTGGTAGTGTGGGGGTTAAATAAGAAAAAAAAATAAAAAGCTTCACACCGTGGGTGCTGGGGAAAAAAAATAAAAAAGAAAAAAAAAAGAAAAAGTCATGAACATCGAGACCATTACGTCAAGCCTCCTCCTAGGTGGTGTGCCCTGGCGACGTATTTTTTCCACCAGGTGCGTAACCTCAACTGCGACATGCAGCTCCTGTTCGTCGGCTGTGACGGTTTGGAGGTCGCCCTCAAGATGCTGCCTATCTTTTACCAGGACCTGACCACTGTCTGGAACATGGTCGAATCGCGTCGTGCCTACCCTCCGGCTGGAGTAGCGGCTGTCGTCAGGGAGCCGTTGCTCAGGAATCCGCACCTCCGTACTCGCAGGTTCGAGTGGCTGTCGGAGGGGAGGGCCGTGACGGCGAGGACGACGAGGATCGGGGACGTGCTGGGTGCCGGGGGCCTGGGCTGGACGCTGCCGCAGGACATAGCGAGCAGGGCAGCGAGAGACGTCCGGTACGTGGCCACCGCCATCCGACGCCTTAAAACGGCAGTGCTCAGACCCGCCATAGTGCACCAGTTGGAGGATGCTCGGGTGTGCGGTGGCATCCCATCCGCGCTTACCCCAGCCTGGACGGGATTTCGCATTGGCCCCAAGGTCCCGTACTGCCTGCGGGAGCGTGTGCCCCACAACCTGAGCCACCTCCGGAATTTTAATATTGCCCCTTTTAAGGATGTAAAAAAGCAGGCCCTGTATAGACTGCTGCTGTACACCGTCCACCTCTTCTCCCTCATCCACCATCCGGACACGCCTTAGCGTGCCCATTTGCCACCGGGCGGTGGGGATCCCCAGTGGAGGGCTCTCTACGCGGGAGTCCTTCCCCTTTCTCTCGGGGATCTGGGGTGGAGGGTGCTGCACACAGCGGTCCCCTGCAGCAGCAGATTGCGGTGGTTCACGGACTCCCAGCCCAACTGTTTGTTCTGTGGCGCTGTGGAGTCCGTGGACCATATGTATATTGGGTGTGGGCGTTTGCACTCCCTTTTTGATTTTCTGAAATACGTCCTCCTCTGCTTTTGGTTGCACTTCAGTCCCACGCTCCTGATCTTCGGGCACCCGGTGCGGAGGAGGGAGGGCAGGTCTGAAGACCTCCCTTGTAGGTCTGCTCCTGGGCCTGGCCAAACTGACCATAAACCAGTCCCAGCAGCGGGCCGTGGAGGGGGTCGTTAGGGCCGACTGCCTGCCCCTTTTCCGCGGTTACGTTAGAGCCTGGGTGTCCTTGGAGAAGGAGCATGTGGTCTCCACCAACACCCTGGAGTTGTTCAGGGAGAGGTGGGCGCCGCAGGGAGTGGAGTGCATCATTTCCCCCTCCAATTCTATTTTGATTTAATCCCTGCCCTGCCCTTCACTGTTTGATCACACAGCATTGCCCTTTGATGTCACTGACCACTCAGCTGTTTCCTATCTTCCTCGTGGTGGAAACTGAATAAAGATTCGTGCACCTTGTGTCTCTCACTGTGTCTCACACCTGCACACGCTCACAAAACATGAACATAAACAGTTTTCAAAATCTGATTTTATAATGTAAAATGTACATCGTTTCCAACTCTGAAATCCATTATTATTACCTGCTTCTAGTCCCTAACTTTAAATTCCAGCTTAAGTTCCTTAAGCGTTCTGATCAGTCACTGCTCATTTACCATGTTATAGGCTGTGAAATGACTACAGCTGCATTAAAAGGTAATGGCCTAATCCAACAACTGATATTAGCAGTAGCATCTTAATTCTGTTACATGATTGTTCACAACATAATGTTGAACTCAAAACTTCAATTCTCAGTGAGGAAGGGAAATAGATATAGAATAAAGCTATGATTGGCATTCCTTAATCACCAATGAGATGCAGCAGTCTTAAAATTAAGTGGAAACAAACGCATCCGAAACACACAATCAAATTAATTCTGCTAGTATCACTTTCTGAAAGCAATATTGTTGGTTTCGGATATTTTGGATCTATCTTTATACTTTCAGTTGTATAATTTTTTTAACTAAATTCTATGAAATTCATGTCATTCCTCCATTTAATGAGCAAATGTTGAAATCGGAGGTGATTTTCCTCCGTGTTGGGTTTAGATTATTTTTAAGGAAGGAACAGACACTCCCGAGACCAGGATTTACAATGCTACTGCTTTTACTTCCTTTTGTCCATTCTTTGATTAGTTCAAAATTAATACAATTTTTTTGGAATTTGCGTTTCATAATCATTGGTTTCCTAACCCTTGAAAGGAAATCATCTTAAATTCCCAAAATATGAATCGAATTCAAAACATTCCCGGGTCGCGAGCTCCAGGGCACAAAACACAAGCTTTCAATCACCAAGAACATTCAAACCAGACCACAAAGAGTTAACCTTTCTGCAAACTTCAGTGAATTAGTGCTGAGTCAGTCTCAGTCACTCTGTCACGCACGTACAAGTGCACACATGCACGTATGAACATTTTCCAACTTTCTCCCAATCTCAGTTTTTAGCTTTTGTTTATTCCTTGCTTGTAACGGTAATCAGGCATTTACATTCCAGAGCAGTCCACGTTAGGGAGTTTAGCCTCATAAATCTTGGCTGCTTAACCACGTAGGGCAAAAGCTAAATACCTCTCAGCCATTCCATTTGTAATTCTAACCATAGTTTCAAGGCAAGTTGTTCGTGCACGACCCAGGGGAATGTGGTAGTTGTCCAATGTGTCCTATATGCCAAATTCATTGAAGCTTGGACATCCTGAAGCAAGCAACTATAATTATTGCAGATTTGTACTAGCCAATTAAAAATAACGTTGGGCACTTGAACGGACAGGGGGCATCTTGAAGCATGCCGCCGACCTCAGAGTGGGTCCAGACCTTATCAAACGGGGTTTCACGTGTAATAACCCTGGGGCAAGCAATTTATTTATTACTAATTTTGTAAACCTTAAGATGCTCTCTGCGACGATTTCCATCTGGACACTAAGACCCTGTTGAGTATCTTGTGGCTGAGAAGCGAGAATTGTATCAGTGTTTCCGACAGCATTTTTCTTTTCCCTGGCCAGCTTTCCTTTTTTGGATGTGACGAAAGCAGCAACCACGCTCTATATTTCCTCTCCCAAACAATATCACCTGGTGACCTGCCAGGACCAGGTATCCCCTACCTGACCTCTCTCAAAAGCAGCACCATCCTCTATACTTCATCCCTCAAACAAAATTGGCTGGTGACCGATAGGATGAGCGTATCCCCTACCTTATTCCGGTGTTATACACATTTACCATGGCACTTCAGTGTCCTTTGGACAGAACCAGAGGACCTAGGCTGCACTTTATAGCAGGACAAAGTGAATTTGTCCCCAGGGCACCCTTTCCACCTGGCGTTTGGAACTCACTGACCCCATCGGTCTGTGGTGCCAGTATGTAACCTGTAAAAGAGAATGAACAAAACCACACAAAGACTAACAGGTGCAGGCGCAGCTGTCAATAACTCAAGGTCACCTGAATTTAGAATTAGACATTTCCGCCACCTCCAAAAATACCCCACTACCAGGGATATATTTCCCTCCCCACCCCTTTCCGCCTTCCGCAAAGACCGTTCCCTCCATGACTACCTGGTCAGGTCCACGCCCCCCTACGTCCCATCCTCCCATCCTGGCACTTTCCCCTGCCACCGCAGGAATTGTAAAACCTGTGCCCACACCTCCTCCCTCACCTCTATCCAAGGCCCTAAAGGAGCCTTCCACATCCATCAAAGTTTTACCTGCACATCCACTAATATCATTTATTGTATCCGTTGCTCCCGATGCGGTCTCCTCTACATCGGGGAGACTGGGCGCCTCCTAGCAGAGCGCTTTAGAGAACATCTCCAAGACACCCGCACCAATCAACCAAACCGCCCCGTGGCCCAACATTTCAACTTCCCCCTCCCACTCTGCCGAGGACATGGAGGTCCTGGGCCTCCTTCACCGCTGCTCCTCACCACCAGACGCCTGGAGGAAGAACGCCTCATCTTCCGCCTCGGAACACTTCAACCCCAGGGCATCAATGTGGACTTCAACAGTTTCCTCATTTCCCCTTCCCCCACCTCATCCTGGTTTCAAACTTCCAGCTCAGCACTGTCCCCTTGACTTGTCCGGACTTGTCTGACCTGCCTATCTCCTTTTGCACCTATCCACTCCACCCTCTCCTCCCTGACCTACCACCTTCATCTCCTCCCCCACTCACCCATTGTACTCTATGCTACTCTCTCCCCACCCTCCCCTAGCTTATCTCTCCACGCTTCAGGCTCTCTGCCTTTATTCCTGATGAAGAGCTTTTGCCCGAAACGTCGATTTCGCTGCTCGTTGGATGCTGCCTGAATTGCTGTGCTCTTCCAGCACCACTGATCCTGAATTTAGAATTATGCCGATTTCTGTCTTGCCACGGCTTCTTCCTGTAGATTAGACTGTTGATCAGGATGGTCTCTAATGCTCCCTCTAACCCAACGACTGTGCTCTTTCTGGGTAATGTCTTACCACAGCGACTTTCCCTTAAAAAGGGATCAGCATGTTCACTCAGGGCCAGATCACGCAGCCGGCTGATATTTTAACACTCTATCGTTCCCTGTCTTTTTTTTTCAAAAAAAAGCCAATCAAAGCTCACAGCAGGCTCAGGGGTATTCCACATAAGCCGATTCAAGGGGAGCCTTGAGCAGATTCAGCAAGGACCTCCTACAATAGCAACAGGTTCAAGAAAGCCTCAGAAAATGGAGATCCTGCCAACTACACCAACTGTTGGGAAAATCGTCTTATGCCAAATGTTGCAAAACAAAGTACAGAGGAACCTCGATTATCCAAACGAAATGGGCACTATTACATTTGGATAATTGATTATTGGGTTAATTGATTTCCTCTGGAGCTCGGAGTTTTCTGTGAAGTCTGCTCTCCGTTCAGGAGATTAGGCAGCAGCACGCTGTGCGTGAGCCCCCGCATACCCTCCAATCCTGTCTGTCCCAGCCCCGACTGCCCCCCAATGCTGCCTAACATCGCTCTCCCACCCACCCCACACACACACACACTATCCACTGTCCAACCTCTGTCTGTGCCCCCGGCTGACCCACCCCCTCCACCCTGGGGCAGCTAGACTGTACACCAACAATAAGACTGCTGCTGCTTTTGGGGGGTTGGGGGGGGGGTGCGTCTCCAAATAACACACACTTGCACACAACCTTTTACTGCAACGTTTTGACAGGTCCCACCTTTGCTCATACAGGACAATGTTGGAGAGATTATCTGGCGAAGGAGGTTTTAGGGTTCACCGCTCTGTCGAACTCCAGGGAAAGTGTTGGGTAGGGAGGGGGAGTGAGAGAGAGGGCAGGAGGTCAGTAATTTGGAGATGGTGCCTGGACTGTCCAGGACTGTTCACGGCAGCATCTCAGTGAGCCGAGTTCATTTTTAATCATTGTACCTGTAAACAAAAGATGCGATCAGCGTTGAAACAGCTCTTTGACGTAACGTTTCTATCGGGAACTCGAGATCTCCTTCAGGTAAACCAAAATTCGGATAATTGATATTTGGATAATCGAGGTTCCTCTGTAGTCAGGAGAGAGGACCTTGAGCAATTAATTAGCTTTATTCATGGCCATGAGGAATTACATCTTTGTTCAGTGAAGTCTGATGCAGTTCCAACGAAATATAAGTTATATAGAAAAACACAAGCCCACTGCCCATTAATTATGCAATCTAGAGGCAGTCTTAAGGTTCACGTACGTTGTCCAGACCGACATTTCTTCATGTCTACAGAACTGAATGTTATCTTATACTGCAGGTTCAGCGAGGCAAGAACAATCGAAAAGGGACAGAGTGAAACAATGCATCATACTATGAAGCAGAACTGTCGAAGCGGCCAGAGGAGCAGGGACTGTCTACAACTGCAAGGTCAGGCTATCAAAACAGAATTCCTGAGCCAGGACTCAGACAGCACTATGCTAGCAGGCTACATTTTACTGCAAACATTGCTTTGTGACAAAATGACTTTCAGTTTTGTGTCAATTTTGGTGAAATACTTCCATGCTTAGCGTAATTTTGAGTTTGGAAGAATTCCACAATAACATTCCAGCTGACCTTAAAATGTATTTAGATGGGTGTCAGGTATCTTAACACCCAAGCAGCAGTAATTATGGCAGATGTCTCTGATATCTCAAACTAATATTCTCGTTTGCGAAGAGGACAAATTAGAATTCATGGGAACAGCATAAAACATCCAGAGCCAATACCGCTCCCATAAACCAGCCGAGACTGACACACACCAGGATTAATCCTTCTCCTTCAGTCACTGTCAGACAGCTGCAGAATTCAACCCAATCGTGCACATTGCATTAGATACTGAATGAAATATACTTAAGTAGAGGTGCACATGAATTATCAAACACTGGTATCTGCTACCCAACCACATGTTCAGTGTCAGATTGAGTTACCGATGAATTGAGAAATGTACAGCACTCCCATATTCAGTGGTGGAGACTGTGCAAATGCAGAGCCCCTTTTGTGTCTGTCAAAGCACCAGACCCTAAAATAGAGAGCTCCAGCCTCACCCGTGCATAATGCAGAAGACTGAAAAGTGCAGTTCATCAAACAAATCTTATTTCCACGGAGTGAGCGATTTTCAGGTGCAGAATGAATCTTCCTTCAATTTTGTTTTCCAAGTATAGAATCCATTCCACATTCTCTGAGACAGAGTTTGAATCGTACTTTTATTATTGTGAATAAATGTATCAATCATTTCCCAACTTTAACATTCATTTCTGCAGTGTCAGAACGATAAGTAGAGAGTGAATCAGAAAATTGGAGATACAGATCATATGGCCACTCAAAGAATGAAGCAGGTAGCAACTGGTTTAGTCTGAGTGAACTCACATAAAATTCCAAAGATTAATAGAAACTTCAGTAAAGCAACACCTTCAGAGAATACATAGAAACTGACACCTAGAGTATGAGACGTACAAAATCCTTTTGATTCGAACTGAACTAACTTGAAATCGCAATCACATTGAGGACTCAACACTGATAACTACAGGATAATATCCATATTTACCCGTAGGAGAAGGCACAGGATCAACCCCATGTTCACAAAGAATGTGTGTGACAAATCTCAAAAAAAAGATGTCTCACAATCACAATTATGTGCATTTACTTAACAAACAAGTAATCTCACTCAGAGACAGACAGATGCACAATTAAATTGTCACACAATGTACCAACACTTGTAGAAAAAAAAAATAAGTCGTTCCATACACGCTGCATGAAAAAAATTGCCCCTCAGGTCTCTTTTAAAACTTCTGCCTCTCCCCTTAACCTATGCCCTCCACTCCCTTACTCTGGAGAAAAGAGTCTCATCTGTGCCCCTCATGGTTTTATAAACTTCTGTAACTTCATGTCTCAGCCTCCTTTGCTCCAAGGGAAATGGTCCCAACCTATCCAGCCTCTCCTTATAACTTCAAGCCTCTAGTCTCAGGAATATCCTTGTAAATATTGCCAAATTAATAACATGAGGAAAGATTAGGATGAATCCAAAGAGGTTCTTTAAGTATATTAAAGTAAAAAAAAAACTAGAGAGAGAAAAGGACCTCTCAAGGACCATGGTTGACATGTATGTGTAGAACTGCAGGAGATGGGTGAGGTCCTCAATGAATGTTTCTCCTCTGCATTTAGTGTGGAAATTGGGGGCACTAGTGGTCATATCTTAGGGACAGTATCACAGTAAAGGAGATGTTGGACGTATTAGAATATATGAAGGTGGAAAAATCTCCTGGTCCTGACCAGATATTTCCAAGAACACTGCAAGAGTTTAGAGAAGAAATTGCGGGGGCCCTGGCTGACAGTTTTTGTTTCATTGGTAACCATAGGTGAGGTCCTGGGAGACTGGATGGTGGCAACTGTTGTGCCCTTATTTGAGAAGGACTGCAAAGAAAAACTTGGGAACTATAGACTAGGAAGCCTATCACCTACAGTGGGTAAGTGTAATGAAGTTGAAGATGTGTACTGTACATTTGAGAGTGTGAACTAAGAGATTATAAGCACCTATGTATATAACTAGATAGCAGTCACAGAGTGTATTGGAAAATTGAAAATATGCAACGTTTGGCTGTGGAATGGATACCAGAGTTTTGGTTGCTGTTTTGACAACAGTTCAAACATAACCAATCAGTTTAATTTATGCCTCAGGATACTAAACACAGTCGAGTTTGAATTTATTGTTTTGCAACATCGAACCAATGAGACGATCCGATGTTGGAGATATAAAACTGCGAACATTTTGCAAATTGGAGAGAGAACAACTGCCATCAAGACAGATCCAAGAAATTAGGAAACACTCTCTTTCAGAGGTACCTTCCCATATGAAATGTACTCATGATAAAATGAAAGAAGAGGACACAGGGAATTCAGCAGCTGGAAGAGTGAAGTCACATAAAATAACAGTGGTTCTGTGGTTTTGAAATTAAATTGAAGTAATTTTAATAAATGTCTTATTGGAACAGTATATTGTTACAGAGTTGGAGGCCGTTAATAAGCAGTTAAGCTAAAGGGGAGCTTAGAGTTGTTTTTTAATGTTCAGAATTAAAGAATAAATTGGTAATTTGTTTGAATAGTAGAATTTGGGAGTTTTCTGTCACTCATATTTTAACAGATTATGAGGCGAGGTGAGCTTTTCGAGGTGTTTGGTTTAATTAATACAGGGATTCACCGCCGTGTCGTAATGTAAGTTATTTGAGATGATTCTGAGAGATAAGATGTACATGCATTTGGAAAGACAGGGTTTGATTAGGAGCAGTCAGCACAGCTTTGTGCATGCCTCTCAAATTTGTTAGAGTTCTTTAATGAAGTGACCAGGAAGGTTGATGAGGCCAGGGCATTTGTCATCGTCAATTTGAATTTCAGTAAGGTCTTTACTCAGGTTCCACATGATAGGCTGCACTGGAAAGTTAGATTGCATGGAATCCAGGGGGAGCTGGCAAATTGGATACACAATTGGCTTGATGGTAGGAAGCAGAGGGTAACAGTTGGAGGAGGCTTGTGACTAGTGGAGTGCCTTGGGTCAGTGCTCAACCATTGTTCTTTGTTAACTATAGCAATGATTTAGATGAGAATACACAAGGCATGATTAGTAACTTTGCAAATGATACTAAAATAGGTGATATCGTTGACAGTGAAGACGGTTATCAGAAATTGCAGCAGGACCTTGATTAGCTGGGGAAGTGGGCTGAGAAATGTCAGTTGGAGTTTAATATAGATGAGTGTGAGGTCTTGTGTTTTGGAAAGTCAAATCAAGGTATGAGTTTCATAGTGAATGATAGGGCCTTAAGGAGTGTAGTGGAGCAGAGGCATTGGAGTACAGGGGCATGATTCTCTGAAAGTGGAGCTACAGGTAGACAGAGCAGTGAAGAAGGCTTTTGGCACAGTGGCTTTCATCAGTCAGGGCATTTGGTAGAGAGGTTGGGAAGTTATGTTGCAGTTGGTCAGTCCGCAATTGGAGTGTTGTGTTCAGTTTTGGTCACCGTGCTATGGGAAGGATGTTATTAAACTGGAAAGAGTGCAGAAGAAATTTACAAGGATGTCGCCAGGACTCAATGGTCTGAGTTATAGGGAGAGGTTGGACACGCAAGGACGTTTTTTCTTTAGAGCGTAGGAGACTGAGAGGGGATCTTTATAGAAGTATATAAGATCACAAGAGGCAAGGATGGGGGAATGCACTCAGTCTTTTTCCCAAGGTTGAGGAATCAAGGACCATAGGGTATCAGTTTCGAGGGAAAGAATAAAAGGGAACCTGAGGGGCAACTTCTTCACACAGGATGGTATGTACAAATATGGAATAAGCTTCCAGCGGAAGTTATTGAGATGGGTCCATTAACAACATTTGAAAGGCATTTCGATAAATATGTGGATAGGAAAGGTTTAGCAGGAAATGGGCCAAGTGCAGGGAAATGGGGTTCGTGTGGATGGACGTTTTGGTCAGCTTAGACCAGTTTGAGCTAATGGGCCTTTATCTGTACTGTATGACTCTATGACTCAAGCATCCTTCCTATATCAGGGCAACCAGAACTGTCCACAGTATTCCACAAGTGGCTCCTTGTAGATAATGTCTATCCCGTACTGTCTCAACTAACTTGATCACCTCTTCAAAACCTCAATCAAGTTAATGAGACACTATTTCCCATGCATGAAGCCATGCTGACTATCCCTCATCAGTTCTCGAAATTCATATAAATCCTATCTCTCAGAATCCCCTCCAAACTTACCCATCACTGATATCAGACTCACTGGCCTACAGTTCCCAAGCTTCTCCTTACAGCCTTTCTTAAACCATGGCACAACATTAGACTTTAGAAAGACCTTCAACAAAGTCTCACATGGTAGACTGGTTAGTAAGTTAAATGTGATGCACTTTGGAAGAAGAAGCAAGACAAGGGAATACTCAATGAATGGCAGGACTCGAGGAAGCTCGGGGGAGCAGAGGGATCTTGGGAGCTTGACAGAGAACCCAGAAGGTGGCAGGACAATTACGAAGACATATGGGACACTTACCTTTATCAGTCACAGTGCAGATTATAAGAGCGGGGAGGTGATGATGGAGCTGGACCAGACTTTGGTGAGGCCACAGCTGGAAAAATGTGCGCGGTTCTGGTCTCCGCACTATAGGAAGAATGTGATTGTACTGGATGGAGTGCAGAGGAGATTCGTCAAGGGTGTTGCCAGGGATGGAGCAGTTCGGCGATGAAGAAAGCTTGGATAAGCTTAGGGTCTTTTCTTTGAAGCAGAGAAGGTTGAGGGAGGACCTGACGGAGGTGTGTAAGATTATGAGGGGCATGGACAGGGGGGATGGGATTGTTCTGTTCCCTGAGGGTCAACAACAAAGAGAAAAAAGAAAATTAACCCAGAGGGTGGGGGATTTGAGAATTTATATTTTTACCCAGAGTGTGTTCAGGTTCTGGAGTGCATTGCCTGGGAGGGTGGGTGAGGTGGGAAACCACACAATCTTTAAAAAGCACTTGGGTGAGAACTGGAAGTGTTAGAACATTCAAAGCTACGGGGGCCTCGAGTGGGAAAGTGGACCACAGGGTGTCTCGTGTACTGTGTGATTCTATTCTCTGAAGTGTGAGATGAAGAGTGTCAGTTCCTCACCAATTGATTTGGTATCTGCAGTTATACCTGCTGCCACTAGATGGAAGACTTGACTACATTGCAGCCCACCTCAATATTTGTCTTTCAAATGATTGTGTTCATGCCTCAAGGTAATTGCCTCACTGCTATTGCCCCTTCTTCCAGCTGGCTGTGTCCACCCTACCTTCTGGAATCCAATCTCCAAGCCTCTAATTCTGAGGACTGTTTTACGATAAAATAATGGAAATACCATGGTCGGACACAGACATGATGCGCTGAAGGGCTTGTTCCTATGTTCTGTGGAAGTGTCCACACGTACACCTGTCTGCCTCCATAGGGCAACACACAGATAGGAGCCATTTAGCAGTGGCTAATTGCAAATCGGAAGTAAGCGGACATTTTTGCTCCTGGAGTTTGGCTATATCGGGAGAGAAAAGTGGTCAATCAAAATGTTTTTGAAAATTCAGTATTGTGCCGCTAAAATAACCAATAAATGACCTGTGCTCACATTCTCTGTAGATAGATTGTTAACCTGACTGTAGTGTCTTTAAACACACAGCTTTGTGAATCCATTTGACTAGCTGCTCACTGTTGTATGTTACTTGAAAGAATGAAGGATTCACGTCCAATTTGACAAACAATTCTTTTTGGTAATATTGTGTGAACAGGTTAATGGAACTTCATAGATTTGTTGGCTTAAAGACTTGTTCTCTGAGTTAATGTAATGGCTATGAAAATGTGATGCGTGAGATTAGATCCCAGCTCTCCTTTATCTCAGGGAGGGACTGAAGATTAGCAATGACTGAGTCAGGCCTCATCGAAGCAAGCACATCCAGTAGAAATATGAATTGAATGAATTGAATTGAATTTATTGTCACATGTACTGAGGCACAGTGAAAAGCAGCACAGGCAGATCACAGAGTTAAGTAGCTTAGATTAGCAAATAATAGGTAAACAGCAGCAAAAACAAAAACACAGGTACAGGCGAATGTTAAGAGTTTGTCAGTCCATTCAGTATTCTGACAACAGTAGGGTAGAAACTGTTTTGAAACCGGCTGGTGTGTGTATCAGGCTTCTGTACCTTCTCCCCGATGGTAGAGGTTGTAGATAAACATTGCCAGGGTGGGACGGATCTTTGAGAATGCTGGCGGCCTTTCCTTGACGGCGGGCCTGGTAGATAGATTCTATAGATGGGAGGTTGACCTTTGTGACTGTCTGGGCCGAGTTCACCATTCACAGTTACTAAAGTTCACTTGAGAATGTCACTTTTAAATGTTCTGTGATTTACATATGAAGAACTGAAACCAACATGTTCATTCTAAAAGATGAGAGACTTAACAAACAATACAGGTCTTTTTCAATATATAATTTCAGTTACATCACACTGTAAACTTTTGCTGTAAATGCTGTGTCTTACGATCTTATTCTCCACAACCAGCTGATAAAGGAGCAGCGCTCAGAAAGCTAGTGTTTCCAATTAAACCTGTTGGATTATAACCTGGTGCTGTGTGCTTTTTAACTTTGTACACTGCAGTCCAATAGCGGCATCTCCGAATCCTGAGCTTGCAGTTACCTGCCCCTTCATCCCACCATATTGCCCCAACCCCAGCCAATATCCCCCACCCCCCACCCCGGGTTTCCCTGCAGTGAAGCTCAGACCAAACTGGAAGAACAGCATCTCATCTCCCACAGCCTGCAGGACTCAATATCAAGTCCAATTGTTTCAGAGCCTGATACACCACCTTCCATGTTCTTTTCCCCTCCCTTGGTTAATTGTCGACCATCCCTTTCCCTAACTTTCTTCTGTGTTCTGTCTCCACCTATCCCTCACACCTTTATCTGTCCCCTCCTCCCCCCCCCAGCCCAAACTCCCTGTCATCAGCATATACTACTTCTCTCTAGTGACTATCACTTCTGAAGACTTGAAATGTTAACTGTTTCTCTCCCTTTCTCTCTTTCTCCACAGCATTAGTTCCTTATTTCCATTGCCAGTGTGATTTCTTCTGCATCACTGTGTCCTGGTATTTTGTGCATTTTCCTCGCTTCTAACCTCTCAATCACCTGAAGATCATGAAATGAGCCAATTTGTTATCTTAACCCCAGTGGTATAGCTTGTCACCAAGGGAAGAAAAACTCCCTATTACCGGTAACTCACTTCCTGAATTCCCAAAGCCTGTCCACCAACTCCACAAGTCAGGAGTGTGATGGAATATTCCCCATTTGCCTGGATGGGTGCAGCTGCAACACTCAAAGCTTCCAGGGCAAAGTAGCCTGTTTGATCAGCACCACATCCACAAATGTCCATTCCCTCCACTGCTGACTCTCAATAACAGCAGTGTGTAATATCTACAAGATGCAATGCAGGATCTCACCAAAGATCTTCAGCCAGCATCTTCCAAACCTCCAACCACTTCCATCTGCAAGGCCAGCAGGTGCAGGGAAACACCACCCCCTGCAACTTCTCCTCCGAGTCACTCACCATCCCAGCTTAGAAATAGATTGGCCCTTACTTCAGTGTCACTGGGTCAAAATACTGGAGTTCCCCCCAAAAGGGCATTGTGGGTTATCTAACAGCTTTTACAACATTTGCAACCTCTTACTTCGATGTTTAGCCATGATTTCAATTTGGAGTGAATTCACTGTGACTCTGATCTCCAGCATTTGCAGTCCTCACTTTCTCCTCCATGAATTCACTTCTTGACTGGCACACCGGCAACATAGACTGAAACCATGCAAAAGTTCAGATACAATGGCGTCTGAAAGAATAGGCTGGTGTTTTGAATAAGACCATAAGATCAAAAAATAATAGGAACAGGAGAAGACGTTTAGCCCTATGAGCCTGTTCTGTCTTTCCATAGGATCAGGGCTGATCCCATTCTCCTCACCTCACTTTCCTGCCTCTCTCCCTTGATTCCCTGACTGATCAAAAATCTATCTGTCTCAGCTTTCAATTTACGCAACGACACTGCCTCTGCACACAGTTCTCTGTGGCAAGGACATTCAACCCTCTGAGAGAATAAATTACTCTTCATCTCAGTCTTCAGTTGGTGCCCCTTTATTCTGAGATGTTTCCCTCTGGTCCTAGATTCTCCAGTGAGGGGAATCACCCTCTGACAGCGTTGACTGTCGGTCCTCTATCGATTTCAATTAGGTCATCTCTCATTCTTGTAAACTCCAGCAGGTAGACTTCCAACCTGTTTAGCCTTTGCTCATAAGGCAATCCCTTCATCCTGGGGATCATCCAAGTGAACCTCTGAATGGCCTCCAATGAAATGATAATTTTCCTAAATAAAGGGACAAATGTTGCTCCAGATCTGGTCTCCCCAGCATCTTACACAGTGGCAGTCAGGTTTCCCTACTCATCCTTCAATCCCCTTGAAATAAGGGCCAGCATTCCATTAGTCCTTCCCGATTACCTCCGCACAAGTCGTTAGCTTTCTGTGTTTCATGCACACATGCCCCCTTTCACTGCCCCAAGTCCCTTTGTTCTACAGCTTTCTGCGGTTTTTCTCACTTACAAAGTGATGAATCCCTATTTTTGTCTTGGTTGTTACAGTCAATTTCAAAGTGGTATCTGTCCATCTCTGCCCCTGAAGTAGTGGCATATGAGTTCAAAGTAAAAGAGAACAAAATACAACAGAATCAGAACAAGGTGGATAAGCATCAATTCTACTCTCATTCAAGTATACTGACCAGATCATCCAGTCTGACATCCATCTGAGTGTTGCATATTGCAACCTGCAGAAAATGTGCTTCTTTCCAGATGACATGCTAAATCTGAAAATGCAGAGGCAAGTGAAGGGGGCTGGGGGAGGGGAGGTGCAGTTACTCAGGTGGCTGGTTTGAAATGCAGAGGAAGGCTAACAGCATGAGTTCAAATCCCATGGGAGCTAAAGGTACCATGAAGGCCTCTCCTCTCCCCTCCATAACAAGGGGCATCATTTAAAGTTGAAAGACAGGGGGATTTGAGGATTGCTTCACCCAGAGGGTAGTGGGGATCCGGAATGCACTGCCTGGGAGGGTGGTTGAGATGGGAATTTAGACAGTGATATCCACATCCTGGGAACGATTTTTTAAAAACTCCACAATGTGGCATTTGAGTTCAAACATTGCTACTTTGAAAGCAAATACTCAAGTCACTGGCCATTTTTATTGTCCCTATTTAATAAGATATCATGTAGTTTATTAGATTTGATTTCATCCTGCCTCATTAAAGCAAAGGACAGTATCAAACATGTTAATGGGCGGCACAATGGCTCAGTGGTTAGCACTGCTGCCTCAGAGTGCCAGGGTCCCAGATTCAATTCCTGTCTCGGGCAACTGTCTGTGTGGAGTTTGCACATTCTCCCCGTGTCTGCGTGGGTTCCCTCTGGGTGCTCCAGTTTCCTCCCACAGGCCAAAGATTTTCAGGTTAGGTGAATTGGCCATGCTAAATTGCCCATAGTGTTAGGTGCATTTGTCAGGGGTAAATGTAGGGGAATGGGTCTGGGTGGGTTGCTCTTCGGAGGGTCAGGGTGGACTTGTTGGGCTGAAAGGCCTGTTTCCACACTGTAGGGAATCTAATCTTAATCTGTGGCTAACTTGTAGTAGGTCAGCTTTTCCAAATATTTCAGGAACCTCTCCCTCAGTGTTGACAATTACTAGACACTACGTATACATGAACCCTTTCACATCTCTGAATGTATTTCTGTCCAGTCCAAACCTTTGAATAACACATCAGAGGTGAGTCTTAGTCCTCAGTGATAAAGTTACAATGGCAGATTATATGAATTAGGCCTTTTTATAAAATCACGATGGGCATGGTGAGGTCACCCCTCAGCCTCTGACACTCCAGGGAAAAACAAATCCCAGCCTATTTAGCCTCTCCTTATAACTCAAATCTTCCAACCCTGGCAACATCCTTGTAAATCTTTTCTGAACCCTTTCAAGTTTAACAACATCTTTCCTGCAGCAGAGAGACCAGAAGTGAACACAGTAGCTAAAACTGGCCTCACTAATGCCCTATACAGCTGCACTATGACCTCCCAACTCCTATATTCAATGCATGACACCAATGATTGCAAGCATGCCAAACGTCTTTTTCCCCACCTTGTCTACCTGCATCTCCACTTCCAAGGAACTAAGCAGCTACACCTCAAGGTCACTCTACTCAACGACGCTCCCCAAGGCCCATTTATTAACTGTGTAACTCCTGCCCTGGCTTGCCTTACCAAAACGTAACAGCTCATTTTTATCCAAATTAGACTCCATCTGCCACTCCTCAGCCCATTGACCCATCTGATCAAGGTCCCATAGTAATCTGGGATAACCTTTTTCACTGTCCACTACATCACCAATATTGGTGTCATCTGCAAACTTAAAAACTATACTTCGTACGGTCACATCCAAGTCATTTACATAAATGGCAAAAAGCAGTGCACCCAGCACAGATCCTTGCGGCACACCACTGGGCACAGGCCTGTGACTCCTGCTTTCAAGCCAATTTTATATCCTATTGTCTAGCTGTTCCAGGATTCCATGTGGTCTAACCTTGCTAACCAGTCTACCATGGGGAACCTTGTGAAATGCCTTGTTGAAGTTTATATTGACAACCTCTCTCCCTTCATCAATCTTTTGTACTTTCTTCAAAACACTCCGTCATGTTAGTGAGACACAATTTTCCACGCATAAAGCCATTTGACTATTCCTAATCAGGTCTTGCCTTTCCAAAAACATGTAAATCATGTCCCTCAGCATCCCTTACAACAACTTGCCCACCATTGACATCAGGGACACTGGTCCATGGCTTATCCTTACCACCTTTCTTAACTAATGTGGTGCCATTATTTAATGCATATTCTTCAAGCAACTCATCCATACCTATCCATGGTACAAATATCTCAGCAAGGGGCCCAGCTATCTCTTTCCAAGCTTCCCACATAGTTCTGGGATACACCTGATGAATTCCTGGGGATTTATTCACCTTTATACATTTTCAATCGACATTGAATGCATCAGGATTTGGGGCACTAAAGAAGCAGAGGCCTGCTGGTATAATCACTAGACTATTAATCCAGTGACCCTGGTAATGTTTTAGGGACCTGGGTTCGAATCCTGCCACAGCAGATGAATGAGTTTTAAAAACAAATCTGGTTTTAAGAGTCTAAAGATGGCCATTGTCAGGGGAAGCAGAACATCTGGTTCACTAATGTCTGTTTGGGAAGGAAATCTGCTCACCTTCCCTGGTCAGGCCTACATGTGACTGCAGACCCCACAACAATCCATCTGCCCTCTGGGTAATTAGGGATGTACTTGTCAGCAAGGCCCACATGCTGTGAATCAACAACCCATCAAATGACGTGGTAATGTGATGGTGTTGAAATAAAAGGAGGAAGCAGGGTGTACAATCTCGCAGAGTGAATCCTCTGATTTTGATTTCAGAACAGTTACAGAAGTTGAACTCTGCTGAAAAGCTGGTTTTCATAGATACGCAGTTTCCTCTGTCTCGCCAGCATAGTTAGACATTGTCCCGGTGACTAATTCCCTCAGCAATTTCAGGTAAGTGAGTAGTTTTGTAATTTACACATGAAAGAAGTGAAACTATCACTGTATTCTAACAGATGAAAGGCTTAACAATCAATTTTTCAATGTATAATTTCAGTTACATCACACTGTAAATTTTCGCTATAAATTCTGTGTTAGGATTGAGCCCTCCACTATCACCTGATGAAGGAGCGACGCTCCGAAAGCTAGTGTGCTTCCAATTAAACCTGTTGGACTATAACCTGGTGTTGTGTGATTTTTAACTTTGTACACTTAACTATGTATTGTGTACCCGTAGTCTTACCAGACCATAGGGCTGCTCTCTCATTAGAGAAAGGTGACTTAACCTGAGGGCCACCAGACCTCAGGCAAGGGACGAGAGTCCTTCATGGTAACCTCAAACTGGCGATGGGAATTGAACCCACGCTGTTGGTACCATACTGCTCTGCAAACCAACTGAGCTAAACCAATTCCCACTTGACTAAATCTCCTAACTGTCTATCTCTGTAACCATTTATCGATATGTCTGTCTATCTATCTATGTAACTTATAAAAAGCATTTGAAGTTTGCTAAGTGAAGAGATTTTCACCATATATATGCGGCTTTGAGCTCATGTACACATTTTTGTTTCTCCTATGCCGAGGAATGGGAGTGTGCGAGTCGGAACGCAGTGTGAGACTGTTTCTGAAAGGGATGGAACAGCTGAATTATTGTTTATTGTAGTACATTCCCGCACTGGGTGGTACCTCGTGTTTCTTCAAGTATCTTACTTGCCATGGGATAGATTATAGAATCATACATTCAGGCAGTACAGAAGAGGCCTTTGGCCCATCCAGTCTGTACGGCCAAAGCTACACTATCAGCTGGGATGGTATTGAATGGTGGAGCAGGCTTGAGGAGCTGAATCGCCTCCTGCCACTCCTATTTCTTCTGGACTAACCCAACATGAGTCCCACTTTCCAATGCTTTGATTCTTGTTGGAAGCTAGTAACATTACAGTTAATGATTTCCTTCATTGAATAGTACATTAAAACCCATTGTCCTCAGATTCCACATGAGAAATTCTCAAATTCCCATGCCACCAGTTTCCCGTTGGTTTTTCCGTTGGCCTCTCTTGCGCCATTGATCCTGACCTGCTAATCCCAAATTCCGATGGAGCGTCTTGATGGGGAGATGAAGCCGCATAAGATTCTTCCCTGTCCTCTGTATCTAACCATTAGTTGTTCAGCAAACATAATTTGTGTTACGCACTAACAATCCGGATGAAGGAACTGAGGACCTTGTTGCTCAGTTTGCAGATGACACAGAGATAGGTGAAGGGACAGGTCGTGTCGGGGAGGTGGGAAAACTGCAGAAGGATTCAACAGACCAAGAGAGTGGGTGAAGAATTGGCAGATGGAATTGAGAAGGATGAGGATGCACTTTGGGAAGAATAGAGTGTAGATTCTTTCTAAAAGGGCTTCAGGAATTTGAAGTACAAAGGGACTTTGTAAACTGTAATCTTGGTAACTTTAAGTAAATTGTTCAAGTCTCTTTCTCTCTCTCCTTCCTTCTGCTTCTCATTCACCCTCAGCACCACCCCACCTTCCAATTCACGCAAAAAATGTACACTTTGTCACCTGTTCTCTCTATATATCACAAATTTCTATCATTTACCTGCAATAATTCCACTCTTGAATAAAAACATGTTTTAGGTTAAAGAGAACAATGAATTATGCTATTTACTCTCCCAATTCCACAATCTTATTCTAATATCAAGACATGTTTCTAAGTGGAATGTTTGAATCTTGGCTATAATATAACTGCACAAGGGAGACCAAAACATTGTGTAGTATAGTCCATTATGAATCTAGTCAAAAATCCAGTGATGAAAAATGTGTTGCTGGAAAAGCGCAGCATCCAAGGAGCAGGAGAATCGACGTTGCGGGCATAAGCCCTTCTTCAGGAATGAGGAAGGTGTGCCAAGCAGGCTAAGATAAAAGGTAGGGAGGAGGGACTTGGGGAGGGACGTTGGGAATGCGATAGGTGGAAGGAGGTTAAGATGAGGGTGATAGGCCGGAGAGGGGGTGGGGGCGGAGAGGTCGGGAAGAAGATTGCAGGTCAAGAAGGCGGTGCTGAGTCTGAGGGTTGGGACTGAGATAAGGTGGGGGGAGGGGAAATGAGGAAGCTGGAGAAATCTGCATTCATCCCTTGTGGTCGGAGGGTTCCTAAGCGGAAGATGAGGCGCTCTTCCTCCAGGCATCGTGTTGCCATGGTCTGGCAATGGAGGAGGCCAAGGACCTGCATGTCCTTGGTGGAGTGGGAGGGGGAGTTAAAGTGTTGAGCCACGGGTGGTTGGGTTGGTTGGTCCGGGTGTCCCAGAGGTGTTCTCTGAAACGTTCCGCAAGTAGGCGGCCTGTCTCCCCAATATAGAGGAGGCCACATCGGGTGCAGCGGATGCAGTAAATGATGTGTGGAGGTGCAGGTGAATTTGTGAGTCTTACAGAGTTTGCGAATGAGGAGCAGAGCTATTACTATGATATATTGTTGCCGATGTGAATACTGAGTCACAATTAATTAGAATGGACGGCTTTGAGGTATGTAGGGAAGAGGTGTTGGAAAGGGTGAAAATAGATAAGTCCCTTGGGCCTGATGGCATTTATCCTAGGATTCTCTGGGAAGCAAGGGAGGAGATTGCAGAGCCATTGGCCTTGATTTTTATGTGGAGAAAGTGAGGTCTGCAGATGCTGGAGATCAGAGCTGAATATGTGTTGCTGGAAAAGCGCAGCAGGTCAGGCAGCATCCAGGGAACAGGAGAATCGACGTTTCGGGCATAAGTCCTTCTTCTGGAATGAGGAAGGTTTGTCCAGCAGGCTAAGATAAAAGGTAGGGAGGAGGGACTTGGGGGAGGGGCGTCGGAAATGTGATAGGTGGTAAGAGGTCAAGGTGAGGGTGATAGGTCAGACTGGGGTGGGGGCGGAGAGGTCAGGAAGAAGATTGCAGGTTAGGAAGGCGGTGCTGAATTCGATGGATTTGACTGAGACAAGGTGGGGGGAGGGGAAATGAGGAAACTGGTGAAATCCAAGTTCATCTCTTGTGGTTGGAGGGTTCCTAGGCGGAAGATGAGGCGCTCTTCCTCCAACCGTCGTTTTATTGTGGTCTGGCGATGGAGGAGCCCAAAGACCTGCATATCCTTGGTGGAGTGGGAGGGGGAGTTGAAATGTTGAGCCACAGGGTGGTTGGGTTGGTTGGTGCGGGTGTCCCAGAGGTGTTCTCTGAAACGCTCCGCAAGTAGCTGGCCTGTCTCCCCAATATAGAGGAGGCCACATCGGGTGCAGAGGATGCAATAGATGATATGTGTGGAGGTGCAGGTGAATCTGTGGCGGATATGGAAGTTTCCTTTGGGGCCTTGGAGGGAGGTGAGGGGGGAGGTGTGGGTGCAAGTCTTGCACCTCCTGCGGTTGCAGGGGAAGGTGCCGGGAGTGGAGGTTGGGTTGGTGGGGGGTGTGGATCTGACGAGGGAGTCACGGAGGGAGTGGTCTTTACGGAATGCTGATAGGGGAGGGGAGGGAAATATATCCTTGGTGGTGGGGCCCGTTTGGAGGTGGCGGAAATGACGGCGGATGATGCGCTGTACATGGAGATTGGTGGGGTGGTAGGTGATGACCAGTGGGGTTCTGTCCTGGTGGCGGTTGGAGGGGCGGGGCTCAAGGGCGGAGGAGCGGGAAGTGGAAGAGATGCGGTGGAGGGCATCGTCGACCACATCGGGGGGGAAATTGCGGTCAACCCAGATGGCCTCCTTCTTCAAGCTCCCATCCTGCCCCCTGTAAAAACGCCATCCCATTCTCCCAATTCCTTCGACTCCGCCGCATCTGCTCCCAGGAGGACCAGTTCCAAAACCATACAACCCAGATGGCCTCCTTCTTCAAGAACCGCAATTTCCCCCCCGACGTGGTCGACAATGCCCTCCACCGCATCTCTTCCACTTCCCGCTCCTCCGCCCTTGAGCCCCGCCCCTCCAACCGCCATCAGGACAGAACCCCACTGGTCCTCACCTACCACCCCACCAATCTCCATGTACAGCGTATCATCCGCCGTCATTTCCGCCACCTCCAAACGGGCCCCACCACCAAGGATGTATTTCCCTCCCCTCCCCTATCAGCATTCCGTAAAGACCACTCCCTCCGTGACTCCCTCGTCAGATCCACACACCCCCCACCAACCCAACCTCCACTCCCGGCACCTTCCCCTGCAACCGCAGGAGGTGCAAGACTTGCGCCCACACCTCCCCCCTCACCTCCCTCCAAGGCCCCAAAGGAAACTTCCATATCCGCCACAGATTCACCTGCACCTCCACGCACATCATCTATTGTATCCTCTGCACCCGATGTGGCCTCCTCTATATTGGGGAGACAGGCCGGCTACTTGCGGAGCGTTTCAGAGAATGATTTCATGGATTTTAGTAAGGCGTTTGATAAGGTTCCCCATGGTAGGCTACTGCAAAAAATATGGAGGTATGGCATTGAGGGTGAGTTGGAGGTTTGGATTAGGAATTGGCTGGCTGGAAGAAGACAGAGTTGATGGCAAAAGTTCATCTTGGAGTGCAGTTACTAGCGGTGTTCCGCAAGGATCAGTTTTGGGACCATTGCTGTTTGTCATTTTTATAAATGACCTGGAGGAGGGGCTAGAAGGTTGGGTGAGCAAGTTTGCGGATGATATGAAAGTCGGTGGAGTTGTTGACAGTGAGGAAGGATGTGGCAGGTTAAGCAGGATATAGATAAGCTGCAGAGCTGGGCAGAAAGGTGGCAAATGGAGTTCTTTGTAGGTAAGTGTGAAGTGATTCATTTTGGTAAGAGTAACAAGAAGATGGGGTACTGGGCTAATGGTCGGATACTTGGTAGTGTGGATGAGCAGAGGGATCTTGGTGTCCATGTACACAGATCTCTGAAAGTTGCCACCCAGGTGAATAGTGCTGTGAAGAAGGCATATGGCGTACTGGCTTTTATTGGTAGAGGAATTGAGTTCCGGAGTACTGAGGTCATGTTGCAGTTGTATAAAACTCTGGTGCGGCCGCATCTGGAGTATTGTGTGCAGCTTTGGTCGCCATACTATAGGAAGGATGTGGAGGCACTGGAACGGGTGCAGAGGAGGTTTAACAGGATGTTGCCTGGTATGGTAGGAAGATCGTATGAGGAAAGGCTGAGGCACTTGGGGCTGTTTTCATTGGAGAAAAGAAGGTTTAGGGGTGACTTGATAGAGGTGTACAAGATGATTAGGGGTTTAGATAGGGGGTTGACCGTGAGAACCTTTTTCCACGTATGGAGTCAGCTATTACGAGGGGGCATAGCTTTAAATTGAGGGGTGGTAGGTATAGCACAGATGTTAGGGGTAGATTCTTTAATCAGCGAGTCGTGAGTTCATGGAATGCCCTGTCAGTAGCAGTGGTGGACTCTCCCTCATTATGGGCATTTAAGCGGGCATTGGATAGGTATATGGAGGATAGTGGGCTAGTGTAGGTTAGGTGGGCTTGGATCGGCGTAACATCGAGGGCCAAAGGGCCTGTACTGCGCTATTTTTTTCTATATTCTATGTTCTATATGTCAGTGACAAATGTGGGCACAGCCTGTATCAAACATTACTCTTGTAAAATCTACTGCAGAAAATTAGAAGTGAGTTAATTTCAATCAGGGTTCGTGGTGAGTTTCTGCAGTGCGTCTGGTAGATGGTACACACTGCTGCTATTGAGTGTCAGAATGTGGTGCCAAACAAGCAGGGGGCTGCTTTGTCTTCGGATGGTATTGAGTTTCTCGATGTGTTGTTGGAGCTTCACTGATCCAGGCAGGTGGGGAGTATTCCAGCACACTCCTGACTTGGCTTGTCAATGGTGGACAGGTTTTAGGGAGTCAGGAGGTGAGTTACTTGCTGTAGGATTCCGACCCTCTGACCTGCTCTTGTAGCCCCTGTTTTACATGATGAGTCCAGTTGCGATTCTGGTGAATGCCCCCCCCCCAGGATGTTGATAATTGGGGGACTGACTGATGGTAACACCATTGAACATCAAAGGGTGATGGTGAAATTCTCTCTCAATGTTAACTCCTGGGATGGTGAGGGTGAGGGGACTCAGTGTTGTAACATCATTCAACATCACGGAGGGATGGTTAGATTCTCTCTTATTGACTGCTACTTGTGGGGCATGAATGTTACTTGCCAATTGTCAGCTCTAGCCTGGATATTGTCCAGATCTTGAAGTATTTGAATGTGATCTGCTTCAGTATCTGAGGACTAGCAGATGGTACGAAACATTATCAAAGAACATTCCACTTCGGACCTTATGATGGAGGCAAGATCATTGATGAAGCACGGTTGGGCCTAGGATACTAGCCTGAAGAACTACTACAGAGATGTCCTGGAGCTGAGATGACTGACCTCCAACAAACACAACCATCTTTGTGTGTGTCAGATATAGTTCCAACCAGTGGAGATTTTGCCCCCAATACCCATTGATTGGAGCTTTGCCAGGGCTCTTTGATGTCAAGGGCTGTCACTCTCACCTCCCCTCTGGAGTTCAGCTCTTTTGTCCACGTTTGAGCGAAGACTATAATGAGGTCAGGAGCTAAGTGGCCCTGGCGGAATCCAAACTGGGTAGCACTAAGCAGGTGATCTTTACTGAGTTCCTGTCTGTATGCATCATTTCCGTAATAATAACCCCCCCTGCTCCCAATCCAATCTGATGGGACGCAACCAAATGCTGTTCATTTGGGAAACTGGTTCACTGCAGAACTTTAAGCAAGAAAAATCTTCCAGGTCTGGCTTACACGTGACTCCAGCTCAAAAGTATTGGAGGTGAATCTGAAACGTGCTCTGACATGTCCTAGTGAGCCGCACAGTGATAGGTCTGCAAAGTCCGATAAAGTGAATCAAAAAAGGGCAAACCTATCTTCATTTTTTTCTCCCTGCGTGCTGTTCTCTCAAAGTTGTCCCCCAGGCACTCTCACAGAGATAACATCAAACTTCGGAAGAGTTATTTATGTTTGAAACCACACAGTTTCAGGGTTGGTTAAAAAAGGGAAGTAACCCTTTCTCTCATTCTGCAGCATCTACGTTTTCCGTATCCCTCCTTCCCTTGCTCTTTGTTAGAGCCCTCGCTGATTTTTCATGCGTTTCAGTTTTATTTTATCAGTGTTGTTATTGCGAGCTGGAAATGGGCCTGTGGACTTTGGGAAACAGCCTACCTTAGATTGCCAACGTTACTTACTGGAGGTTTAGTGCAGTCTCCCAGTGATTTGCGGAGTGACTCCGATCAAATAAAGGCACGGGGAATGAGAATGTCACACATAACACTCTCAAATAATTGCCCGTGGCTTTACAGCAAAACTGGGGCAGCTTTGCCATAGGCTAATCGATGTTCGTATCCCTATCCAAATGTCTTTTAAATGTTGTAACTGTTTCTGCAGCTACCTTTCTCTGGTAGTTCTTTCCAGACCACTGTCTGTGAACAGGCTGCTCCTCCAGTCCTCCTTAAATCTTCTCCTCTCACCTCAAAGATATGCTCCCTAGTTTTGAACCACCCTCCCCCACCTCAGGGAAAAGACCTTTGCTACTCACCTTATCTATGCTCCTTGTGATTTTATAAAGTTCTGTAAGTTCATCCCTCAACATCCTATGCTCTGGGGAAGGGAAAAAGTCTCAGCCTTTCCAGCCTCTGGGTGAAGACATTTCTCCTCATCTCAGTCCTACCACATCTTGTTTAGACTGTGATTTCCCGGTTCTTCCCCACCCCCGTCCCATTGGGATTATCCTTCCTGTGTTTATCATGTTTCATCTGGGCGGCACGGTGGCACAGTGGTTAGCACTGCTGCCTCACAGTGGCAGAGACCCAGGTTCAATTCCCGCCTCAGGTGACTGACTGTGTGGAGTTTGCACATTCTCCCCGTGTCTGCGTGGGTTTCCCCCCACAGTCTAAAGATGTGCAGGTCAGGTGAATTGGCCATGCTAAATTGCCCGTAGTGTTAGGTTAGGGGTATAGGTGGGTTGCGGGTCGGTGTGGACTTGTTGGGCCGAAGGGCCTGTTTCCACACTGTAATGTAATCTAATCTAAATCTAAAAATCTTGTTAGCATTTTACAGGTTTCTTTCAGATTCCCTCATCGTTTTTCTAAATTCCTGTGAATATAACACAATGGATCCAGTCTCTCTTCATCCATGAGTCCTGCCATCCCAGGAATCTGTCCGGTCAACCTTCACTGGTCTCCCTCCGTAGCCTGAACATCCTTCCTCAGATAAGATTAGATTAGAGTCCCTACAGAATGGAAACAGACCCTTTGGCCCAACAAGTCCACACTGACCATCCAAAGAGTAACCCACCCAGACCCATTACCCCTGACTAATGCACCTAACACTATAGGCAATTTAGCCTACAGTATGAAAACAGGCCACTTGTGGACCCAACAAGCCCACACCCACCCTCCGAAGAGAAACCTTATATTACCCCTGACTAATGCACCTAACACTATGGGCAATTTAGCCTGCACCAAGCCAATTCACCCGAACCTGCACAGAGGCGAGGTGGGAATCGAACCCAGGCCCCTGGCACTGTGAGGCAGCAGTGATAACCGCTGAGCCACTGTGCTACCCCTTGGGGGTTAGCACTGCTGCCTCACAGCACCAGAGACCTGGGTTCAATTCCAACCTCAGGCGACTGTCTGTGTGGAGTTTGCACATTCTCCCCGTGTCTGCGTGGGTTTCCTCCGGGTGCTCCGGTTTCCTCCCACAGTCCAAGTTGTGCAGGTCAGGGTGAACTGGCCATAGTGTTAGGTGCATTAGTCAGAGGGAAATGGGGGTCTGGGTGGGTTACTCTTTGGAGGGTTGGTGTGGACTGGTTGGGCCGAAGGGCCTGTTTCCACACTGTAGGGAATCTGATCAAATTTCTCCGACAATTTGTGGGTGGCACAGTGGATAGCACTGCTGCCTCACAGCGCCAGAGACCCAGGTTCAATTCCCGCCTCAGGCGACTATCTGTGTGGAGTTTGCACATTCTCCCCGTGTCTGCGTGGGTTTCCTCCGGGTGCTCTGGTTTCCTCCCATAGTCCAAAAATGTGCAGGTCAGGTGAATTGGCCATGCTAAATTGCCCGTAGTGTTTTGGGATCTGCAGATTAGGTACATTAGTCAGGGGTAAATGTAGGGAAATGGTCTGAGTGGATTACCCTTTGGAGGGTCAGTGTGGACTTTTTGGACTGAAGGGCCTGTTTCCACACTATGGAGATTCTAATTCTAATTCTGTGACAGGGCCTTGCTTTAACCATCATGTCTGAAAATCTGAACCTATTTCTTGGGGTGGCATGGTGGCTCAACGGTTAGCACTGCTGCCTCACAGCACCAGGGACCTGGGTTGGATTCTTGCCTCTGGCAACTGTCTGTGTGGAATTTGCACATTCTCCCACAGTCCAAAGATGTGTAGGTCTGGTGAATTGGCCATGCTAAATTGCCCACGGTTTTCAGTGCATTAGTCAGAGGCAAATGGGTCTGGGTGGGAAACTCTTCAGAGGGTCGATGTGGACTTGTTGGGCCAAAGGGCCTGTTTCCACACAGTAGGGAACCTAATTATAAGGAGACCCAAACTGCACACAATACTCCAGGGTGTGCTCTCACCCTGTACAGTTGGAGCAAGACATCCCTGCTCTTAGCTTTGAATCCTCTCGCTACGAAGGCCAACATCCCATCTGCCTTTTTCACTACCTGCTGCTCCTGCAATGCTCACTTTCAGCGCCTGGTGTACGAGGGACACCCAGCTCTCTGCCTTTGTCAGTTCACCGTCATTCAGATAATAGAGGTTTTGCTCGCCGAGTGGATAACCTCACACTGATCCACGTTAAACTGCATCTGCCCTGCACTGGCCCACTCTCCCACCTTGTGCAGGTCACACTGAAGCATCTTTGCATCCTCCTTCATAGCTACCCCTCCCTCCCAGCTTTGTGCAAACTCTGAGGGGCAAGAGTACGCCATTTGGCCCCTCAAACCTACTCCGGCAATCACTGGGATTGTGGCAGATCTCTGAGATCAATACCCTAATCCCTCCCTCTCCCCATTGCCCTTGGCCCCTTTCGTCTGAGGTGCTCCATCTCCCTTCTTCTTGAAAACACAATATTTTGGTCTCAGCCACTTCCGAGTGAACCATCCGCAAATGCATAGCAATAGCACCTCAAGGTCACTTGGGTAGTCGCTGCTAAATTTAGCCTCTTGAAGTGCAAAATTATTTCCTTGTTTGCCTTTTTTAAACCTAGTGACTGATTCTCAGCCAACGTTCACCCTGCAGTTTGGAAACAGGCCCTTCGGCCCAACAAGTCCACACCGACCCTCCGAAGAGTAACCCACCCAGCCCCATTTCTCTCTAACTAATGCTGCTCCAGGGAAAGTGTCCCAATCTTATTCAGCCTCTCCTTATAACGCACCATCACCAGCACTATCCTGGTCAATCCTTTCTGAACCCTTTCCAATTTAATAACATCCTCCCTACATTTGGGCAAACAGAGCTGTACATAGTAACCCACTCCGGCCATGGGGGTGAGATAGGTGTCTTCAGGGTCCGCCTGAGGAGCACTGCTCTCTGAGAGACCTCCCCCGACTGCCCGTGGCCGGTGTAACTAGCCAGGGTGTGGGCTCACCTCTGTGGGTTTTCCCTGGCACCTCCTGCCCTGAGTAATCCCACCCTCTGAGCCTGGCACCTAATTGGAATGAATACAGTGACGGAGTACAGTGCGGGTCAGTGTGAGGTGACGTACTTTGGCAGGAAAAATAGCTGTGTCAACTTATCCAAAATGGGAAAAGGCTTCGGAAATCTGAAGCACAAAGGGACTTGGGAGTCTGAATTCAGGATTCATTTCAAGTTAACAGGCAGCTTCAGTTGGCATTTAAGAAAGCAAATGCAATGCCAGCATTCATTTTGAGAAGGTTAGAATACAAGTGCAGAGATGTCCTGCTGAGGCTGTTTAAGGCTCTAGTCGTACTGCATTTGGGATATTGTGAGCAGTTTTCATGTGTTGCCTCCTTTTCCCAATCTCCTTTGCGCTATGGAAAAATACTCCAGTCTATCCATCTCTCTCCATCACTGAAACTCTTGAGCCCCTAAGACAAAGTCCTGGTAAATCCCACTCTGTCCCCTCTCCCAGGGCTCTCACATTCCTCCTAGAATGTGGATTCCAGAACAATTGAAGAAGAAGAACATGCATTAACCTATGAAGTGCTAAAACAAGACTGGGGTTCAAAATGGCCAGACTTTAGATTAGATTACTTACAGTGTGGAAAAAGGCCCTTCGGCCCAACAAGTCCACACCGACCCTCCAAAGAGCACCCCACCCAGACCCATTCCCCTACACCTAACACTACAGGCAATTTAGCATGGCCAATTCACCTGACCTGCACATTTTTTTGGACTGTGGGAGGAAACCCACACAGACACAGGGAGAACATGCAAACTCCACACAGACAGTTGCCTGAGGCAGGAATTGAACCCAGGTCTCTGGTGCTGTGAGGCAGCAGTGCTAACCACTGTGCCACTGTGCTGCCCAACACTCTAGTGAAGCTCAGCACAAGCTGGAAGAACAGCATCTCGTTTTCCAGTTGGCCATCCTGCAGCCTTCGGGACTCACTATCGAGTTCAATAATATTTGAATCTGAACGTCTCCTTCCATGTCCCTTATCTACCCCCACACCCCTGGCTCTGTCATTGCATAGGCTGCTTTCAGCACAGCCAGCCCATTTTCACCTACTAATGGTCACCGTTAGCAGCTTCTCTTTCTTCCTAGCTTACCATTATCCATCTCCTTGTCTGCTTAATTGGCTTTATATCCCTTTGGGCTCCATTTCCAACTTGTTCCCATTTCGCAAATCTTTCTGCGCAACAATGTTGCTTGTGAAGAACATTGTAAAGGGGAAAAACAGGAAGTTACGCAGCTTAAATAGAAAGTTCCCAAATTTGCCCTCAAACTGATTATTATTGTGTTCACATTGGGCACTGAAAGTAAAATCAGAGTAATCAAAAATAATTGGACACTGGTCATTAACATGAAGATTCTGTTCCAGTGGTGCAGACAGAACTCTGACGAGGACTCTGTGTAAAAGAATATAGCAATTTGTAGGAAGATCGGAGAGTAGGGACAGAAGTAGGCCATTCGGTTCCACCATTCAATGGCTGATCTGTGGTCTAACTCCGCATACCTGCCTTTTGCTCCTATCCCTTTGCTCAACAAAAATGTGTCTCTCTCCGATTTAAAATCCAGCATCCACTGCAGTTTGTGGAACAGAGTTTCAAACCTCTATGACCCTTTGTGTGGGCAAGTGCTTCCTAACATCTCTCCTGAACGGTTTGGCCCGAACTCTCAGACAGTACCCTTCCTAGTTCGAGAATCCCCAACCAGTGGAAACAATTTCTCTTTATCTACCCTGTCTTTAACTGTTAACGTGTTAAATATTTCAATCAGATTTCATCTTAAATATCTAAATTTGAGAGAAAACAGCCCTAATTTGTGTAATGGTTCCTCATAATTTAACCCAGGAATCATTCTTGTAAACATACATTGTTCTCCCTCTTGGCCAATGTATCCTTCCTAAAATGTGGTGCCCGGATCAGCTCCAAGTGGAGTCTAACCAGGGTTTGTGTCATTGCAGCAGGACCTCTGCATCCTTGTACACCAGTCCTCGAGACATAAAAGCCAGCCTTCATTATTTTAGCTATCTATGAACCTGAACCTGGATCTCCACTGCATTTAACACCATCTGGAAAGTTCCCTGATCCTTTCTCAATCCATAATGGATAACCTCACACTTGCTTGCATTGATCTCCACCTGCCACAGTTTTGCCCATTCATTTCGACTAGATTAGATTAGATTACTTTACAGACTAGATTAGATTACTTTACAGTGTGGAAACAGGCCCTTCGGCCCAACAAGTCCACACCGACCCGCCGAAGCGCAACCTACCCATACCCCTACATTTACCCCTTACCTAACACTATGGGCAATTTGGCATGGCCAATTCACCTGACCTGCACATCTTTGGATTGTGGGAGGAAACCGGAGAACCCGGAGGAAACCCACGCAGACACTAGGATAATGTGCAAACTCCACACAGTCAGTCGCCTGAGGCGGGAATTGAACCCGGGTCCCTGGCGCTGCGAGGCAGCAGTGCTAACCACTGTGCCACCGTGACTATCATTATCCATTTCAAATATACCGGGTCAATACTTTGCAGTGTATTTTTGTTAAGTTTTTTCAGGTTAACTGTCTATCAGCATCTCAATGTGACAGTGCAGGGAAACCAAAGTGAAATTTGTCACAAATGAATCAGGGGTATGAAAAGACCGAACAGTATTACACTACAAATTGTCATGTACTTACAATATTGTGTCATATCTGAAGATGTCATTTGAAAATCTTGTCGCCACAAAGTTATGTCGCACATCCATTAGTGTAAGATTCATCACTTAATTTTCAAAACTGCCGGGAAACCAGCTGCTTTATAATATTTCAACAGATTATTACTGTAGATGCAAAAAATAGAATTCAAGTTCCTGTATCTCTCTGTCGCTGTCTTTTTTAAGCATTAGATCTGGTCAATCTGTTCACTCATGCATTGCTGTTCCTGAAAATGAATACATTTTGCTTCATGCATATTGCCAAACATATTGCCCGAAAGGGCTTAATACTGGAATCGGGGCAATTAGTTCCATGATAAGTCCTGCAGAAATGTGACAAAATCAGTTCAGATTCATTTTTCCCTGACAACATTATCCTTGATAGTGTTGGTCATCAAGACTACCTCTTACCTTCAATCTATGCCCCAACCCAGTCACTGATCCCTCCATCCAGGGGGAGAGGGTACTTCCTGTCTACCCGACCAATCCCCCTCATGATTTTATGTACTCCCTCTCTCAATCTCCTCTGCTCTAAGGATAACAATCCCAGACTGTCCAATCTCTCTCCATCATTGAAATTCTCCAGCCCCAAGGCAACATCCTGGTAAATCTCCCTCTGCACCTTCTTCCAGTGCTATCACATCCCTCCGATAATGTACATTCCAGACCAGCACACAATACACTGCTCATGGCATTCTTAACATCATTTCATAGAATCACAGAACCCCTACAGTGTGGAAACAGGCCATTCAGCCCAACAAGCCCACACCTACCCTCCAAAAAGTATCCCACCCAGGCCCATTCCCTCTGCCCTATAACTCTACATTTATCTCGACTAATAGACCTAACCTACACATCACTGAACACCATGGGGAATTTAACATGGCCAATTCACTTAACCTGCACATAGAACATAGAACATTACAGCACAGTACAGACCCTTCAGCCCTCAATGTTGCGCCACCCTGTGGAACCAATCTGAAGCACATCTATCCTACACTATTCCATTTTCATCTATATGTCTATCCAATGATCATTTAAATGCCATTAAAGTTGGTGGGTCTACTACTGGTGCAGGCAGTGAATTCCACATCCTATTACTACCTCTGACATCTGTCCTATATCTATCACAGGATAGCCAGAAGGGACCTGAAGAAAGGGATTAGGAGAGCCAAGAGAGGGCATGAAAAATCTTTGGCGGATAGGATCAAGGATAACCCAAAGGCATTTTATACGTATGTGAGAAACATGAGAATGACAAGAACGAGGGTAGGTCCAATCAAGGACAGTAGTGGGAGACTGTGTATTGAGTCAGAAGAGATAAGAGAGGTCTTGAATGAGTACTTTTCTTCAGTATTTACGAATGAGAGGAACCGTATTGTTGACGAGGAGAGTGTGAAACGGACTGGTAAGCTAGAGGAGATACTTGTTAGGAAGGAAGATGTGTTGGACATTTTGAACAACTTGAGGATAGACAAGTCCCCCGGGCCTGATGGGATATATCCTAGGATTATGTGGGAAGCAAGAGAGGAAATTGCAGTACCGTTAGCAATGATCTTTTCGTCTTCACTGTCAACGGGGGTGGTACCAGGGGACTGGAGAGTGGCGAATGTTGTGCCTCTGTTCAAAAAAGGGAATAGGGATAACCCCGGGAATTACAGGCCAGTTAGTCTTACTTCAGTGGTAGGTAAAGTAATGGAAAAGGTACTGAGGGATACGATTTATGAGTATCTGGAAAGGCACAGCTTGATTAGGGACAGCCAGCACGGATTTGTGAAGGGTAGGTCTTGCCTTACAAGTCTGATTGAATTCTTTGAGGAGGTGACCGAGCATGTGGATGAGGGTAGAGCAGTAGATGTAGTATACATGGATTTTAGTAAGGCATTTGATAAGGTTCCCCATGGTAGGCTTATGCGGAAAGTCAGGAGGCATGGGATAGAGGGAAATTTGGCCAATTGGATAGAAAACTGGCTAACCGGTCGAAGTCAGAGAGTGGTGGTAGATGGTAAATATTCAGCCTGGAGCCCAGTTACAAGTGGAGTTCCGCAGGGATCAGTTCTGGGTCCTCTGCTGTTCGTAATTTTTATTAATGACTTGGATGAGGGAGTCGAAGGGTGGGTCAGTAAACTTTCAGATGATATGAAGATTGGTGGAGTTGTGGATAGTGAGGAGGGCTCTTGTCGGCTGCAAAGGGACTTGGATATGATGCAGAGCTGGGCTGAGGAGAGGCAGATGGAGTTCAACCCTGCCAAGTGTGAGGTTGTCCATTTTGGAAAGACAAATAAGAATGCGGAATACAGGGTTAACGGTAGGGTTCTTAGTGAGGTGGAGGAACAGAGGGATCTTGGGGTCTATGTTCATAGATCTTTGAAAGTTGCCACTCAGGTGGATAGAGCTTGTAAGAAAGCCTATGGTGTATTAGCGTTCATTAGCAGAGGGATTGAATTCAAGAGTCGTGAGGTGATGTTGCAGCTGTACAGGACCTTGATCAGGCCACATTTGGAGTACTGTGTGCAGTTCTGGTCGCCTCACTTTAGGAAAGATGTGGAAGCTTTGGAGAGGGTGCAGAGAAGATTTACCAGGATGTTACCTGGAATGGAGAATAGGTCGTACGAGGATAGGTTGAGAGTGCTAGGCCTTTTCTCATTGGAACGGCGAAGGATGAGGGGTGACTTGATAGAGGTTTATAAGATGATCTGGGGAATAGATAGAGCAGACAGTCAGAAACTTTTTCCCCGGGTACAATAGAGTGTTACAAGGGGACATAAATTTAAGGTGAAGGGTGGAAGGTATAGGGGAGATGTCAGGGGTAGGTTCTTTACCCAGAGAGTGGTGGGGGCATGGAATGCGCTGCCTGTGGGAGTGGCAGAGTCAGAATCTTTGGTGACCTTTAAGCGGCAATTGGATAGGTACGTGGATGGGTGCTTAAGCTAGGACAAATGTTCGGCATAACATTGTGGGCCGAAGGGCCTGTTCTGTGCTGTATTGTTCTATGTTCTGTGTTCTATGTTCTATGTTCTATCACCTCTCAATTTAAAGCTATGTCCCCTCGTGCTAGCGATTACCATCCAAGGAAGAAAGGATCTCACTGTCCACTCTATCTAGCCCTCTGATTATTTTATATATCTCAATTAAGTCACCTATCAACCTTCTTCTCTCTAACGAAAACAGCCTCACATCCTTCAAGCTTTCCTCATAAGACCTTACTTCCATACCAGGCAACATCCTCGTAAATCACCTCTGAATCCTTTCCAAAGCTTCCACATCCTTCCTGTAATGAGGTGACCAGGACTGTACGCAATACTCCAAGTGCGGCTACACCAGAGTTTTGTACAGCTGCAGCATGATCTCATGGCTCTGAAACTCAATCCCTTTACCAATAAAAGCTAATACACCATGTGCCTTCTTAACAATCTTATCAACTTTCAGGGATCTATGTACATGGACATTCAAGTCTCTCTGCTCATCTATACTACCCAGAATTGTACCGTTAGCCCAGTAATCTTTATTCCCGTTGCTGCTTCCAAAATGAAACACCTCACACTTTTCTCCATTAAACTCCATTTGCCACCTCTCAGCCCAGCTCTGCAGCCTATCTATGTCTCTCTGTAACCTGCAACATCCTTCAGCACTATCCACATCTTTGGATTGTGAGAGGAAACCAGAGCACCCGGAAGAAACCCACGCAGACACGGGGAGAATGTGCAAACTCCACACAGACAGTTGCCCGAGACTGGAATCAAACCCGGGTCCCTGACGCTGTGAGGCAGCAGTGCTAACCACTGAGCCACCATACCACATGGTCCTGCGTGATTCTATGATCATATTGGGAAGTGAAGTCATATGTTATCAGCAATTTTCCATTATCGTCACAATGAAGCCTTTATATTTTGTCATCCAGATACAGAAAAAAAGTGGACAGAATGTTTGAGTAAAGTTTTTGTTTACACTGGAGTTTAACCCCAATTGGTGTGAGGTTAGAAGAAGGAACAAGATGAGGGAGTACTCAATGAATGGCACAACACTCGGAAACTCAGAGGAACAGAATGTGTTTGGGCTATTAGTCTGTAGGTTAACGGGGGGGGGGGGGGGGGGGGAGGGGGTTAAGAAGGCAGATGGGACACTTGCCTTTGTCAGTGGAGGAATGGATTATAAGAGGGGGGAGGTGATGTTGGAGTTTGGTGAAGCCACAATTGGAGGCCACTGTGTGCAGTTCCCATCTCCGCACTATGGGAAGAATTCTACTGGAAGGGGTGCAGAGGAGATTCACCAGGATGCTGTCTGGGATGGAGCAGTTCAGCGATGAGGGAAGACTGGATAAGCTCAGGATGTTTCCTTTGGAGCAGAGAAGGCTGGGGGGGGATGGGGTTGGGTGGGGGGGAATAACCTGATGGAGGTGTGTAATATTATGAGGGGCATGGATGGGGTGGATAGGAAGCAGCTGCTCCCTTGGTTGAAGGGTGGATAGCACGATGGGGGGGGGGGGGAACATCACTTTAAAGTGAAAGGCAGAGGTTTAGAGGGGAATTTGAGGATTATTTCACCCAGACAGTGGTGGGAGTCAGGAATGCAGTGCCTGGGAGGGAGCAAAATTAAAAATCACACAACAACAGATTGTAGTCCAACAGGTTTACTTGGAAACTCTAGCTTTCGGAGCGCTGCTCCTTCACCCCATGGTTGTGGAAGGGTAGTTGAGGGATGAACCCTTGGAACATCTAAAAATTACTTGGACGAGTGCTATAACATTCAAGGCTATGAGGGCTAGCCTGACAAAGTGGGATTACTGTCAATGGTAGTATATGTTTGGTGGGAAAGACTCAACAGGCCAAAGGGTCTCTTTTGTACTGTACTTCTTGTACTATGAGTCTATGAATAGATGCAATTCTCATCACTAGAATGCTAAAGACCACCTTCAGATTCATAGAGTCATTGAGACGTACAGCACAGAAACAGACCCTTCGGTTCAACCCGTCCATGCCGACCAGATATCCCAATCCAATCTAGTCCCACCTGCCAGCACCCGGCCCATATCCCTCCAAACCCTTCCTACTCATATACCCATCCAAATGCCTCTTAAATGTTGTAATTGTACCAGTCTCCACCACATCCTCTGGAAGCTCATTCCATACACGTACCACCCTCTGCGTGAAAACATTGCCCCTTAGGTCTCTTTTATATCTTTCCCCTCTCACCCTAACCTGTGGCCTCTAGTTCTGGATTCCCCCACCCCAGAGAAAAGACTTCGTCTGTTTATCTTATCCATGCTCCTCATGGATTTTATAAACCTCTATAAGGTCACCCCTCAGCCTCTGACGCTCCAGGGAAAACAGCCCTAACCTATTCAACCTCTCCCTATAGCTCAAATCCTCCAACCCTGACAACGTGTCAGAGTGAAGACTTAACTCTGTTTCCTGTTCCACAGGATTTGCCTGACTTACTGATTACCTCCAACACTTTCTGCTTTCTACAAATTATTCAATCTTCAGAAATTCTCTCATCCACATCAGAGTGTTGTGACCAGCTCTGAGCGAAACATTGTCTGAAGGACAGATTACACTGGGAGATGTGCAGAGTCAATTCGATAGAAATGAACCACTGGTCTCCAGACTCTAAACTGATGTTTATCTAGTGTGGAAACAATATATCAAAAGAGGGTGACGTAATAGAAATTTTAACACCATGAAATTGAAAGCTTTCAATCATAGTATCAAAGTGCTTTACTTGGATTCTTAAAGCACAGGAAGTGGATATTCTGTTTTTAAATATATCTGTCTTTCTCTCTCTGTCTGTTTGTTTGTCTGTCTATCCATCTGACAGTCTGTCTGTCCGTCTGTCTGCCTATCTATCTATCTACCCATCCATCCAAACAACCAAATTTGACAGAGTAATATGGTTTGCCTTCTTTAAAACCATAAGAAATAGGAACGGGAGTAGGCCATTCAGCCCCTTGAGCCTGTTCCATTCAATAGGATCGTAGTTGATCCCACATTCCTCACATCCACTTTCCTGGCCTTTCCCCGCAACTCTTCATTCCCCGACTGACCAAGAGTCTATCTATGTCAGCCTTAAATATGCCCAAGCATGCTGACCACCCCTTACTCACAGCTCTCTGTAGTAAGGAGTTCCAAAGACCCACAACCCTCGGAGAGTCTCTAATTGGTGTCCCTTTATTCTGAGACTATACCCTCTGGTCCTCGACTCTCCCATGAGGGAGAAGCATTCTCTCAAATTGACCCAGATCATTGAGATCACCTCTCATTCTTCTAACCTCCAGTGAGTACACACCAACCTGTTTAGCTTTTGCTCATTGGACAGTCCCTCCATGCCAGGGACTATCCTATGCATTGTCACTAACTCATTTTTGGAACCATCATTAGGCCCTCTTGTCTGCCCCACCATTCAGTAGGAGCTGACATTCCCCGTGTCCACCTTCCAGCCCTTCTCATCTGTCACCCTGAATACCCCGACTGAACAAGAATGCAATCGGTAATTCTTTGCTCAGAATTCGGTCGACACTGTAAATGGTGTGACATCTTGTCCTTATCCAGGTATCCAGTATCTTCACTCTCGATTCCAGGATTAATCTGTTCAATACAAAACATAGAACATTACAGCACAGTAGGCCCTTCACCCTCAATATTGTGCCAACCTGGGAAACCAATCTGAAGCCCATCTAACCTACACTATGATCCATTATCATCCATATGTTTATCCAATGACCATTTAAATGCCCTTAAAGTTGGTGAGTCTACTCCTGTTGCAGGCAGGGTGTTCCACACCCCCTACTACTCTCTGAGTAAAGAAACTACCTCTGACATCTATCCTATATCTATCACCCCTCAATTTGAAGCTATGTACCGTCATGCTAGCCATCACCATCCAAGGAAAAAGGATCTCACTGTCCACCTGGTGTAACCCTCTGGTTATCTTGTGTCTCTCAATTAAGTCACCTCTCAACCTTCTTCTCTCTAATGAAAACAGCATCATGTCCCTCAACCTTTCCTCATAAGACTTTCCTCCATACCAGGCAACACCCTAGTAAATGTCCTCGGAACCCTTTCCAAATCTTCCACATCCTTCTTATAATACGGTGACCAGAACTACACACAATACTCCAACTGCAGCCACACCAGAGATTTGTACAGCTGCAACATGACCTCATGGTTCCAAAGTTCAATCCCTCTACGAATAAAATCTAGCACACCATATGCCTTCTTAACAGAACTATAGTAGCAACTTTGAGGGATCTATGTACATGGACACCGAGATCTCTCTGCTCATTTACACTCCCAAGAATGTTACCATTTGCCCAATAGTCTGCATTCCTGTTACTCCTTCCAAAGTGAATTACCTCAAACTTTTCTGCATTAAACTCTATTTGCCACCTCTCAGCCCAGCTCTGCAACTTATCTATGTCCCTCTGTAACCTACAATCTCCTTTGGCACTATCCACAACTGTACCGACCTTAGTGTCATCCACAAATTTACTAACCCATCCTTCTACGCCCTCATCCAGGTTGTTTATAACAATGACAAACAGCAGTGGACCCAAAACAGAACCTTGCAGTACAGGATGAACATCTCCCATCAACCTTCTTTCAGCTAACCAATTTATGTCAACAATTTTTAAAACTGTTGGTTCATGGGATGTAGGCATTGCTGGCTGGGTCAAGGTTTATTGCCCATCCTGAAATGTCCAGTGAGGGCAGTTAAGAGTCAATCACATTGCTGTGGGGTCTGGAGTCACATGTAAGTCAGACCAAGTAGGGACAGCAGATTTGCTTCCACAAAGGACATTAGTGATTCGGATGAGTTTTTATAACAGTTAGCAATGGATTCATGATCATCATTGCACTCGTAACTTTCTTTGTTTACAAATTTAATCATGTTTTAATTGCTTTAGCATACTAAACATCCAAAAGAAGGAAATATACCTCAGATACAAGATCATTTAAAGTACAGAATGCTCGCAGTTGACACTCGAATTTGAGTAAAATTAGAGTCACTACACAGCCTGACAAGATTGAGGCAGGCCCACATTATCCTACAAAGCCTCATATCATTTTTAAATTAAAAAAAAGGATGCCTGAAAGTATTTTGCTGAATTGTTACCAAACTAGACCAGTTGTGAACTGCGCACACTTTAAAACATGAATATTACCTGGAACACCATACACAGAATGATTTAGAAAAAAAAAGCTTTCAATGAGGTTTTGATTTTTCATTTAGCTCTTAATTCCAGATTTTTATTGATTGAATTTGAATTCCAACATCTGCTGAGGGCAGAGTTTGGACCTGGGTCCCTAGAATGTGACTTGATAATATCATAAGGTGTCACATCACATTGAAAGCTGCTCATTGTATTGCATATTTTGAGGATAAAGTTTTATCAGACCATTGGGCTGCTCTCCCATTAAGAGAGAGAGGTGGCTGGTGGTGGTTCAACATGAGGATCACGTGAGGGGAGAGGTAGAGAAGGAGAGACCTTCATCGTAACCATGGGGATGAAGCCACACTGTTAGCATCAGTCTACACCACACACTGACCATCCAGCCAACTGAGGAGCTAACCAACCCCTGAATTTTCCAGTGCCTCTCGGTTAAGAATTATTTCATGTTTTTTTTTGTTTAATTCCACAGAAGTTGTCAAAGTAAGCTATGCTGGAGACATAAAGAAACGAAGGCCTTGAAACGAATCTGGTATTCTGGGACATCTTCACATCAAAATGGCATTGTGGTCATTATTGCTTTTCATAAATTCAAGTACGTAGTTCTTTAAATGTAGAGTCAGAGAGGTCTACAGCACAGAAAAAGGCCCTTCAGCCCATCATGTGTGTGCCAGTCAAAAACAACCACCCCACTATCTCTAATCCCATTTCTCCAGCACTTGATCCATAGCCTTGGCAACGCAAGTGCTCATCTAAATCCTTCTTCAACATAATGAGGGTTTCTACCTCTCTCCCCCTTACAGGCAGTGAGTTCCAGATTCCCCACCATCCTCTGGGTGAAGAAACGTTTCCTCACACCCCCCTGCAAATTTCCTGCCCCCTGCCTTCATTCTATGGCCCCTCCCCCGATTGCTGAACCCTCCATCAAGGGGGTACGGTTTCTTCCTCTCTCCCCTATCTAAGCCCCATCATTATTTTAGACATCTCAGTCATGTCCCCCCTCTCTCAATCTCCTCTGGTCTGAGGAAAACAAGCCTTGTCTGTCCAATCTTTCTCCATCCTTGAAACTCTCCGGCCCCCCCACGGTAACATCCTGGTAAATCTCCCTGTACACCCTCTCCCAGTGCTATCCCATCCCTCCGAGAATGTGGATTCCAGAACGGCACACAATATTTTTTTGCTGTATGACTGAACAAACTCTTTTTTTTATCTGTTTGTACTCATTTGTAACCTTGTTACTGATGATTCATTCATTCATTATGTTTGAAGTTGTTCAAAAATGAACCACCTGATGAAGGAGCGTCGCTCCGAAAGCTAGTGCTTCCAATTAAACCGGTTGGACTATAACCTGGTGTTGTGTGATTTTTAATCTCAAAAATGAAAGCATTCCCATCTATGCAAGGAAGTAAATGCTTAATGCCTTCAGTAGGATGAGTAGAGGCAGAGACTATTTTCCAAATGGGGAAAGGCTTCGGAAATTTGAAGCACAAAGGGAATTGGGAGTCTGAGTTCAGGATTCCCTTCAGGTTCACAGGCAGATTCAGTTGGCAGTGAGGAAGGTAAATGTGACGTTAGCATTCATCTCGAGAGGGTTAGAATACAAGAGCAGGGATGTCCTGCTGAGGTTGTATAAGGCTCTGGTCAGACCACATTTGGAATATTGTGAGCAGTGTTGGGCACCGTATCAAAGGAAGGCCGTGCTGGTCTTGGACGGGGTCCAGAGGGGGTTTACAGGAAAGATCCTGGGGATGAAGAATGCGTCATATAAAGAGAGGTTGAAGACTCTGGGTCTGTACACCATGGAGTTTAGAAGGATGAGGTGCAATCTGATTGAAACTTATAAAATATTGAGAGGCCTTTTTATTTTGCAATTTATAATCTTTCTCATACTGCATTGCTCACACTATGAGGAGATACTAAAATACGAAAGGTGAGGTGTGGGGACAGTGTACAAACGGTGCATGTGATATTCAAGACCATTAGATTTCGGAGCAGAATTCAACCATTCGGCCCAGTGACTCTGCTCTACCATTTGATGGCGGCTGATGTTTCTCAACCCCATTCTCCTGCCTTCTCCCTGTAACCCTTGATCCCCTTATCAATCAAAAACTTATCTAACTCTGTCTTCAATACACTCATTAGCCTCTACAGCCTTTTACAGCAATCAGTTCCACAGATTCACCATCATCTGGCTGAAGAAATTCCTCCTCATCTCAGTCCTAAAGGATCGTCCCCTCACTCTGAGGCTGTGCCCTTGGGTCCCAATCTCTCCTACTCATGGAAATATTTTCTCCATGTCCTCCCCATCCAGGCCCCCCAGATGAACAATACCCATGAAATTATATTATTACAGTCAATCATTTATACTTCGATCAACAGCTCGGGCTCATGTGGTAATCAAAGCCTGTTTTCATTGTCTTACAGTTCATTTGATGGTTCTGAAGTGCCAAGCTTCAACAGGTAAGAACACCTTTTAATTTCGAATGCATGTGAGCGAAAGATTAATTGGAATGGAGGCTCATTTTGTACCTTTAAAACAAAAAGCAAAGAAAATTATAGCACAGGAACAGGGCCCTTCGGCCCTCCAAGCCTGTGCTGATCCAGATCCTCTATCTAAACATGTCACCTATTTTCAAAGGATCTGTATCCCTCTGCTCCCTGCCCATTAATGTATCTTTCTAGATACATCTTTAATGATGCTATGGTGCCCGCCTCTACCACCTCCGCTGGCAATGTGTTCCAGGCACCCACCACCCCTTTCCGCACATATCTCCCTGAAACTTTTCCCCTCTCACCTTGACCTGGGGATTCCTAGAAATTGAGTCCCTCACTCTGAGGAAACCCTTCTAGCTATCCATCATGTCTAAACCTCTCATGACTTTGGAGATTCACTGAGTAAGTCCCATCCTGGTTTGTCTGACAATGCAACACCTCATATTTATCTATCTGCCATTCCTTGGCCCACTGGCCCAAGTTCCCATTGTACTCTTCGATAACCTTCTTCTCTGCCCGCTATATCACCCAGAACATTGTTCAATGATAAATATTTCCTAAAGAACTGAAATTAATTATTGCATTTGGCCAACTGTCTATCTGTTGTATGGGATGACCTATTTTAGCAGGAACTGCTTAGAAATCTATAAAATTTCAGTTGTGGCCCATTCTTTATGAGTCAGTTTGATCTTTGTGCATCTTTCAATCTCATTTCCACGATTGTGTGGGATTTTCCGCTGTTTGGAGACTCATAATAGTCTATAGGCCAGAAAATGGCCCTTCAGCCCATCAAGTCTGCACCTATCAAGAGCAACCACCTCACTATCCTGTAGTCTCACTATCCCAGGAGTTGGCCCCATAGCCTTGTCTGCTTTAGCATCACACAAGCACATCTGCTTCTGACGTTCAATGTTGTTACCATCACTGAGCCCCCACTATCGAGATTCTGGGGGTTACCTTTGAGAGAATCGAGCCATAACCTGTTAACATTTACTGGCAGTACCATCCCTGAATCACCACCTCCACCCCTCCCCCCACTCCCTGCCTCACTATCAACATTCTGAGGGTTACAACTGGGAAAGAATCTCACCATTGCCCCTTTACACTCAACTGTGTTACCATGACTGAATTGCCTACTATTAGTACCCTGGGAGTTACCATCGAGAGAGAATCTAAACTTCGTGCCCTTGACATTCAATAGCATTATCATTTCTGAATCCCCCACTGTCAAATTCTTGGGAGTTATCATTGAGAGAGAATCTAACCATCATCCCCTTGGTGCTCAATGCTGTCACCATCTTAGAATCCCCCCCAATAGCAACATCCTTGGGATTACCTTTGAGAGAGAATCTAAACACTCAATGTGATGAGGATTTCTGCCTCTCCCACCCTTACAGGTAATGAGTTCCAGATTCCCCACCACCCTCTGGTTGGAGAAGGCTTTCCTCACATCCCCTCTAATCCCCCGATCCCTTACCTTTAATCTATTCCACTTCTCCCCAGCCTTTAACATTGTTGCCTCTATCAAGGGAGCAAGGTTTCTTCCTGACCACCCTATCATTACCCCCTCAACATTTTATACACCTTAACGAGGCAGCGTCTGCTATTTGTTCAGGTAATGTTCATTTTCAGTGAATTTTGTTAGGCTTCCCACCTGAGGTGACGTGACATATCGTTGCGAAGAATAATGGTGAGTTAGCCATTTTTGCCATCATGGGTCTTAAGGACCAAAAAGGAATTTTACTGACATCTCATCAGAGACTGAACCAGTCCGTTTCATAACTCTCTTATACTTGTTTCTCTGATACACCCTAAGTGCTTGACCAACTCCATTCCAATTCCAGCTTTCCTTTTGTCTCTGGTTAAACCCAATTCTCACCTGGATGTAGGTTTGCTCACTGAGCTGAAAGGTTTGTTCTCAGACATTTAATCACCATACTAGGTAACATCATCAGTGAGCCTCCAGTGAAGCGCTGGTGGTGTGTCCCGCTTTCTATTTATGTGTTAGGTTTCTTTGCGTTGATTATGTCATTTCCTGTGGTGATGCCACTTCCTGTTCTTTTTCTCAGAGTATGGTAGATAGGGTCTGAATCGATGTGTTTATTGATAGAGTTCCTGTTGGAATGCCATTCTTCAAGGAATTCTCGTGTGTGTCTCTGTTTGGCTTGTCCTAGGATGGATGTGTTGTCCCAATATAGGGTTCCCAGCAGAAGCAGGAATACAGAGATGAGAAAAAAACAGCTCTCTCAACCATCCAACCCAAACTTTGGGTCCTATGTGGTCAACATCTTTTTCACCAAGAAACAAAACAAATTAGAGGAAACCTACAACACTATCAATAATGCCCTTACTGGCATAAAATTCACTAAAAAACAACAAACTGCCATTCCTAGATGTCACAGTAGAGCGAACAGCCAATGGGGAACTTCAAACCAGCGACTACAGGAAAACAACACATACAGACCAAATACGTAACTACAGAAGCAGTCATCCTAACCCCCACAAACATGCAGTAGGACATTATTGCAACAAGCCATCACACAGTGCAGCACCAAGGCACTATGAAGAGCAGAATAGAAATACCTATATAGCGTATTCAAGAAGGACAGGTACCCAATAAACACAGTCCACTGATGCCTCAGCAACAAACCCAAACAGCAGACTCAACATGCCCAGGAACCCTCGCCACTCTCCCCTACATCAAAGATATCTCTGAAATGACTTCTAGACTACTCAGACCCCTTGGCATCATGGCAGCTCACAAATCTACCAACACACTAAAACAGTGGCTAATGAACTTAAAAGACCCTATACAAACAACAAATGAAATGAATGTCATTTTACAAAATACTTTGCAAGAACTGTAACAAACACTACATCAGACAAACAAGCAGAAAACTAGCCACCAGGGTGCACGAACACCAACTAGCCACCAAAAGACATGACCCACTATTATTAGTTTCCTTGCATACAGATGAGGAAGGACATCTCCTGTGATCTTCCATACCCCAAATCTGTTCAAATCTGTCCAAATCTCCGATTTGATCAGTCTAAACCTGTCCAAATCTCGGACCCGAGCCACCAAATTGTTATGACACAGAGGTGAACGCCTCTGTTAATTAAATCAAACACCCAGAAAAGCTCATTTCGCCTCATAATCTATTCAAGGATGAGTGACAGAGAACCCCCAAACTCCACTATTTAAAGAAAATTACATCATTTATTTTTGAACTCCACCAGTGAACATTAAACGACTGTTCGTTTAAACTGCTTATAATCTGCCTCCAACTCTATAACAAATGCTGTTCCAAATAAACACTTATTAAAAATACATCAACTTAATTTCAAAATCACACAGCCGCTGTCGACTTTTGTGTCTTTCTTCTTCTGGCTGAGGATCTCCCTAGGTCATCTCCTTTCCTTTTACTGCAAATACATTTCATATGAAAAGGTAGCTTTGATAGAGAGTGTTCCTAGTTTCTTGGACAGCAAGAGATGAGGTCTCTATGCATTTCCGTCTCATCAGCAATTGCTCTCTGACCAATTAACTGATTGGTTAAATTCAAATTGTCGTCAAAACAGCAACCAAAACTCAGGTATCCATTTCACAGCTGAATGTTACATATTTTCAATTTTACAGTCCACTCCTTGACTGCCATCTAGTCATGTGCACAGGTGCTTGTAATCTCTCAGTTCAAAACTGCAATTTCTCTCTTAAAAGTAAGTTCACACCTTCAATTTCACAACACAAGCATGCCTCTAAATCCTTCTTCAATGTGATGAAAGTTTCTGCCCCTCCCACCCCCACAGGCAGAGAGTTCTAGATTCCCCACTACCCTCTTTCCTCACATCTTCCTCAAAACCTCCTGCTCCTTACCTTCGATCTGTGCCCCTTCCCTGGGGTCATTGATCCCTACATCAAGGGGTAAGGTTTCTTCCTGTCTCCCCTATCTATGCTCCCTCCTCATTTTATGTATCACAATCATGTCCCCCCTCTCTCTCAATCTCCTTTGCTCGGAGAAAAACAACCCCAGTCTGTCCAATCTCTCCCCGTCACTGAAACACTCCAGACCCCATGGTAACTTCCTGGTAAATCTCCCTCTGCACCCTCACCCAGTGCTATCCCTTCCCTCCTAGAATATGGATTCCTGAACTGCACAGACTACTCTCACTGTGTGGCCGAACCAATGTTTTAGACAGTTCCATCATCGTGCCCCTGCTCTTAAACTCTCAGGTAATAAAGTCAAGTATTCCGCCATAAACCTTGTTAGAGTCATAGAGTCATAGAGATGTACAGTATGGAAACAGACTCTTCGGTCCAACCTGTCCATGCCGACCAGATAGCCCAACCCAATCTAGTCCCACCTGCCAGCACCTGGCCCATATCCCTCCAAACCCTTCCTATTCATATACCCATCCAAATGCCTCTTAAATGTTGTAATTGTACCAGTCTCCACCACATCCTCTGGCAGCTCATTCCATACACGTACCACCCTCTGTGTGAAAAAGTTGCCCCATAGGTCTCTTTTATATCTTTCCCTCTCTCCCTAAACCTATGCCCTCTAGTTCTGCACTCCCCGACCCCAGGGAAAAGGCTTTCTCTAGTTATCCTGTCCATGCCTCTCAAAATTTTGTAAACCTCTGTAAGATCACCCCTCAGTCTCCGACGGTCCAGGGAATACAGCCCCAGCCTGTTCAGCCTCTCCCTGTAGTTCAAATCCTCCAACCCTAGCAACATCTTTGTAAATCTTTTCTGAACCCTTTCACGTTTCACAACATCTTCCGATAGGAAGAACAGAATTGCACGCAATATTACAACAGAAGCCTAACCAATGTCTTGTACAGCCACAACATGACCTCCCAACTCCTGTACTCAATACTCTGACCAATAAAGGAAAGCATACCAAATGCCTTCTTCACTATCCTATCTACCTGCGACTCCACTTTCAAGGAGCTATGAACCTGCACTCCAAGGTCTCTTTATTCAGCAACACTCCCTAGGACCTTACCAATAAATGTATAAGTCCTGCTAAGATTTGCTTCCCCAAAATGCAGCACCTCGCATTTATCTGAATTAAAATCCATCTGCCACGTCTCAGCCCATTGGCCCATCAGATCAAGATCCTGTTGTAATCTGAGGTAACCTTCTTCGCTGTCCACTACACCTCCAATTTTGGTGCCATCTGCAAACTTACTAACTGTACCTCTTATGCTCACATCCAAACCATTCATATAAATGACGAAAAGTAGAGGACCCAGCACCAATCCTTGTGGCACTCCACTGGTCACAGGCCTCCAGTCTGAAAAACAACCCTCCCTCACCACCCTCTGTCTTCTACCTTTGAGCCAGTTCTGTATCCAAATGGCTAGTTCTCTCTGTATTCCATGAGATCTAACCTTGATAATCAGTCTCCCATGGGGAACCTTGTCGAATGCCTTACTGAAGTCCATATAGATCACATCTACTGCTCTGCCCTCATCAATCCTCTTTGTTACTTCTTCAAATAATTCAATCAAGTTTGTGAGACATGATTTCCCACACACAAAGCCATGTTGACTATCCCGAATCAGTCCTTGCCTTTTACATGTACATGTACAGTCCTTGCCAAATACATGTACATCCTGTTCCTCAGGATTCCCTCCAACAACTTGCCCACCACTGAGGTCAGGCTCACTGGTCTAAAGTACCCTGGCTTGTCCTTACCATCCTTCTTAAACAGTGATACCATGTTAGCCAACCTCCAGTCTTCCGGCACCTCACCTGTGACTATAGATGATACAAATATCTCAGCAAGCGGCCCAGCAATCACTTCTCTAGCTTCCCACAGAGTTCTCGGGTACACCTGATCAGGTCCTGGGGATTTATTCATCTTTATGCGTTTCAAGACATCCATCACTTCCTTCTCTGTAATATGGACAGTCTGCAAGGTGTCACCATTTCGCTACTTTCTATATCTTCCATATCCTTTTGTACAGTAAATACTGATGCGATTAACCACTTTTTCCACCTGTATACCTTAATGTGTAACTAATCTCTCTGTCCCTCAGTGCTTCCCAGGGTCCTAGTGTCCATCATCTTTACCTTTGCCTTGTTTCTCCTGCCCAAGTCCATCACACCACAATGCAAGATTTCTGCAGGAAGCAAGCTGAGGGTAAAACCACGGGGGAGACAAAGATTTTGGATCTGTTCACTACACCCAGTGGTAGAAGCCCCTTTGGAGGATGATTGATTGTCTGTGACCTCTTGTGCCCTTCAGAAACTGTCCGAATGCGTTTGGCTGATGGTGGAGGACCGTGCTCCGGCAGAGTGGAACTCCTTATCAACGGCACTTGGGGCGCAGTTTGTGACGATGACTGGGACCTGCTCGATGCAAACGTTGCCTGCAAGCAGATGGCATGTGGGGCAGCCAGACTGGCCCCTCATGGGGCCCATTTCGGAGCCACTGCTGCCCCCTTTTGGCTGGATGATGTTGAGTGCAGAGGCACTGAGTCTAACCTAATCCAGTGCCCTGCAAACACTTTGGGAAAACACAACTGTGGCTCTGGCGAGGCAGCGTCTGTCATCTGCACAGGTAAGGTCACTTTGAATGCAAACTGTAACTCCTGGGGTGTCACAGGGTTCACTTCCCGGACCTCAACTATTTACAATTTAGATAAACAATCTTCAAGTCGGGACAGGGTGTAACGTAGCAACATTCACGGTTGATACTAAAATACGTGGGATCGCAGGCTGTGATGTGGAGATAAAGAGTTTACAGATGGATATTGTTCGGCTGGGCAAATGGGTCAGAGTCTGGCAGATTAAATTTAATGTGGATAAATGTGAGGTTGGCCAGAAAAATAAAAGAGCACCTTGTTATTGAAATGGGAAGCAGATCAAACACAGAGGGATCAGGGTGCCCTTGTTAATGCGTCGCAGATAGTGGGTATGCAGGGACAGCAAATAATAAAGGCGAATGGGAATCTGGCATTCAATGCAAAATTCAATGGATTATAGAAGTAAAAACAATGTAGTTACAGTTTTATAAGGTGTTGCTGACACGACATTTGGAATATTGTGTCCAGTTTTGGTCTCCTTATTTGAAGAAGGATATGGTGGCACTGGAGGCAGTTCAGAGGAGGGCCATAGGTTGATTCCAGGGGTGACAGGGCTGTCGTACTATAAGCTTGGGCTTATAGTCATTGAACTTCAGAGAATGAGGGGGGATCTGATTGAGGTGCCACATATAAAATGCTAAAGTGGATTGATAAGGTGAATGTTGAACAGATGTTCCCCTGTGTGGAACGGTCTTGAAGAAAAAGTCATAGGCACAGAGGGAGAGGAGGTAAGCTCAAAACTGAGATGAAGAGAAACTATTTCTCTCAGAAAACTGTGAATCTGTGGAGCTCACTGCCCCTGAGTGCAATGGAGGCAGAATCCACCGACAGATTTAAAAAAGAAATAGATACATTTCCAATGCAAGGCAAGACAAAAGGCTATGAGGAGGAGGCAAGGAAGTGATGTTGAAACCTGAGGTTGACCCATGCTGAATGTCGACTCCTCTTGCCAACTCCCCTTGCCCTTCTGATGCTGCTTGACCTGCTCTGCTTTTTCCAGCTCCACATTTTATCGACTCTGACTTTTCAACATCTTCATTCCTCATTATCTCCATGAAACCAGGATTAGATCAGCCATGATCATGTTAAATGGCTGAGTGGATTTGGAGGGCTGAATTGCCTACTCCCGCTCCTAATTCCTAAGCTCCCACGAATGCTTCCCTACTGGGAAGTCAAACAGAAGGACCTTTCATGTGGATTTTAATTTTACAATAAAAAAACAAAGTTTCTTTGAAATGCTGCGCCATTAAAATGATACAGCGTTGAAGGGGTTGTGTTGTCCATGCTGATACAAGGACACCCTTTCTAATCCCATTTCCCTGTATACCGTCCATAGCCCTGCAGCTTATAGTACATATGGTGTGCATCCAGATACTTTTAAAAGAGTTTAAGGTCAATGCCTCCATGACCAACTCAGGCAGTGAATGCCAGACACACATCACTCTCTGCATAAAGGATGTTTCTCCCCAGGTTCCTTCTGTTACTTAGCTTGAATTAATTTTTTTTAGATTAGATTACAGTGTGGAAACAGGCCCTTCGGCCCAACAAGTCCACTCCGACCCGCCGAAGCGCAACCCATCCATACCCCTACATTTACCCCTTACCTAACACTACGGGCAATTTAGCATGGCCAATTCACCTGACCTGCACATCTTTGGACTGTGGGAGGAAACCGGAGCACCTGGAGGAAACCCACGCAGACACGGGGAGAACGTGCAAACTCCACACAGTCAGTCGCCTGAGGCGGGAATTGAACCCGGGTCTCAGGCGCTGTGAGGCAGCAGTGCTAACCACTGTGCCACCGTGCCGCCCACCTCCATCCACCAAGGATTTTGATCTCTCCGCCAAGGGAAACAGGTTCCTCCTCTCTACTCTATCTCTATCGCCCTGCACAATTTTGTATACTGCAGTAACAAAGAGGATTGCTGAGGGCAGAGCGGTGGATGTGATCTATATGGACTTCAGTAAGGTGTTCGACAAGGTTCCCCATGGGAGATAGATTAGCAAAGTTAGATCTCATTGTTTACAGGGAGAACTAGCCATTTGGATACAGAACTGGCTCAAAGGTAGAAGACATAGGGTGGTGGTGGAGGGTTGTTTTTCAGACTGGAGGCCTGTGACCAATGGAGTGCCACAAAGATTGGTGCTGGGTCCACTACTTTTTGTCATTTACATAAATGATTTGGATGCAAACATAAGAGGTACAGTTAGTAAGTTTGCAGATGACAGCAAAATTGGAGGTGTAATGGACAGTGAAGAGGGTCACCTCAGATTACAACAGGATCTGGACTAGATGGGCCAATGGGCTGAGAAGTGGCAGATGGAGTTTAATTCAGATAAATGCAAGGTGCTGCATTTTGGGAAAGCAAATCTTAGCAGGACTTACACACTTAATGGTAAGGTCCTAGGGAGTGTTGCTGAACAAAGAGACCTTGGAGTGCAGGTTCATAGCTCCTTGAAAGTGGAGTCACAGGTCGATAGGATAGTGAAGAAAAGCGTTTGGTATGCTTTCCTTTATTGGTCAGAGTATTGAGTACAGAAGTTGGGAGGTCATGTTGCGGCTGTACAGGACATTGGTTAGGCCACTGTTGGAATATTGTGTGCAATTCTGGTCTCCTTCCTATCGGAAAGATGTTGTGAAACTTGAAAGGGTTCAGAAAAGATTTACAAAGATGTTGCTAGGGTTGGAGGATCTGAGCTATAGGGAGAGGCTGAACAGGCTGAGGCTGTTTTCCCTGGAGCGTCGGAGGCTGAGGGGTGACCTTATAGAGGTTTACAAAATTATGAGGGGCATGGATAGGATAAATAGACAAAGTCTTTTCCCTGGGGTTGGGGAGTCCAGAACTAGAGGGCATAGGTTTAGGGTGAGAGGGGAAAGATATAAAAGAGACCTAAAGGGCAACTTTTTCACGCAGAGGGTGGTACGTGTATGGAATGAGCTGCCAGAAGATGTGGTGGAGGCTGGTACAATTGCAACATTTAAGAGGCATTTGGATGGGTATATGAGTAGGAAGGGTTTGGAGGAATATGGGCCAGTTGCTGGCAGGTGGAACTAGATTGGGTTGGGATATCTGGTCGGCATGGACGTTTTGGACTGAAGGGTCTGTTTCCATGCTGTACATCTCTATGACTCTATGAATCTATGCCCAGCCTTAGAGGCTGGGGGGTGACTTTATAGAGATTTATGAAATAATGGGGGGCAGAGATAAGATGAATCGTCAAAGTCTTTCCTCCACACATTTTGAGCCCAGTGACCCTTCTTCAAGACTGATGCCTGTTAGGAAAAGATGGTACATGTGCTGATGACAGGGTAGGTGGAGGGGAAAGGGGTGAGCAGATAGGTGGGGACAGAGGCCAGAGAGAGAGAGAGAGAGAGAGAGAGAGAGATAGAAAGTTAGACGACAGAGTGATAGTTGATAGTAAGTCCAGGGAAGAGGAAAAGCTGGTAATAGGGACAATGAGTAGGTGAGAATGTGCTGTAAGCAACTGATGTTGTGACAGGGTCTGGGCTGTGAGGGTTTGGTAAGGCACATGGAAGCAGGTGTATCAGGCTGTGAAATGATTGAACTCAATATTGAATCCTGAAGTCTGCAGGGTACCCTAGTGGGAGATGAGAAGCTGTTCTGTGAACTTCACTGGAGAATTGGAGCAAGACGCTGAAGGGTGTTGGGGGGGGGGGGATTGCAGTGGAGCATGTTTCAGTTTTATTTTAATTGGTCCCAGCTCCTTTCTCACACAGCTTCACATTTTCTGCGATCTTGATATCGTGTGCAAGTGGAACGAGCTGGGCAGCTCTTTCGAGTGCTGGCAGAGACACGATGGGTCACATGGGTTCCTTTTGTAAAATTCGGTGATTCTACACTGCGTGGAGCAAAAGGGCTGCTCAGCATTATTGCAAGTGAGGGTTTTATCTGAGCAACTAACACATCAGTGGGAATTTGTCAAAACTGATCAAAGTGTGTCTGGACCAGAACAAACCCCCTCAGAATATATTAAGAAGATAGTCTAGCCTCCAAGTTTCTTCTTATTTCGAAGGGAAGTGACAGACATTGTGTTCCAGAAACACTTTGGTTGGTCAAATTACCAGTCTTGAAGTGGAAGACACTTTATTCATACATGACAGTTAAATTACAACACAACAAAGAAGAAATTGGAATAACTTAACTCTATTGGAAAACTTAACAAAATAATTGATTATTCAACTACTATACAGTAACTGTTCTGATATAGTAACATCCCATAAACACACCCCTGGCAAAGGCAAATAAGTTGTCTCACAGGCAGCTCCCCAGACCAGGAAAAAAAACATCAAGAGAAAACTCTCAGAGAGAGAGAGTAGCAGGGAGAAATGTACTGCAATTTCCAAACCCACTTTCAAAGTCCTAGTAACTGCCACTGAAAACTAAAACCAAAAGCCTTGTTTCTAAGGAGCTTCACCCCACCCAGTTAGGATGCTTCTATTGTTCCAAATTTTTAAAAAATCCCAAGGTCTCACAAGCTGTTTACCTTCTTGGTTCTCAGTCGACTGATCTACTCTCTTAACCTTTCTTCATAAAAAAGGACAAAAATACATCTCTTAATGCTATAGTATCGACACGTAAGTGACCCTGTATTTACTTTTCTCTCCCACAGAACAATTCCAGGTCAGAATTGTGGATGGAGACAATAAGTGTTCGGGGAGAGTGGAAGTCTTTTACAAAGCAACATGGGGCACAGTCTGCGATGATGATTGGGATCTAAGTGATGCTCAGGTTGTCTGCACCGAGTTGAGTTGTGGGTTCGCCCACGAGGCGCCCAGAAGTGCCAAATTTGGGGAAGGCCTATCATCGATTTGGCTGGACTCTGTCCAATGCAATGGATCTGAATCAAACCTCTGGCAGTGCCAGTCAAGCGCCCTGGGTCAGCATGACTGCCAACACAGTGAGGATGCATCTGTAATCTGCTCCAGTAAGTATTCCAGCCATTTCCCTGCGGGATCAGTATTTCCTACGGGAAAGGGCATTGATCAGTTTGTTTTATTTATTATTGTCACATGTACCAAGATGCAGTGAAAAGCATTATACTGTGTGCTATTCAGACTAATTTTATTTTGTGTTTATTCACTCATGGGATAATAATGCTGAGCATCCCTTTTGCTCTGGCCAGCCCAGCATTTATTGCCCATGCCTAATTGCCCAGAGGGCAGTTAATAGTCAACCGCATTGGTGTGGGTCTGGAGTCATATGGAGGCCAGACCAGGTAAGGACAGCAGTTTCCGTCCCTAAAGGACATTAATGAACCAGGTGGGGTTTTCCCCTAAAATCGACAGTGGATTCATGGTCATCATTTCGACTCTTAATTCCAGATTTGTTTTAAAAAACTGAATGCATGCTCCATCATCTACCATGGCAGGATCTGAATCCAGGTCCCCAGAACATCTCTAGCATGATAGTGCGGTGATATTACCATTAGGCCACTGCCTCACCCCATCATATATGATATAAGTACATCAGAATAATGGAAAAGGATATTACAGCTACAGTGAAGTTGCAGAGAAAGATCAACTGTAAAATATGAGAGGTTTGATCAATTATCTGATAACATCGGAGAAGAAGCTAATCTTGAATCTGAAGGGCTGTGTTCTGAAGCTTTTGTATCTTCTGCCTGATGGAAGAGAGTGGAAGAGAGTATAACTGGGTGGGAGGGGTCTGTGGTTATGTTGGCTGCTTTCCTGAGGCTGCGGGAAGGGTAGTCACAGTCAATGGACGGAAGGCTGGTTTCCATCATGGACTGGGCTGTGTTCACAACACTTTGTAATCTCTCACAGTTAAATTCAATGATTTTTAAGAAAATCTGGAATTAAGAGTCTAACGGATGTGATTGCACTGGAAGGGAATGCAGAGGAGATTCACCACGATGTTGCCTGGGAAGGAGCAGTTCAGTGATGAAGAGAGGCTGGATAAACGCAAGCTGTTTTATTTTGGAATGGAGAAGGTTGAGGGGGTGAACCTGATAGAGGTGTGTAAGATTATGAGGGGCATGGACAAGGGGCGGTGGGGGTGGGGGGAGTAGGAAGCAACTGTTCCCCTTAGTCGAAGGGTCAATAACAAAGGGGACATCATTTTAAAATGAATGTACTCTCTGGGATGAGTACTTGAAGTGTCATAACATGGAAGGCTATGGGCCTGTTGCTGGGAAAGTGGATGAGCGTAGATTTGGTGGGAAAGACTCAATGGGCTGAAGGGCCTCTCTGCACAGTACAATCCATGATTCTATTTATTGCAGCTTTGTCAGGTACAGACCTGATAGTCTGAAGGGCCTACTGTGTACTGTGTCATCTGAGGATCCTACAGTAAATCAGGTTGGTGGGCTGAAGAGCCTACTGTGTACACAGAACATAGAACATTACAGCGCAGTACAGGCCCTTCAGCCCTCGATGTTGTGCTGACCTGTCATACTAATCTGAAGCCCATCCCACCTACACTATTCCATGTACGTCCATATGCCTGTCCAATGACGACTTAAATGCACTTAAACTTGGTGAATCTACTACCATTGCAGGCAAAGCATTCCATACCCTTACTACTCTCTGAGTAAAGAAACTACCTCTGACATCTGTCTTATACCTATCTCCCCTCACTTTAAAGTTGTGTCCCCTCGTGTTTGCCATCCCCATACTTGGAAAAAGGCTCTCCCTGTCCACCCTATCTAACCCTTTGATTATCTTTTATGTCTCTATTAAGTCGCCTCTCAAACTTCTTCTCTCTAACGAGAACAGCCTCAAGGCCCTCAGCCTTTCCTTGTAAGACATTCCTTCCATACCAGGCAACATCCTAGTAAATCTTCTCTGCATCCTTTCCAAAGCTTCCGCATCCTTCTTATAATGCGGTGACCAGAACTGTACACAATACTCCAAGTGTGGCCGTACCAGAGCTTTGTACAGCGCCATCTTTGCTTTGTACTGTACCATCTGATGATCCCACAGTAAATCAGGTTGATGGGCTGAAGGGCCTACTGCATACTGTGTCAGCTGAGGATCCCACAGTAAATCAGATTGATGGGCTGAAGGTCAGTGAAAGTTTGATGAGGCCTGTTGAACAGTCAGCATAATTCCCTGTACTGAGGGATCTCAGGTCACTTACCGAAGCAGTTAGGGAATTCCAACACTTCCTGAGGAAGTGGTGAGTGTGAATACAATTACAGCATTTCGAAGACATTTGGATCAGTACATGGAAAGGAAAGGTTTGGAGGGATGTGTGCCAGGAGAAAGCAAGTGGGACTAGTTTAGTTTGGGATTATGTTCGAACATGGACTGGTTAGCCCGAAGGCTCTGTTACCGTGCTGTATGACTCCATAACAAAGCCAGAGGGATAAGGGTGGGCGTGTGGGAAAATTGAAAGTTACACACTTGGTACAGTCATATCAGGAAGTCAAACTGAAGCCTTGAAGAGCATCCATGGGCTATTGGGGGAGAACATGTTACCACGTTTAGTTTCTTGGTCAAACATCTACTGTTTGAGCTTCATAAATTTGTGTGTCGTCAATGACAGGTGAAAAATGTGTTGCAGGAAAAGTGCAGCAGGTCAGGCAGCATTCAAGGAGCAGGAGAATCGACCTTTGAAGAAGGGCTTATGCCCGAAACGTCGATTCTCCTGCCCCTTGGATGCTTCCGGACCTGCTGCGCTTTTCTAGCAACACCTTTTTCAGCTCTGATCTCCAGCATCTGCAGTCCTCACTTTCTCCTCGTCAATGATAGGGCCAATTAAGTATGTAAAAGCTTTGTGTAGAATTTAGAACATCAAGTAGTGATCTGATCAAAGATATTAACAGGAAGACATTGGGTTGAGAAAGACAAGCTATTTCCATTAGTTGGGTGTTCGATAACTAGACAGGGTACAGTCTGAGAATGAGGGCCAGACAATCTCGGAGAGATGTTCGGAAACATTTCCACGCACAGAGGGTGCAGGAGGTTTTCAGCTGCCTTCCACAAATGGCAGTGGATGTGGATTCAATGTTAGTTTTTGATCTGTGAAGCAAAGGCGTTAAGGAGTTAGGGGGCCAAAGGTAGGTCACAAACAGCCAGGATCTCACTGCACAGACATGAGGGGCTGAATGGCCTACTTCCATCTTCCCGTGCCGACAATGTGTGGAGCAGGAGACAGAGCGATAAAGTGCTCCACTGTGGGTGACTGCGGTGCTCCATTTAAACAGTGTGATATATTCACCCCAGCAAAATTGAGCCTGTGTGTTCCTCAATTCATTTAGAAGCAGCTGTGGTCGAGTTGATATGATACAGCGAAAGTCAAAGAACGGCAGATGGCTCAAAATAGAGTTGGATATTCTGGTTTCACATGCAGTAACCTTGACTGTCTGTGTCAGTTCTGAGTGGGAGATAATGCCAGTATATTGTTTTACATTTATCTGCAGATCACCCACCAAAGCCCATTTTGTCGCTTGACATGAAACGTGAAATCTTCACACCAATGGACACACTCCAATTAAAATGTACTACTCGGAGTTATTATGTGGGGAGTACCTTTTATTTGAAGAAAACAGGAGACAGTTCCTTTGGTGCCACTCAAACCGCTCCCGAAGGGGCGTATAGCATGATCTTCTTCATCCACGATATGGATCTGAGCCACAGTGGGAACTACACCTGTCACTATCAAACAAACAGATCAGGATCGCCTCGAAACTCAAGCAGCAGTGACTCTGTGAAGGTGGTCGTCACAGGTAAGTAAGGGAGAGTGACCAACAGAAACACACTGTCCACTGTCACAATCCATCAGTCCCATCAAACCATCCCCAGCGTCCTGTTCTGTGCCACATTGCAATCAGGAAACAAGCTTTGTCGCTTTGTGACATGATAAACAAAACCAGAAATTGCTGGAAAAACTCAGTTGGTCTGGCAGCATCTGTGTGGAGAGAGCAGAGTTAATATTCGAGCCCAGTGACCACACTTGCGAATTTTGGTTTTATTTATTGTTGTCAAATATACCGAGATACAGTGAAAAGTGTTGTTTCCCATGCTCTACAGGCAGATTGTACTGTACAGAGTCAGGATACAGAGAAGGTGCAAGGAGAGTCATTAACATTTGGGAGGTCCATTCATAAGTCTGATAACAACGGGGAAGAAGCTGTTCTTGAATCTGTTCATACTTGTGTACCAGCCTTTATATCGTCTGCCTGATGGAAGAGGGTGGAGTAGAGTACAACTGGTATGGGAGGGGTCTTTGATTATATTGACGGATTCCCCAAGTCAGTGGGAAGTATAGTTGTAGCTGAAAATGTGTTGCTGGAAAAGCGCAGCAGGTCAGGCAGCATCCAGGGAACAGGAGAATCGACGTTTCGGGCATAAGCCCTTATGCCCGAAACGTCGATTCTCCTGTTCCCTGGATGCTGCCTGACCTGCTGCGCTTTTCCAGCAACACATTTTCAGCTCTGATCCCCAGCATCTGCAGACCTCACTTTCTCCCAGAAGTATAGTTGTGGTCAATGGAAGGAAGGCTGTTTGGTGTGATGGATTGGGCTGTGTTTGTGACTCTCTGTAGTTTCTTGCGGTCTTGGGAAAGCTGTCATACCGAGCTGTGATGCATCCAGACAGAATGCTTTCCATGATGCATCTATAAAAATGGGTAAGAGTCATTGTGGACATGCTGAAAATCCTGAGCCTCCTGAGGAAGGAGAGGCATTGGTGCATTTTGTCATGACAAGATTGTAGCGAGGAAAATGTTGGCGTACTTCGGGGGAAGGAGGGGGAGATGGAGGCCAGGGAGAGGAAATGACCATTGGGCAGATATAGGACAGAATAATGTCAGCCTGGGAGGGTGAACTGTTGCTAATGGGGACCAGAATGAGTTGTTTGTGGTATCAGTCCACCTGATATCTGGGGATGAGGCTATGGAGTTGGGAGAAGGTGTCTCATACCTTAAAATTGTTGAATTAGACATTGAGTCCAGAAGGTGACAGAGTTCCCAAGTGGAAAATGAGATGTGACTCTTGGAGCTTGTACTGAGTTTCCCTGGAACTCTGCAACAAGCCTGAGACAGAGATGTTTACCAGGTAACAGGGTGGGGTATTGTAGTGGTAAGCAGCTGGAAGCTGAGGGTCTTGTTTGCAGAAAGAATGTAGGAGCTCTGGAAAGCAGTCACCTAGTGCACACATCACTTCCCCAATGCAGAAGAGACCATATTGTGACCAGCAAGTACAGTACATTGAGGGAATGGTTCTTTATAGATTAGATTACATTACAGTTTGGAAACAGGCCCTTCGGCCCAACAAATCCACACCGACCCACCGAAGCGAAACCCACCCATACCCCGACATTTACCCCTTTACCTAACACTACGGGCAATTTAGCATGGCCAATTCACCTGACCTGCACATCTTTGGACTGTGGGAGGAAACCGGAGCACCCGGAGGAAACCCACGCAGACACGGGGAGAACGTGCAAACTCCACACAGTCAGTCGCCTGAGTCGGGAATTGAACTCGGGTCTCTGGCGCTGTGAGGCAGCAGTGCTAACCTGTGCCAGGTAAATTTGATCATGGCTGTTCTGTTTCTCAATTGCATTCTCCTGCCTTCTCCCTGTAGCCCCTGATCCCCTGACTAGTAACGAACCTATCCATCTCTGTCTTAAAGACACTCAATGACTTGGCCTCCACAGCCCTTTGTGACAACGTGTTCCACAGATTCGCCACCGTGTGGCTGAAGGAATTCCTCCTCACCTCAGCTCAGAAGGTAGAAATGTCAAATACTAGGGGGCATAGGTTTAAGGTGAGGGGAGAAAGTTCAAAGCAGATGTGTGAAGCAAAGCTTTTTGTACAGAGGATGATAGGTGCGTGGAATGCACTCTAAATCCCGTCACTCTGAGGTTATGTGCCTGTGTCCTAATCTTCTCTCCCAAGGGAAACATCTTCTCCATGTCCAGGTCTCTCAGAACTCTGTACGTTTCAATCAGATTCTCCCTCATCTTTCTAAACTCCATGGAGTACAGACCCAGAATCCTCAGGCTCTCTTCATAAGACATGTTGTTCATCCCCAGGATCTTCCTTGTAAATCCCCCGTGGACCCCTCACAGTCCAGCACATCCTTCCTTAGATATGGGGTCTGAAACTGCTCACAATGTTCCAAATGTGGTCTGACCCGAGCCTAATACAGCCTCGACAGCACAACTCTGCTCTTGTATTCTAACCCTCTCAAAATGAATGCTAACATTACATTTGTCGTCCTAATTGCCAACTGAAGCTTCCTGTGAACCTGAAGAGAACCTGAACTCGGATTCGCAAGGCCTGGGCACTTCAGACTTATTCTATTTCGACAATAGACTATGCCTCTATTCTTCCGACCAAAGTGCGTATTCTCACATTTTCCCACACCACGTTCCATCTGCCACTTCTTGACCCACTCTCCCAGCCTGTCCAAGTCCTTCTGCAGCCTCCCCACCTCCTCACCATTACACGACCCTCCTCCTATCGTTGTACAAACTGCACAGATAGAAAACATGTCCTCAGTTCCTTTGTGTAGATCATGAAGATATGGTGTGAATAGTTGTGGTCCCTACACTGACCCCTGTGGAACTTCACTAGTCATCGGCTGCCATCCTGAAAAAGACCTCTTTATCCCTACTCTGTACTTGCTGCCAGTCAGCCAATCCTCTATCCATGCCAATACCTTGCCCCTGATATCACAGACTCACATTTCACAGCCTCCCTGTACAGCACATTGGCTGTGACCTACTGGAACTCCAAATAGATCACATCCACTAGTTGTCACCTCCTTCTAGATTTAAACAGCTGTCGAGGCATACAACATTGAAACAGACCTTTCAGTCCTACTCATCCATGCTGGCCACGTTTCTTAAACTAAACTAGTCCCACTTGGCTTGCGTTTTGCCCTTTCCTATCCATGGACCTGCCCAAATACCTTTGAAATGTTATAACTGTACCTGCATCTGCTACTTCCTCTGGCAGTTCATTCCACTGTGTGCCCTCTGTGTGCAAATGTTGCCCCCGTCAGGACCCTTTCAAATCTTTCCCTGCACACCGCAAACCTATGCCCTCTAGTTTTGAACTCTGACACAACACTATGGCTTTCAAGAGGTTATTTTGTCCTGTGTTTTGTTTTGAAGAGAGGTTGTAAGGCAGAGGCGACTGGCCAGCTACTGAAGACCACTTGAGCAAACAGCGTGAGGCCTTGGGTATTTTTTGAAAGGTGGAACAATGGAAGCAACCTTGCTGTGGCCAGCTCTCACAGACCAGGATTTCCAGGATTTGGTTTAGGTTTGAGGTTTAGGCTTAAGCAGAAGCTAATGGGCTCTCAAAGGAATTGGAAGCTTCAATGAACATCTCTTGGCTTTTACTTTCTCTGAATCTTCTCTCGATGTGTTTTACCTCATGGATTGGAGAAGTGCATATGAGAATTTGTGTCTGAATTTACCTTTTTTTGCCAAGGGGTGTATTTATGGAATGTTACTGTATTGGGACAGTTAGTTAGTGACAGGCGCAGTGTCTATTATTTGGTTAAGTTTACAGTCGAGTTAAGGTATTCTAAATTCCTCCTCTTTCTTTCTTTGTGTTTTAACTAGTGTTTAAATAAACTGTGTTTTATTAAACTTCGAGTAGTTTGACCAGCCGCATTGCATCCGGAACAGATTCTCTAAAATTCATTCACCTTCAAAGCAAGAAAATGTTGGGGTCTAGATTACTGCCTTAAAATATGTTGAGGGGGTCTGATCGGGTCGACAAGAACACCCCCCACCCCAGGTACAAGACCTTTCCCATTCACTTTATCTATGCCACTCGTAATTATATAAATCGCTGTCAGGTCACCCCTCAACTTCCTCTGTTGCGGGGAATTAAGTCCCAGTCTATTGAGCCTCTCCTGATAACTCAAAACCTCCAACCCTGGTAATGATTTTGTAAATCTTTTCTGCCCCCTCTCCAATTTAATAATATAGACTTGATCCAAATACGGTTGGTGAATGGGACGGATGCGTGTTCCGGGAGAGTTGAACTCAATTACAAGGACATTTGGGGAGCAGTTTGCGATGATGCGTGGGACCTTTGGGACGCGGACGTTGCTTGTAAACAAATGGGCTGTGGACCAGCCAGATCAGCCCCAGGGAGCGCTCAGTTTGGCGAGGCCACTGGAACCTTCTGGTTGGATGACGTTGAGTGTAAGGGGCATGAGTCACACTTGCTCCAGTGTCCGTCGAACCCAGTTGGAAAACACAACTGCAACGCAGGAGAGGCAGCGGCTGTTACTTGCTCAGGTGTGTTTTGTGTCATTCAATTGTTCCTCTTCAATGTAACCAAGATATTTTGAAGGGAAAGATAATCGCCGAGAACTACACTGATGATTATAAATACATGAAAACGTGCATAATTAAAGAGTCATAGAGTCATATAGCACAGAATCAGGCCCTTCGGCCCAACTCTGCAATGCCCACCCAGATTCTTAAACTGAACTAGTCCAATTTGCTTGTGTTTGGCCCATATCCCTCTAAACCTTTCCTATCCATGTACCCATCTAGATGCCTGTTAAATGTTGTGATTGTACCCACCTCTATCACTTCCCTCTGGCAGCTCATTCCATACACGCACCCCGCTCTGTGTGAGAACATTGCTGGTCAGGTCCTCTTGTCTTATACTTGTACCCTCTAGTTTTGGAATCCCCTACCCTGAGGAAAAGACCTTGCCTCCTCACCTTATCTATCCCCCTTGTGATTTCATAAATCTCTGGAAGGTCATCCCTCAGTCTCCGACGCTCCAGGGATAAAGATCCCAACCCATCCAGCCCCTCCTTATAACTCAAACCTTCCAGTCCCGGCAACATCCTCATCAAGTTTTTCTGCACCCTTTCCTGTTTCACAACATCCTCCCTATAAGAGTGACCAGAATTATATGTGTTCTGAAAATGACCTCACCAATGTCTTGTGCAGCCATAACATGCCATCCCAACTCTAACACACATTGCTCAGACCGATGAAGGTGAGTGTGCCAAATGCCTTCTTAATGACCCTGTCCACCCATGACACCAACAATGTACCTGCACCCTCTGTTCAATAACACTCCTCATGGTCCTACCATTAACTGTGTAAGTCCTGCCTTGATTTATCTTACCAAAATGCAACACCTCACGTTGATCAAAATTAAACTCCATCTCGCACCCCGAACCCCATTGGCCCAGCTGATCATGATCTGATTGTACTCTTAGACAACCGTCTTCTCTGTCCACCACCCCACCAATGTTGGTGTCATCTGCAAACTTACTGACCATGCCTCCTAAATTCTCATCCAAATTGTTGATATAAATGACAAACCACAGTGGACCCAGCACTGATCCTTGTGGGACACCATTGGTCACAGGCCTCTAGTCTGAATAACAACCCTCTACCACCATCTTCTGCCTCCTCCTATCAAACCAATTTTGTAACCAATTACTTTCCCTCCCTGGATCCCATGTAATCTAGCCTTACTAACCAGTCAACCATGTGGGATTTTGTCGATACAGTAAGGTGCTGGGTGCTATGAAGAGAATGTCAACTATTCCACGCACATCAATTTGGAGTCATAGAGTACAGAGGAGGCCCTTCAGCCCATCTAGTCTGAGTGGATCTATGTTTTCCCATTTTGCCTCACTAGTTCAACAGCCTTAAATGTTATGACATTTTGAGCCCAATTCCAAGTAATTTTTAAAAGTTGGGACATTTCCCACCTCAACTACCCGCCCAGGCAATGCATTCCATACCCCCACACCCTCTGGGTGAATTTCCGTCCCCTCAAATCACCTCCAAACCTTCACTTTAAATTATTGCCCCCCTAGTTATTGACCCTGTGCCTGAAAGGAACAGAATCCTCCAACCGCTAAGCAAAGTGCACATAGTGTAATTGGTTCCCACGTTACCTTTGAGCTGTGCCTGATCAATGAAATGATTTGTTGCGATAATGTGAGTCCTCAACACCGCCATAGGCTTGCTGAATCACTGATGCTGAGATATCAGAGAAACTCAGACTAACACAAGTGGTCCCCAATTCTTGTGCCTCACCCCTCGTTCCTGCTATTGCAAATTAAAAACCAACCTCAGTTTTGATACACAGAAACAGAAAACCTCACTTTGTTATTGCACATAGACACACAGATAGAACATTCCCCCACTGGACAGCAGCACAGGCTCTACCGAGATCAAACTGACCTGCGTCGACCCACAGAGAAGAACATTGGGAGGGGCAGTGGTGCGTTTTACTTTTACATTCAGTTACCAGATGTGGGCTTTATTGCCCATCCCTAATTGCCCCAGAGGGTGGTTCAGTGTCAACCACATTACTGTGAGATCTGGAGTCACATGTAGGCTTAGATCCGGGTAGAGACAGGTGAATTCTCCTCCTCTCCCCAGGGTGAGGGCATCGCTGGCCAGGCCTCCATTTATCACCCAACCCTAATTGCCCCAGAGGGCAGTTAAAAGTCAACCACATTGCTGTGGGTCTGGAGTCACATGTAGGCCAGACCAGGTAAGGATGGCAGATTTCCTTCCCTAAAGGACATTGGGAACCGGAATTTTCTGACAATCAGCAATGCTTTCATGGTCGCCATCGACTCTTAATTCCAGATTTTTATTCAATTCAAATTCCACTATCTGCCATGGGAGGATTCGAACCTGGATCCTGAGAACAACAATAATACCACAAGGTCATCACCTCCCGTTACATTGGTAAATTCGTAAATCAGGAGAGTTTTTCGACCATGGTCATCATGCAATACTTAATTTCAGATGTTTTAAAATTTAATTCAATTTGCTTCTGTCTCACAATGTTCAAACATCTGAATGGAAGCAGAAGAGACAAAAAAACTATCGATGACGCAGCCTCACCTCTCAAAACGACACGTTCATTAAAAAGGAATATGTTTATGGGATATGGAGAAGACCATTGAGCCAAATCCGTCATTCAATAGCTGACCTATGGCCTAACGTCATCGACCCGCCTTTGGTTCCTATTCACTTAATGCTTTTGCTTAACAAAACCTTACCTCTCTCAGATTTAAAACTAACAACTGATCCAGCACTCTTTGTAGAAGAGAGTTCCAACCCTCTTCTACCCTGTGCGTGTTAATGTGCTTCCTAACCTCTTCCCCGGCCCGAATTCTCAGACTATCTCTCCCTAGTTCTAGAATCAGTAACCAGTAGAAGTACTCTATGAAGTTTATCTTAAGAATCTGCAATATCTTAAATCCGCTTCCCTCCTTTAGATCCGATTGCACTGCGATTCATGAATGGGACGGACAAGTGTTCTGGGAGAGTTGAGCTCTATTATAACGACAGCTGGACAGCCATCTGTGATGATGGTTGGGACATAGATGATGCCAATGTCGTTTGCCGTCAACTGGGCTGTGGGCAAGCCACGTCGGCTCCAGGGGGTGCCCACTTTGGCATGGTACCTGCAGGGTTCTGGTCATATACAGTCAAATGTAAAGGGACTGAGTCTAACCTCGTCAAGTGTCAAACAAGGTCAATGGAAGGAGACCACTGCAGATCAGGATCTGCAGCTTTTGTTATTTGCTCAGGTAAAGACCGAGTCACATGACTTAAGTAACATTTGTGTCACACAAGTCCCAGATAATGAACATCTCCAATAAGAGAGAATCTAACTATGGTGTTCAGTGGTATCACCATCACTGAATCCTTCCCCATCAACATCCTGGGGATTACCATTGAGAGAGATTGTAACCGTAGTCCTTTGATGTTGAATGTTGTTACCATCCGTGGTTCAAGAAGGCCACTCACTATCGCCTTCTCAAGGGGACTACCAGGAACACGTCACAACAGATATCTTCCTCTTGCAACAACATCAATTGTTGGAGAACCTCAGCAGGTCTAGCAGCATCTGTGGGGAGTGAGTCAGAGAAACAGAGTTGCCATTACAGGTTATAAAGTGCTGGAGAACCTCAGCAGGGCTGGCAGCCTCTTGGGAGAGAGAGAGAGAGACAGAGCAAATGTTTCAGGTCCTGTGACCCTTCATCAGAACTGATAGTAACCTGGAAAATTTGTTTGGTATTTGTGCTGAAGAAGGGAGGGTTTGGGGATAAGGATTGAGCAGATAGGCAGAGATGGAGCCCAGAGAGAGAGGGAGAGCCAGTTAGACAGACATAGGGATGGATAATGATAATCCTGGGAAGGGAGGAGAGCTGATAGTGGGGACCGTGAGTAGGTGAGAATGGGTTGATGGTCATGTGAAGGTTGGGTAGAGGATATCGAAGGAGGTGTATCAGACTGAACTCAATAATGAGTCTGGAAGGCTGCAGGGTCTTCAAGGGGGAGATGAGATGCTGTTGTTCTGAGCTTCACTGGAGCACTGTAGCAAGACTCTGAGATGGGAATGTTGGCTGGAGGATCACGGTGGGGCACTGAAGGAGCAGGTGACTGGAAGCTCAGGATCAGTTTTACAGACAGGGCGTAGGTGTGCTATCGGGCCACCCAGTCTCATTTCCTTTTCTGATTAACCTGCTCAGAAACATTCAGTTGCATTGCTGGATTAGATGGGGACTTGGACCAAGACTTTCTGGCCCAGAGGTTGGAATCATCCCTTATGATATTACAACACACTTTTCAACATAATATGCCAAAGATTTTACATTTGCTGAGGAGAATACCAAACATCTCCCAGCCTTAGTGTGTCAAAGTGCTTCCTAACCTCTCTCCTAAATTAGGACTGGCCCTTATTATCCCTCCAGTGAGGAAGCAGGCCATTCAGCCCATCGAGTCTACACTAACCCTCAAAGAGCATCCCACCCAGATCCTCTGCCCTACCCTATCCTTTGTTTGGAGAAGCCAGTGTTGGACTGGGGTGGACAAAGTTAAAAATAAAAACAACAGATTATAGTCCAACATGTTTATTTGGAAGCAGGAGCTTTCAGAGCGCCTGATCAACCACCTGATGAAGGAGCGGTGCTCCGAAAGCTAGTGCTTCCAAATAACCCTGTTGGACTATAACCTGGGGTTGTGTGATTTTTAAGTTTGTTCTACTCTGTCTCTGTAACCCTGCATTTCCCATGGCCGACCCATCCTAACCTGCACATGTTTGGACTGTGGGAGGAAACCAGAGCACCCAGAGGAAACCCACGCAGACACGGGGAGAATGTGCAAACTCCTCACAGGCAGTCGCCCGAGGGTGGAATCAAACCTGGGTCCCTGGTGCTGTGAGGCAGCAGTGCTAACCACTGAGCCACCGTGCCACCCAGCTTGGCTCTCTGCATAACATAACCCCTCAAGTCCAGGTATTATTGTTATAAACCTACGTTCCACTCCCTCCAAAGCTAATCTAACCTTCCTCAGGCTTGGTGACTAGACCTGCTCCAAATGGGGTCTATCCAGGGTTTGGTTTTACTGCAATAGAACCTCTGCATCCTTGCACTGCAGTTCTCTCGATGGAAAGGCCATCATTCCATGACCTCTCTTCAATGCCCAGTGGGAATTATAAATAGAAATGTAGGGACAGACTGCACGTTGAGTCTTTCTTTTCGGGTCTGTCTGACGGAGCAAGGTGGAGTGTAGGAGATGTGGGTGGTCTGTTTGGAATGCTGGTGAGATATTACAATAGCACCGCTTGATGTAATGAGAAACCTCCTCCCAATCTGTGAGATCTTGTTCTCCTGGGTGCTGCCAGGCTTATGATAATAATTTCAGTTCTGCATGTGCATCACAGAGCATGACTTCCATAAACTGGGATTAAAAACAATAGTTACAAAATGAAATTGATTGTTTGTTTGAATTTCTGACCACGATCCAATTGTGAAAGTAATATAATAAAGAGATACAGCACGGATACAGGCCTTTCGGCCCAACACGTCCAGGCTGCCCAGGTTCCCTGAACTGAACTAATTCCATTTGTCTGTGTGTGACCCACATCCCTCTAAACCCTTCCTATCCACATACCTGTCCTGAAATGTTGTAATTGTACCCACCTCTCTCACTTCCTCTGGTAGATCACTCCACGTACACACCACCCTCCGTGTGAAAACGTTGCCCCTCAGGTCCTTTTTGAATCTTTCCCCTCTCACCTTCAACCTCTGCCCTCTAGTTTCCGACTCCCCTACCCTGAGGAACAGACCTTGGATGTTCACCTTATCTGTGTCCCTTGCCCCTTACTAAACCTTGATGAGGTCAACCCTCTGCCCCCTATGCTTCAGGAAAGAAGTCCCAGTCTTTCTTTGTAACTCAACCCCTCCAGCCTCAGTAACATCCTTGTCAATCTTTTCTGCACCTGTTCTAGTTTCAAATCATCAGGGCAACCAGAATTGTACACAGTGCTCCAAATGTGGTCTTATGACTGGTAACATTATCACGTTGACAATATCCCTGCAGATTTTAATATTGTCACTTAACTAGATGAGCAAGCATCCTTATTATCGTGTTACTGGGTGTTACACTCGCTTTCACCTCCTCATTCACTCTATATCCACCAAGTAGTTTTATAATTGTAAAAGTCAATAGACCATAGAACTTAGAACATCACAGAGCAGTACAGGCCCTTCGGCCCTCGATGTTGCGCTGACCTGTGGATCCAATCCGAAGCCTCTCTATCCTACATTATTCCATTTTCCTCCACATGATTATTCAATGACCATTTAAATGCCCTTAGAGTCTACAACTGTTGCAGGCAGTGCGTTCCAATAATCTCTGAGTAAAGAAACTACCTCTGAGATCTGTCCAATATCTATCACCCCTCAATTGAGGGCGGCACGGTGGCACAGTGGTTAGCACTGCTGCCTCACAGCGCCAGAGACCCGGGTTCAATTCCCGACTCAGGTGACTGACTGTGTGGAGTTTGCACGTTCTCCCTGTGTCTGTGTGGGTTTCCTCTGGGTGCTCCGGTTTCCTCCCACAGTCCAAAGATGTGCAGGTCAGGTGAATTGGCCACGCTAAATTGCCCGTAGTGTTAGGTAAAGGGGTAAATGTACGGGAATGGGTGGATTACGCTTCGGTGGGTCGGTGTGGACTTGTTGGGCCGAAGGGCCTGTTTCCACACTGTAAGTAATCTAATCTAATCTAATCTGTAAGTAATTTAAAGCTATATCCTCTCATGCCAGCTGATGTGAAAACAATATTTATACTTCTGTGGTTTTTTTTATAGATTTTTTTTGAAGAAAAAGGGATTTTTTTAAACTTTTTTTGCAAACTTACAAAATAACACAAACAAATATAAGCACTAATATACAATTAAATATTAAATAAATAATAACCAAAACACAACAAATAAAATAAGAGGAAAAAACACTCAACTAAGTACTAATCTAACCTACAAATAACCAAAGCTTATAATAAAATATCTTACATTACTCAAAAAAAACATAGTAATTAAATAATGAAGTACATGCTCAGAATGAATTAACATCAAATCATAATAAAACCCGTATTTATACGGGATTCCTCCCCCTGGGGGCCCCCGGACCAGCCAGAACCACTACCACAACTAGATAAAAGCCCTTGACAAAATGGCCAAAATATCTGTATCTATATCGTTCAGAAAGGGCTGCCATATTTTATAGAATAATTCAGTTTTTTGGTGCACCATCTTTGTAAGGACGTCAAGGGGGATATATTCCATGATTAACCTGTGCCAATTCGAAAGTCCTGGAGGTCCCTCAGCTACCCAGTTTACTAAGATGTTTTTCCTTGCACAAAAGGAGAGAATGGAAAATAATTTCCACATCCATTTGAGTTTTTAAATTCTATTTTTAGAAAACACTAGGTTGGAGAGTGGGATTGTTGCATGTTTGCCTCGCAAGTCCCCGAGGTGAATTATTAGCCCAGCGATAGTACAGATAGTTCTTGTGTGAAGCAGTGCGATTTGGCTGTAATGTCGCTGACAGATTAGGGAGTGGTATTTTTTGCGAACACTTAATTCTGTTTGCAATAGTGCGATTCCAGCCGCAATCGTTTGGCACGCTTCAACCTGCGCACGTGCTGATGTCAGTTGCTGTCAGAGCATGAGAGGTACAGCACAATACATCTCAAACATTAAACTAATGAATGTTCATTGCTCTCCTCTGACAGAAGAATATTGTTGTCTATTTTCTGTCTAAGCCCCTGTATAACTGCTGCAGTTCTGCATTACTCCCATACACACCATTTGCCTTTCTAATTTGTTCTTGTACCTGCATTTCACGTAACGCCCCAGAAACAGTCAGAAGGCAATCAGCCAGAGCCATCTCCTTCTGCAACTACAACTGCACCTGAAGGTGCCAATGATGATGAACCTTTCTCCCTGCGGTAGCAATACTTTTTCAATGTCATGTGTTAATTTTACTTTTGCTTCATTAATAAATATGATTTAACCAGCCATCCAGGCTGTGCTATACTTTGTTATAGGATTTTGGGTGATCTTTGAGCGATCGTGAGTGATATGTCTCGTTGGTCAGCCCCTCACCCTACTTTCCCCATTGGCCCCATTATTTCTATTTCACTGGAACACAGCCCCGCGTAATCGGAGAACTCTCTGTACTGTCAAACCTGTCGTTGCTGATAAGAGCTTCACTTTGTAGTGCATCCTTCCCCTGGGTCAAAATTTACAAGTTTAAGCCCCGCCACAGATCGTATCAATTATAACAACAGACTGATCACAAAATGCAGAAAATTTGGAATTGTCTTCATGTTCGTATCTCCCTGATTTACCAGAGTGTGTCCTTTCTGTTTTCGCTGCAGGTCTTTATCCCATTGAGCAGCTCTTTCGCCTGTGCCTCGCAGCTGCCATTCTGGCTCTGCTTACAGTCTTTCTTGCACTGGAACTGAGAAGGAAATCCTAGGCACTGAAGAGTACAGGTGGTTGTAAAAGTGTGAAGATTGTATTCATTATGATGGTTTTCTCTTTGCCTTTCATAAGTTCATTAAAGTAACAGGTTGCAAATTTGGAGACAAGTGCATGGTAATGCGACAAATTTTGGGAGTAAAGTTGTCAATTTCTGAACTTAGAGTTGCAGAGTGTGGTGCCGGAAGAGCACAGTCAGTCAGGCAGCATCTGCGGAGCAAGATAAAAAGCTTCTGCTCGATACATCGACTCTCCTGTTCCTTGGATGCTGGACCTCCAGCATCTGCAGTCTGCACTTTCTCCTAAGCTCTGAAGTTACCCTTAGCTCAATATCTTAACATTGTTGTAGTACTCGAATATTTAAGAGAAATTCCATCAGATATGATTAGATTGGGTTCCCTACTGTGTGGAAACAGGCCCTTCAGCCCAACAAGTCCACACCGACCTTCTGAAGAGTAACCCACCCAGACCCATTTCTCTCTGACTAATGCACCTAACACTATGGGCAATTCACCTGACCTGCACATCTTTGGACTGTGGGAGGAAAACCACGCAGACATGGGGAGAATGTGCAAACTCCACACAGACAGTTGCCCGAGGCTGGAATTGAACCTGAGACCCTGGTGCTGTGAGGCAGCATTACTAACCACTGAGCCACTGTGCTGCCCCATATCTAGAGAGATTGAATTTTAAAAAAATTCTCCTGGGACGTGGGCCCCTCTGTCTAGCCAGCATAAATTGCCTTGTTCCTAGTTGCCCCTTGACGAGATGGTGGTATGTGTGCCAGTGCAGTCCATGTGCTATTGGTTGACCCACAGTGAGGGGGTTCGAGTCCCAGAGTGGGGGACATTGAGGGAGATCGAGTCCCAGAGCAGGCGGACAGTGAGGGGGATCGAGTCGCAGGGCACGGGGACAGTGAGGGGGATCGAGTCTCAGACCACGGGGACAGTGAGGGGGATCGAGTCCCAGACCACGGGGACAGTGAGGGGGATCGAGTTCCAGAGCGGGGGGACAGTGAGGGGGTTCGAGTCCCAGAGCACGGGGACAGTGAGGGGGATCGAGTTCCAGAGCGGGGGGACAGTGAGGCGGTTCGAGTCCCAGAGCACGGGGACAGTGAGGGGGATCGAGTTCCAGAGCGGGGGGACAGTGAGGGGGATCGAGTCCCAGAGCGGGGGGACAGTGAGGGGGATCGAGTTCCAGAGCGGGGGGACAGTGAGGCGGTTCGAGTCCCAGAGCACGGGAACAGTGAGGGGGATCGAGTTCCAGAGCGGGGGGACAGTGAGGGGGATCGAGTCCCAGAGCACGGGGACAGTGAGGTGATTGAATCCCGGAGCAGAGGGACAGTGAGGGGGATCGAGTTCCAGAGCGGGGGGACAGTGAGGGGGATCGAGTCCCAGAGCAGGTGGACAGTGAGGGGGATCGAGTTCCAGAGCGGGGGGACAGTGAGGGGGATCGAGTTCCAGAGCGGGGGGACAGTGAGGGGGATCGAGTCCTGGAGCAGGGGGACAGTGAGGGGGATCGAGTTCCAGAGCAACGGGACAGTGAGGGGGATCGAGTTCCAGAGCGGGGGGACAGTGAGGGGGATCGAGTTCCAGAGCGGGGGGACAGTGAGGGGGATCGAGTTCCAGAGCGGGGGGACAGTGAGGGAGATCGAGTCCCAGAGCAGGGGGATAGTGAGGGGGATCGAGTTGCAGAGCAGGGGGACAGTGAGGGGGATCGAGTCGCAGAGCAGGGGGACAGTGAGGGGGATCGAGTTGCAGAGCAGGGGGACTGTGAGGGGGATCGAGTTGCAGAGCAGGGGGACAGTGAGGGGGATCGAGTTCCAGAGTGGGGGATCGAGTCCCGGAGCTGAAGGACAGTGAGGGGAATCGAGGCCGAGAGTGGGGGACAGTGAGGGGGATTGAGTCCCAGAGTGGGAGACAGTGAGGGGGATCGAGTCCCAGAGTGGGGGACAGTGAGGGGGATCGAGTCCCAGAGTGGGGGACAGTGAGGGGGATCGAGTCCCAGAGTGGGAGACAGTGAGGGGGATCGAGTCCCAGAGTGGGGGACAGTGAGGGGGATCGAGTCCCAGAGTGGGAGACAGTGAGGGGGATCGAGTCCCAGAGTGGGAGACAGTGAGGGGGATCGAGTCCCAGAGCAGGGGGACAGTGAGGGGGTTCGAGTCCCAGAACAGGGGGACAGTGAGGGGGATCGAGTCCCAGAGCGGGGGGACAGTGAAGGGTTTTGAGTCCCAGAGTGGGGGACATTGAGGGAGTTCGAGGACCGGAGTGGGGGTCAGTAAGGGGGATTGAGTCCCAGAGTTGAGGGCAGTATGGGGGATAGAGTCACAGAGTGGGGGACACTGAGGAGGATCAAGTCCCAGAGTGGGGGGACAGTGAGGGGATCGAGTCCCAGAATGGGGGACAGGGAGGGGGATCGAGTCTCAGAGCAGGAGGACAGTGAGGGGGATTGAGTCCCAGAGCAGGGGGACAGTGAGGGGGATCGAGTCCCAGAATGGGGGACAGTGAGGGGGATCGTGTCCCAGAGCATGGGGACAGTGAGGGGGTTCGAGTGCCAGAGTTGAGGACAGTGAGGGGATCGAGTGCCAGAGTTGAGGACAGTGAGGGGGATCGAGTCCCAGAGTGGGGGGACAGTGAGGGGGATTGAGTCCCAGAGCAGAGGGACAGTGAGGGGGATCGAGTCCCGGTGCAGAGGGACAGTGAGAGGGATCGAGTCCCAGAGCAGGGGACAGTGAAAGGGATTGAGTCCCAGAATAGAGGACAGTGAGGGGGATTGAGTCCCAGAGCAAGGGGTCAGTGAGGGGGATCGAGTCCCAGAGCAGGGGGACAGTGAGGGGGATCGAGTCCCAGAGCAGAGGGACAGTGAGGGGGATCGAGTCCCGGAGCAGAGGGACAGTGAGAGGGATCGAGTCCCAGAGCAGGGGGACAGTGAAAGGGATTGTGTCCCAGAGTAGAGGACAGTGAGGGGGATTGAGTCCCAGAGCGGGGGACAGTGAGGGGGATTGAGTCCCAGAGTAGAGGACAGTGAGGGGGATTGAGTCCCAAAGCGGGGACAGTAATGGGGATCAAGTTCCAGAGTAGAGGACAGCAAGGGGGATCGAGTTCCAGAGTAGTGGACAGTGAGGGGGTTCGAATCCTGGAGTGGTGGACAAAGAGGGGTATAGAATCCCGGAACCGGGGGACAGTGAGGGGGATCGAGTCCCAGAGTGGGGGACAGTGAGGGGGATCGAGTCCCAGAGTGTGAGAAAGTGAGGGGTTTCCAGTCCTAGAGCAGGGGGACAGTGAGGAGGATCGAGTCCCAGAGCACGGGGACAGTGAGGGGGATCGAGTCCCAGAGTAGGGGGACAGTGAGGGGGATCGAGTCCCAGAGTGGGGGAACAGTGAGGGGTATCGAATGCCAGAGTGGGGGATAGTGAGGAGGATCGAGTCCCAGAGTGGGGGGACAGTGAGGGGTATCGAGTGCCAGAGTGGGGGATAGTGAGGAGGATCGAGTCCCAGAGCAGGGGGACAATGAGGGGGATCGAGTCCCAGAGTAGGGGGACAGGGAGGGGGATCGAGTCCCAGAGTGGGGGGACAGTGAGGGGTATCGAGTGCCAGAGTGGGGGATAGTGAGGAGGATCGAGTCGTAGAGTTGAGGACAGTGAGGGGGATCGTGTCCCAGAGTGGGGGGACAGTGAGGGGATCGAGTGCCAGAGTTGAGCACAGTGAGGGGGAGCAAGTTTCAGTATGGGGACAGTGAGGGGGATCGAGTCCCAGAATGGGGGACAGTGAGAGGGATCGAGTCCCAGAGGGGGGGGGGACAGTGAGGGGGATTGAGTCCCGAAGCAAGGGGTCAGTGAGGGGGATCGAGTCCCAGAGCAGGGGGACAGTGAGGGGGATCGAGTCCCAGAGCAGGGGGACAGTGAGTGGGATCGAGTCCCGGAGCAGAGGGACAGTGAGCGGGATCGAGTCCAGGAGCAGAGGGACAGTGAGGGGGATCGAGTCCCAGAGCAGAGGGACAGTGAGGGGGATCGAGTCCCACAGTGGGGGACAGTGAGGGGGATGGAGTTCCAGAGTAGAGGACAGTGAGTGGGATCGAGCCCCAGAGTAGGGGGACAGTGAGGGGGTTCGAATCCTGGAGTTCGTGGACAGAGAGTGGGATAGAATCCCGGAGCTGGGGGACTGTGAGGGGGATCGAGTCCCAGAGTGGGGGACAGTGAGGGGGATCGAGTCCCAGAGTGTGAGAAAGTGAGGGGTATCCAGTCCTAGAGCAGGGGGACAGTGAGGGGGATCGAGTCCCAGAAGCGGGGGGACAGTGAGGGGGATCGAGTGCCAGAGTTGAGGACAGTGAGGGGGATCGAGTCCCAGTATGGGGACAGTGAGGGGGATCGAGTCCCAGTGTGGGGAGACAGTGAGGGGGCTCGTGTGCCAGAGTTGAGGACAGTGAGGGGGATCGAGTCCCAGAGGAGATGGACAGTGAGGGAGACCGACTCCCAGAGTAGGGGGACAGTGAGGGGGATCGAGTGCCAGAGTTGAGGACAGTGAGGGAGTTTGAGTCCCAGAGTAGGGGGACAGTGAGGGGGATCGAGTCCCAGAGTTGAGGACAGTGAGGGAGTTCGAGTCCCAGTATGGGGGGAAAGTGAGGTGGATCGAGTCCCAGTATGGGGGGACAGTGAGGGGGATCGAGTCCCAGGGTGGGGGACAGTGAGGGGTATTGAGTGCCAGAGTTGAGGACAGTGAGGGGGATCGAGTCCCAGTATGGGGACAGTGAGGGGGATCGAGTCCCAGTGTGGGGGGACAGTGAGGGGGATCGAGTCCCAGTATGGGGACAGTGAGGGGGATCGAGTCCCAGTGTGGGGGGACAGTGAGGGGGCTCGTGTGCCAGAGTTGAGGACAGTGAGGGGGATCGAGTCCCAGAGGAGATGGACAGTGAGGGAGACCGACTCCCAGAGTAGGGGGACAGTGAGGGGGATCGAGTGCCAGAGTTGAGGACAGTGAGGGAGTTTGAGTCCCAGAGTAGGGGGACAGTGAGGGGGATCGAGTCCCAGAGTTGAGGACAGTGAGGGAGTTCGAGTCCCAGTATGGGGGGACAGTGAGGGGGATCGAGTCCCAGTATGGGGGGACAGTGAGGGGGATCGAGTGCCAGAGTTGAGGACAGTGAGGGGGATCGAGTCCCAGAGCAGGGGGACAGTGAGGGGGATCGAGTCCCAGAGCAGGGGGACAGTGAGGGGGATTGAGTCTCGAAGCAAGGGGTCAGTGAGGGGGATCGAGTCCCAGAGCAGGGGGACAGTGAGGGGGATCGAGTCCCAGTGCAGGGGGTCAGAGAGCGGGATCGAGTCCAGGAGCAGAGGGACAGTGAGCGGGATCGAGTCCCGGAGCAGGGGGTCAGTGAGGGGGATCGAGTGCCAGAGCAGAGGGACAGTGAGGGGGATCGAGTCCGAGAGCAGAGGGACAGTGAGGGGGATCGAGTCCCAGAGCGGGGGGACAGTGAGGGGGATCGAGTCCCAGAGCAGGGGGACAGTGAGAGGGATCGAGTCTCGAAGCAAGGGGTCAGTGAGGGGGATCGAGTCCCAGAGCAGAGGACAGTGAGGGAGATCGAGTCCCTGAGTGGAGTACAGTGAGAGGGATCGAGTCTCAGAGCAGGGGGACAGTGAGAGGGATCGAGCCCCAGAGTGGGGGACAGTGAGGGGGATCGAGTCCCAGAGTAGGGGGACAGTGAGAGGGATCGAGCCCCAGAGTAGGGGGACAGTGAGGGGGATCGAGTCCCAGAGTGGGGGACAGTGAGGGGGATCGAGTCCCAGAGTGGAGGACAGTGAGGGGTATCGAGTGCCAGAGTAGGGGCACAGTGAGGGGAATCGAGTGCCAGAGTGGGGGACAGTGAGGGGGATCGGATCGCAGAACAGGGGGACACTGAGGGGGATCGCATCTCAGGGCAGGGGGACAGTGAGGGGGATCGAGTCCCAGAGCAGGAGGACAGTGAGGGGAATCGAATCCCGGAGTGGAGGGCAGTATGGGGGATCGACTCATGAGTGGGGGACAGTGAGGGGGATCGAGTCCCAGAGTGGATGACAGTGAAGGGATTGAGTCCCAGAGTGGGGGACAGTGAGGGGTATCGGGTCACAGAGTGGGGAACAATGAAGGGGATCGAGTCCCAGAGTGGGAGACAGTGAGGGGGATCGGGTCCCAGAGTGGGAGACAGTGAGGGGGATCGGGTCACAGAGTGGAGGACAGTGAGGGGGATGAGGTACCAGAGCAGGGGGACAATGAGGGGCATTGAGTACTAGAGTGGAGGACAGTGAGTGGGATCAAATCCCAGAGTGGGGGTCAGTGAAGGGTTTTGAGTCCCAGAGTGGGGGACATTGAGGGAGTTCGAGTACCGGAGTGGGGGTCAGTAAGGGGGATCGAGTCCCAGAGTGGAGGGCAGTATGGGGGATTGTGTCCCAGAGTGGGGGAGAGTGAGGGGGATCGAATCCCACAGCAAAGGGTCAGTGAGGGGGATCAAGTCCCCAGCAGAGGGTCAGTGAAGGGGATCGAGTGCCAGAGCAGGGGGAAAGTAAGGGGGATCGAGTCCCAGAGTGGAGGACAGTGAGGGGGATCGAGTGCCAGAGTAGGGGGACAGTGAGGGGAATCGAGTCCCAGAGCAGGGGGACAGTGAGGGGGATTGAGTGCAAGAGCAAGAGGTCAGTGAGGGGGATTGAGTCCCAGAGCAGGGGGACAGTGAGGGGTATCGAGTGCCAGAGTGGGGGATAGTGAGGAGGATTGAGTCGTAGAGTGGAGGACAGTGAGGGGGATCGAGTCCCAGAGTAGGGGGATAGTGAGGAGGATCGAGTCCCAGAGTGGGGGGACAGTGAGGGGTATCGAGTGCCAGAGTGGGGGATAGTGAGGAGGATCGAGTCGTAGAGTTGAGGACAGTGAGGGGGATCGTGTCCCAGAGTGGGGGGACAGTGAGGGGATCGAGTGCCAGAGTTGAGCACAGTGAGGGGGAGCAAGTTTCAGTATGGGGACAGTGAGGGGGATCGAGTCCCAGAATGGGGGACAGTGAGAGGGATCGAGTCCCAGAGGGGGGGGGGACAGTGAGGGGGATTGAGTCCCGAAGCAAGGGGTCAGTGAGGGGGATCGAGTCCCAGAGCAGGGGGACAGTGAGGGGGATCGAGTCCCAGAGCAGGGGGACAGTGAGTGGGATCGAGTCCCGGAGCAGAGGGACAGTGAGCGGGATCGAGTCCAGGAGCAGAGGGACAGTGAGGGGGATCGAGTCCCAGAGCAGAGGGACAGTGAGGGGGATCGAGTCCCACAGTGGGGGACAGTGAGGGGGATGGAGTTCCAGAGTAGAGGACAGTGAGTGGGATCGAGCCCCAGAGTAGGGGGACAGTGAGGGGGTTCGAATCCTGGAGTTCGTGGACAGAGAGTGGGATAGAATCCCGGAGCTGGGGGACTGTGAGGGGGATCGAGTCCCAGAGTGGGGGAAAGTGAGGGGTATCCAGTCCTAGAGCAGGGGGACAGTGAGGGGGATCGAGTCCCAGAAGCGGGGGGACAGTGAGGGGGATCGAGTGCCAGAGTTGAGGACAGTGAGGGGGATCGAGTCCCAGTATGGGGACAGTGAGGGGGATCGAGTCCCAGTGTGGGGGGACAGTGAGGGGGCTCGTGTGCCAGAGTTGAGGACAGTGAGGGGGATCGAGTCCCAGAGGAGATGGACAGTGAGGGAGACCGACTCCCAGAGTAGGGGGACAGTGAGGGGGATCGAGTGCCAGAGTTGAGGACAGTGAGGGAGTTTGAGTCCCAGAGTAGGGGGACAGTGAGGGGGATCGAGTCCCAGAGTTGAGGACAGTGAGGGAGTTCGAGTCCCAGTATGGGGGGACAGTGAGGGGGATCGAGTCCCAGTATGGGGGGACAGTGAGGGGGATCGAGTCCCAGGGTGGGGGACAGTGAGGGGTATTGAGTGCCAGAGTTGAGGACAGTGAGGGGGATCGAGTCCCAGTATGGGGACAGTGAGGGGGATCGAGTCCCAGTGTGGGGGGACAGTGAGGGGGATCGAGTCCCAGTATGGGGACAGTGAGGGGGATCGAGTCCCAGTGTGGGGGGACAGTGAGGGGGCTCGTGTGCCAGAGTTGAGGACAGTGAGGGGGATCGAGTCCCAGAGGAGATGGACAGTGAGGGAGACCGACTCCCAGAGTAGGGGGACAGTGAGGGGGATCGAGTGCCAGAGTTGAGGACAGTGAGGGAGTTTGAGTCCCAGAGTAGGGGGACAGTGAGGGGGATCGAGTCCCAGAGTTGAGGACAGTGAGGGAGTTCGAGTCCCAGTATGGGGGGACAGTGAGGGGGATCGAGTCCCAGTATGGGGGGACAGTGAGGGGGATCGAGTGCCAGAGTTGAGGACAGTGAGGGGGATCGAGTCCCAGAGCAGGGGGACAGTGAGGGGGATCGAGTCCCAGAGCAGGGGGACAGTGAGGGGGATTGAGTCTCGAAGCAAGGGGTCAGTGAGGGGGATCGAGTCCCAGAGCAGGGGGACAGTGAGGGGGATCGAGTCCCAGTGCAGGGGGTCAGAGAGCGGGATCGAGTCCAGGAGCAGAGGGACAGTGAGCGGGATCGAGTCCCGGAGCAGGGGGTCAGTGAGGGGGATCGAGTGCCAGAGCAGAGGGACAGTGAGGGGGATCGAGTCCGAGAGCAGAGGGACAGTGAGGGGAATCGAGTCCCAGAGCGGGGGGACAGTGAGGGGGATCGAGTCCCAGAGCAGGGGGACAGTGAGAGGGATCGAGTCTCGAAGCAAGGGGTCAGTGAGGGGGATCGAGTCCCAGAGCAGAGGACAGTGAGGGAGATCGAGTCCCTGAGTGGAGTACAGTGAGAGGGATCGAGTCTCAGAGCAGGGGGACAGTGAGAGGGATCGAGCCCCAGAGTGGGGGACAGTGAGGTGGATCGAGTCCCAGAGTAGGGGGACAGTGAGAGGGATCGAGCCCCAGAGTAGGGGGACAGTGAGGGGGATCGAGTCCCAGAGTGGGGGACAGTGAGGGGGATCGAGTCCCAGAGTGGAGGACAGTGAGGGGTATCGAGTGCCAGAGTAGGGGCACAGTGAGGGGAATCGAGTGCCAGAGTGGGGGAACAGTGAGGGGGATCGGATCGCAGAACAGGGGGACACTGAGGGGGATCGCATCTCAGGGCAGGGGGACAGTGAGGGGGATCGAGTCCCAGAGCAGGAGGACAGTGAGGGGAATCGAATCCCGGAGTGGAGGGCAGTATGGGGGATCGACTCATGAGTGGGGGACAGTGAGGGGGATCGAGTCCCAGAGTGGATGACACTGAAGGGATTGAGTCCCAGAGTGGGGGACAGTGAGGGGTATCGGGTCACAGAGTGGGGAACAATGAAGGGGATCGAGTCCCAGAGTGGGAGACAGTGAGGGGGATCGGGTCCCAGAGTGGGAGACAGTGAGGGGGATCGGGTCACAGAGTGGGGAACAATGAGGGGGATCGATTCCCAGAGTGGAGGACAGTGAGGGGGATGAGGTACCAGAGCAGGGGGACAGTGAGTACTAGAGTGGAGGACAGTGAGTGGGATCAAATCCCAGAGTGGGGGTCAGTGAAGGGTTTTGAGTCCCAGAGTGGGGGACATTGAGGGAGTTCGAGTACCGGAGTGGGGGTCAGTAAGGGGGATCGAGTCCCAGAGTGGAGGGCAGTATGGGGGATCGAGTCCCAGAGTGGGGGACAATGAGGGAATTCGAGTACCGGTGTGGGGGTCAGTAAGGGGGATCGAGTCCCAGAGTGGAGGGCAGTATGGGGGATTGTGTCCCAGAGTGGGGGAGAGTGAGGGGGATCGAATCCCACAGCAAAGGGTCAGTGAGGGGGATCAAGTCCCCAGCAGAGGGTCAGTGAAGGGGATCGAGTGCCAGAGCAGGGGGAAAGTAAGGGGGATCGAGTCCCAGAGCAGGGGGACAGTGAGGGGGATTGAGTGCAAGAGTAGGGGGACAGTGAGGGGAATCGAGTCCCAGAGCAGGGGGACAGTGAGGGGGATTGAGTGCAAGAGCAAGAGGTCAGTGAGGGGGATTGAGTCCCAGAGCAGGGGGACAGTGAGGGGGATTGAGTCCCGGAGCAGAGGGACAGTGTATGGGATCGAGACCCGGAGCAGAGGGACAGTGAGGGGGATCGAGTCCCAGAGCAGAGGGACAGTGAGGGGGATCGAGTCCCACAGTGGGGCACAGTGAGGGGGATTGAGTCCCAGAGTGGAGGACAGTGAGGGGGATTGAGTCCCAGAGTAGAGGACAGTGAGGGGAATTGAGTCCCAGAGTAGAGGACAGTGAGGGGGATTGAGTCCCAGAGCGGGGGACAGTAAGGGGGATCGAGTTCCAGAGTAGAGGACAATGAGTGGGATCGAGTCCCAGAGTAGGGGGACAGTGAGGGGGTTCGAATCCTGGAGTGGTGGACAGAAAGGGTGATAGAATCCCGGAACCGGGGGACAGTGAGGGGGATCGAGTCCCAGAGTGTGAGAAAGTGAGGGGTATCCAGTCCTAGAGCAGGGGGACAGTGAGGGGGATCGAGTCCCAGAGCAGGGGGACAGTGAGGGGGATCGAGTCCCAGAGTAGGGGGACAGGGAGGGGGATCGAGTCCCAGAGTTGGGGGACAGTGAGGGGTATCGAGTGCCAGAGTGGGGGATAGTGAGGAGGATTGAGTCGTAGAGTGGAGGACAGTGAGTGGGATCGGGTCCCAGAGTAGGGGTCAGTGAGGGGGATCGAGTCCCAGAGTTGTGGACAGACAGGGGGACCGACTGCCAGAATAGGGGGACAGTGAGGGGGATCGAGTCCCAGTGTGGGGGAACAGTGAGGGGGCTCGAGTGCCAGAGTTGAGGACAGTGAGGGGGATCGAGTCCCAGAGCAGGGGGTCAGTGAGTGGGATCGAGTCCCAGAACAGACGGTCAGTGAGGAGGATCGAGTCCCAGAATGGGGGTCAGTGAGTGGGATCGAGTCCCAGAGCAGGGGGTCAGTGAGTGGGATCGAGTCCCAGATCAGGGGGATCGTGTCCCAGAGCAGGAAGACAGTGAGAGGAATCGAGTCCCAGAGCGGGGGGACAGTGAGGGGGATTGAGTCCCGGAGCAAGGGGTCAGTGAGGGGGATCGGGTCCCAGAGTGGAGGACAGTGAGGGGGATCGGGTCACAGAGTGGGGAACAATGAGGGGGATCGAGTCCCAGAGTGGGAGACAGTGAGGGGGATCGAGTCCCAGAGTGGGAGACAGTGAGTAGGATCGAGTCCCAGAGTGGGAGACAGTGAGGGGGATTGAGTCCCAGAGTGGGAGACCGTGAGGGGGATCAAGTCCCAGAGTGGAGGACAGTGAGGGGGATGAGGTACCAGAGCAGGGGGACAGTGAGTACTAGAGTGGAGGACAGTGAGGGGGATCGACATGCTGAAAATCCTGAGCCTCCTGAGGAAGGAGAGGCATTGGTGCATTTTGTCATGACAAGATTGTAGCGAGGAAAATGTTGGCGTACTTCGGGGGAAGGAGGGGGAGATGGAGGCCAGGGAGAGGAAATGACCATTGGGCAGATATAGGACAGAATAATGTCAGCCTGGGAGGGTGAACTGTTGCTAATGGGGACCAGAATGAGTTGTTTGTGGTATCAGTCCACCTGATATCTGGGGATGAGGCTATGGAGTTGGGAGAAGGTGTCTCATACCTTAAAATTGTTGAATTAGACATTGAGTCCAGAAGGTGACAGAGTTCCCAAGTGGAAAATGAGATGTGACTCTTGGAGCTTGTACTGAGTTTCCCTGGAACTCTGCAACAAGCCTGAGACAGAGATGTTTACCAGGTAACAGGGTGGGGTATTGTAGTGGTAAGCAGCTGGAAGCTGAGGGTCTTGTTTGCAGAAAGAATGTAGGAGCTCTGGAAAGCAGTCACCTAGTGCACACATCACTTCCCCAATGCAGAAGAGACCATATTGTGACCAGCAAGTACAGTACATTGAGGGAATGGTTCTTTATAGATTAGATTACATTACAGTTTGGAAACAGGCCCTTCGGCCCAACAAGTCCACACCGACCCACCGAAGCGAAACCCACCCATACCCCGACATTTACCCCTTTACCTAACACTATGGGCAATTTAGCATGGCCAATTCACCTGACCCTGCACATCTTTGGACTGTGGGAGGAAACCGGAGCACCCGGAGGAAACCCACGCAGACACGGGGAGAACGTGCAAACTCCACACAGTCAGTCGCCTGAGTCGGGAATTGAACCCGGGTCTCTGGCGCTGTGAGGCAGCAGTGCTAACCTGTGCCAGGTAAATTCGATCATGGCTGTTCTGTTTCTCAATTGCATTCTCCTGCCTTCTCCCTGTAGCCCCTGATCCCCTGACTAGTAACGAACCTATCCATCTCTGTCTTAAAGACACTCAATGACTTGGCCTCCACAGCCCTTTGTGACAACGTGTTCCACAGATTCGCCACCGTGTGGCTGAAGGAATTCCTCCTCACCTCAGCTCAGAAGGTAGAAATGTCAAATACTAGGGGGCATAGGTTTAAGGTGAGGGGAGAAAGTTCAAAGCAGATGTGTGAAGCAAAGCTTTTTGTACAGAGGATGATAGGTGCGTGGAATGCACTCTAAATCCCGTCACTCTGAGGTTATGTGCCTGTGTCCTAATCTTCTCTCCCAAGGGAAACATCTTCTCCATGTCCAGGTCTCTCAGAACTCTGTACGTTTCAATCAGATTCTCCCTCATCTTTCTAAACTCCATGGAGTACAGACCCAGAATCCTCAGGCTCTCTTCATAAGACATGTTGTTCATCCCCAGGATCTTCCTTGTAAATCCCCCGTGGACCCCTCACAGTCCAGCACATCCTTCCTTAGATATGGGGTCTGAAACTGCTCACAATGTTCCAAATGTGGTCTGACTGGAGCCTAATACAGCCTCGACAGCACATCTCTGCTCTTGTATTCTAACCCTCTCAAAATGAATGCTAACATTACATTTGTCGTCCTAATTGCCAACTGAAGCTTCCTGTGAACCTGAAGAGAACCTGAACTCGGATTCGCAAGGCCCTGGGCACTTCAGACTTATTCTATTTCGACAATAGACTATGCCTCTATTCTTCCGACCAAAGTGCGTATTCTCGCATTTTCCCACACCACGTTCCATCTGCCACTTCTTGACCCACTCTCCCAGCCTGTCCAAGTCCTTCTGCAGCCTCCCCACCTCCTCACCATTACACGACCCTCCTCCTATCGTTGTACAAACTGCACAGATAGAAAACATGTCCTCAGTTCCTTTGTGTAGATCATGAAGATATGGTGTGAATAGTTGTGGTCCCTACACTGACCCCTGTGGAACTTCACTAGTCATCGGCTGCCATCCTGAAAAAGACCTCTTTATCCCTACTCTGTACTTGCTGCCAGTCAGCCAATCCTCTATCCATGCCAATACCTTTCCCCTGATTCACAGACTCACATTTCACAGCCTCCCTGTACAGCACATTGGCTGTGACCTACTGGAACTCCAAATAGATCACATCCACTAGTTGTCACCTCCTTCTAGATTTAAACAGCTGTCGAGGCATACAACATTGAAACAGACCTTTCAGTCCTACTCATCCATGCTGGCCACGTTTCCTAAACTAAACTAGTCCCACTTGGCTTGCGTTTTGCCCTTTCCTATCCATGGACCTGCCCAAATCCCTTCGAAATGTTATAACTGTACCTGCATCTGCTACTTCCTCTGGCAGTTCACTCCACATGCACACTGCCCTCTGTGTGCAAATGTTGCCCCCGTCAGGACCCTTTCAAATCTTTCCCTGCACACCGCAAACCTATGCCCTCTAGTTTTGAACTCTGACACAACACTATGGCTTTCAAGAGGTTATTTTGTCCTGTGTTTTGTTTTGAAGAGAGGTTGTAAGGCAGAGGCGACTGGCCAGCTACTGAAGACCACTTGAGCAAACAGCGTGAGGCCTTGGGTATTTTTTGAAAGGTGGAACAATGGAAGCAACCTTGCTGTGGCCAGCTCTCACAGACCAGGATGTCCAGGATTTGGTTTAGGTTTGAGGTTTAGGCTTAAGCAGAAGCTAATGGGCTCTCAAAGGAATTGGAAGCTTCAATGAACATCTCTTGGCTTTTACTTTCTCTGAATCTTCTCTCGATGTGTTTTACCTCATGGATTGGAGAAGTGCATATGAGAATTTGTGTCTGAATTTACCTTTTTTTGCCAAGGGGTGTATTTATGGAATGTTACTGTATTGGGACAGTTAATTAGTGACAGGCGCAGTGTCTATTATTTGGTTAAGTTTACAGTTGAGTTAAGGTATTCTAAATTCCTCCTCTTTCTTTCTTTGTGTTTTAACTAGTGTTTAAATAAACTGTGTTTTATTAAACTTCGAGTAGTTTGACCAGCCGCATTGCATCCGGAACAGATTCTCTAAAATTCATTCACCTTCAAAGCAAGAAAATGTTGGGGTCTAGATTACTGCCTTAAAATATGTTGAGGGGGTCTGATCTGGTCGACAAGAACACCCCCCACCCCAGGTACAAGACCTTTCCCATTCACTTTATCTATGCCACTCGTAATTATATAAATCGCTGTCAGGTCACCCCTCAACCTCCTCTGTTGCGGGGAATTAAGTCCCAGTCTATTGAGCCTCTCCTGATAACTCAAAACCTCCAACCCTGGTAATGATTTTGTAAATCTTTTCTGCCCCCTCTCCAATTTAATAATATAGACTTGATCCAAATACGGTTGGTGAATGGGACGGATGCGTGTTCCGGGAGAGTTGAACTCAATTACAAGGACATTTGGGGAGCAGTTTGCGATGATGCGTGGGACCTTCGGGACGCGGACGTTGCTTGTAAACAAATGGGCTGTGGACCAGCCAGATCAGCCCCAGGGAGCGCTCAGTTTGGCGAGGCCACTGGAACCTTCTGGTTGGATGATGTTGAGTGTAAGGGGCATGAGTCACACTTGCTCCAGTGTCCGTCGAACCCAGTTGGAAAACACAACTGCAACGCAGGAGAGGCAGCGGCTGTTACTTGCTCAGGTGTGTTTTGTGTCATTCAATTGTTCCTCTTCAATGTAACCAAGATATTTTGAAGGGAAAGATAATCGCCGAGAACTGCACTGATGATTATAAATACATGAAAACGTGCATAATTAAAGAGTCATAGAGTCATATAGCACAGAATCAGGCCCTTCGGCCCAACACTGCAATGCCCACCCAGATTCTTAAACTGAACTAGTCCAATTTGCTTGTGTTTGGCCCATATCCCTCTAAACCTTTCCTGTCCATGTACCCATCTAGATGCCTGTTAAATGTTGTGATTGTACCCACCTCTATCACTTCCCTCTGGCAGCTCATTCCATACACGCACCCCGCTCTGTGTGAGAACATTGCTGGTCAGGTCCTCTTGTCTTATACTTGTACCCTCTAGTTTTGGAATCCCCTACCCTGAGGAAAAGACCTTGCCTCCTCACCTTATCTATCCCCCTTGTGATTTCATAAATCTCTGGAAGGTCATCCCTCAGTCTCCGACGCTCCAGGGATAAAGGTCCCAACCCATCCAGCCCCTCCTTATAACTCAAACCTTCCAGTCCCGGCAATATCCTCATCAAGTTTTTCTGCACCCTTTCCTGTTTCACAACATCCTCCCTATAAGAGTGACCAGAATTATATGTGTTCTGAAAATGACCTCACCAATGTCTTGTGCAGCCATAACATGCCATCCCAACTCTAACACACATTGCTCAGACCGATGAAGGTGAGTGTGCCAAATGCCTTCTTAATGACCCTGTCCACCCATGACACCAACAATGTACCTGCACCCTCTGTTCAATAACACTCCTCATGGTCCTACCATTAACTGTGTAAGTCCTGCCTTGATTTATCTTACCAAAATGCAACACCTCACGTTGATCAAAATTAAACTCCATCTCGCACCCCGAACCCCATTGGCCCAGCTGATCAAGATCTGATTGTACTCTTAGACAACCGTCTTCTCTGTCCACCACCCCACCAATGTTGGTGTCATCTGCAAACTTACTGACCATGCCTCCTAAATTCTCATCCAAATTGTTGAGATAAATGACAAACCACAGTGGACCCAGCACTGATCCTTGTGGGACACCATTGGTCACAGGCCTCTAGTCTGAATAACAACCCTCTACCACCATCTTCTGCCTCCTCCTATCAAACCAATTTTGTAACCAATTACTTTCCCTCCCTGGATCCCATGTAATCTAGCCTTACTAACCAGTCAACCATGTGGGATCTTGTCGATACAGTAAGGTGCTGGGTGCTATGAAGAGAATGTCAACTATTCCACGCACATCAATTTGGAGTCATAGAGTACAGAGGAGGCCCTTCAGCCCATCTAGTCTGAGTGGATCTATGTTTTCCCATTTTGCCTCACTAGTTCAACAGCCTTAAATGTTATGACATTTTGAGCCCAATTTCAAGTAATTTTTAAAAGTTGGGACATTTCCCACCTCAACTACCCGCCCAGGCAATGCATTCCATACCCCCACACCCTCTGGGTGAATTTTCGTCCCCTCAAATCACCTCCAAACCTTCACTTTAAATTATTGCCCCCCTAGTTATTGACCCTGTGCCTGAAAGGAACAGAATCCTCCAACCGCTAAGCAAAGTGCACAGAGTGTAATTGGTTCCCACGTTACCTTTGAGCTGTGCCTGATCAATGAAATGATTTGTTGCGATAATGTGAGTCCTCAACACCGCCATAGGCTTGCTGAATCACTGATGCTGAGATATCAGAGAAACTCAGACTAACACAAGTGGTCCCCAATTCTTGTGCCTCACCCCTCATTCCTGCTATTGCAAATTAAAAACCAACCTCAGTTTTGATACACAGAAACAGAAAACCTCACTTTGTTATTGCACATAGACACACAGATAGAACATTCCCCCACTGGACAGCAGCACAGGCTCTACCGAGATCAAACTGACCTGCGTCGACCCACAGAGAAGAACATTGGGAGGGGCAGTGGTGCGTTTTACTTTTACATTCAGTTACCAGATGTGGGCTTTATTGCCCATCCCTAATTGCCCCAGAGGGTGGTTCAGTGTCAACCACATTACTGTGAGATCTGGAGTCACATGTAGGCTCAGATCCGGGTAGAGACAGGTGAATTCTCCTCCTCTCCCCAGGGTGAGGGCATCGCTGGCCAGGCCTCCATTTATCACCCAACCCTAATTGCCCCAGAGGGCAGTTAAAAGTCAACCACATTGCTGTGGGTCTGGAGTCACATGTAGGCCAGACCAGGTAAGGATGGCAGATTTCCTTCCCTAAAGGATATTGGGAACCGGAATTTTCTGACAATCAGCAATGCTTTCATGGTCGCCATCGACTCTTAATTCCAGATTTTTATTCAATTCAAATTCCACTATCTGCCATGGGAGGATTCGAACCTGGATCCTGAGAACAACAATAATACCACAAGGTCATCACCTCCCATTACATTGGTAAATTCGTAAATCAGGAGAGTTTTTCGACCATGGTCATCATGCAATACTTAATTTCAGATGTTTTAAAATTTAATTCAATTTGCTTCTGTCTCACAATGTTCAAACATCTGAATGGAAGCAGAAGAGACAAAAAAACTATCGATGATGCAGCCTCACCTCTCAAAACGACACGTTCATTAAAAAGGAATATGTTTATGGGATATGGAGAAGACCATTGAGCCAAATCCGTCATTCAATAGCTGACCTATGGCCTAACGTCATTGACCCGCCTTTGGTTCCTATTCACTTAATGCTTTTGCTTAACAAAACCTTACCTCTCTCAGCTTTAAAACTAACAACTGATCCAGCACTCTTTGTAGAAGAGAGTTCCAACCCTCTTCTACCCTGTGCATGTTAATGTGCTTCCTAACCTCTTCCCCGGCCCGAATTCTCAGACTATCTCTCCCTAGTTCTAGAATCAGTAACCAGTAGAAGTACTCTATGAAGTTTATCTTAAGAATCTGCAATATCTTAAATCCGCTTCCCTCCTTTAGATCCGATTGCACTGCGATTCATGAATGGGACGGACAAGTGTTCTGGGAGAGTTGAGCTCTATTATAACGACAGCTGGACAGCCATCTGTAATGATGGTTGGGACATAGATGATGCCAATGTCGTTTGCCGTCAACTGGGCTGTGGGCAAGCCACGTCGGCTCCAGGGGGTGCCCACTTTGGCATGGTACCTGCAGAGTTCTGGTCATATACAGTCAAATGTAAAGGGACTGAGTCTAACCTCGTCAAGTGTCAAACAAGGTCAATGGAAGGAGACCACTGCAGATCAGGATCTGCAGCTTTTGTTATTTGCTCAGGTAAAGACCGAGTCACATGACTTAAGTAACATTTGTGTCACACAAGTCCCAGATAATGAACATCTCCAATAAGAGAGAATCTAACTATGGTGTTCAGTGGTATCACCATCACTGAATCCTTCCCCATCAACATCCTGGGGATTACCATTGAGAGAGATTGTAACCGTAGTCCTTTGATGTTGAATGTTGTTACCATCCGTGGTTCAAGAAGGCCACTCACTATCGCCTTCTCAAGGGGACTACCAGGAACACATCACAACAGAAATCTTCCTCTTGCAACAACATCAATTGTTGGAGAAACTCAGCAGGTCTAGCAGCATCTGTGGGGAGTGAGTCAGAGAAACAGAGTTGCCATTACAGGTTATAAAGTGCTGGAGAACCTCAGCAGGGCTGGCAGCCTCTCAGGGGAGAGAGAGAGAGAGAGAGACAGAGAGGGAGGGACAGAGAGAGAAACAGAGCAAATGTTTCAGGTCCTGTGACCCTTCATCAGAACTGATAGTAACCTGGAAAATTTGTTTGGTATTTGTGCTGAAGAAGGGAGGGTTTGGGGATAAGGATTGAGCAGATAGGCAGAGATGGAGCCCAGAGAGAGAGGGAGAGCCAGTTAGACAGACATAGGGATGGATAATGATAATCCTGGGAAGGGAGGAGAGCTGATAGTGGGGACCGTGAGTAGGTGAGAATGGGTTGATGGTCATGTGAAGGTTGGGTAGAGGATATCGAAGGAGGTGTATCAGACTGAACTCAATAATGAGTCTGGAAGGCTGCAGGGTCTTCAAGGGGGAGATGAGATGCTGTTGTTCTGAGCTTCACTGGAGCACTGTAGCAAGACTCTGAGATGGGAATGTTGGCTGGAGGATCACGGTGGGGCACTGAAGGAGCAGGTGACTGGAAGGTCAGGATCAGTTTTACAGACAGGGCGTAGGTGTGCTATCGGGCCACCCAGTCTCATTTCCTTTTCTGATTAACCTGCTCAGAAACATTCAGTTGCATTGCTGGATTAGATGGGGACTTGGACCAAGACTTTCTGGCCCAGAGGTTGGAATCATCCCTTATGATATTACAACACACTTTTCAACATAATATGCCAAAGATTTTACATTTGCTGAGGAGAATACCAAACATCTCCCAGCCTTAGTGTGTCAAAGTGCTTCCTAACCTCTCTCCTAAATTAGGACTGGCCCTTATTATCCCTCCAGTGAGGAAGCAGGCCATTCAGCCCATCGAGTCTACACTGACCCTCAAAGAGCATCCCACCCAGATCCTCTGCCCTACCCTATCCTTGGATTGGAGGAGCCAGTGTTGGACTGGGGTGGACAAAGTTAAAAATAAAAACAACAGATTATAGTCCAACATGTTTATTTGGAAGCAGGAGCTTTCAGAGCACCTGATCAACCACCTGATGAAGGAGCGGTGCTCCGAAAGCTAGTGCTTCCAAATAACCCTGTTGGACTGTAACCTGGGGTTGTGTGATTTTTAAGTTTGTTCTACTCTGTCTCTGTAACCCTGCATTTCCCATGGCCGACCCACCCTAACCTGCACATCTTTGGACTGTGGGAGGAAACCAGAGCACCCAGAGGAAACCCACGCAGACACGGGGAGAATGTGCAAACTCCTCACAGGCAGTCGCCCGAGGGTGGAATCAAACCTGGGTCCCTGGCGTTGTGAGGCAGCAGTGCTAACCACTGAGCCACCGTGTCACCCAGCTTGGCTCTCTGCATAACATAACCCCTCAAGTCCAGGTATTATTGTTATAAACCAACGTTCCACTCCCTCCAAAGCTAATCTAACCTTCCTCAGGCTTGGTGTCTAGACCTGCTCCAAATGGGGTCTATCCAGGGTTTGGTTTTACTGCAATAGAACCTCTGCATCCTTGCACTGCAGTTCTCTCGATGGAAAGGCCATCATTCCATGACCTCTCTTCAATGCCCAGTGGGAATTATAAATAGAAATGTAGGGACAGACTGCACGTTGAGTCTTTCTTTTCGGGTCTGTCTGACGGAGCAAGGTGGAGTGTAGGAGATGTGGGTGGTCTGTTTGGAATGCTGGTGAGATATTACAATAGCACCGCTTGATGTAATGAGAAACCTCCTCCCAATCTGTGAGATCTTGTTCTCCTGGGTGCTGCCAGACTTATGATAATAATTTCAGTTCTGTATGTGCATCACAGAGCATGACTTCCATAAACTGGGATTAAAAACAATAGTTACAAAATGAAATTGATTGTTTGTTTGAATTTCTGACCACGATCCAATTGTGAAAGTAATATCATAAAGAGATACAGCACGGATACAGGCCTTTCAGCCCAACACATCCAGGCTGCCCAGGTTCCCTGAACTGAACTAATTCCATTTGTCTGTGTGTGACCCACATCCCTCTAAACCTTTCCTATCCACATACCTGTCCTGAAATGTTGTAATTGTACCCACCTCTCTCACTTCCTCTGGTAGATCACTCCACGTACACACCACCCTCCGTGTGAAAACGTTGCCCCTCAGGTCCTTTTTGAATCTTTCCCCTCTCACCTTCAACCTCTGCCCTCTAGTTTCCGACTCCCCTACCCTGAGGAACAGACCTTGGCTGTTCACCTTATCTGTGTCCCTTGCCCCTTACTAAACCTTGATGAGGTCAACCCTCTGCCCCCTATGCTTCAGGAAAGAAGTCCCAGTCTTTCTTTGTAACTCAACCCCTCCAGCCTCAGTAACATCCTTGTCAATCTTTTCTGCACCTGTTCCAGTTTCAAATCATCAGGGCAACCAGAATTGTACACAGTGCTCCAAATGTGGTCTTATGACTGGTAACATTATCACGTTGACAATATCCCTGCAGATTTTAATATTGTCACTTAACTAGATGAGCAAGCATCCTTATTATCGTGTTACTGGGTGTTACACTCGCTTTCACCTCCTCATTCACTCTATATCCACCAAGTAGTTTTATAATTGTAAAAGTCAATAGACCATAGAACTTAGAACATCACAGAGCAGTACAGGCCCTTCGGCCCTCGATGTTGCGCTGACCTGTGGATCCAATCCGAAGCCTCTCTATCCTACATTATTCCATTTTCCTCCACATGATTATTCAATGACCATTTAAATGCCCTTAGAGTCTACAACTGTTGCAGGCAGTGCGTTCCAATAATCTCTGAGTAAAGAAACTACCTCTGAGATCTGTCCAATATCTATCACCCCTCAATTGAGGGCGGCACGGTGGCACAGTGGTTAGCACTGCTGCCTCACAGCGCCAGAGACCCGGGTTCAATTCCCGACTCAGGTGACTGACTGTGTGGAGTTTGCACGTTCTCCCTGTGTCTGTGTGGGTTTCCTCTGGGTGCTCCGGTTTCCTCCCACAGTCCAAAGATGTGCAGGTCAGGTGAATTGGCCACGCTAAATTGCCCGTAGTGTTAGGTAAAGGGGTAAATGTACGGGAATGGGTGGATTACGCTTCGGTGGGTCGGTGTGGACTTGTTGGGCCGAAGGGCCTGTTTCCACACTGTAAGTAATCTAATCTAATCTAATCTGTAAGTAATTTAAAGCTATATCCTCTCATGCCAGCTGATGTGAAAACAATATTTATACTTCTGTGGTTTTTTTTATAGATTTTTTTTGAAGAAAAAGGGATTTTTTTAAACTTTTTTTGCAAACTTACAAAATAACACAAACAAATATAAGCACTAATATACAATTAAATATTAAATAAATAATAACCAAAACACAACAAATAAAATAAGAGGAAAAAACACTCAACTAAGTACTAATCTAACCTACAAATAACCAAAGCTTATAATAAAATATCTTACATTACTCAAAAAAAACATAGTAATTAAATAATGAAGTACATGCTCAGAATGAATTAACATCAAATCATAATAAAACCCGTATTTATACGGGATTCCTCCCCCTGGGGGCCCCCGGACCAGCCAGAACCACTACCACAACTAGATAAAAGCCCTTGACAAAATGGCCAAAATATCTGTATCTATATCGTTCAGAAAGGGCTGCCATATTTTATAGAATAATTCAGTTTTTTGGTGCACCATATTTGTAAGGACGTCAAGGGGGATATATTCCATGATTAACCTGTGCCAATTCGAAAGTCCTGGAGGGCCCTCAGCTACCCAGTTTACTAAGATGTTTTTCCTTGCACAAAAGGAGAGAATGGAAAATAATTTCCACATCCATTTGAGTTTTTAAATTCTATTTTTAGAAAACACTAGGTTGGAGAGTGGGATTGTTGCATGTTTGCCTCGCAAGTCCCCGAGGTGAATTATTAGCCCAGCGATAGTACAGATAGTTCTTGTGTGAAGCAGTGCGATTTGGCTGTAATGTCGCTGACAGATTAGGGAGTGGTATTTTTTGCGAACACTTAATTCTGTTTGCAATAGTGCGATTCCAGCCGCAATCGTTTGGCACGCTTCAACCTGCGCATGTGCTGATGTCAGTTGCTGTCAGAGCATGAGAGGTACAGCACAATACATCTCAAACATTAAACTAATGAATGTTCATTGCTCTCCTCTGACAGAAGAATATTGTTGTCTATTTTCTGTCTAAGCCCCTGTATAACTGCTGCAGTTCTGCATTACTCCCATACACACCATTTGCCTTTCTAATTTGTTCTTGTACCTGCATTTCACGTAACGCCCCAGAAACAGTCAGAAGGCAATCAGCCACAGCCATCTCCTTCTGCAACTACAACTGCACCTGAAGGTGCCAATGATGATGAACCTTTCTCCCTGCGGTAGCAATACTTTTTCAATGTCATGTGTTAATTTTACTTTTGCTTCATTAATAAATATGATTTAACCAGCCATCCAGGCTGTGCTATACTTTGTTATAGGATTTTGGGTGATCTTTGAGCGATCGTGAGTGATATGTCTTGTTGGTCAGCCCCTCACCCTACTTTCCCCATTGGCCCCATTATTTCTATTTCACTGGAACACAGCCCCGCGTAATCGGAGAACTCTCTGTACTGTCAAACCTGTCGTTGCTGATAAGAGCTTCACTTTGTAGTGCATCCTTCCCCTGGGTCAAAATTTACAAGTTTAAGCCCCGCCACAGATCGTATCAATTATAACAACAGACTGATCACAAAATGCAGAAAATTTGGAATTGTCTTCATGTTCGTATCTCCCTGATTTACCAGAGTGTGTCCTTTCTGTTTTCGCTGCAGGTCTTTATCCCATTGAGCAGCTCTTTCGCCTGTGCCTCGCAGCTGCCATTCTGGCTCTGCTTACAGTCTTTCTTGCACTGGAACTGAGAAGGAAATCCTAGGCACTGAAGAGTACAGGTGGTTGTAAAAGTGTGAAGATTGTATTCATTATGATGGTTTTCTCTTTGCCTTTCATAAGTTCATTAAAGTAACAGGTTGCAAAGTTGGAGACAAGTGCATGGTAATGTGACAAATTTTGGGAGTAAAGTTGTCAATTTCTGAACTTAGAGTTGCAGAGTGTGGTGCCGGAAGAGCACAGTCAGTCAGGCAGCATCTGTGGAGCAAGATAAAAAGCTTCTGCTCGATACATCGACTCTCCTGTTCCTTGGATGCTGGACCTCCAGCATCTGCAGTCTGCACTTTCTCCTAAGCTCTGAAGTTACCCTTAGCTCAATATCTTAACATCGTTGTAATACTCGAATATTTAAGAGAAATTCCATCAGATATGATTAGATTGGGTTCCCTACTGTGTGGAAACAGGCCCTTCAGCCCAACAAGTCCACACCGACCTTCTGAAGAGTAACCCACCCAGACCCATTTCTCTCTGACTAATGCACCTAACACTATGGGCAATTCACCTGACCTGCACATCTTTGGACTGTGGGAGGAAAACCACGCAGACATGGGGAGAATGTGCAAACTCCACACAGACAGTTGCCCGAGGCTGGAATTGAACCTGAGACCCTGGTGCTGTGAGGCAGCATTACTAACCACTGAGCCACTGTGCTGCCCCATATCTAGAGAGATTGAATTTTAAAAAAATTCTGCTGGGACGTGGGCCCCTCTGTCTAGCCAGCATAAATTGCCTTGTTCCTAGTTGCCCCTTGACGAGATGGTGGTATGTGTGCCAGTGCAGTCCATGTGCTATTGGTGAGGGGGTTCGAGTGAGGCGGTTCGAGTCCCAGAGCACGGGGACAGTGAGGGGGATCGAGTTCCAGAGCGGGGAGACAGTGAGGGGGATCGAGTCCCAGAGCGGGGGGACAGTGAGGGGGATCGAGTTCCAGAGCGGGGGGACAGTGAGGCGGTTCAAGTCCCAGAGCACGGGGACAGTGAGGGGGATCGAGTTCCAGAGCGGGGGGACAGTGAGGGGGATCGAGTCCCAGAGCAGGTGGACAGTGAGGGGGATCGAGTCCCAGAGCACGGGGACAGTGAGGGGGATTGAATCCCGGAGCAGAGGGACAGTGAGGGGGATCGAGTTCCAGAGCGGGGGGACAGTGAGGGGGATCGAGTCCCAGAGCAGGTGGACAGTGAGGGGGATCGAGTTCCAGAGCGGGGGGACAGTGAGGGGGATCGAGTTCCAGAGCGGGGGGACAGTGAGGGGGATCGAGTCCTGGAGCAGGGGGACAGTGAGGGGGATCGGGTTCCAGAGCAATGGGACAGTGAGGGGGATCGAGTTCCAGAGCGGGGGGACAGTGAGGGGGATCGAGTTCCAGAGCAGGGGGACAGTGAGGGGGATCGAGTCGCAGAGCAGGGGGACAGTGAGGGGGATCGAGTTGCAGAGCAGGGGGACAGTGAGGGGGATCGAGTTGCAGAGCAGGGGGACAGTGAGGGGGATCGAGTTCCAGAGTGGGGGATCGAGTCCCGGAGCTGAAGGACAGTGAGGGGAATCGAGGCCGAGAGTGGGGGACAGTGAGGGGGATCGAGTCCCAGAACAGGGGGACAGTGAGTGGGATCGAGTCCCAGAGTGGGAGACAGTGAGGGGGATCGAGTCCCAGAGTGGGGGACAGTGAGGGGGATCGAGTCCCAGAGTGGGGGACAGTGAGGGGGATCGAGTCCCAGAGTGGGAGACAGTGAGGGGGATCGAGTCCCAGAGTGGGGGACAGTGAGGGGGATCGAGTCCCAGAGTGGGAGACAGTGAGGGGGATCGAGTCCCAGAGTGGGAGACAGTGAGGGGGATCGAGTCCCAGAGTGGGGGACAGTGAGGGGGATCGAGTCCCAGAGTGGGAGACAGTGAGGGGGATCGAGTCCCAGAGCAGGGGGACAGTGAGGGGGTTCGAGTCCCAGAACAGGGGGACAGTGAGGGGGATCGAGTCCCAGAGTGGGGGGACAGTGAAGGGTTTTGAGTCCCAGAGTGGGGGACATTGAGGGAGTTCGAGGACCGGAGTGGGGGTCAGTAAGGGGGATTGAGTCCCAGAGTTGAGGGCAGTATGGGGGATAGAGTCACAGAGTTGGGGACACTGAGGAGGATCAAGTCCCAGAGTGGGGGGACAGTGAGGGGATCGAGTCCCAGAATGGGGGACAGGGAGGGGGATGGAGTCTCAGAGCAGGAGGACAGTGAGGGGGATCGAGTCCCAGAGCAGGGGGACAGTGAGGGGGTTCGAGTGCCAGAGTTGAGGACAGTGAGGGGATCGAGTGCCAGAGTTGAGGACAGTGAGGGGGATCGAGTCCCAGAGTGGGGGGACAGTGAGGGGGATTGAGTCCCAGAGCAGAGGGACAGTGAGGGGGATTGAGTCCCGGAGCAGAGGGACAGTGAGAGGGATCGAGTCCCAGAGCAGGGGACAGTGAAAGGGATTGAGTCCCAGAATAGAGGACAGTGAGGGGGATTGAGTCCCAGAGCAAGGGGTCAGTGAGGGGGATCGAGTCCCAGAGCAGGGGGACAGTGAGGGGGATCGAGTCCCAGAGCAGAGGGACAGTGAGGGGGATCGAGTCCCGGAGCAGAGGGACAGTGAGAGGGATCGAGTCCCAGAGCAGGGGGACAGTGAAAGGGATTGTGTCCCAGAGTAGAGGACAGTGAGGGGGATTGAGTCCCAAAGCAGGGGACAGTAATGGGGATCAAGTTCCAGAGTAGAGGACAGTAAGGGGGATCGAGTTCCAGAGTAGTGGACAGTGAGGGGGTTCGAATCCTGGAGTGGTGGACAAAGAGGGGTATAGAATCCCGGAACCGGGGGACAGTGAGGGGGATCGAGTCCCAGAGTGGGGGACAGTGAGGGGGATCGAGTCCCAGAGTGTGAGAAAGTGAGGGGTTTCCAGTCCTAGAGCAGGGGGACAGTGAGGGGGATCGAGTCCCAGAGCAGGGGGACAGTGAGGGGGATCGAGTCCCAGAGTAGGGGGACAGTGAGGGGGATCGAGTCGCAGGGCACGGGGACAGTGAGGGGGATCGAGTCCCAGACCACGGGGACAGTGAGGGGGATCGAGTCCCAGACCACGGGGACAGTGAGGGGGATCGAGTTCCAGAGCGGGGGGACAGTGAGGGGGTTCGAGTCCCAGAGCACGGGGACAGTGAGGGGGATCGAGTTCCAGAGCGGGGGGACAGTGAGGCGGTTCGAGTCCCAGAGCACGGGGACAGTGAGGGGGATCGAGTTCCAGAGCGGGGGGACAGTGAGGGGGATCGAGTCCCAGAGCGGGGGGACAGTGAGGGGGATCGAGTTCCAGAGCGGGGGGACAGTGAGGCGGTTCGAGTCCCAGAGCAGGCGGACAGTGAGGGGGATCGAGTTCCAGAGCGGGGGGACAGTGAGGGGGATCGAGTCCCAGAGCACGGGGACAGTGAGGGGGATTGAATCCCGGAGCAGAGGGACAGTGAGGGGGATCGAGTTCCAGAGCGGGGGGACAGTGAGGGGGATCGAGTCCCAGAGCAGGTGGACAGTGAGGGGGATCGAGTTCCAGAGCGGGGGGACAGTGAGGGGGATCGAGTTCCAGAGCGGGGGGACAGTGAGGGGGATCGAGTCCTGGAGCAGGGGGACAGTGAGGGGGATCGAGTTCCAGAGCAATGGGACAGTGAGGGGGATCGAGTTCCAGAGCGGGGGGACAGTGAGGGGGATCGAGTTCCAGAGCGGGGGGACAGTGAGGGGGATCGAGTTCCAGAGCGGGGGGACAGTGAGGGAGATCGTGTCCCAGAGCAGGGGGATAGTGAGGGGGATCGAGTTGCAGAGCAGGGGGACAGTGAGGGGGATCGAGTCGCAGAGCAGGGGGACAGTGAGGGGGATCGAGTTGCAGAGCAGGGGGACAGTGAGGGGGATCGAGTTGCAGAGCAGGGGGACAGTGAGGGGGATCGAGTTCCAGAGTGGGGGATCGAGTCCCGGAGCTGAAGGACAGTGAGGGGAATCGAGGCCAAGAGTGGGGGACAGTGAGGGGGATCGAGTCCCAGAACAGGGGGACAGTGAGTGGGATCGAGTCCCAGAGTGTGTGAAGATGAGGGATATCGAGTCCCAGAGTGGGGGACAGTGAGGGGGATCGAGTCCCAGAGTGGGGGACAGTGAGGGGGATCGAGTCCCAGAGTGGGAGACAGTGAGGGGGATCGAGTCCCAGAGTGGGGGACAGTGAGGGGGATCGAGTCCCAGAGTGGGAGACAGTGAGGGGGATCGAGTCCCAGAGTGGGAGACAGTGAGGGGGATCGAGTCCCAGAGTGGGGGACAGTGAGGGGGATCGAGTCCCAGAGTGAGAGACAGTGAGGGGGATCGAGTCCCAGAGCAGGGGGACAGTGAGGGAGTTCGAGTCCCAGAACAGGGGGACAGTGAGGGGGATCGAGTCCCAGAGCGGGGGGACAGTGAAGGGTTTTGAGTCCCAGAGTGGGGGACATTGAGGGAGTTCGAGGACCGGAGTGGGGGTCAGTAAGGGGGATTGAGTCCCAGAGTTGAGGGCAGTATGGGGGATAGAGTCACAGAGTGGGGGACACTGAGGAGGACCAAGTCCCAGAGTGGGGGGACAGTGAGGGGATCGAGTCCCAGAGCAGGGGGACAGTGAGGGGGATCGAGTCCCAGAATGGGGGACAGTGAGGGGGATCGTGTCCCAGAGCAGGGGGACAGTGAGGGGGTTCGAGTGCCAGAGTTGAGGACAGTGAGGGGATCGAGTGCCAGAGTTGAGGACAGTGAGGGGGATCGAGTCCCAGAGTGGGGGGACAGTGAGGGGGATTGAGTCCCAGAGCAGAGGGACAGTGAAAGGGATTGTGTCCCAGAGTAGAGGACAGTGAGGGGGATTGAGTCCCAGAGCAAGGGGTCAGTGAGGGGGATCGAGTCCCAGAGCAGGGGGACAGTGAGGGGGATCGAGTCCCAGAGCAGAGGGACAGTGAGGGGGATCGAGTCCCGGAGCAGAGGGACAGTGAGAGGGATCGAGTCCCAGAGCAGGGGGACAGTGAAAGGGATTGTGTCCCAGAGTAGAGGACAGTGAGGGGGATTGAGTCCCAGAGTGGGGGACAGTGAGGGGGATCGAGTCCCACAGTGGGGGACAGTGAGGGGGATGGAGTTCCAGAGTAGAGGACAGTGAGTGGGATCGAGCCCCAGAGTAGGGGGACAGTGAGGGGGTTCGAATCCTGGAGTTCGTGGACAGAGAGTGGGATAGAATCCCGGAGCTGGGGGACTGTGAGGGGGATCGAGTCCCAGAGTGGGGGACAGTGAGGGGGATCGAGTCCCAGAGTGTGAGAAAGTGAGGGGTATCCAGTCCTAGAGCAGGGGGACAGTGAGGGGGATCGAGTCCCAGAAGCGGGGGGACAGTGAGGGGGATCGAGTCCCAGAAGCGGGGGGACAGTGAGGGGGATCGAGTCCCAGAAGCGGGGGGACAGTGAGGGGGATCGAGTCCCAGAGTGGGGGACAGTGAGGGGTATTGAGTGCCAGAGTTGAGGACAGTGAGTGGGATCAACTCCCAGAGTAGGGGGACAGTGAGGGGGATCGAGTGCCAGAGTTGAGGACAGTGAGGGGGATCGAGTCCCAGTATGGGGACAGTGAGGGGGATCGAGTCCCAGTGTGGGGGGACAGTGAGGGGGCTCGTGTGCCAGAGTTGAGGACAGTGAGGGGGATCGAGTCACAGAGGAGATGGACAGTGAGGGAGACCGACTCCCAGAGTAGGGGGACAGTGAGGGGGATCGAGTGCCAGAGTTGAGGACAGTGAGGGAGTTTGAGTCCCAGAGTAGGGGGACAGTGAGGGGGATCGAGTCCCAGAGTTGAGGACAGTGAGGGAGTTCGAGTCCCAGTATGGGGGGACAGTGAGGGGGATCGAGTCCCAGTATGGGGGGACAGTGAGGGGGATCGAGTGCCAGAGTTGAGGACAGTGAGGGGGATCGAGTCCCAGAGCAGGGGGACAGTGAGGGGGATCGAGTCCCAGAGCAGGGGGACAGTGAGGGGGATTGAGTCTCGAAGCAAGGGGTCAGTGAGGGGGATCGAGTCCCAGAGCAGGGGGACAGTGAGGGGGATCGAGTCCCAGTGCAGGGGGTCAAAGAGCGGGATCGAGTCCAGGAGCAGAGGGACAGTGAGCGGGATCGAGTCCCGGAGCAGGGGGTCAGTGAGGGGGATCGAGTGCCAGAGCAGAGGGACAGTGAGGGGGATCGAGTCCCAGAGCAGAGGGACAGTGAGGGGGATCGAGTCCCAGAGCGGGGGGACAGTGAGGGGGATCGAGTCCCAGAGCAGGGGGACAGTGAGAGGGATCGAGTCTCGAAGCAAGGGGTCAGTGAGGGGGATCGAGTCCCAGAGCAGAGGGACAGTGAGGGAGATCGAGTCCCTGAGTGGAGTACAGTGAGAGGGATCGAGTCTCAGAGCAGGGGGACAGTTTTTTTTTTAGTGATTAGATTAGATTAGATTACTTACAGTGTGGAAACAGGCCCTTCGGCCCAACAAGTCCACACCGACCCGCCGAAGCGTAACCCATCCATACCCCTACATTTACCCCTTTACCTAACACTACGGGCAATTTTTAACATGGCCAATTCACCTGACTTGCACATCTTTGGACTGTGGGAGGAAACCGGAGCCCCCGGAGGAAACCCACGCAGACACGGGGAGAACGTGCAAACTCCACACAGTCAGTCGCCTGAGGCGGGAATTGAACCCGGGTCTCTGGCGCTGCGAGGCAGCAGTGCTAACCACTGTGCCACCGTGCCGCCCAGTTAGAGGGATCGAGCCCCAGAGTAGGGGGACAGTGAGGGGGTTCGAATCCTGGAGTGGTGGACAGAGAGGGGGATAGAATCCCGGAGCCGGGGGACAGTGAGGGGGATCGAGTCCCAGAGTGGGGGACAGTGAGGGGGATCGAGTCCCAGAGTAGGGGGACAGTGAGAGGGATCGAGCCCCAGAGTAGGGGGACAGTGAGGGGGATCGAGTCCCAGAGTGGGGGACAGTGAGGGGGATCGAGTCCCAGAGTGGAGGACAGTGAGGGGTATCGAGTGCCAGAGTAGGGGCACAGTGAGGGGAATCGAGTGCCAGAGTGGGGGACAGTGAGGGGGATCGGATCGCAGAACAGGGGGACACTGAGGGGGATCGCATCTCAGGGCAGGGGGACAGTGAGGGGGATCGAGTCCCAGAGCAGGAGGACAGTGAGGGGAATCGAATCCCGGAGTGGAGGGCAGTATGGGGGATCGACTCATGAGTGGGGGACAGTGAGGGGGATCGAGTCCCAGAGTGGATGACAGTGAAGGGATTGAGTCCCAGAGTGGGGGACAGTGAGGGGTATCGGGTCACAGAGTGGGGAACAATGAAGGGGATCGAGTCCCAGAGTGGGAGACAGTGAGGGGGATCGGGTCACAGAGTGGGAGACAGTGAGGGGGATCGGGTCACAGAGTGGGGAACAATGAGGGGGATCGAGTCCCAGAGTGGAGGACAGTGAGGGGGATGAGGTACCAGAGCAGGGGGACAATGAGGGGCATTGAGTACTAGAGTGGAGGACAGTGAGTGGGATCAAATCCCAGAGTCGGGGTCAGTGAGGGGGATCGAGTCCCAGAGTGGAGGACAGTGAGGGGTATCGAGTGCCAGAGTAGGGGCACAGTGAGGGGAATCGAGTGCCAGAGTGGGGGTCAGTGAAGGGTTTTGAGTCCCAGAGTGGGGGACATTGAGGGAGTTCGAGTACCGGAGTGGGGGTCAGTAAGGGGGATCGAGTCCCAGAGTGGAGGGCAGTATGGGGGATCGAGTCCCAGAGTGGGGGGACAGTGAGGGGGATCGAATCCCAGAGTGGGAGACAGTGAGGGGGATCGAGTCCCAGAGCGGGGGGACAGTGAGGGGGATCAAGTCCCAGAGTGGGAGACAGTGAGGGGGATCGAATCCCAGAGTGGGGGTCAGTGAAGGGTTTTGAGTCCCAGAGTGGGGGACATTGAGGGAGTTCGATTACCGGAGTGGGGGTCAGTAAGGGGGATCGAGTCCCAGAGTGGAGGGCAGTATGGGGGATTGTGTCCCAGAGTGGGGGAGAGTGAGGGGGATCGAATCCCACAGCAAAGGGTCAGTGAGGGGGATCAAGTCCCCAGCAGAGGGTCAGTGAAGGGGATCGAGTGCCAGAGCAGGGGGACAGTGAGGGGAATCGAGTCCCAGAGCAGGGGGACAGTGAGGGGGATTGAGTGCAAGAGCAAGAGGTCAGTGAGGGGGATTGAGTCCCAGAGCAGAGGGACAGTGTATGGGATCGAGTCCCGGAGCAGATGGACAGTGAGGGGGATTGAGTCCCGGAGCAGAGGGACAGTGTATGGGATCGAGTCCCGGAGCAGATGGACAGTGAGGGGGATCGAGTCCCAGAGCAGAGGGACAGTGAGGGGGATCGAGTCCCAGAGCAGAGGGACAGTGAGGGGGATCGAGTCCCACAGTGGGGCACAGTGAGGGGGATTGAGTCCCGGAGCAAGGGGTCAGTGAGGGGGATCGAGTCCCAGAGTGGAGGACAGTGAGGGGGATCGGGTCACAGAGTGGGGAACAATGAGGAGGATCGAGTCCCAGAGTGGGAGACAGTGAGGGGGATCGAGTCCCAGAGTAGAGGACAGTGAGGGGGATTGACTCCCAGAGTAGAGGACAGTGAGGGGGATTGAGTCCCAGAGTAGAGGACAGTGAGGGGGATTGAGTCCCAGAGCGGGGGACAGTAAGGGGGATCGAGTTCCAGAGTAGAGGACAATGAGTGGGATCGAGTCCCAGAGTAGGGGGACAGTGAGGGGGTTCGAATCCTGGAGTGGAGGACAGAAAGGGTGATAGAATCCCGGAACCGGGGGACAGTGAGGGGGATCGAGTCCCAGAGTGTGAGAAAGTGAGGGGTATCCAGTCCTAGAGCAGGGGGACAGTGAGGGGGATCGAGTCCCAGAGCAGGGGGACAATGAGGGGGATCGAGTCCCAGAGTGGAGGACAGTGAGGGGGATCGGGTCACAGAGTGGGGAACAATGAGGGGGATCGAGTCCCAGAGTGGGAGACAGTGAGGGGGATCGAGTCCCAGAGTAGGGGGACAGGGAGGGGGATCGAGTCCCAGAGTTGGGGGACAGTGAGGGGTATCGAGTGCCAGAGTGGGTGATAGTGAGGAGGATTGAGTCGTAGAGTGGAGGACAGTGAGTGGGATCGGGTCCCAGAGTAGGGGTCAGTGAGGGGGATCGAGTCCCAGAGTTGTGGACAGACAGGGGGACCGACTGCCAGAATAGGGGGACAGTGAGGGGGATCGAGTCCCAGTGTGGGGGAACAGTGAGGGGGCTCGAGTGCCAGAGTTGAGGACAGTGAGGGGGATCGAGTCCCAGAGCAGGGGGTCAGTGAGTGGGATCGAGTCCCAGAACAGACGGTCAGTGAGGAGGATCGAGTCCCAGAATGGGGGTCAGTGAGTGGGATCGAGTCCCAGAGCAGGGGGTCAGTGAGTGGGATCGAGTCCCAGATCAGGGGGATCGTGTCCCAGAGCAGGAAGACAGTGAGAGGAATCGAGTCCCAGAGCGGGGGGACAGTGAGGGGGATTGAGTCCCGGAGCAAGGGGTCAGTGAGGGGGATCGAGTCCCAGAGTGGAGGACAGTGAGGGGGATCGGGTCACAGAGTGGGGAACAATGAGGGGGATCGAGTCCCAGAGTGGGAGACAGTGAGGGGGATCGAGTCCCAGAGTGGGAGACAGTGAGTAGGATCGAGTCCGAGAGTGGGAGACAGTGAGGGGGATTGAGTCCCAGAGTGGGAGACCGTGAGGGGGATCAAGTCCCAGAGTGGAGGACAGTGAGGGGGATGAGGTACCAGAGCAGGGGGACAGTGAGTACTAGAGTGGAGGACAGTGAGGGGGATCGAGTCCCGGAGCAGAGGGACAGTGTATGGGATCGAGTCCCGGAGCAGATGGACAGTGAGGGGGATCGAGTCCCAGAGCAGAGGGACAGTGAGGGGGATCGAGTCCCACAGTGGGGCACAGTGAGGGGGATTGAGTCCCAGAGTGGAGGACAGTGAGGGGGATTGAGTCCCAGAGTAGAGGACAGTGAGGGGGATTGAGTCCCAGAGTAGAGGACAGTGAGGGGGATTGAGTCCCAGAGTAGAGGACAGTGAGGGGGATTGAGTCCCAGAGCGGGGGACAGTAAGGGGGATCGAGTTCCAGAGTAGAGGACAATGAGTGGGATCGAGTCCCAGAGTAGGGGGACAGTGAGGGGGTTCGAATCCTGGAGTGGTGGACAGAAAGGGTGATAGAATCCCGGAACCGGGGGGCAGTGAGGGGGATCGAGTCCCAGAGTGTGAGAAAGTGAGGGGTATCCAGTCCTAGAGCAGGGGGACAATGAGGGGGATCGAGTCCCAGAGTAGGGGGACAGTGAGGGGGTTCGAATCCTGGAGTGGTGGACAGAAAGGGTGATAGAATCCCGGAACCGGGGGACAGTGAGGGGGATCGAGTCCCAGAGTGTGAGAAAGTGAGGGGTATCCAGTCCTAGAGCAGGGGGACAGTGAGGGGGATCGAGTCCCAGAGCAGGGGGACAATGAGGGGGATCGAGTCCCAGAGTAGGGGGACAGGGAGGGGGATCGAGTCCCAGAGTTGGGGGACAGTGAGGGGTATCGAGTGCCAGAGTGGGGGATAGTGAGGAGGATTGAGTTCCAGAGCGGGGGGACAGTGAGGGGGATCGAGTCCCAGAGCGGGGGGACAGTGAGGGGGATCGAGTTCCAGAGCGGGGGGACAGTGAGGCGGTTCGAGTCCCAGAGCACGGGGACAGTGAGGGGGATCGAGTTCCAGAGCGGGGGGACAGTGAGGGGGATCGAGTCCCAGAGCACGGGGACAGTGAGGGGGATTGAATCCCGGAGCAGAGGGACAGTGAGGGGGATCGAGTCCCAGAGCGGGGGGACAGTGAGGGGGATCGAGTCCCAGAGCAGGTGGACAGTGAGGGGGATCGAGTTCCAGAGCGGGGGGACAGTGAGGGGGATCGAGTTCCAGAGCGGGGGGACAGTGAGGGGGATCGAGTCCTGGAGCAGGGGGACAGTGAGGGGGATCGAGTTCCTGAGCAATGGGACAGTGACGGGGATCGAGTTCCAGAGCGGGGGGACAGTGAGGGGGATCGAGTTCCAGAGCGGGGGGACAGTGAGGGGGATCGAGTTCCAGAGCGGGGGGACAGTGAGGGAGATCGAGTCCCAGAGCAGGGGGTCAGTGAGGGGGATCGAGTTGCAGAGCAGGGGGACAGTGAGGGGGATCGAGTCGCAGAGCAGGGGGACAGTGAGGGGGATCGAGTTGCAGAGCAGGGGGACAGTGAGGGGGATCGAGTTGCAGAGCAGGGGGACAGTGAGGGGGATCGAGTTCCAGAGTGGGGGATCGAGTCCCGGAGCTGAAGGACAGTGAGGGGAATCGAGGCCGAGAGTGGGGGACAGTGAGGGGGATCGAGTCCCAGAACAGGGAGACAGTGAGGGGGATCGAGTCCCAGAGTGGGGGACAGTGAGGGGGATCGAGTCCCAGAGTGGGGGACAGTGAGGGGGATCGAGTCCCAGAGTGGGGGACAGTGAGGGGGATCGAGTCCCAGAGTGGGGGACAGTGAGGGGGATCGAGTCCCAGAGTGGGAGACAATGAGGGGGATCGAGTCCCAGAGTGGGAGACAGTGAGGGGGATCGAGTCCCAGAGTGGGGGACAGTGAGGGGGATCGAGTCCCAGAGTGGGAGACAGTGAGGGGGATCGAGTCCCAGAGCAGGGGGACAGTGAGGGGGTTCGAGTCCCAGAACAGGGGGACAGTGAGGGGGATCGAGTCCCAGAGCGGGGGGACAGTGAAGGGTTTTGAGTCCCAGAGTGGGGGACATTGAGGGAGTTCGAGGACCGGAGTGGGGGTCAGTAAGGGGGATTGAGTCCCAGAGTTGAGGGCAGTATGGGGGTAGAGTCACAGAGTGGGGGACACTGAGGAGGATCAAGTCCCAGAGTGGGGGGACAGTGAGGGTATCGAGTCCCAGAATGGGGGACAGGGAGGGGGATCGAGTCTCAGAGCAGGAGGACAGTGAGGGGGATCGAGTCCCAGAGCAGGGGGACAGTGAGGGGGATCGAGTCCCAGAATGGGGGACAGTGAGGGGGATCGTGTCCCAGAGCAGTGGGACAGTGAGGGGGTTCGAGTGCCAGAGTTGAGGACAGTGAGGGGATCGAGTGCCAGAGTTGAGGACAGTGAGGGGGATCGAGTCCCAGAGTGGGGGGACAGTGAGGGGGATTGAGTCCCAGAGCAGAGGGACAGTGAGGGGGATCGAGTCCCGGAGCAGAGGGACAGTGAGAGGGATCGAGTCCCAGAGCAGGGGACAGTGAAAGGGATTGAGTCCCAGAATAGAGGACAGTGAGGGGGATTGAGTCCCAGAGCAAGGGGTCAGTGAGTGGGATCGAGTCCCAGAGCAGGGGGACAGTGAGGGGGATCGAGTCCCAGAGCAGAGGGACAGTGAGGGGGATCGAGTCCCGGAGCAGAGGGACAGTGAGAGGGATCGAGTCCCAGAGCAGGGGGACAGTGAAAGGGATTGTGTCCCAGAGTAGAGGACAGTGAGGGGGATTGAGTCCCAGAGCGGGGGACAGTGAGGGGGATTGAGTCCCAGAGTAGAGGACAGTGAGGGGGATTGAGTCCCAAAGCAGGGGACAGTAATGGGGATCAAGTTCTAGAGTAGAGGACAGTAAGGGGGATCGAGTTCCAGAGTAGTGGACAGTGAGGGGGTTCGAATCCTGGAGTGGTGGACAAAGAGGGGTATAGAATCCCGGAACCGGGGGACAGTGAGGGGGATCGAGTCCCAGAGTGGGGGACAGTGAGGGGGATCGAGTCCCAGAGTGTGAGAAAGTGAGGGGTTTCCAGTCCTAGAGCAGGGGGACAGTGAGGGGGATCGAGTCCCAGAGCAGGGGGACAGTGAGGGGGATCGAGTCCCAGAGTCGGGGGACAGTGAGGGGGATCGAGTCCCAGAGTGGGGGAACAGTGAGGGGTATCGAATGTCAGAGTGGGGGATAGTGTGGAGGATCGAGTCCCAGAGTGGGGGGACAGTGAGGGGTATCGAGTGCCAGAGTGGGGGATAGTGAGGAGGATTGAGTCGTAGAGTGGAGGACAGTGAGGGGGATCGAGTGCCAGAGTGGGGGATAGTGAGGAGGATCGAGTCCCAGATTGTGGGGACAGTGAGGGGTATCGAGTGCCAGAGTTGGCGATAGTGAGGAGGATCGAGTCGTAGAGTTGAGGACAGTGAGGGGGATCGTGTCCCAGAGTGGGGGGACAGTGAGGGGATCGAGTGCCAGAGTTGAGCACAGTGAGGGGGAGCAAGTTTCAGTTTGGGGACAGTGAGGGGGATCGAGTCCCAGAATGGGGGACAGTGAGAGGGATCGAGTCCCAGAGGGGGGGGGGGGGGGGGGACAGTGAGGGGGATTGAGTCCCGAAGCAAGGGGTCAGTGAGGGGGATCGAGTCCCAGAGCAGGGGGACAGTGAGGGGGATCGAGTCCCAGAGCAGGGGGACAGTGAGTGGGATCGAGTCCCGGAGCAGAGGGACAGTGAGCGGGATGGAGTCCAGGAGCAGAGGGACAGTGAGGGGGATCGAGTCCCAGAGCAGAGGGACAGTGAGGGGGATCGAGTCCCACAGTGGGGGACAGTGAGGGGGATGGAGTTCCAGAGTAGAGGACAGTGAGTGGGATCGAGCCCCAGAGTAGGGGGACAGTGAGGGGGTTCGAATCCTGGAGTTCGTGGACAGAGAGTGGGATAGAATCCCGGAGCTGGGGGACTGTGAGGGGGATCGAGTCCCAGAGTGGGGGACAGTGAGGGGGATCGAGTCCCAGAGTGTGAGAAAGTGAGGGGTATCCAGTCCTAGAGCAGGGGGACAGTGAGGGGGATCGAGTCCCAGAAGCGGGGGGACAGTGAGGGGGATCGAGTCCCAGAAGCGGGGGGACAGTGAGGGGGATCGAGTCCCAGAAGCGGGGGGACAGTGAGAAGGATCGAGTCCCAGAGTGGGGGACAGTGAGGGGTATTGAGTGCCAGAGATGAGGACAGTGAGTGGGATCAACTCCCAGAGTAGGGGGACAGTGAGGGGGATCGAGTGCCAGAGTTGAGGACAGTGAGGGGGATCGAGTCCCAGTATGGGGACAGTGAGGGGGATCGAGTCCCAGTGTGGGGGGACAGTGAGGGGGTTCGTGTGCCAGAGTTGAGGACAGTGAGGGGGATCGAGTCCCAGAGGAGATGGACAGTGAGGGAGACCGACTCCCAGAGTAGGGGGACAGTGAGGGGGATCGAGTGCCAGAGTTGAGGACAGTGAGGGAGTTTGAGTCCCAGAGTAGGGGGACAGTGAGGGGGATCGAGTCCCAGAGTTGAGGACAGTGAGGGAGTTCGAGTCCCAGTATGGGGGGACTGTGAGGGGGATCGAGTCCCAGTATGGGGGGACAGTGAGGGGGATCGAGTGCCAGAGTTGAGGACAGTGAGGGGGATCGAGTCCCAGAGCAGGGGGACAGTGAGGGGGATCGAGTCCCAGAGCAGGGGGACAGTGAGGGGGATTGAGTCTCGAAGCAAGGGGTCAGTGAGGGGGATCGAGTCCCAGAGCAGGGGGACAGTGAGGGGGATCGAGTCCCAGTGCAGGGGGTCAGAGAGCGGGATCGAGTCCAGGAGCAGAGGGACAGTGAGCGGATCGAGTCCCGGAGCAGGGGGTCAGTGAGGGGGATCGAGTGCCAGAGCAGAGGGACAGTGAGGGGGATCGAGTCCCAGAGCAGAGGGACAGTGAGGGGGATCGAGTCCCAGAGCGGGGGGACAGTGAGGGGGATCGAGTCCCAGAGCAGGGGGACAGTGAGAGGGATCGAGTCTCGAAGCAAGGGGTCAGTGAGGGGGATCGAGTCCCAGAGCAGAGGGACAGTGAGGGAGATCGAGTCCCTGAGTGGAGTACAGTGAGAGGGATCGAGTCTCAGAGCAGGGGGACAGTGAGAGGGATCGAGCCCCAGAGTAGGGGGACAGTGAGGGGGTTCGAATCCTGGAGTGGTGGACAGAGAGGGGGATAGAATCCCGGAGCCGGGGGACAGTGAGGGGGATCGAGTCCCAGAGTGGGGGACAGTGAGGGGGATCGAGTCCCAGAGTAGGGGGACAGTGAGAGGGATCGAGCCCCAGAGTAGGGGGACAGTGAGGGGGATCGAGTCCCAGAGTGGAGGACAGTGAGGGGTATCGAGTGCCAGAGTAGGGGCACAGTGAGGGGAATCGAGTGCCAGAGTGGGGGACAGTGTGGGGGATCGAATCGCAGAACAGGGGGACACTGAGGGGGATCGCATCTCAGGGCAGGGGGACAGTGAGGGGGATCGAGTCCCAGAGCAGGAGGACAGTGAGGGGAATCGAATCCCGGAGTGGAGGGCAGTATGGGGGATCGACTCATGAGTGGGGGACAGTGAGGGGGATCGAGTCCCAGAGTGGATGACAGTGAAGGGATTGAGTCCCAGAGTGGAGGACAGTGAGGGGTATCGGGTCACAGAGTGGGGAACAATGAAGGGGATCGAGTCCCAGAGTGGATGACAGTGAAGGGATTGAGTCCCAGAGTGGAGGACAGTGAGGGGGATCGAGTCCCAGAGCAGGGGGTCAGTGAGTGGGATCGAGTCCCAGAACAGACGGTCAGTGAGGAGGATCGAGTCCCAGAATGGGGGTCAGTGAGTGGGATCGAGTCCCAGAGCAGGGGGTCAGTGAGTGGGATCGAGTCCCAGATCAGGGGGATCGTGTCCCAGAGCAGGAAGACAGTGAGAGGAATCGAGTCCCAGAGCGGGGGGACAGTGAGGGGGATTGAGTCCCGGAGCAAGGGGTCAGTGAGGGGGATCGAGTCCCAGAGTGGAGGACAGTGAGGGGGATCGGGTCACAGAGTGGGGAACAATGAGGGGGATCGAGTCCCAGAGTGGGAGACAGTGAGGGGGATCGAGTCCCAGAGTGGGAGACAGTGAGTAGGATCGAGTCCGAGAGTGGGAGACAGTGAGGGGGATTGAGTCCCAGAGTGGGAGACCGTGAGGGGGATCAAGTCCCAGAGTGGAGGACAGTGAGGGGGATGAGGTACCAGAGCAGGGGGACAGTGAGTACTAGAGTGGAGGACAGTGAGGGGGATCGAGTCCCGGAGCAGAGGGACAGTGTATGGGATCGAGTCCCGGAGCAGATGGACAGTGAGGGGGATCGAGTCCCAGAGCAGAGGGACAGTGAGGGGGATCGAGTCCCACAGTGGGGCACAGTGAGGGGGATTGAGTCCCAGAGTGGAGGACAGTGAGGGGGATTGAGTCCCAGAGTAGAGGACAGTGAGGGGGATTGAGTCCCAGAGTAGAGGACAGTGAGGGGGATTGAGTCCCAGAGTAGAGGACAGTGAGGGGGATTGAGTCCCAGAGCGGGGGACAGTAAGGGGGATCGAGTTCCAGAGTAGAGGACAATGAGTGGGATCGAGTCCCAGAGTAGGGGGACAGTGAGGGGGTTCGAATCCTGGAGTGGTGGACAGAAAGGGTGATAGAATCCCGGAACCGGGGGGCAGTGAGGGGGATCGAGTCCCAGAGTGTGAGAAAGTGAGGGGTATCCAGTCCTAGAGCAGGGGGACAATGAGGGGGATCGAGTCCCAGAGTAGGGGGACAGTGAGGGGGTTCGAATCCTGGAGTGGTGGACAGAAAGGGTGATAGAATCCCGGAACCGGGGGACAGTGAGGGGGATCGAGTCCCAGAGTGTGAGAAAGTGAGGGGTATCCAGTCCTAGAGCAGGGGGACAGTGAGGGGGATCGAGTCCCAGAGCAGGGGGACAATGAGGGGGATCGAGTCCCAGAGTAGGGGGACAGGGAGGGGGATCGAGTCCCAGAGTTGGGGGACAGTGAGGGGTATCGAGTGCCAGAGTGGGGGATAGTGAGGAGGATTGAGTTCCAGAGCGGGGGGACAGTGAGGGGGATCGAGTCCCAGAGCGGGGGGACAGTGAGGGGGATCGAGTTCCAGAGCGGGGGGACAGTGAGGCGGTTCGAGTCCCAGAGCACGGGGACAGTGAGGGGGATCGAGTTCCAGAGCGGGGGGACAGTGAGGGGGATCGAGTCCCAGAGCACGGGGACAGTGAGGGGGATTGAATCCCGGAGCAGAGGGACAGTGAGGGGGATCGAGTCCCAGAGCGGGGGGACAGTGAGGGGGATCGAGTCCCAGAGCAGGTGGACAGTGAGGGGGATCGAGTTCCAGAGCGGGGGGACAGTGAGGGGGATCGAGTTCCAGAGCGGGGGGACAGTGAGGGGGATCGAGTCCTGGAGCAGGGGGACAGTGAGGGGGATCGAGTTCCTGAGCAATGGGACAGTGACGGGGATCGAGTTCCAGAGCGGGGGGACAGTGAGGGGGATCGAGTTCCAGAGCGGGGGGACAGTGAGGGGGATCGAGTTCCAGAGCGGGGGGACAGTGAGGGAGATCGAGTCCCAGAGCAGGGGGTCAGTGAGGGGGATCGAGTTGCAGAGCAGGGGGACAGTGAGGGGGATCGAGTCGCAGAGCAGGGGGACAGTGAGGGGGATCGAGTTGCAGAGCAGGGGGACAGTGAGGGGGATCGAGTTGCAGAGCAGGGGGACAGTGAGGGGGATCGAGTTCCAGAGTGGGGGATCGAGTCCCGGAGCTGAAGGACAGTGAGGGGAATCGAGGCCGAGAGTGGGGGACAGTGAGGGGGATCGAGTCCCAGAACAGGGAGACAGTGAGGGGGATCGAGTCCCAGAGTGGGGGACAGTGAGGGGGATCGAGTCCCAGAGTGGGGGACAGTGAGGGGGATCGAGTCCCAGAGTGGGGGACAGTGAGGGGGATCGAGTCCCAGAGTGGGGGACAGTGAGGGGGATCGAGTCCCAGAGTGGGAGACAATGAGGGGGATCGAGTCCCAGAGTGGGAGACAGTGAGGGGGATCGAGTCCCAGAGTGGGGGACAGTGAGGGGGATCGAGTCCCAGAGTGGGAGACAGTGAGGGGGATCGAGTCCCAGAGCAGGGGGACAGTGAGGGGGTTCGAGTCCCAGAACAGGGGGACAGTGAGGGGGATCGAGTCCCAGAGCGGGGGGACAGTGAAGGGTTTTGAGTCCCAGAGTGGGGGACATTGAGGGAGTTCGAGGACCGGAGTGGGGGTCAGTAAGGGGGATTGAGTCCCAGAGTTGAGGGCAGTATGGGGGTAGAGTCACAGAGTGGGGGACACTGAGGAGGATCAAGTCCCAGAGTGGGGGGACAGTGAGGGTATCGAGTCCCAGAATGGGGGACAGGGAGGGGGATCGAGTCTCAGAGCAGGAGGACAGTGAGGGGGATCGAGTCCCAGAGCAGGGGGACAGTGAGGGGGATCGAGTCCCAGAATGGGGGACAGTGAGGGGGATCGTGTCCCAGAGCAGTGGGACAGTGAGGGGGTTCGAGTGCCAGAGTTGAGGACAGTGAGGGGATCGAGTGCCAGAGTTGAGGACAGTGAGGGGGATCGAGTCCCAGAGTGGGGGGACAGTGAGGGGGATTGAGTCCCAGAGCAGAGGGACAGTGAGGGGGATCGAGTCCCGGAGCAGAGGGACAGTGAGAGGGATCGAGTCCCAGAGCAGGGGACAGTGAAAGGGATTGAGTCCCAGAATAGAGGACAGTGAGGGGGATTGAGTCCCAGAGCAAGGGGTCAGTGAGTGGGATCGAGTCCCAGAGCAGGGGGACAGTGAGGGGGATCGAGTCCCAGAGCAGAGGGACAGTGAGGGGGATCGAGTCCCGGAGCAGAGGGACAGTGAGAGGGATCGAGTCCCAGAGCAGGGGGACAGTGAAAGGGATTGTGTCCCAGAGTAGAGGACAGTGAGGGGGATTGAGTCCCAGAGCGGGGGACAGTGAGGGGGATTGAGTCCCAGAGTAGAGGACAGTGAGGGGGATTGAGTCCCAAAGCAGGGGACAGTAATGGGGATCAAGTTCTAGAGTAGAGGACAGTAAGGGGGATCGAGTTCCAGAGTAGTGGACAGTGAGGGGGTTCGAATCCTGGAGTGGTGGACAAAGAGGGGTATAGAATCCCGGAACCGGGGGACAGTGAGGGGGATCGAGTCCCAGAGTGGGGGACAGTGAGGGGGATCGAGTCCCAGAGTGTGAGAAAGTGAGGGGTTTCCAGTCCTAGAGCAGGGGGACAGTGAGGGGGATCGAGTCCCAGAGCAGGGGGACAGTGAGGGGGATCGAGTCCCAGAGTCGGGGGACAGTGAGGGGGATCGAGTCCCAGAGTGGGGGAACAGTGAGGGGTATCGAATGTCAGAGTGGGGGATAGTGTGGAGGATCGAGTCCCAGAGTGGGGGGACAGTGAGGGGTATCGAGTGCCAGAGTGGGGGATAGTGAGGAGGATTGAGTCGTAGAGTGGAGGACAGTGAGGGGGATCGAGTGCCAGAGTGGGGGATAGTGAGGAGGATCGAGTCCCAGATTGTGGGGACAGTGAGGGGTATCGAGTGCCAGAGTTGGCGATAGTGAGGAGGATCGAGTCGTAGAGTTGAGGACAGTGAGGGGGATCGTGTCCCAGAGTGGGGGGACAGTGAGGGGATCGAGTGCCAGAGTTGAGCACAGTGAGGGGGAGCAAGTTTCAGTTTGGGGACAGTGAGGGGGATCGAGTCCCAGAATGGGGGACAGTGAGAGGGATCGAGTCCCAGAGGGGGGGGGGGGGGGGGACAGTGAGGGGGATTGAGTCCCGAAGCAAGGGGTCAGTGAGGGGGATCGAGTCCCAGAGCAGGGGGACAGTGAGGGGGATCGAGTCCCAGAGCAGGGGGACAGTGAGTGGGATCGAGTCCCGGAGCAGAGGGACAGTGAGCGGGATGGAGTCCAGGAGCAGAGGGACAGTGAGGGGGATCGAGTCCCAGAGCAGAGGGACAGTGAGGGGGATCGAGTCCCACAGTGGGGGACAGTGAGGGGGATGGAGTTCCAGAGTAGAGGACAGTGAGTGGGATCGAGCCCCAGAGTAGGGGGACAGTGAGGGGGTTCGAATCCTGGAGTTCGTGGACAGAGAGTGGGATAGAATCCCGGAGCTGGGGGACTGTGAGGGGGATCGAGTCCCAGAGTGGGGGACAGTGAGGGGGATCGAGTCCCAGAGTGTGAGAAAGTGAGGGGTATCCAGTCCTAGAGCAGGGGGACAGTGAGGGGGATCGAGTCCCAGAAGCGGGGGGACAGTGAGGGGGATCGAGTCCCAGAAGCGGGGGGACAGTGAGGGGGATCGAGTCCCAGAAGCGGGGGGACAGTGAGAAGGATCGAGTCCCAGAGTGGGGGACAGTGAGGGGTATTGAGTGCCAGAGATGAGGACAGTGAGTGGGATCAACTCCCAGAGTAGGGGGACAGTGAGGGGGATCGAGTGCCAGAGTTGAGGACAGTGAGGGGGATCGAGTCCCAGTATGGGGACAGTGAGGGGGATCGAGTCCCAGTGTGGGGGGACAGTGAGGGGGTTCGTGTGCCAGAGTTGAGGACAGTGAGGGGGATCGAGTCCCAGAGGAGATGGACAGTGAGGGAGACCGACTCCCAGAGTAGGGGGACAGTGAGGGGGATCGAGTGCCAGAGTTGAGGACAGTGAGGGAGTTTGAGTCCCAGAGTAGGGGGACAGTGAGGGGGATCGAGTCCCAGAGTTGAGGACAGTGAGGGAGTTCGAGTCCCAGTATGGGGGGACTGTGAGGGGGATCGAGTCCCAGTATGGGGGGACAGTGAGGGGGATCGAGTGCCAGAGTTGAGGACAGTGAGGGGGATCGAGTCCCAGAGCAGGGGGACAGTGAGGGGGATCGAGTCCCAGAGCAGGGGGACAGTGAGGGGGATTGAGTCTCGAAGCAAGGGGTCAGTGAGGGGGATCGAGTCCCAGAGCAGGGGGACAGTGAGGGGGATCGAGTCCCAGTGCAGGGGGTCAGAGAGCGGGATCGAGTCCAGGAGCAGAGGGACAGTGAGCGGATCGAGTCCCGGAGCAGGGGGTCAGTGAGGGGGATCGAGTGCCAGAGCAGAGGGACAGTGAGGGGGATCGAGTCCCAGAGCAGAGGGACAGTGAGGGGGATCGAGTCCCAGAGCGGGGGGACAGTGAGGGGGATCGAGTCCCAGAGCAGGGGGACAGTGAGAGGGATCGAGTCTCGAAGCAAGGGGTCAGTGAGGGGGATCGAGTCCCAGAGCAGAGGGACAGTGAGGGAGATCGAGTCCCTGAGTGGAGTACAGTGAGAGGGATCGAGTCTCAGAGCAGGGGGACAGTGAGAGGGATCGAGCCCCAGAGTAGGGGGACAGTGAGGGGGTTCGAATCCTGGAGTGGTGGACAGAGAGGGGGATAGAATCCCGGAGCCGGGGGACAGTGAGGGGGATCGAGTCCCAGAGTGGGGGACAGTGAGGGGGATCGAGTCCCAGAGTAGGGGGACAGTGAGAGGGATCGAGCCCCAGAGTAGGGGGACAGTGAGGGGGATCGAGTCCCAGAGTGGAGGACAGTGAGGGGTATCGAGTGCCAGAGTAGGGGCACAGTGAGGGGAATCGAGTGCCAGAGTGGGGGACAGTGTGGGGGATCGAATCGCAGAACAGGGGGACACTGAGGGGGATCGCATCTCAGGGCAGGGGGACAGTGAGGGGGATCGAGTCCCAGAGCAGGAGGACAGTGAGGGGAATCGAATCCCGGAGTGGAGGGCAGTATGGGGGATCGACTCATGAGTGGGGGACAGTGAGGGGGATCGAGTCCCAGAGTGGATGACAGTGAAGGGATTGAGTCCCAGAGTGGAGGACAGTGAGGGGTATCGGGTCACAGAGTGGGGAACAATGAAGGGGATCGAGTCCCAGAGTGGGAGACAGTGAGGGGGATCGGGTCACAGAGTGGGAGACAGTGAGGGGGATCGGGTCACAGAGTGGGAGACAGTGAGGGGGATCGATTCCCAGAGTGGAGGACAGTGAGGGGGATGAGGTACCAGAGCAGGGGGACAATGAGGGGCATTGAGTACTAGAGTGGAGGACAGTGAGTGGGATCAAATCCCAGAGTCGGGGTCAGTGAAGGGTTTTGAGTCCCAGAGTGGGGGACATTGAGGGAGTTCGAATACCGGAGTGGGGGTCAGTAAGGGGGATCGAGTCCCAGAGTGGAGGGCAGTATGGGGCATCGAGTCCCAGAGTGGGGGGACAGTGAGGGGAATCGAGTCCCAGAGCGGGGGGACAGTGAGGGGGATCAAGTTCCAGAGTGGGAGACAGTGAGGGGGATCGAATCCCAGAGTGGGGGTCAGTGAAGGGTTTTGAGTCCCAGAGTGGGGGACATTGAGGGAGTTCGATTACCGGAGTGGGGGTCAGTAAGGGGGATCGAGTCCCAGAGTGGAGGGCAGTATGGGGGATTGTGTCCCAGAGTGGGGGAGAGTGAGGGGGATCGAATCCCACAGCAAAGGGTCAGTGAGGGGGATCAAGTCCCCAGCAGAGGGTCAGTGAAGGGGATCGAGTGCCAGAGCAGGGGGACAGTGAGGGGAATCGAGTCCCAGAGCAGGGGGACAGTGAGGGGGATTGAGTGCAAGAGCAAGAGGTCAGTGAGGGGGATTGAGTCCCAGAGCAGAGGGACAGTGAGGGGGATTGAGTCCCGGAGCAGAGGGACAGTGTATGGGATCGAGTCCCGGAGCAGATGGACAGTGAGGGGGATCGAGTCCCAGAGCAGAGGGACAGTGAGGGGGATCGAGTCCCACAGTGGGGCACAGTGAGGGGGATTGAGTCCCAGAGTGGAGGACAGTGAGGGGGATTGAGTCCCAGAGTAGAGGACAGTGAGGGGGATTGAGTCCCAGAGCGGGGGACAGTAAGGGGGATCGAGTTCCAGAGTAGAGGACAATGAGTGGGATCGAGTCCCAGAGTAGGGGGACAGTGAGGGGGTTCGAATCCTGGAGTGGTGGACAGAAAGGGTGATAGAATCCCGGAACCGGGGGACAGTGAGGGGGATCGAGTCCCAGAGTGTGAGAAAGTGAGGGGTATCCAGTCCTAGAGCAGGGGGACAGTGAGGGGGATCGAGTCCCAGAGCAGGGGGACAATGAGGGGGATCGAGTCCCAGAGTAGGGGGACAGGGAGGGGGATCGAGTCCCAGAGTTGGGGGACAGTGAGGGGTATCGAGTGCCAGAGTGGGGGATAGTGAGGAGGATTGAGTCGTAGAGTGGAGGACAGTGAGTGGGATCGGGTCCCAGAGTAGGGGTCAGTGAGGGGGATCGAGTCCCAGAGTTGTGGACAGACAGGGGGACCGACTGCCAGAATAGGGGGATAGTGAGGAGGATCGAGTCCCAGTGTGGGGGAACAGTGAGGGGGCTCGAGTGCCAGAGTTGAGGACAGTGAGGGGGATCGAGTCCCAGAGCAGGGGGTCAGTGAGTGGGATCGAGTCCCAGAACAGACGGTCAGTGAGGAGGATCGAGTCCCAGAATGGGGGTCAGTGAGTGGGATCGAGTCCCAGAGCAGGGGGTCAGTGAGTGGGATCGAGTCCCAGATCAGGGGGATCGTGTCCCAGAGCAGGAAGACAGTGAGAGGAATCGAGTCCCAGAGCGGGGGGACAGTGAGGGGGATTGAGTCCCGGAGCAAGGGGTCAGTGAGGGGGATCGAGTCCCAGAGTGGAGGACAGTGAGGGGGATCGGGTCACAGAGTGGGGAACAATGAGGGGGATCGAGTCCCAGAGTGGGAGACAGTGAGGGGGATCGAGTCCCAGAGTGGGAGACAGTGAGTAGGATCGAGTCCCAGAGTGGGAGACAGTGAGGGGGATTGAGTCCCAGAGTGGGAGACCGTGAGGGGGATCAAGTCCCAGAGTGGGAGACCGTGAGGGGGATCAAGTCCCAGAGTGGAGGACAGTGAGGGGGATGAGGTACCAGAGCAGGGGGACAGTGAGTACTAGAGTGGAGGACAGTGAGGGGGATCGAGTCCCGGAGCAGAGGGACAGTGTATGGGATCGAGTCCCGGAGCAGATGGACAGTGAGGGGGATCGAGTCCCAGAGCAGAGGGACAGTGAGGGGGATCGAGTCCCACAGTGGGGCACAGTGAGGGGGATTGAGTCCCAGAGTGGAGGACAGTGAGGGGGATTGAGTCCCAGAGTAGAGGACAGTGAGGGGGATTGAGTCCCAGAGTAGAGGACAGTAAGGGGGATTGAGTCCCAGAGTAGAGGACAGTGAGGGGGATTGAGTCCCAGAGCGGGGGACAGTAAGGGGGATCGAGTTCCAGAGTAGAGGACAATGAGTGGGATCGAGTCCCAGAGTAGGGGGACAGTGAGGGGGTTCGAATCCTGGAGTGGTGGACAGAAAGGGTGATAGAATCCCGGAACCGGGGGACAGTGAGGGGGATCGAGTCCCAGAGTGTGAGAAAGTGAGGGGTATCCAGTCCTAGAGCAGGGGGACAGTGAGGGGGATCGAGTCCCAGAGCAGGGGGACAATGAGGGGGATCGAGTCCCAGAGTAGGGGGACAGGGAGGGGGATCGAGTCCCAGAGTTGGGGGACAGTGAGGGGTATCGAGTGCCAGAGTGGGGGATAGTGAGGAGGATTGAGTCGTAGAGTGGAGGACAGTGAGTGGGATCGGGTCCCAGAGTAGGGGTCAGTGAGGGGGATCGAGTCCCAGAGTTGTGGACAGACAGGGGGACCGACTGCCAGAATAGGGGGACAGTGAGGGGGATCGAGTCCCAGTGTGGGGGAACAGTGAGGGGGCTCGAGTGCCAGAGTTGAGGACAGTGAGGGGGATCGAGTCCCAGAGCAGGGGGTCAGTGAGTGGGATCGAGTCCCAGATCAGGGGGATCGTGTCCCAGAGCAGGAAGACAGTGAGGGGAATCGACTCCCAGAGCGGGGGGACAGTGAGGGGGATTGAGTCCCGGAGCAAGGGGTCAGTGAGGGGGATCGAGTCCCAGAGTGGAGGACAGTGAGAGGGATCGGGTCACAGAGTGGGGAACAATGAGGGGGATCGAGTCCCAAAGTGGGAGACAGTGAGGGGGATCGAGTCCCAGAGTGGAGGACAGTGAGTAGGATCGAGTCCCAGAGTGGGGAACAATGAGGGGGATCGAGTCCCAGAGTGGGAGACAGTGAGGGGGATTGAGTCCCAGAGTGGGAGACCGTGAGGGGGATCAAGTCCCAGAGTGGAGGACAGTGAGGGGGATGAGGTACCAGAGCAGGGGGACAGTGAGTACTAGAGTGGAGGATAGTGAGGGGGATCGAGTCCCGGAGCAGAGGGACAGTGTATGGGATCGAGTCCCGGAGCAGAGGGACAGTGAGGGGGATCGAGTCCCAGAGCAGAGGGACAGTGAGGGGGATTGAGTCCCAGAGTGGAGGACAGTGAGGGGTATTGAGTCCCAGAGTGGGAGACAGTGAGTAGGATCGAGTCCCAGAGTGGGAGACAGTGAGGGGGATTGAGTCCCAGAGTGGGAGACCGTGAGGGGGATCAAGTCCCAGAGTGGGAGACCGTGAGGGGGATCAAGTCCCAGAGTGGAGGACAGTGAGGGGGATGAGGTACCAGAGCAGGGGGACAGTGAGTACTAGAGTGGAGGACAGTGAGGGGGATCGAGTCCCGGAGCAGAGGGACAGTGTATGGGATCGAGTCCCGGAGCAGATGGACAGTGAGGGGGATCGAGTCCCAGAGCAGAGGGACAGTGAGGGGGATCGAGTCCCACAGTGGGGCACAGTGAGGGGGATTGAGTCCCAGAGTGGAGGACAGTGAGGGGGATTGAGTCCCAGAGTAGAGGACAGTGAGGGGGATTGAGTCCCAGAGTAGAGGACAGTAAGGGGGATTGAGTCCCAGAGTAGAGGACAGTGAGGGGGATTGAGTCCCAGAGCGGGGGACAGTAAGGGGGATCGAGTTCCAGAGTAGAGGACAATGAGTGGGATCGAGTCCCAGAGTAGGGGGACAGTGAGGGGGTTCGAATCCTGGAGTGGTGGACAGAAAGGGTGATAGAATCCCGGAACCGGGGGACAGTGAGGGGGATCGAGTCCCAGAGTGTGAGAAAGTGAGGGGTATCCAGTCCTAGAGCAGGGGGACAGTGAGGGGGATCGAGTCCCAGAGCAGGGGGACAATGAGGGGGATCGAGTCCCAGAGTAGGGGGACAGGGAGGGGGATCGAGTCCCAGAGTTGGGGGACAGTGAGGGGTATCGAGTGCCAGAGTGGGGGATAGTGAGGAGGATTGAGTCGTAGAGTGGAGGACAGTGAGTGGGATCGGGTCCCAGAGTAGGGGTCAGTGAGGGGGATCGAGTCCCAGAGTTGTGGACAGACAGGGGGACCGACTGCCAGAATAGGGGGACAGTGAGGGGGATCGAGTCCCAGTGTGGGGGAACAGTGAGGGGGCTCGAGTGCCAGAGTTGAGGACAGTGAGGGGGATCGAGTCCCAGAGCAGGGGGTCAGTGAGTGGGATCGAGTCCCAGATCAGGGGGATCGTGTCCCAGAGCAGGAAGACAGTGAGGGGAATCGACTCCCAGAGCGGGGGGACAGTGAGGGGGATTGAGTCCCGGAGCAAGGGGTCAGTGAGGGGGATCGAGTCCCAGAGTGGAGGACAGTGAGAGGGATCGGGTCACAGAGTGGGGAACAATGAGGGGGATCGAGTCCCAAAGTGGGAGACAGTGAGGGGGATCGAGTCCCAGAGTGGAGGACAGTGAGTAGGATCGAGTCCCAGAGTGGGGAACAATGAGGGGGATCGAGTCCCAGAGTGGGAGACAGTGAGGGGGATTGAGTCCCAGAGTGGGAGACCGTGAGGGGGATCAAGTCCCAGAGTGGAGGACAGTGAGGGGGATGAGGTACCAGAGCAGGGGGACAGTGAGTACTAGAGTGGAGGATAGTGAGGGGGATCGAGTCCCGGAGCAGAGGGACAGTGTATGGGATCGAGTCCCGGAGCAGAGGGACAGTGAGGGGGATCGAGTCCCAGAGCAGAGGGACAGTGAGGGGGATTGAGTCCCAGAGTGGAGGACAGTGAGGGGTATTGAGTCCCAGAGTAGAGGACAGTGAGGGGGATTGAGTCCCAGAGCGGGGGACAGTGAGGGGGATCGAGTTCCAGAGTAGAGGACAATGAGTGGGATCGAGTCCCAGAGTAGGGGGACAGTGAGGGGGTTCGAATCCTGGAGTGGTGGACAGAAAGGGTGATAGAATCCCGGAACCGGGGGACAGTGAGGGGGATCGAGTCCCAGAGTGTGAGAAAGTGAGGGGTATCCAGTCCTAGAGCAGGGGGACAGTGAGGGGGATCGAGTCCCAGAGCAGGGGTCAGTGAGGGGGATCGAGTCCCAGAGTAGGGGGACAGGGAGGGGTATCGAGTGCCAGAGTGGGGGATAGTGAGGAGGATTGAGTCGTAGAGTGGAGGACGGTGAGTGGGGTCGGGTCCCAGAGTAGGGGTCAGTGAGGGGGATCGAGTCCCAGAGTTGTGGACAGACAGGGGGACCGACTGCCAGAATAGGGGGACAGTGAGGGGGAACGAGTCCCAGTGTGGGGGAACAGTGAGGGGGCTCGAGTGCCAGAGTTGAGGACAGTGAGGGGGATCGAGTCCCAGAGCAAGGGGTCAGTGAGTGGGATCGAGTCCCAGAACAGACGGTCAGTGAGGAGGATCGAGTCCCAGAATGGGGGTCAGTGAGGGGGATCGAGTCCCAGAGCAGGGGGTCAGTGAATGGGATCGAGTCCCAGATCAGGGGGATCGTGTCCCAGAGCAGGAAGACAGTGAGGGGAATCGAGTCCCAGAGCGGGATGACAGTGAGGTGGATTGAGTCCCGGAGCAAGGGGTCAGTGAGGGGGATCGAGTCTCAGAGTGGAGGACGTGAGGGGGATCGGGTCACAGAGTGGGGAACAATGAGGGGGATCGAGTCCCAGAGTGGGAGTCAGTGAGAGGGATCGAGTCCCAGAGTGGAGGACAGTGAGTAGGATCGAGTCCCAGAGTAGGGAACAATGAGGGGGATCGAGTCCCAGAGTGGAGGACAGTGAGGGGGATCGGGTCACAGAGTGGGGAACAATGAGGGGGATCGAGTCCCAGAGTGGGAGACAGTGAGGGGGATTGAATCCCAGAGTGGGAGACCGTGCGGGGGATCAAGTCCCAGAGTGGAGGACAGTGAGGGGGATGAGGTACCAGAGCAGGGGGACAGTGAGTACTAGAGTGGAGGACAGTGAGTGGGATCAAATCTCAGAGTGGGGGTCAGTGAAGGGTTTTGAGTCCTAGAGTGGGGGACATTGAGGGAGTTCGAGTACTGGAGTGGGGGTCAGTAAGGGGGATCGAGTCCCAGAGTGGAGGGCAGTATGGGTGATCGAGTCCCAGAGTGGGGGTCAGTGAGGGGGATCGAATCCCACAGCAGGGGGACAGTGAGGGGGATCGAGTCCCAGATCAGGGGGATCGTGTCCCAGAGCAGGAAGACAGTGAGGGGAATCGACTCCCAGAGCGGGGGGACAGTGAGGGGGATTGTGTCCCGGAGCAAGGGGTCAGTGAGGGGGATCGAGTCCCAGAGTGGAGGACAGTGAGGGGGATCGGGTCACAGAGTGGGGAACAATGAGGGGGATCGAGTCCCAGAGTGGGACACAGTGAGGGGGAACGAGTCCCAGAGTTGGGGGACAGTGAGTAGGATCGAGTCCCAGAGTGGGGAACAATGAGGGGGATCGAGTCCCAGAGTGGGAGACAGTGAGGGGGATTGAGTCCCAGAGTGGGAGACCGTGAGGGGGATCAAGTCCCAGAGTGGAGGACAGTGAGGGGGATGAGGTACCAGAGCAGGGGGACAGTGAGTACTAGAGTGGAGGACAGTGAGTGGGATCAAATCCCAGAGTGGGGGTCAGTGAAGGGTTTTGAGTCCCAGAGTGGGGGACATTGAGGGAGTTCGAGTACCGGAGTGGGGGTCAGTAAGGGGGATCGAGTCCCAGAGTGGAGGGCAGTATGGGGGATCGAGTCCCAGAGTGGGGGTCAGTGAGGGGGATCGAATCCCACAGCAGGGGGACAGTGAGGGGGATCGAGTCCCACAGCAGGGGGACAGTGAGGGGGATCGAGTCCCCGAGCAGAGGGTCAGTGTGGGGGATCGAGTCCCAGAGCAAGGAGTCAGCGAGGGGGATCGCGTCCCAGAGCGGGGGACAGTAAGGGGGATCGACTCACAGAGTAGGGGGACAGTGAGGGGAATCGAGTGCCAGAGTTGTGGACAGTGAGTGGGATCGAGTCCCAGAGTGGGGAACAACGAGGGGGATCGAGTCCCAGAGTGGGAGGCAGTGAGCGGGATCGAGTCCCAGAGTGGGAGTCATTGAGGGGGATCAAGTCCCAGAGTGGGGAACAATGAGAGGGATCGAGTCTCAGAGTGGGAGACAGTGAGGGGGATTGAGTCCCAGAGTGGGAGGCAGTGAGGGGGATGGAGTCCCAGCGTGTGGGACAGTGAGGGGGATCGAGTCCCAGAGTGGAGGACAGTGAGGGGGATCGGGTCACAGAGTGGGGAACAGTGAGGGGGATCGAGTCCCACAGCAGGGAGACAGTGAGGGGGATCGAGTCCCCGAGCAGAGGGTCAGTGTGGGGGATCGAGTCCCAGAGCAAGGAGTCAGCGAGGGGGATCGCAACCCAGAGCGGGGGACAGTAAGGGGGATCGACTCACAGAGTAGGGGGACAGTGAGGGGAATCGAGTGCCAGGGAGAAAGTGAGGTCTGCAGATGCTGGAGATCAAAGTTGAAACTTTATTGCTGGAACAGCACAGCAGGTCAGGCAGCATCCAGGGAACAGGAGATTCGACGTTTCGGGCACAGGATCGAGTCCCAGAGTGGGGAACAACGAGGGGGATCGAGTCCCAGAGTGGGAGGCAGTGAGCGGGATCGAGTCCCAGAGTGGGAGTCAGTGAGGGGGATCAAGTCCCAGAGTGGGGAACAATGAGAGGGATCGAGTCCCAGAGTGGGAGGCAGTGAGGGGGATGGAGTCCCAGCGTGTGGGACAGTGAGGGGGAATCGAGTCCCAGAGTGGGGGGACAGTGAGGGGGATCGAGTCCCAGAGCAAGGGGATAGTGAACGAGATCGAGTCCCGGAGTAGTGGGACAGTGAGCGGGATCGAGTCCCGGAGCAGGGGGACAGTGAGTAGGATCGAGTCCCAGAGTGGGGAACAATGAGGGGGATCGAGTCCCAGAGTGGGAGGCAGTGAGGGGGATCGAGTCCCAGAGTGGGAGACAGTGAGGGGCATCGAGTCCCAGAGTGGGGAACAATGAGGGGGATCGAGTCCCAGAGTGGGAGGCAGTGAGGGGGATCAAATCCCAGAGTGGGAGACAGTGAGGGGGATCGAGTCCCAGAGTGGAGGACAGTGAGAGGGATGAGGTACCAGAGCAGGGGGACAATGAGGGGCATTGAGTACTAGAGTGGAGGACAGTGAGAGGGATCAAATCCCAGAGTGGGAGACAGTGAGGGGGATCAAGTCCCAGAGTGGAGGACAGTGAGTGGGATCAAATCCCAGAGTGGGGGTCAGTGAAGGGTTTTGAGTCCCAGAGTGGGGGACATTGAGGGAGTTCGAGTACCGGAGTGGGGGTCAGTAAGGGGGATCGAGTGTCAGAGTGGAGGGCAGTATGGGGGATCGAGTCCCAGAGTGGAGGGCAGTGAGGGGGATCAAGTCCCCAAGCAGACGGTCAGTGAGGGGGATCGAGTCCCATAGCAAGGGGTCAGTGAGGGGGATCGAGTCCCAGAACAGCGGGTCAGTGAGGAGGATCGAGTCCCAGAGCAGTGGGACACTGAGGGGGATCGCATCTCAGAGCAGGGGGACAGTGAGGGGGATTGAGTCCCAGAGTGGAGGACAGTGAGGTGGGTCGAGTCCTGAGTAATGGAAAATGAGGGGGATCGAGTCCCAGAGCAGGGGGACACTGACGGGGATCGAATCCTGGAGTGGAGGGCAGTATGGGGGATTGAGTCACGAGTGGGGGACAGTGAGGGGGATCGAGTTCCAGAGTGGAGGACAGTGAAGGGGATCGAGTCCCAGAGTGGAGGACAGTGAAGGGGATCGAGTCCCAGAGTGGGGGACAGTGAGGGGGATCGAGTCCCAGAGTGGGGAACAATGAGGGGGATCGAGTCCCAGAGTGGGAGACAGTGAGGGGGATCGAGTCCCAGAGCAGGAGGACAGTGAAGGGGATCGGGTCCCAGAGCAGGAGGACAGTGAGGGGGATCGAGTCCCAGAGTGGAGGACAGTGAGGGGGATCGAGTCCCAGAGTGGAGGACAGTAAGGGGGATCGAGTCCCAGAGTGGGGAACAATGAGGGGGATCGAGTCCCAGAGTGGGAGACAGTGAGGGGGATCGAGTCCCAGAGTGGGAGACAGTGAGGGGGATCGAGTCCCAGAGTGGGAGACAGTGAGGGGGATCAAGTCCCAGAGTGGAGGACAGTGAGGGGGAACGTGTCCCCGAGCAGAGGGTCAGTGAGGGGGATCGAGTCCCAGAGCAAGGGGTCAGTGAGGGGGATCGAGTCCCAGAGCGGGGGACAGTAAGGGGAATCGACTCCCAGATTAGTGGGAGCGTGAGGGGAATCGAGTGCCAGAGTTGTGGACAGTGAGCGGGATCGAGTCCCAGAGTGTGAGAAGATGAGGGATATCGAGTCCCAGAGCAGGGGGACAGTGAGGGGGATCGAATCCCAGAATAGGGGACAGTGAGGGGGATCGAGTCCCAGAGCGGGGGACAGTAAGGGGAATCGACTCCCAGATTAGTGGGAGCGTGAGGGGAATTGAGTGCCAGAGTTGTGGACAGTGAGCGGGATCGAGTCCCAGAGTGTGAGAAGATGAGGGATATCGAGTGCCAGAGCAGGGGGACAGTGAGGGGGATCGAGTCCCAGAATAGGGGACAGTGAGGATGATCGAGTGCCAGAGTCGAGGACAGTGAGAGGGATCGAGTCCCAGAGTAGAGGACAGTGAGGGGATCGAGACCAAGAGCAAGGGGACAGTGAGGGGGATCGAGTCCCAGAACAGAGGACAGTGAGGGGGATCGAGTCCCAGAGTGGGGGACAGTGAGGGGGATCGAGTCCCAGAGTGTGAGAAAGTGAGGGGTATCCAGTCCTCGAGCAGGGGGACAGTGAGGGGGATCGAGTCCCAGAGCAGGGGGACAGTGAGGGGGATCGAGTCCCAGAGTGGAGGACAGAGAGGGGGATCGAGTCCCAGAGTGGGGAACAATGAGGGGGATCGAGTCCCAGAGTGGGAGACAGTGAGGGGGATCGAGTCCCAGAGTGGGAGACAGCGAGGGGGATCAAGTCCCAGAGTGGAGGACAGTGAGGGGGATGAGATACCAGAGCAGGGGGACAGTGAGTACTAGAGTGGAGGATAGTGAGTGGGATCAAATCCCAGAGTGGGGGGTCAGTGAAGGGTTTTGAGTCCCAGAGTGGGGGACAATGAGGGAATTCGAGTACCGGAGTGGGGGTCAGTAAGGTGGATCGAGTCCCAGAGTGGTGGGCAGTATGGGGGATCGAGTCCCAGAGTGGGGGACAGTGAGGGGGTCGAGTCCCAGCGTGGGGGACAGTGAGGGGGATCAAGTCCTAGAGTGGGAGACAGTGAGTGGGATCGAGTGCCAGAGTGGAGGACAGTGAGGGGGATGAGGTACCAGAGCAGGGGGACAGTGAGGGGCATTGAGTACTAGAGTGGAGGACAGTGAGTGGGATCAAATCCCAGAGTGGGGGACATTGAGGGAGTTCGAGTACCGGAGTGGGGGTCAGTAAGGGGAATCGAGTCCCACAGTGGGGGTCAGTGAGGGGGATCGAATCCCAAAGCAGGAGGACAGTGAGGGGGATTGAGCCCCCGAGCAAGGGGTCAGTGAGGGGGATCGGGTCCCAGAGCGGGGGACAGTAAGGGGGATCGACTCCCAGATTAGTGGGACCGTGAGGGGAATCGAGTGCCAGAGTTGTGGACAGTGAGCGGGATCGAGTCCCAGAGTGTGAGAAGATGAGGGATATCGAGTCTCAGAGCAGGGGGACAGTGAGGGGAATCGAGTCCCAGAATAGGGGACAGTGAGGATGATCGAGTGCCAGAGTCGAGGACAGTGAGAGGGATCGAGTCCCAGAGTAGAGGACAGTGAGGGGATCGAGACCAAGAGCAAGGGGACAGTGAGGGGGATCGAGTCCCAGAACAGAGGACAGTGAGGGGGATCGAGTCCCAGAGTGCGGGACAGTGAGGGGGATCGAGTCCCAGAGTGTGAGAAAGTGAGGGGTATCCAGTCCTAGAGCAGGGGGACAGTGAGGGGATCGAGTCCCAGAGCAGGGGGACAGTGAGGGGGATCGAGTCCCAGAGTGGAGGACAGTGAGGGGGATCGAGTCCCAGAGTGGGGAACAATGAGGGGGATCGAGTCCCAGAGTGGGAGACAGTGAGGGGGATCGAGTCCCAGAGTGGGAGACAGTGAGGGGGATCAAGTCCCAGAGTGGAGGACAGTGAGGGGGATCGAGTCCCAGAGTGTGAGAAAGTGAGGGGTATCCAGTCCTAGAGCAGGGGGACAGTGAGGGGGATCGAGTCCCAGAGCAGGGGGACAGTGAGGGGGATCGAGTCCCAGAGTGGAGGACAGTGGGGGGGATCGAGTCCCAGAGTGGGAGACAGTGAGGGGGATTGAGCCCCAGAGTGGGAGACAGTGAGGGGGATCAAGTCCCAGAGTGGAGGACAGTGAGGGGGATGAGGTACCAGAGCAGGGGGACAGTGAGTACTAGAGTGGAGGACAGTGAGTGGGATCAAATCCCAGAGTGGGGGTCAGTGAAGGGTTTTGAGTCCCAGAGTGGGGGACAATGAGGGAATTCGAGTACCGGAGTGGGGGTCAGTAAGGGGGATCGAGTCCAAGAGTGGAGGGCAGTATGGGGGATCGAGTCCCAGAGTGGGGGACAGTGAGGGGGTCGAGTCCCAGCGTGGGGGACAGTGAGGGGGATCGGGTCCCAGAGTGGGAGACAGTGAGTGGGATCGAGTGCCAGAGTGGAGGACAGTGAGGGGGATGAGGTACCAGAGCAGGGGGACAGTGAGGGGCATTGAGTACTAGAGTGGAGGACAGTGAGTGGGATCAAATCCCAGAGTGGGGGACATTGAGGGAGTTCGAGTACCGGAGTGGGGGTCAGTAAGGGGAATCGAGTCCCAGAGTGGAGGGCAGTATGGGGGATCAAGTCCCACAGTGGGGGTCAGTGAGGGGGATCGAATCCCAAAGCAGGAAGACAGTGAGGGGGATCGAGTCCCCGAGCAGAGGGTCAGTGAGGGGGATCGAGTCCCAGAGCAAGGGGTCAGTGAGGGGGATCGAGTCCCAGAGCGGGGGACAGTAAGGGGGATCGACTCCCAGATTAGTGGGACCGTGAGGGGAATCGAGTGCCAGAGTTGTTGACAGTGAGCGGGTTCGAGTCCCAGAGTGTGTGAAGATGAGGGATATCGAGTCCCAGAGCAGGGGGACAGTGAGGGGGATCGAGTCCCAGAATAGGGGACAGTGAGGATGATCGAGTGCCAGAGTCGAGGACAGTGAGAGGGATCGAGTCCCAGAGTAGAGGACAGTGAGGGGATCGAGACCAAGAAGGGGACAGTGAGGGGGATCGAGTCCCAGAACAGAGGACAGTGAGGGGGATCGAGTCCCAGAGTGGGGGACAGTGAGGGGGATCGAGTCCCAGAGTGTGAGAAAGTGAGGGGTATCCAGTCCTAGAGCAGGGGGACAGTGAGGGGGATCGAGTCCCAGAGCAGGGGGACAGTGAGGGGGATCGAGTCCCAGAGTAGGGGGACAGGGAGGGAGATCGAGTCCCAGAGTGGGGGGACAGTGAGGGGTATCGAGTGGTAGAGTGGGGGATATTGAGGAGGATCGAGTCGTAGAGTGGAGGACACTGAGTAGGATCGAGTCCCAGAGTGGGGGACAGTGATGGGGATCGTGTCCCAGAGTAGGTGGACAGTGAAGGGGACCGACTCCCAGTGTGGGGGGACAATGAGGGGGCTCGAGTGCCAGAGTTGAGGACAGTGAGGGGGATCGAGTCCCAGAGCAGGGGGTCAGTGAGGGGGATCGAGTCCCAGAGCGGGAGGACAGTGAGGGGGATTGAGTCCCGGAGCAAGGGGTCAGTGAGGGGGATCGAGTCCCAGAGTGGAGGACAGTGAGGGGGATCGGGTCACAGAGTGGGGAACAATGAGGGGGATCGAGTCCCAGAGTGGGAGACAGTGAGGGGGATCGAGTCCCAGAGTGGGAGACAGTGAGGGGGATCGAGTCCCAGAGTGGGAGACAGTGAGGGGGATCGAGTCCCGGAGTGGAGGACAGTGAGGGGGATGAGGTACCAGAGCAGGGGGACAATGAGGGGCATTGAGTACTAGAGTGGAGGACTGTGAGTGGGATCAAACCCCAGAGTGGGGGTCAGTGAAGGGTTTTGAGTCCCAGAGTGGGGGACATTGAGGGAGTTCGAGTACCGGAGTGGGGGTCAGTAAGGGGGATCGAGTCCCAGAGTGGAGGTCGTTGAGGGGAATCGAGTCCCAGAGCGAGGGGATCGAGTCCCAGAGTAGGGGGATCGAGTCCCAGAGCAGGGGGACAGTGAGGGGGATCGAGTCCTGGAGCAGAGGGACAGTGAACGGGATCGAGTCCTGGAGCAGAGGGACAGTGAACGGGATCGAGTCCCAGAGCAGGGGGACAGTGAGTGCAATCGAGTTCCAGAGTAGAGGACAGTGAGTGGGATTGAGCCCCAGATAGGGGGACAGTGAGGGGGTTCGAATCCTGGAGTGGTGGACAGAGAGGGGGATAGAATCCCGGAACCAGGGGACAGTGAGGGGGATCGGGTCCCAGAGTGGGGGACAGTGAGGGGGATCGAGTCCCAGAGTGTGAGAAAGTGAGGGGTATCCAGTCCTGGAGCAGGGGACAGTGAGGGGGATCGAGTCCCAGAGCAGGGGGACAGTGAGGGGGATCGAGTCCCAGAGTAGGGGGACAGTGAGGGGGATCGAATCCCAGAGCAGGGGGACAGTGAGGGGGATCGAGTCCCAGAGTGGGGGACAGGGAGGGGGATCGAGTCCCAGAGTGGGGGGACAGTGAGGGGTATCGAGTGCCAGAGTGGGGGACAGTGAGGAGGATCGAGTCGTAGAGTGGAGGACAGTGAGTGGGATCGGGTCCCAGAGTGGGGGACAGTGAGGGGGATTGAGTCCCAGAGTGGGAGACATTGAGGGAATTCGAGTACCGGAGTAGGGGTCAGTAAGTGGGATCGAGTCCCAGAGTGGAGGGCAGTATGGGGGATCGAGTCCCAGAGTGGGGGACAGTGAGGGGGATCGAGTCCAAGCATGGGGGGCAGTGAGGGGGATCGAGTCACAGAGCAGGGGGTCAGTGAGGGGGATCGAGTCCCAGAGCAGGGGGACAGTGAGGGGGATCAAGTCCCAGAGCAGGGGGACAGTGAGGGGGATCAAGTCCCAGAGCAGGGGGACAGTGAGGGGGATCGAGTCCCGGAGCAGAGGGACAGTGAACGGGTTCGAGTCCCGGAGCAGAGGGACAGTGAGTGGGTTCGAGTCCCGGAGCAGGGGGACAGTGAGGGGGATCGAGTCCCTGAGCAGGTGGACAGTGAGGGGGATCGAGTCCCAGAGTGGGAGACAGTGAGGGGGATTGAGTCCCAGAGCGGGGGACAGTCAGGGGGATCGAGTCCCAGAGTAGAGGACAGTGAGGGGGATTGAGTCCCAGAGCGGGGGACAGGAAGGGGGATCGAGTCCCAGAGTAGGGGGACAGTGAGGGGGATCAAGTGCCAGAGTCGAGGACAGTGAGTGGGATCGTGTCCCAGAGCGGGGGGACAGTGAGGGGGATCGAGTCCCAGAGCAAGGGGTCAGTGAGGGGGATCGAGTCCCAGAGTGGGAGACAGTGAGGGGGATGAGGTACCAGAGCAGGGGGACAATGAGGGGCATTGAGTACTAGAGTGGAGGACAGTGAGTGGGATCAAATCCCAGAGTCGGGGTCAGTGAAGGGTTTTGAGTCCCAGAGTGGGGGACATTGAGGGAGTTCGAGTACCGGAGTGGGGGTCAGTAAGGGGGATCGAGTCCCAGAGTGGGGGACAGTGAGGGGGATCGAGTCCCAGCGTGCGGGACAGTGAGGGGGATCAAGTCCAGAGTGGAGGACAGTGAGGGGGATCGAGTCCCAGAGCAGGGGGATCGGGTCCCAGAGCAGGAGGACAGTGAGGGGAATCGAGTCCCAGAGCGTGGGGACAGTGAGGGAGTTTGAGTCCCGGAGCAAGGGGTCTGTGAGGGGGATCGAGTCTCAGAGCGGGGGGACAGTGAGGGGGATCGAGTTCCAGAGTAGGGGGACAGTGAGGGGGATTGAGTCCCAGAGTAGGGGGACAGTGAGGGGGATCGAGTCCCAGAGCAAGGGGTCAGTGAGGGGGGTCGAGTCCCAGAGTAGGGGGACAGTGAGGGGGATCGAGTCCCAGAGCAAGGGGTCAGTGAGGGGGGTCGAGTCCCAGAGCAGAGGGACAGTGAACGTAACATGAGAAGCAGAAACAGAAGGCAAAATTAATGCTAGCCACAGTTGATGAGGTAATAAAGAAAAGGACAAAACTAAAAGGAGAAGGAAACCGGAATGGTGGTGGGCCGCATGTTGAAAATAAAGGGAGGAGAAGGGATCGGGGAGGAGATGTTAAGGGGTCTGGTGGACAGGAACAAGGATCAACGTGGAAATCCCCACAGGTGGGATGTTATTACTGTGGAAAGACAGGTCACTTTAGGAGAGAGTGTCCTGATCCGAAAAAGGAAGTAAAGGCAGTGCCATTTATGAACCTTGATGAAAAATAGGGGTGTAGGAGTTCCTGCCCCCGGGGACCCACCAGGAACCCTTGATAAATTTAAAGGTGGGACCTTACAAAGAGGACGTAGTTTTCCTGGTCGATACGGGGGCAGCAAGGTCATCCTTAAATTTTAAGCCCAAGGGAGCGGGAACGAAAATGTTAATTGGATTATGGCAACAGTTGTGTGACGAGATGCACGAAGAATCAGTTTTGTGCTCATGACAAGATACTGCCACCAAATTGGGGATTGAATTAACTGCAAATGGTGCGATGGAATCTGTTGAGGTTTTTAAAATTGAACGTGCTCGAGCAAAACAATTACAGAAACAGAATGAGAAGTCACAAGTGACTGGTAAACAAACAGAACTGCGCAATTACAGTTTCTCAAATGTTTTAGTCACTTGTTGCATTTCCACCCTGAATTACCGATAATGATTACTTTATTTATATAATATATAATTAATAATTAATATTTATAATAATTCAATTGTATCAGCCTGACTCAATATTAATTGGCAGGATTGCTTCACACTCTCTCAGTGACCCGTCATATTGATTCACAGCTAATTTAAAACATGACTGCATTAATTCATTGTTAATTAAAGAATGGAAAGCTACATTACTGGCCAGAGTGTGTGCAGGCAGTGGCAGCAACAGCCTTATTGGGAGAGGAGAGTCGGAAACTTACTTTTGGGGGAGCCTTAATAGTCAGCACCCCACATCAGGTACAGACCATACTAAATCAGAATGCAGGGCGGTGGCTTACAGACTCTAGGATCTTGAAATATGAGACAATCTTAATAGAACAGGATGACCTTGTGTTAGTCACAGACAGTTGCTTGAATCCAGCTGCGGGGAGGGGGGCTGGCCCTTGGCAATCCAGAACATGGCTACCTTGATATTACTGAATATCAGATTAAAGTGTGAATGGACTAAGAGACGTACCGTTGCATGCGGGAGCTCAGTTGTTTATCGACGGGTCCTCCTGGATAATTAAGGGTAAAAGGCACAATGGATATGCTGTAGTACACGGGATAGAGGGAAGTGTTAGCGAAGCTGAAAGACTGCCTAGCGGCTGGTCAGCCCAAACTTGTGAACTCTATGCCCTAGAAAGAGCTCTCAGAACCTTAGAAAACAAAAAGGAACGATATATACAGACTCCAAATATGCGTTTGGAGTGGTACATACCTTCGGAAAAATTTGGCAAGAAAGAGGACTGATAAATAGCAGAGGAAGAAAAGTAGTTCACAAGAAATTAATAAAACAAGTGCTGGAACCCCTGTTATTCCCGAGAGAAATAGCGAATGGGGAAAGAACCGGAAGTGAGAGGAAATAGACTGGCCGATGAGGTAGTTAAAGAAGTGACCCTGAATCCACAAGGAGCAGTGATATACTCCCTAATAGCTACAATTCCAGATCTTCAGGGTGCCCCGTTGTTTACTGCAAAGGAGGAAAAGGGACTAAAAGATTTAGGAGCTGCAAAGACAGCAGATGGGCGCTGGATGTTACCCGACGGGAGGGAAATGTTGAATAAAATGATGATGCAAGAGATTATGGCTGTCCTACATCAGGGGAGTCACTGGGGAGCGCAAGCTATGTGTGACATAGTGTTAAGGAAGTACGGATGTAAAGGGATATACACCTTAGCTAAGCAGGTATGGGCAGGGTGCCCGACTTGCCAAAATAAGAAAGTAGCGAGAGGGGGGCCAAGAGGTGGAAGAAACCCTGGGGTAGGGCCTTTTCAAAGAATACAGGTAGATTACACAGAATTACCCCCAGTGGGGAAACAAAAGTACTTATTAGTCCTAATGGATCACCTAACTGGGTGGGTGGAGGCATTACCAATGTCCTCAGCTACCTCAAAGGGAGTAGTGAAAACTCTTTTAGAACATATAATTCTTCGATATGGAGTGGTGGAAAGTATAGATTCAGACCAAGGTAGCCATTTTACCTCTAAGATCCTACAAGAAGATTAGATTACAGATTACAGATTACATTACAGTGTAGAAACAGGCCCTTCGGCCCAACAAGTCCACACCGACCCGCCGAAGCGAAACCCACCCATACCCCTACATTTACCCCTTACCTAACACTACGGGCAATTTAGCATGGCCAATTCACCTGACCCTGCACATCTTTTGGACTGTGGGAGGAAACCGGAGCACCCGGAGGAAACCCACGCAGACACGGGGAGAACGTGCAAACTCCACACAGTCAGTCGCCTGAGGCGGGAATTGAACCCGGGTCTACAGGCGCTGTGAGGCAACAGTGCTAACCACTGTGCCACCGTGCCGCCGGGAGGGAAAAGTAATGGCGGGATTAGAAATCTCTTGGAGAATTCCACACTCCTTGACACCCGCCTTCCTCTGGACGGGTGGAACGAATGAATCAAACCTTAAAGAAGCAATTGTCTAAGCTAGTCCTAGAGACTCGATTACCATGGACAAAATGTTTACCTATCGCGTTGCTACGCATTGGGACTGCGCCTAGACGTGATATAGGCCTCTCTCCTTATGAGATGATGTTTGGATTACCTTTCTTGGGTGGAAGAGGGGAATTACCAACTGTAGAGTTCAATGATAAGTTTTTAAAGAACTATATTGTGGTGCTCGGTTCTCCTTTGTCTGTCCTTAGGAAGAAGAGTCTGTTGACCCAGGCACCTCCACTTGAGTTCGACAACCGGGTGATTGGGTCCTGATCAAGACCTGGAAAGATACCAAACTCCACCCGAACTGGGAGGGACCGTCCCTAACCCTCCTGAGTACTGAGACAGCTATCCGAACTGCTGAGAAAGGGTGGAGTATTCACACTCACGTTAAATGTCCTGTGAACGCCCCATTGGTGGAGTGGCACGCTCATCCTACAGACAACCCTCTGAAAGTTAAGCTGAGAAAGAAGGAATGAACTGAGACAAAAGACTCTTTTAACTTTTGATGATCACTATTGTTATTAATTATAAGGGCTGTGTGGACTCAACTCTTCCTGGCACCTAAAAGATTTAGACAGATAGACAGGACGATAAGCAGGGGTCAGAGATGGGCAGACTCTGGTATAGTATTGTAATGTTAGTAGTATTAACTATTTAAGGAGACAGGAAAAATCACTTCACTACACAATGCCAGAATTATGCTGAACAAGAGGGACTTGCCGACTGTTGGGTCTGTGCAGAGGTCCCACACCATGGCGAATCTGGGATCCCCACCTCGGTAATACCGCTCACCAAAAGAGAAGTGTACGATGTATAACTATTTGACTCGGGCTGAAATGATACAAAGTGGAGATCTGACAGGGGTAAATATAATTTTGCGGGATGTTTCCCTAGACCGGCTCTGAAAACCCAGGGTGTTATCGATGGCCTTAGGATTTCCCCACCGAAAGGAGCAGTGAATACCACCTGTTTCTGTAATCAGAATGATGCCGTACCCTTCCGATTCGGAAAACCATCTTGTGTCCACACCAGCCAAGCCACTGCCACGACCACTCCCCGAATATTAAACAAAACATATGGGGTATGCAGCCTGAAGGCCTATCCCTTTATTCCCGGGGAAAATACATTGGTGAGACTGAATGTATAGGAATGCATGCATGTTATGATGTTGATGAAACACTGTCTCAAAGCCAGAAAGGCTGGAGTGGCTGCTGTTACCTCGTTTATATAGTCCCTCACCTCCGATTAGAAAAACATGGGGAAATAAGACATAAGACCCGAGAGGTCTCTGAAGGAGACCGTCTGTTGTGGACACTATTCCCAAACTACGGCACTGCAAGGGCAGGGGTAGAGATACAGAAACTGGCGGCTGTCCTTGAGAAGTTAATTAATGATACCGTCGATGCACTGGGAGAAACTCAGTCTCAAATATTGGCCATCGCCACCGAAATGATTGCTACAAGACTAACAGCCTTACAGAATCGAATGGCTTTGGACTATCTCTTGGCCGAAAAAGGGGGAACCTGTGCTCTGATTGGTGAGGAATGCAACACCTTCATCCCAGACTCATCTTCCCTAGTGGAAGATAAGGCAGAAATAGTAAAGGAAAAGATAAGCAATACAAGAGAAATTGGGGATGAACTCCGAAAAGATGAGGGATGGGGATGGGGTAACTGGGGACTGACCGGGTCAGGAAAATGGTTAGTTAATTTAGGCATTTATGTGTTACTAAAATAGTAGGTTTACTGATTGGATTTAATGTGTTAAAGTGGATAATGACTAAGCTGGTAATGTCTTTGGGAGGACAACAGTCAATAATGGTCATGACGATAGCACAAGCGCAAGAAAGAGAGAGTAGCAGATTACTCCGAGAGTTTGAAAAAAGACGGACTTAGAAGGACAGAAATGGCGAGATTGTGAACCTCGGCACCACAGGGTGAAAAGAGGGCAGAAAATAAAATCGCAAAAACAACAAATGGTTAAAGAAAAGAAAGGGGGGAGTTGTACGAAATGGGGAGGTGTGTTGTTTTTGCAGAAATAGAAAAGCAAGAGTGTGTATGTGCAGGAAAGGGGGACAGGGCTAGGCAAGCATTAGGGAAGCGTGTCTTTAATGAATAATTGTGGATAATTGAATACTAACTTTAGTGCAGAATTATTAAAGCAAATAATTTCTTTCATCATAATGTTTTAAATAATTTAGTCTCAGCAAAACAGCTGAGATAGCTGAAATGCATAAACTAGGCAAGAAAAGACACATTGTTAAAACGCGTGTTTCAAGAATGGAATGTACCTATGGATAATGGAAGATGTTACAAGCAAAGTAAAAAAGAACATCAAGATACAAGTTTAGCCTTATGTCAGCACTTACAGAGGGAAAGGTTGCCAACTTGGAGAGAAGGGGGCAATAAAGGGCGGGAACACAGCTGGGTAGTGGTAGAATACAATAAGAAAGATTGGATAATGTAAGAGTCGGGAGAGGTCACCTCACGCAGCTCAAAACTACGTACCAGTTTGAATGTTTATTGCTCATTTGTTTCTGCATTTGATGCCCTTTCTTGCAAGATCGTAGAATAAATTGTCTTATTTCCAGTTTTGGTGGTCTCATCTAAATTTTATTAAATTTATTTCTAACAGATTAACCCTTCCAGTGTGTTTAAAACTGGAGGATACTGTGAGATGGTGAGGAGCTGGTGAAGGGAGAGGGATGGCTGGTCACCGCGACGATGAGGATGGCACCGTTTTATATCAGGCCGGAGCCGCTCCAGACCAGGAGGATCGCCGGTGACTGAGCAAAGGAAGAGAACGGTGGCACAGTGGTTAGCACTGCTGCCTCACAGTGCCAGAGACCCGGGTTCAATTCCCGCCTCAGGCAACTGACTGTGTGGAGTTTGCACGTTCTCCCCGTGTCTGCGTGGGTTTCCTCCGGGTGCTCCGGTTTCCTCCCACAGTCCAAAGATGTGCAGGTCAGGTGAATTGGCCATGCTAAATTGCCCGTAGTTTAGGTAAAGGGGTAAATGTACGGGAATGGGTGGGTTACGCTTCGGCGGGTCGGTGTGGACTTGTTGGGCCGAAGGGCCTGTTTCCACACTATAAGTAATCTAATCTAATCTAAAAAAACTTGGACAGGCGAAGAGTGACAGGGTTTGGGAATCTCTTCCTCAAAGGGCGGCCCATTCCAATTGAATTGTTACATTTTAAATCTGAGGCTGTTTAAAGTTAATCTAAGGCGTGTGGGGCTCAAGGAGGTAAATGGAGTGAGGCCACAGATAAGCCGCCATCTCATTGATGGGCTGAACAGGCTCGAGGGGCTGAATGGCCTCCCCTTGATCCTATGAAACTTGTTTACAAATTTACCAGAAAATTTTCAGTAAAATCTAATGGAGATGAATTAATAAGGATAGATAGAGTCACCGAGATGTACAGCATGGAAACAGACCCTTCAGTCCAACTGGTCTGTGCTTAAATTAATCTAGTCCCATATTCCATCACCTAGCCCATATCCCTCCAAACCCTTCCTGTTCATGACTCCTGCACATGTCTTTTAAATGTTATAATTGTACCTACCTCCACCACTTCAGGCAGCTCATTGCATGTACACACCATGCTTTGCGTGAAAATGTCCCATTAGGTTTCTCTTAAATCTTTCCCCCTCACTCCAAACCTATGTCCTCTAATTATGGACTCTCCCAACTCCGGGGAAAGACCTTGTCTATTTACCCTATCCATGCCCTTCATGATTTTATATTCCAAGGCATGGAAACAGATCCTTCAGTCCAACTGGTCTGTGCTTAAAATAATCTAGTCCCATATTCCTCCAAGCTGGAAATGTGTTGCTGGAAAAGCGCAGCAGGTCAGGCCGCATCCAGGGAACAGGAGAATCGACGTTTCGGGCATAAGCCCTTCTTCAGGAATGAGGAAAGTGTGTCCAGCAGGCTAAGATAAAAGGTAGAGAGGAGGGACTTGGGGGAGGGGCGTCGGAAATGTGATAGGTGGAAAGAGGTCAAGGTGAGGGTGATAGGTCAGACTGGGGTGGGGGCGGAGAGGTCGGGAAGAAGATCTCAGGTTAGGAAGGCGGTGCTGAATTTGATGGATTTGACTGAGACAGGGTGGGGGGAGGGGAAATGAGGAAACTGGTGAAACCCGAGTTCATCCCTTGTGGTTGGAGGGTTCCTAGCCGGAAGATGAGGCGTTCTTCCTCCAACCGTCGTTTTGTTGTGGTCTGACGATGGAGGAGTCCAAAGACCTGCATATCCTTGGTGGAGTGGGAGGGGGAATTGAAATGTTGAGCTACAGGGTGGTTGGGTTGGTTGGTCCGGGTGTCCCAGAGGTGTTCTCTGAAACGCTCCGCAAGTAGCCGGCCTGTCTCCCCAATATAGAGGAGGCCACATCGGGTGCAGAGGATGCAATAGATGATGTGTGTGGAGGTGCAGGTGAATCTGTGGCGGATATGGAAGTTTCCTTTGGGGCCTTGGAGGGAGGTGAGGGGGGAGGTGTGGGCGCAAGTCTTGCACCTCCTGCGGTTGCAGGGGAAGGTGCCGGGAGTGGAGGTTGGGTTGGTGGGGGGTGTGGATCTGACGAGGGAGTCACGGAGGGAGTGGTCTTTACGGAATGCTGATAGGGGAGGGGAGGGAAATATATCCTTGGTGGTGGGGTCCGTTTGGAGGTAGCGGAAATGACGGCGGATGATGCGCTGTACATGGAGATTGGTGGGGTGATAGGTGAGGACCAGTGGGGTTCTGTCCTGGTGGCGGTTGGAGGGGCGGGGTTCAAGGGCGGAGGAGCGGGAAGTGGAAGAGATGCAGTGGAGGGCATCGTCGACTACGTCGGGGGGGAAATTGCGGTCCTTGAAGACGGAGGCCATCTGGGTTGTGCGTTTTTGGAACTGGTCCTCCTGGGAGCAGATGCGGCGGAGTCGAAGGAATTGGGAGAATGGGATGGCATTTTTACAGGGGGCAGGATGGGAGGAGGTGTAGTCCAGGTAGCTGTGGGAGTCGGTCGGTGTGTAGTAGATGTCCGTGTTGATTTGGTCGCCTGAGATAGAAATAGAAAGGTCGAGGAAGGGGAGGGAGGAATCTGAGACTGTCCAGGTGAATTTGAGGTCGGGGTGGAAGGTGTTGGTGAAGTGGATGAACTGTTCAACTTCCTCGTGGGAGCACGAGGCGGCGCCGATACAGTCATCGATGTAGCGGAGGAAAAGGTGGGGGGTGGGGCCAGTGTAGTTGCGGAAGATGGATTGTTCCACATATCCTACGAAGAGGCAGGCATAGCTGGGGCCCATGCGGGTGCCCATGGCTACTCCTTTCGTTTGGAGGAAGTGGGAGGATTGGAAAGAGAAGTTGTTCAGGGTGAGGACCAGTTCAGTCAGTCGAAGGAGGGTGTCAGTGGAAGGGTACTGGTTGGGTCGGCGGGAAAGGAAGAAGCGGAGGGCTTTGAGTCCTTCGTGATGGGGGATGGAGGTGTACAGGGACTGGATGTCCATGGTGAAAATAAGGCGTTGGGGACCGGGGAAGCGAAAATCATGGAGCAGGTGGAGGGCATGGGTGGTGTCCCGAACGTAGGTGGGGAGTTCTTGGACAAAGGGGGACAGGACGGTGTCAAGGTATGCGGAGATGAGTTCGGTGGGGCAGGAGCAGGCGGAGACAATGGGTCGGCTGGGGCAGTCAGGTTTGTGGATTTTGGGCAGGAGGTAGAAGCGGGAGGTGCGGGGTTGTGGGACTATGAGGTTGGAGGCGGTGGATGGGAGGTCCCCTGAGGTGATGAGGTTGTGGATGGTCTGGGAGATGATGGTTTGGTGGTGGGGGGTGGGGTCATGGTCAAGGGGGCAGTAGGAGGAGGTATCTGCGAGCTGGCGTTTGGCCTCAGCGGTGTAGAGGTCGGTGCGCCAAACTACTACCGCGCCTCCCTTGTCTGCTGGTTTGATAGTGAGGTTGGGGTTGCAACGGAGTGAGTGGAGGGCTGCGCGTTCCGAAGGTGAGAGGTTGGAGTGGGTGAGAGGGGTGGGGGAGTTCAGGTGGCGGTTAACATCGCGGCGGCAGTTGGCTATGAAGAGATCGAGGGCAGGTAGGAGGCCAGCACGGGGTGTCCAGGTGGATGGGGTGTGTTGGAGGCGGGAGAAGGGGTCGTCAGAGGGTGGGCGAGAGTCTTGGTTAAAGAAGTAGGCGCGGAGGCGAAAGCGGCGGAAGAATTGTTCGATGTCACGCCGCGTGCTGAATTCATCAATCCGGGAGCGTAGGGGAATGAAGGTGAGGCCTCTGCTGAGGACTGATCTTTCATCCTCAGAGAGGGGTAGGTCTGGAGGGATAGTGAAAACACGGCAGGGCGGGGAGCTAGGACCTGGTGTGGGGCTGGAGCTGGGTGTGGGGGCGGGGTTAGGTCTGGGGGCGGGCACGGGGATCGGCGTGGGGGCGGGGTTGGGCGTGGTGATGGCGATAGGCGAAGGGGCGGGGTTAGACGTGGTGACGGATATAGGCGTGGGGGCGGGGTTAGGCATGCAGTCGGAGATCGGCGAAGGGGCGGGGTTAGGCGAGGTGACGGAACTCGCCGGGGGGGCGGGGTTAGGCGTGGAGATCGGCGTGGGGGCGGAGACACATGCGGCGTTGTGGGCCTGTAGTTCAGTGACGTCAGTGGGGGCGGAAGTGGCTGCGGCGACCGCAGAGACAGAGTTATTCCCCATAGCCGCGGAGGTCGCGAATCTGCCGGCGATTGTCTTCATGGCGATCGCGGAGGCGGTTGTCTGGGCGGCGATCGCGGAGGCTGCGAGGTCGGTGGGGGCGGAGGTGACGTCATCGGCGGCGGCGGCGGCAGGTATTGCAGCGGGCGATGTAGCGGCCGCGTGCGTAATGGCACCAGACTGATTTCGGAGGCCGATGGAAGATTCTGGAACAGTTGAGGAATCCGGAGTGTGGGGGTAAGTACATGAAAGTTTTTGGTACTTAACCCTTCCTATCATGACTCATCCAGATGCTGAAACCACTAAGATGGGGCAGTATATCGCTAAATACAAAGGCAGAAAATCGAAGTCAAAAGCACAACAGTACAAAAAATTATATTTAAAGTTAAATAATCAGACATGAAAGCAGGATGACAAACTCCTGCCATGTAGTCATTGATTCATTTTTATACATTTGGGTGTTGCTGTCCAGACCAGCACCTGTTACCCATTTCTAATATCCACTCTACTGCTCTCTATCATACTTCCACACACTCTCTCACAAATCTTTCATTGTCGACTCTCCGCTGCATTCTCTTTATATCACACACACTCTCACGCACACATACAAATCTTTAATAATTCGTCACCGCTGCTGTGATCCCTGTGTCACTCTCTGGGGGAAGGGTTGTCCTCATCATCTTCTGTTTTGAACTCTTTCCCCCTCCAGGGGAGGGGGATTTTCTCTCTGTCGGTCTCTCCTTAATTGCTGCCATCTCCTCTATTCACTCCAATGGGATTGAATGATTGTAGAAAATTTTGTCTTGAAACAATGATTGACCAATCCATAAACAAATCAGAATATCTCCAAGATCATAGCCATTTCATTTAAAACAATTCGTCAGAAGGAGATCAGCTTTAGAATGACAAATACTCTGTATGTGAACATCATTTACTGAGCTTGGTTAGTTAAATCATAACATCCTTACCCCAAAGATCTCCCAATCTCTGTTTTGATTATTTTTTCTCATTTGAACTCCAGTGTCAACAATTAATTGAAGAATACTCTACATTTCCAATCTCTGTGTGTGTGAGAAAGATCTTCCTGACATCAACCTAGAATGACCTGGCAGAAGACTCACACTCACATTTACAATGTGGAAGCAAGCCATTTGGCTCATTGAGTCCACACAGACCCTCCGAAGGATATCCCACCCATACCCACCCTCCTACTCTATATGTAACCTGCATTTCCCTTGGCTAGCCCACTGAAACTGTGCATTATTGGATGCTGTCGGCAATTTAGCATAGCCACTCTACCTAATCAGCATATCTCTGGACTGCAGGAGGTAACCGAAGCAGTTGGTGGAGATCTGTACAGACATGGGGAGAATGTGCAAACTCCACACAGATAGTAGCCCAAGGGTAGAATGAAACTCGAATTCCTGGTGCCGTGAGGCAGCAGTGCTAACCACTGAGCCAAAGTGCAGTGCCCCCTTCTCCAGTGGAAAGTTGCTGTCTATCGGTTCCCGAACGCACTGTGAAATATTCACCTTGACTTGCTTATATCAATCCTTTACCTGCTCAATAGGAAGTACAGGAGCCTATTCTGTGAGATCCTTCCTCATGAAGTTGAGTCTTGATCCCGAGTTGCTGTCCCCCACCTACTCATTCAAAGCTCTGGTCCCTGTGCTGCCATAGTCAGTGCGCACCCAGAATCGGTATTTCGTGGCGGATTTCAGGTTCTGTTCTTTGCCCTGTCCACATGTCAGCAGAAGAGCAAGCTGGACACTCTTCAACATGACACTCAATCTTCACCTCATCGCCAACCCGGGACAGAAGGATCCAGGAGGTGGTGGGTGATCCATAGAATCATAGCATTCCTACAGTCTGGAAACAGGCCATTCAGCCCGGTGACTCCACACCGACCTGCCAAAGAGTATCCCACCAGACCCATTGCCCCCCCATCTCTGCAACCCAAAACATCCATGATCACTGGGTTGCCAATCTACCTAACCTATATATTTTTGGCCTGTGGGAGGAAACTGGAACACCCACCAGAAACCCAGGCTGTTTTTTATTATTATCTTAGCCTGAGTCAGTAGAATCCTTACAGAATGGAAGCAGGCTATATAGGTGTAGTTTCAGGGTCACACATCGTCACCTGACTGAGGCCTGTGGAAACTTTCAACTTCTTATTTGATCTGATCATGTTCCAAGCGTCAAGAATGATCAGCAGTTCTTGGCCTTCGATGGAGCTATTCACTGCTGAAGACAGGCTGGATAAAGTCATGTTGTTTTGTTTGGGGCAGAGAAGGCTGAAGGGTTCCTGATAGAGGTGTATGAAGTTGTGAGGGGGCTTGGGCCATAATATCACTGAAACAAACACAAAGTGCTGGGGAAACTCAGCAGGTCTTGTGGAGAGAAAGGAGAGATAATGTTTCAAGACCAGCTATGCTCCATCAGAACATCCCAGTCTGTCCAATCTCTCTCTATCAGTGAAACACTCCAGACCCAAGGCAACATCTTGGTAAATCTCCCTTTGCAACCTCTCCCCGTGCTATCACGTTTCGCGGAGAATGTGGATTCAAGAATTGCACAGAATACTCTCACAGTGTGCCCAACTGTCATCTGATCCAGTCACCCTATTCAAATGCCCCCTGCCCTGCACTATCTGATACTTTTGCATGTTTAAGCACATCATTCTTGTTTTCTGCCTTCAAATGCTTGTAATATTGGTGACCACAAGAATGAGCCTTAACACAAGGCATCAGTCCTAAAGGACCAAGCAAGGGTCACTGGACCCAAAACACTATCTGTCCTCGGATGCTACCAGAACTGCTGAGCTTTTCCAACAATTTCTGTTTTCTTCAGAAATAGCTTCTTCCCAGCTGTTATCAGACTTTTGAACAGACGTCTCAAATGTTAGTTCTGATCTCGCTCTCAAACAGCTGTTAACACTATACTTTGTATTCAGGTTTACTACCCAATGCACTTTGTATGGTATGACCTGCCTGTAGAGCATGCAATACAGCACTTTTCACTGTATTTCAGCGCATGTGACAACAATAAATCGAATCGTAACCACTTTGGTGCTCGGTCTCCTCCTCTCTCGCACGCACAGACAGATCTCTGTCGCTCTCTCACACACACACACACATCTACCAGCAGAGCAGCAATAGATATTCTCAGTCAGCAACATTCATGTTCCATGAGTGAAGTAAAAGAAATACACAATACAGAAGTATTTATATCCAAACTGGTGAATGGACCGACAGCAGATCATTTCAAACCGAAATTGGAATGACACTTAAAGGTTTTCAAATGGCAACAAGCCAGGGATATAAAGTGGGGAAGGTTCCTTGTGGTTGGACAGAAATTGCAATGAACTCAATTGCCTGATTGCTTCTGGTTTTCTTTGCTGTGACTCTACAAAAGAGCCGGTGATGTTTGTTTCTGTTGGGTAGCGATTAGACCACACTCAGAGTTCTGCCTGCAGATCTTGTTTGGTTTGTTGGTGTGCAGTTCTGTTGTGGTTAGTTGGTTTGACAGCTGGTTTCCAATGGAGAAAGTGAGGTCTGCAGATGCTGGAGATCGGAGCTGAAAAATGTGTTGCTGGGAAAGCGCAGCAGGTCAGGCAGCATCCAAGGAGCAGGAGAATCGACGTTTCGGGCATAAGCCCTTCAGGAATTCCCGAAACATCGATTCTCCTGCTCCTTGGATGCTGCCTGACCTGCTGCGCTTTTCCATAGAACATAGATAGAACATAGAACAATACAGCACAGAACAGGCCCTTCGGCCCACAATGTTGTGCCGAACATTTGTCCTAGCTTAAGCGCCCATCCATGTACCTATCCAATTGCCGCTTAAAGGTCACCAATGATTCTGACTCTGCCACTCTCACAGGCAGCGCATTCCAAGCCCCCACCACTCTCTGGGGAAAGAACCCACCCCTGACATCCCCCTTATACCTTCCACCCTTCACCTTAAATTTATGTCCCCTTGTAACACTCTGTTGTACCCGGGAAAAAAGTTTCTGACTGTCTACTCTATCTATTCCTCTGATCATCTTATAAACCTCTATCAAGTCACCCCTCATCCTTCGCCGTTCCAATGAGAAAAGGCCTAGCACTCTCAACCTATCCTCGTACAACCTATTCTCCATTCCAGGCAACATCCTGGTAAATCTTCTCTGCACCTTCTCCAAAGCTTCCACATCTTTTCTAAAATGAGGCGACCAGAACTGCACACAGTACTCCAAATGTGGCCTAACCAAAGTCCTGTACAGTTGCAACATCACCTCACGACTCTTGAATTCAATCCCTCTGCTAATGAACGCTAATACACCATAGGCCTTCTTACAAGCTCTATCCACCTGAGTGGCAACTTTCAAAGATCTATGAACATAGACCCCAAGATCCCTCTGTTCCCCCACCTCACTAAGAACCCTACCGTTAACCCTGTATTCTGCATTCTTATTTGTCTTTCCAAAATGGACAACTTCACACTTGGCAGGGTTGAACTCCATCTGCCACTCCTCAGCCCAGCTGTGCATCATATCTAAGTCCCTTTGCAGCCGACAACAGCCCTCCTCACTATCCACAACTCCACCAATCTTCGTATCATCTGCAAATTTACTGACCCACCCTTCGATTCCCTCATCCAAGTCATTAATAAAAATTACAAACAGCAGAGGACCCAGAACTGATCCCTGCGGAACTCCACTTGTAACTGGGCTCCAGGCTGAATATTTACCATCTACCACCACTCTCTGACTTCGACCGGTTAGCCAGTTTTCTATCCAATTGGCCAAATTTCCCTCTATCCCATGCCTCCTGACTTTCCGCATAAGCCTACCATGGGGAACCTTATCAAATGCCTTACTAAAATTCATGTATATTACATCCACTGCTCTACCCTCATCCACATGATTGGTCACCTCCTCAAAGAATTCAATCAGACTTGTAAGGCAAGACCTACCCTTCACAAATCCGTCCTGGCTGTCCCTAATCAAGCAGTGCCTTTCCAGATACTCATAAATCCTATCCCTCAGTACCCTTTCCATTACTTTACCTACTACCGAAGTAAGACTAACTGGCCTGTAATTCCCGGGGTTATCCCTATTCCCTTTTTTGAACAGGGGCACAACATTCGCCACTCTCCAGTCCCCTGGTACCACTCCCATTGACAGTGAAGATGAAAAGATCGTTGCCAATGGTACTGCAATTTCCTCTCTTGCTTCCCACATAATCCTCGGATATATCCCGTCAGGCCCGGGGGACTTGTCCATCCTCAAGTTGTTCAAAATGTCCAACACATCTTCCTTCCTAACAAGTATCTCCTCTAGCTTACCAGTCCGTTTCATACTCTCCTGTTCAACAATACGGTCCCTCTCATTCGTAAATACTGAAGAAAAGTGCTCATTCAAGACCTCTCCTATCTCTTCCGACTCAATACACAGTCTCCCACTACTGTCCTTGATTGGACCTACCCTCGTTCTCGTCATTCTCATGTTTCTCACATGCGCATAAAATGCCTTTGGGTTATCCTTGATCCTATCCGCCAAAGATTTTTCATGCCCTCTCTTAGCTCTCCTAATCCCTTTCTTCAGTTCCCTTCTGGCTATCCTGTATCCCTCCACTGCTCTGTCTGAACCCTGTTTCCTCAACCTTATGTAAGCCTCCTTCTTCCTCTTCACGAGACATTCAACCTCCCTCGTCAACCAAGGTTCCCTCACACGACCATCTCTTTCCTGCCTGACAGGTACATACATATCAAGGACATGTCGTATCTGTTCCTTGAAAAAGTTCCACATTTCCACGACATCCTTCCCTGACAGCCTATGCTCCCAACTTATGCTCCTCAGATCCTGTCTTACGCATCGTAATTACCCTTCCCCCAATTGTAAAACCTACCCTGTTGCACGCACCTATCTCTCTCCATAACCAAGGTGAAAGTCACAGAATTGTGGTCACCATCACCAAAATGTTCACCCACTAACAAGCCCATCACTTGTCCCGGTTCATTACCGAGTACCAAATCCAAAATGGCCTCCCCTCTGGTCAGACGATCTACATACTGAGTTAGAAAAGCTTCATGGACACACTGCACAAACACTGCCCCGTCCAATCTACTTGATCTAAAGAGCTTCCAATCAATATTTGGGAAGTTGAAATCGCCCATGACTACTAGATTAGATTAGATTAGATTAGATTACTTACAGTGTGGAAACAGGCCCTTCGGCCCAACAAGTCCACACCGACCCGCCGAAGCGCAACCCACCCATACCCCTACATTTACCCCTTACCTAACACTACGGGCAATTTAGCATGGCCAATTCACCTGACCTGCATATCTTTGTGACTGTGGGAGGAAACCGGAGCACCCGGAGGAAACCCACGCAGACACGGGGAGAATGTGCAAACTCCACACAGTCAGTCGCCTGAGGCAGGAATTGAACCCGGGTCTCTGGCGCTGTGAGGCAGCAGTGCTAACCACTGTGCCACCGTGCCGCCCACCAAGCCGTACTACCCTGTGGCTTCTGCACCTTTCCAAAATCTGTTTCCCAATCTGTTTCTCCACATCTCTGCTGCTATTGGGGGGCCTATAGTAAACACCCAACAAGGTGACTGCACCTTTCCTATTTCTGACTTCAGCCCATACTACCTCCAAAGGCAGATCCCCCTCGAACTGCCTTTCTGCAGCCGTTATACCATTACCAGCAACACATTTTTCAGCTGGTTTCCAATGCCGACTTGCGTGAGTTGAGTTCCCGCATGGACTGGGGTTCCCAGGAAGGACTCTCCATCCCAACCTCTCCCCTCTCCTCAGGTTAAATCATCATTGATCGTCTCTGTGATAATGTAAACTTCAGAATTTTAATAACTGTTCATGGATTGGAAAATGAGCAAAGATAAACTTTTACACGTATTTTAAAAAGCAGCAATAACTCTCTTTTGGGAAGAAACTGTGCCTTGAGATGAAAGGGACAGTGAGAAACTGTTATAAAATTAGTTATAGCAACATGGGAAGGAGTTACAGAAGCAAACTGTTGTTCCAACAGCAGGAAGTGCGGGAGTGTTGAGCAGGAGGCAGTCGGAGAGGTCCAAGGTTACATGTGGGCAGTTGCTTTACCCGAAACACCACTGGAGTAGTGTCTCCCACCCATCCTCCTCCTCTAACCAAAAAAACAGTTCTGTGCATCAGTTGATAAGATGCTAAGTGTTTTCTTTTGTGTTTCATTTTGTCAACGGTCTATTTGGGAATTTATAATAGTGGGAATGGAGGTTAGGCGAGTTGAATGTTCCTCCTGCAGTATTTGGGAGGTAAGGATCACCTCTAGTAGCCCCGCTGACTTCATTTATGGAAAGTGCACCCAACTCCAGCTCCTCGAGAACCGTGTTAGGGAAATGGAGCTGGATGAACTTGGGATCGTTCAGGAGGTAGAGGGGGTTATTGAGAGGAGTTACAGGGAGGTAGTTACTCCATAGCCATGTGAAGAAGGCAGGTGGTTTACTGTCCGGGGTAGGAAAGGGAACTGCCAGGCAGTGCAAGGAATGCCTGTGGTGGTTCCCCTCAACAACAGGTATACTGTTGTGGGGGAGGACCTACCAGGGGTAAGCAGTGGCACATAAGTCTCTGATGCAGAGATGCTGAGAAGGGAAGGGGGAACAGCAGCAGAGCTTTCATCATTGGGGACTCCATAGTTAGGGGGACAGATAGGAAGTTTTGTGGGAACTGGAGAAACTCATGATTGGTCTGTTGCCTCCCAGGTTTGTGATGTCTCTGATCGTGTTTTCAGGATCCTTGAGGGGGAGCAGCCCCAATTCATGGTCTACATAGGCACCGACGACATAGGTAGGAAGAAAGGTGGGGATATCAGGCAGAAATCCAGGGAGCTAGGTTGGAAGCTTAGCACTAGAACAAACAGTTGTTATCTCTGGTTTGTTTCCTTTGTGACGTGCTAGTGAAGCAAGGTACAGGGAGAGCGCGGAACTGAACACGTGGATGCAGGGATAATGCAGGAGGGAGGGTTTTGGATTCTTGGATAATTAGAGCTTTTTGTGGGGAAGGTGGGACCTCTACAAACAGGATGGTCTTCACCTGAACCAAAGGGGTACCAGTATCCTGGGTGGGGGGGGAGATTTGCTAACACTCTTCGGTGGGGGTTTAAACTAATGCAGCAGGGGGATGGGAACCTGCATTATAGTTCCAGTGTACAGGAGGTTGAGGGTAGTGAGGTCAGGGATCAGTTTACAAGGTTGCAAGAGGGCACCGGTAACCAGGATGTTGGTTTGAAATGTGTGTACTTCAATGCCAGGGGCATCCGGAATAAGATGGGTGAACTTGTTGGTACCTGAGATCTCGATGTCATGGCCACTTCAGAGACATGGCTAGAGGAGGGACAGGAATTATTGTTGCAGATTCCGGGATTTAAATGTTTCAGCAAGAACAGAGAAGATGGGCTGAGGTTAGAAACAGGAAAGGAGCAGACACCCTGTTGGGAGTTTTCTATAGGCCGCCGAATTGTTCCAGGACTGCAGAGGAAAGGGTAGCAAAGATAGGAGTGAGAGTAGCAGGGTAGTTGTGATGGGGGACTTTAACATCCCCAATATTGACTGGGAATACTATAGTTCAAGTAGTTTAGATGGGTCAGTTTTTGTTCAATGTGTGCAGGAGGGTTTTCTGACACAGTATGTAGACAGGCCAATGAGGGGCAATGCCATATTGGATTTGGTACTGGGTAATGAACCCAACCAGGTGTTAAATTTGGAGGTGAGTGAGCACTTTGGCAAGAGTGACCATAATTCAGTTACGTTTACAATAGCAATGAGCATGGATAGGTATATACCACAGGGAAATAGGTATAACTGGGGTAAAGGCAAATATGATGCGATTAGGCAAGATTTAGGATGCATGGGATGGGGAAGAAAACTGCAGGGGATGGACACAGTTGAAATGTGGACCTCATTCAAGGAACAAATACTGCAGGACCTTGATGTCAAGAGAAGGAGCCATGGTTTACCAAAGAAGTTGAAGCTCTTGTCAAGAGAAAGAAGAAAGTTTATGTGAGGATGCGGTGTGAAGGCTAAGGTAGGGGGCTTGGGTGTAATAAGTTAGCCACAAAATATCTAAGGAGATGGCTAAGAAGAGCCAGGAGGGGACATGAGAATTTGTTGGCGGATAGGTTCATGAAAAACTCTAAAGTTTTCTATAGGTGTCGTGGAAATTAAATCAACTTGACTCAATAATTTGCAAGTGCAAAGCAAGGGTCTTTATTAGAAATCTTTCAAGATTGACTCATTAAACTAGATGCCTCAATACAATGAATACCGAAAAATTACACAGATGCCTGCCTTATAGCGTCCCTTATCACACTCTCAAGGGCAGAGACTGGGGAAACTCTAGTTATTATCCTCTCATCCCCTGGTCCTAGATATAACAGTTATTCAGCTTTCACTGAGTTCGACTATGGCAAGGTCGAGTTGAATGTTTACAGATTTCAAACAGAGATAAGCTAACTGCAAACCGTCATCAAAGCATCGTTTACAAAGCACAGCATTGATTTAAAATTGACTCATTCTCTTTAAATTTCACAGTAAATGGATAATTTTCCATTACCTTTTCCCCCTTTTTGTCATTTTATGACAACAACGACAACTACAGCAACAATAAAAAAAATACATGGCCAAAATAGCTATACATCAGAAAATGTTGAGGAAACACCAGGCCTTTCCTCAGATACCACCTACACAAAACACAGCTTTGTGGTGGTATCGTCACTTGCTCTGGTATGCCCTGTACACAGCCCATGTTCACACGTCACACTCGTCAAAGCCATGGTAGGGAGGGGTCCACGCAATGCCCCTGCCCTTATGAATAGTCCTACCAGGGCGCTTGCTAGAAGTGTGAGCTGGGGCAGCCCCATATTCATGTGAGGCTTCTAATCACTACTTGCACTTAGTTGGTTCCAGTGCTGTCCGATGTCTCCTCAGGCCCAGCTACACGCTTGCAATGGCTGGTGTGTATTCACATGACTCTTTCTGTGATCTTAACTGCTGTCTATGTTATAAGGAGCACGTGGAACAGTTCCAGCCACCTCTTCGCCTTCCAGTTTTTCCTCCTGAAGTCTTTCACCACTATCCAGTCTCCAGGTTTTAGATCGTGCAGCTTCCCTTCCACTGGTTGGGATACTGCTGCTTTCACGTGATTCTGTATTTGGGACAAAAGTGTAGCGAGTTTTATACAGTAACGCAACATCTCATCCTCACAGTGGCCTGTTATCTGTCTTACCTTAAGTCTTGGGCCAATTCCTGTATTGAGCGACCCATCAAACAAAATCTCAAACCGGCTAAGATTAGCTCTTCCTCTCCTCCTCGAACACATATACATGAGCACAATCGGAAGTGCCTTTGTCCTTGTCACCCCTAGTTCCCCACAACATTATGTCCATTTATTTTTTAGGATAGCATTTTCTCTTTCCACTGCCCCACCGCTTGCTGGGTGGTAGGCACAGTGTTGGCTCATGTTTATTCCCAAGTAATCACTGATCTGCTGTAGGGCGTTATTGACAAATGGTGTTCCATTTCGCTACTAAGCCTTTCAGGGATGCCGCATCTCGGAATTATCTCAGTTACCAAAGCTTTGGCTATGGCACTGGCATCCTGTTTAGACGTGGGGAAAGCTTCCACCCATTTGGAAAACATATCAACTATTACCAGACAATACCTTTTCCCTTCGCTGGGCGTTAATTCAATGAAATCCATCTGTAAATGTTCAAAAGGTTTTTGGGGTTGGGGGTGTGCTGACTGACTCATCTGTATTCCCCTCCCCACAGTATTAGTGACACAGATAACACATCATTCACAATATTTCTGGGAGTAGTGAGTAAATCACTTAGTGTACCAGTGTGCCGAAATACTGTTGTACATCCCCCCTTTTGACACAAGGTCCTTACCATGTGTCAGTTTGGCATAGAATGGGAATAATGATGGTGGTAGACAGGGTTTACCATTGGGGCCACACCATACTCCTTCCCTCACACTGCAACCTGCTTTTGTCCACCCATGCTCCAGGATTAGATGGGATTGAGGTTGACAAAGAGGAAGTTTTCGCAATTTTGGAAGATCTGAAAATAGATAAGACCTCTAGGCCAGGTGGAATTATTCTCTGATTTCTGGGAAGCCAGTGAGGAGATTGCAGAGCCTTTGGCTTTGATCTTTATGGTCAACAGGAGTAGTGCCAGAAGACTGGAGGATAGCAAATGTTGTTCCTTGCTTAAGAAGGGGAATCGGGACAACCCTGGTAATTATAGGCCAGTGAGCCTTACTTCAGTTGTGGGTAAGGTGTTGGAAAAGGTTATAAGAGATCAGATTTATAATCATCTGGAAATAAATAATTTGATTAGGGATCGTCAACACGGTTTTGTGAAGGGTAGGTCGTGCCTCACTAACCTTATTGAATTCTTCGAGAAGGTGACAAAACAGGTGGATGAAGGTAAAGCAGTTGATGTGGTGTATATGGACTTCAGTAAGACGTTTGACACAGTTCCACACGGTCGGCTCTTGCACAAAATACGGAGTTTTGGGATTGAAGTGATTTAGCGGTTTGGATCAGGAATTGGCTAGCTGAAAGAAGACAGACGGTTGTGGTTGATGGGAAATGTTCATCCTGGAGCTCAGTTACCAGTGGTGTGCCGCAAGGATCTGTTTTGAGGCCACTGCTGTTTGTCATTTTTATAAATGATCTGGATGTGGACGTAAAAGGATGGGTTAGTCAATTTGCGGACGAGACTAAGATAGTCAGAGTTGTGAATAGTGCCAAAGGATGTTGTGGGTTACGAGGATCATAGATAAGATGCAAAGCTGGGCTGAGATGTGGCAAATGGAGTTTAATGTGGGAAAGTGTGAGGTAGTTCACTTCGGAAGAAATAACAGGAATGCAGAGTGCTGGGCTAATGGTAAAATTCTTGGCAGTGTAGATGAACAGAGAGATCTCGGTGTCCAGGTGCACAAATCTCTGAAAATTGCCAACCAGGTTGATAGGGTTGTTAAGAAGGCATATGATGTGTTGACGTTTATTGGTTGGGGGATTGAGTTTTGGAGCCATGGGGTCATGCTTCAGCTATACACGACACGGGTAATGCCACACCTGGAGTATTGCATGCAGTTCTGGTCACTGCATTATAGGAAGGATGAGGATGCTTTGGAAAGGGTTCAGAGAAGATTTACTAGGATGTTGCCTGGTATGGAAGGGAGGTCTAATAAGGAAAGGCTGAGGGAACTGAAGCTGTTTTCATTGGAGAGAAGAAGGTTGAGAGGTGACTTAATCGAGGCAAATAAGATAATCAAAGGGTTAGATAGGGTGGACAGTGAGAGCCTTTTTCCTCGGATGGTGAAGGCTAACATGAGGGGACATAACTTTAAATTGAGGGGAGGTAGATTTAGGACGGATATCAGGATAGTTTCTTCACCCAGAGTAGTAAGAGCATGAAACGACCTGCCTGCATCATTAGTAGATTCGCTGACGTTAAGGGCATTTAAGTGGGCATTGAACATATGTAGAGTCATAGAGATGTACAGCACGGAAACAGACCATTCAGTCCAACCCGTCCATGCCGACCAGATAATCCAACTCAATCTCGTCCCACCTGCCAGCACCCGTCCCATATCCCTCCAAACCCTTCCTATTCATAGACCCGTCCAGGTGCCTTTTAAATGTTGCAATTGTACCAGCCTCCACCACTTCCTCTGGCAGCTCACACGTGCCACCCTCTGCATGAAAAAGTTACTCCTTAGGTCTCTTTTACAGTGGAACCTCGATTATCCAAATATCAATTATCCGAAGTTTGGATTATCCGAAGGAGAGCTCGAGTTCCCGATAGAAACGTTACGTCAAAGAGCTGTTTCAACGCTGATCGCATCTTTTGTTTACAGGTACAATGACTAAAAATGAACTCGGCTCACTGAGATGCTGCCGAGAACAGTCCTGGACAAATTACTGATCTCCTGCCCTCTCTCTCTCTCCCCCCACACTTTCCCTAGAGTTTGATGGAGGGATGAACCCTCCATTCCCCAGCTAATCTCTCTAACATTGTCCTGTATGGGCAGAGGTGGAACCTGTTGAAATGTTGCAGTTAAAAGGTGTGTGTCTCGCAATTTGGAGAATCACCCCCCCAAAGATAGTTACAGTCTTATTGTTGGTGTACAGTCTGGCTGCCCCGGGGGTGAGTCGACTGGGGACGGATGGGGTTGAGAGCGGACTGGGTTGGGGGGGCAGGTTGGGGGGCGGGTTTTCACGCGTGGTGTGCTGCTGCCTCGTCTCCTGAACGGGGAGCAGACTTCACAGAAAACTCCAAGCCCCAGAGGAAATCAATTAACCCAATAATCAATTATCCGAATGAAAAAGTGCCCGCCCATCTCGTTTGGATAATCGAGGTTCCTCTGTATATCTTTCCCCTCTCACCCTAAACCTATGCCCTCTCGTTCTGGACTCGCCCATCCCAGGGAAAAGACTTTGCCTATTTACCCTATCCATGCCCCTCATGATTTTATAAACAGCTATAAGGTCACCCCTCAGCCTCTGACGCTCCTGGGAAAACAGCCCCAGCCTGTTCAGCCTCTCCCTGTAGCTCAAGTCCTCCAACCCTGGCAACATCCTTGTAAATCTTTTCTGAACCCTTTCAGGTTTCACAACATCCTTACGATAGGAAGGAGACCAGAATTGCATGCAATATTCCAACAGTGGCCTAACCAATGTCCTGTACAGCTGCAACATGACCTCCCAACTTCTGTACTCAATCCTCTGACCAATAAAGGAAAGCATACCAAACGCCTTCTTCACTATCCTATCTACCTGTGACTCCATTTTCAAGGAGCTATGAACCTGCACTCCAAGGTCTTTTTGTTCAGCAAAACTCCCTAGGACCTTACCATTAAGTGTATAAGTCCTGCTAAGATTTGTTTTCGCCCCGTGGGTGGCACGGTGGCACAGTGGTTAGCACTGCTGCCTCACAGCGCCAGAGACCCGGGTTCAATTCCCGCCTCAGGCGACTGACTGTGTGGAGTTTGCATGTTCTCCCCGTGTCTGCGTGGGTTTCCTCCAGGTGCTCCGGTTTCCTCCCACAGTCCAAAGATGTGCGGGTCAGGTGAATTGGCCATGCTAAATTGCCCGTAGTGTTAGGTAAGGGGTAAATGTAGGGGTATGGGTGGGTTGCGCTTCGGCGGGTCGGTGTGGACTTGTCGGGCCGTAGGGCCTGTTTCCACACTGTAAGTAATCTAATCTAATCTAATCTAAGCTGGAGAGGGTTCAGAAGAGATTTACCGGGATGTTGTCGGGAATGGAAGGTTTGAGTTATAAGGAGATGCTGGGACTTTTCACTGGAGCGTAGGAGATTGAAAGGTGGACTTTATAGAGATTTATAAAATCATCAGAGATTTGTTTAAGGTGAATGGCAGCTGTCTTTTCCCTCCAGTGGGAATTTTTAAAATGAGAGGAGAGATATATAAAAAGACATGAGGAGCAACATTTTCATGTGTGGAATGAGCTTCTGGAGGACGTAGTGGGTGCAGGTGCAGTTACAGTGTTTAAAATACATCTAGAAAAGGAAATGAATAAAAAATGTTCGGAGGGATATGGGCCAAGTACAGGCAGGTGGCACTTGTTTAGTTTGGGATTGTGGTGGGCATGGACTAGTTGGACTGAAGGGTCTGTTTCTGTGCTCTATGACTTTATTAATTGGGTAATAGCGAAGTTGAGTTGTAGGCTTATACTTGACTGATCTTGTATTTGATTGCTACGTGCAACTTGGCTGGACATGAATGACCATCCTCTCAAATAGGTTTGTATGTACTGTTGTGGAAGTGTCAAATGCGATTGCAAATGTAAGGGGATTTTAGTTTCAAAGGAAGGCTGTATTCATATTCTCTCCACCCCCTGTTCAGTTTCTAGCTCATCCTTTACTCTGTCCAAAATTGCTCCTAATTTCCAGACTTACTGTTGTTTTGGGCATTCCTGTCCGCCATGTCTTTTGATTTAATGTGACAGTAAAACAGCTGTTCTTTTTACTATCACACCAGCCAGTAACACTTGCAGCACAGTAGAACATTGAAAACTTCCAGAGAGAATCTACAAAACAAGATTTACACTCACGTAAGAAAGCAAAGAAATCAACGGATGACCGTGGAGCATTTTGAGTGAACACGTGAGAGTTCAAAGTTGAGAATTTGGATGACAATATGCCTGTGTTGGTTCCTGCGGTCACCGGATTGTCGGAATCATGGAATATGTAAACCAGAAGGACAGGCGAAATGTATGGAGATTATAATCTGGCGTCCAGCTGATGTTTAGATTAGATTAGATTACTTACAGTGTGGAAACAGGCCCTTCGGCCCAACAAGTCCACACCGACCCGCCGAAGCGCAACCCACCCATACATTTACCCCTTACCTAACACTACGGGCAATTTAGTATGGCCAATTCACCTGACCTGCACATCTTTGGACTGTGGGAGGAAACCGGAGCACCCGGAGGAAACCCACGCAGACACGGGGAGAATGTGCAAACTCCACACAGTCAGTCGCCTGAGGCGGGAATTGAACCCGGGTCTCTGGCGCTGTGAGGCAGCAGTGCTAACCACTGTGCCACCGTGCCGCCCACCAAAGGGTGTGGTGCAGGATGTGGAGATCCAAAGGCAACAATGGAATAAATGGCTGTTTTACCAATTATGAGCTGAGGCAAGGGTTTAGGAGGTGCCTTGAAGATGTAAAAAATAATTCTTCATGATGATGCGAAAATCTTTTTGCATTTATTGCAGTCTTTCGTTGTGAAGCCACACTGCAAACAGAGTTGATCAGAGTCAGTTCCATCTGAGCTAGATAGAGTCAGTGAGAGCCACAAAATGTTTTGATGGGAGCACTGAGGATGTCAACTCATCTGCCCCATCCAACCGCATTCTCAATCTTCAGATCCCATGTTTTCCTGGCTTTGAGTCCAGCAAGAATTTGGAAATGCATTGGAATAGCTGACACCCTGAATTCGGCAAGACCTCAGCAAAAGTTCCCTCATTTTAGTGTGTGTTCCTCCTACTCTCTGCCATGTGGGACATTCCCTAGAGACTAACCACCCCTTGGATTCAGAGATATCCTCTTGCAGATTAGGGAACAGCGATTATTTTCAAATATGATGGTGTCTGCATTGCCTGTGGGAGGAGAGGTGCAGAACTTTTACCCAGCCACAATGAAATATTTTTAAGTCAAAATGAAATCTGGTTTGGAAGGGGACTTGACCTGTAGGTGGTATTCATTGTTGGTTCTGATGTCTTTGGTGAAGCAAGTGATTACTGAATGTAGTGATTGCCCCACCAATCAATTGGCTGTTTGTACTGCTCAAAATGGAGCACTCAACAAGATACATGATGAGCATTCCATCCCACCAACGTGCTATGCTTTCCGGGTGGTGGACATGGTTCGGAGAGGCAGGCAGGGAGCTGATTGCCACAGTATCTGACATACTCCTATGGCCACATCACTTGTATAGCTAACCCAGTTTTTGTCAGTATTTGGTTCAGGTTGTTGGTCACTATGCACTCAGTGGTGATAAGCCAATGGGAAATTGGTAAGTTCCCACATTTTGGAGATGGTCATTTTCTAGGTCATGTGGGATAGGAATGTTACTTGTCAACTGTAAGCCCAAGCTGGGTGTTATCTTCCTGTATATGGACACAGATCTAAGGAGTTGTAAGTAGTGCTGAATCACTAGCAATCACAAGCAAACCTCTCCACTTCAGAAATGACAATTGCCCAGAGGGGCATAGATAAGGCAGCGGCAGGTTTGAGGGCTGAAGACTTCCTGCAAAGATTAAAAATGCAACCCATTTTAAACAATGAGAGACTTAACAGCAATCTAGGTTTGTCCAATACATCATATGAGTTGCAAGACACTATGATCTAGTGCTATAAATTCTGTGTCTTATGATCCTGCCCCACGAGCTACCTGATAGAGGGGCAACACTCCGAAAGCTAGTACTGTACTCCCAAATAAACCTGTTGAACTGTAACTTCTTGTTGTGTAAGTTTTAACTTTGTTCACCCTGGTCCAACTGGCACCACCTCATCATCATGACGGCTGAGATGATTGACCTCCAACAACCAAAACTATCCTTACCTATACTCAGTATGATACTAAAGACTGTTGTAATCTCATTGACTGCAATTTCTCAAGGGTTCCTTATTGTGAATATATGTTCATTAATTTATATGCATAAGAGCTGAACCTTTCAGTAATTATAATATAATTCTAAAAATAAACACATCTGATTAAGGAGCGGATATTCAATGTTTCTGTAAATCCTGAGATTTGTCACACATTCAAGTTCACAGGTAGTTGGGTTGTAAGGTCCAAGGCTATGGAACAAAAAATGGCAATTTGGACACCCAGGTTGAGACAGAATGTTTGTCATTATCACACTTCATGAACAGAAATGCTCACAATTCTGTAAATTGGATTATAAGTTCTGTTATTGACATAACATATACAGACGGAAGGCAGAATCGAATTGTTATGCCTTAGGTGGGTATTGTTACACGTTGCTTGGCACTGCTCTCTCACAGGGCCAGGGACCCGGGTTCAATTCCAGCCTTGCACTACTGTCAGTGTGAAGTTTGCACATCCTCACCATGTCTCCCTGGGTTTCCTCCATACGCTCTGATTTCCTCCCACAGTCCAAAATGTGGTTAGGCGAATTGGTCATGCTAAGTTGCCCTATAGAGACCAGGGATGTGCAGGATAGGTGGGTTAGCCATGATAATTGCAGGGTTACGGGAATAAGGTAGTGGGGTGGGTCTGGGCGGGATACTGTTCAGAGGATTGGCGTGGACTCAATGGGTCAAATGGCCTGCTTCCACACTGTGTGGATTCTGTGAATCTGAGGTAAAATACTTCATTCACGATTTTCTGCATTTAATGTAGCACATTCTGTGTTCATCTCTCCAACTCAGTTGTTAATCATAACCATAACATTGCAGGTATATTAGTGTTAGTTATTTGTTGAAACAGACATTTTTATTCCTAGTACTATTATATATTGGTTTAAAACTAATGGACATTCCTTACCAAAATCTCTTCCTCCCATGGAAGACATACAACACAAAGGGAAGAGCAGGGACCACTGGAAAATTAACTGAGGATAGATTATGAATTACAGATTCAAAAATTGTTGATCAAAATCTAATCAGATACATGAAATAGAGACAATTCTAACTCTAAATCTGTCCTTATTAATGCCTACAGAAGATGTGTCAGCCATGCGAACCCTAGCAGGCACTTGTACTGGCGAGTGACCCATTCCGCCCCCTCAGATGTGTAAAAGGAATGGGTATGGGGGGGGAAGGGGGGGAGGGTGTGATTATTCCACTCAAGCGCGTTGGCCCCATGCTACACACCCAGGAACTAGACTGATCTGACTGCAAAGCATATTCATAACTCAAACGCAGAGAAGTGTTGAAGTGTAGACTAGTCGATACTGGTCCAGTCTGAGTCATTAGAAAACACAGTACTACTGTCCGTTTCCAGTTACCAATGAGGTTGGGGCTTCCCCGTGCAGTGTGAGACGTGGATCCACCTGGGTGACCTTTGACTTTAACAGCATTGTTGGCGGTCAGCAGGATCTGTAATGGCCCCTCGAACTCTGGAGGCTGGTCTTTCTCATGAGCACGTTGTACATGAATTCTCCTGGTTCCAAATTATGGCACTCTCTTCCAGATGGGTCAAGTTAAGCTTTCTTTAGCTGTGAATGGAAGGTAGATTAGATTAGATTCCCTACAGTGTGGAAACAGGCCCTTCGGTCCAACTAGTCCAGACCGACCCTCCGAAGAGTAACCCACCCAGACCCATTCCCCCTAAGTAAAGCACCTAACTCTACGGGCAATTTAGCATGGTCAATTCACCTAACCTGCACACCTTTGGACTGTAGAGGTACGTTTAGTTAGTGACATACAAGAATAATTCATGTCCTAAATATTAATTTAAGATTACAACGATTTGAATATTAATTTAAAATATTTTTTCTTCATTTTATGGCTGCCCATTTGTTTAACAGTAAGACAGGTAACCAAAGCAGGTGTCCCATAACGATCTCATGGTAACATCCTGTCGTCCTGTTGGTAGCAGATCGCAGAGACATTAGGGCTAAAGGTTGAATTTCGATCCACTTAAGGCCAGTTTCCCCACACAGTTTTGCAAGTTAATTTTTCAACATTCCATTAATATCTTTCTACTAGTCCAGCTGACTGCGGATGGTAGCTGCAGTGAAAAGACTGGTTGATCTGCAAAGCTTCAGTAAAAGTGTGACCCATTGACACTTGATATCTGCACAGATACACCGAACCGTGGTACAATTTCTTTTAACAAATACTTAGCGACTGCAGTTGCATCATTCCTCCCACAGGGAAAGGCCTGTTTAGAGAATACATCAATAATTACAAGTATATACTTATCTCCCATAAATGGGAGTAGTTTGACAAAATCCATTTACAAATGTTCAAAAGGCCCGGGTAGGAATTGGGTGGGAGTTGCCTGCACTTTTTTCTGTTTTCCCGGATTCATAGTTTGGCCGGTTTGTTTGCTGGTGTGTACCATGTTTTTAAAATGTAGTCTGCCATCCCCCTCTTTGCCTGCATGTGTGAATGAGCGAACATGGTGGGAAATCGTGGGAGCAGAGCTCTGGGAGCCACCATGCAGCCGCCGTGATGAGCCCAAACCCTCCCACCTCCCCCTCCAGTATCTTTTATCACCCTGATCTTGTGGCCAGGTCAACACCAGCTCAGCACTGGCCTGAAACTGAAAGGGCAACATATCATCAATTGTGGGTGGTAAATCAATGGCTTTAAAATGTCTCCAAACAAAGGCCGAGACCTGCAAACTAGGATCAGACAAGGAGGCATTGTGAGCCATTATGTCAGCCCTGCATAACCTCATAAAAACAATGACAGCAGATGCTGGAAACCAGATATCTGGATTAGTAGTGCTGGAAGAGCACAGCAGTTCAGGCAGCATCCGAGGAGCAGTAAAATATCTGCTTGACATTTAATAATCACGACCTGCTGAGGACGTTGAATACCACGCAAGAGGGTTGTGAACATGTTCAGCATTTTTGATCATTGAGCTCGACGAGGCTAGACAACCCCTGAGTGTCCAGATCTGTACATAGTCATGAGCGATACCAAATGCATTACGTGAGTCAGTGTAAGTGTTAACTGTTTTGCCAGTAGCCACTATGTATGCCCGTGTGAGGGGAAAAAAAAAGTTCAGCTTGTTGAGCAGAGAAAGTTTTGGGGAGAGCTGCTGCTTTGATGGTAGGGTAGTGACTATAGCAGTGTCCATTGTCATTCATTAAGGCAGAATCATTGACAAAATAGATTAGATTTTTAGATTAGATTACAGTGTGGAAACAGGCCCTTCGGCCCAACAAGTCCACACCGACCCGCCGAAGCGCAACCCACCCATTCCCCTACATTTACCCCTTACCTAACACTACGGGCAATTTAGCATGGCCAATTCACCTGACCTGCACATCTTTGGACTGTGGGAGGAAACCGGAGCACCCGGAGGAAACTCACGCAGACACGGGGAGAATGTGCAAACTCCACACAGTCAGTCGCCTGAGGCGGGAATTGAACCCGGGTCTCTGGCGCTGTGAGGCGGCAGTGCTAACCACTGTGCCACCTTGCCGCCCACTATTAAGTCCAGGTTTCCTGGGGGGGGGTCTCACTTATATCAGCCCAAGGTTTTGAGACTAGCTGAGTAACTGTCTCACAGCAATGAGGGGTGCCATCTTCAGGGATCAGCAGAAGCGTTGCCAGATTTAAGGTCGAGCAGTGATTGATGATCAAGTTCGGATTATAGAGTAATTCCACTGCACATTTAATGGTGTGAGCCGAGGTCAGTTGTTGAGTGGCACGTTTGGTCAATAGGATCTGAACAGAGTGGGAAACATGTCATACAGTACGATGGTTCAGAGGGACAGCTCCAGCTTGTTGGATGGCATAGAAGGTGGCAGGGAGGGCAGGCAGGCAGCTGGGTAAGCCCCACCAACAATAAATGGTATTAGTGGATGTGCAGGTAAAACCTTGATGGATATGGAAGGCTCCTTTAGGGCCTTGGTTGGAGGTGTGAACTGTAAAACCTGCGCCCACACCTCCTCCCTCACCTCGATCCAAGGCCCTAATATAATTTATTGTATCCGTTGCTCCCGATGCGGTCTCCTCTACATTGGGGAGACTGGGCGCCTCCTAGCAGAGCGCTTTAGGGAACATCTCCGAGACACCCGCACCAATCAACCAAACCGCCCCGTGGCTCAACATTTCAACTCCCCCTCCCACTCTGCTGAGGACATGGAGGTCCTGGGCCTCCTTCACCGCTGCTCCCTCACCACCAGACGCCTGGAGGAAGAACGCCTCATCTTCCGCCTCGGAACACTTCAACCCCAGGGCATCAATGTGGACTTCAACAGTTTCCTCATTTCCCCTTCCCCCACCTCATCCTAGTTTCTAACCTCCAGCGCAGCACTGTCCTCATGATTTGTCCGGACTTGTCCGACCTGCCCAGCTCCTTTTCTACCTATCCACTCCACCCTCTCCTCCTTGACCTATCACCTTCATCTCCTCCCCCACTCACCTACTGTACTCTATGCTACTCTCTCCCCACCCCCACTCTCCCCTAGCTTATCTCTCCACGCTTCAGGCTCTCTGCCTTTATTCCTGATGAAGGGCTTTTGCCCGAAACGTCGATTTTGCCTGTCCTCGGACAAAATCAGACCTATGGTGGACAAGTAAGTTAAAGGGCTCTGCACAGGCAGGAAAGCCTAGCTCTGGAGCTGAGATACGGGATTACTTGAGGGATTTAAAAGCATCTTTGACTTGCTCATTCCAGATCAGGAGATCAGGCTGCGAGGGCGTGGAAATGTTTAGGAGTGGGCAGACTAGCTCGGCAATAATTAACCACCCATTGTCAACAATATCCAGACATGTCTAATAAAATGTTTAACTCGTGGGTCTGCTCCTGGGCCTGGCCAAACCGGCCATAAACAGGTCCAGGCAGCGGGCCGTAGAGGGGTTTGTTTTACTGCTCCTCGGACGCTGCCTGAACTGCTGTGCTCTTCCACATAGGGGTTTGTTAGGGCTGATGGCCTGCTCCTCTTCTGCGGTTATGTTAGAGCCCGGGTGTCTCTGGAGAAGGAGCACGTGGTGTCTAACACCCTCGCGACTTTCAGGGAAAGGTCGGCACTGCAGTGTGTATTATTTCCCCCTCCAACTCTATTTTGATTTAATCCCTGCCCTCCCCTTCACTGTTTGATCACACAGCACTGCCCTTTAATGTGAAGGGCACTGCGTGTCACTGGCCACTCGGGGGTTTCCTATCTTCCTGGTGATGGGAATTGAATAAAGATTCGTGCACCTTGTGTCTCTCACTGTGTCTCACACCTGCTCACACACACACCATGGGTGCTGGGGAGAATAAGCACTACTGCAGTCAGGCGGTAGTGTGGGAGTAAAGAAAAAAATATATAACCAGGAGATTCAGAGTTCGCTTCGGGGATTAGGGGACGGACTCTGTGCTGGCTGGGCCACAGTCAGTGTGCTACTGCTGGCTCTGAAGAGGAGAGTTTCTTTGTCTCTTTTCCTATAAAGTTTAATCTCCCTTTTACTCTCGGGCAGTGGGGCTGAGCATTTAATCTGCCAGCCCAGTGTAGTTCATGTCCCTAATAGTGGACCCTTTCAGACAGAGATTGTAGCTTAGCTTCAGAAACTTCATGGTTAGGAATCATAGCAGTATCAAGGAATCAGTCTCGCAAACCAGCTTACAAGGAGATGTGAAAAGCAAGTCATCCCCATACTGTCTGCTTGAAAAATTACAACTTCCAGGTTTTCAAACACTGGGAGAAAATGATAGGGTTTTCTGCAGGTGCCGAGCCCAGGTGTATTGGTTTCCTCAGCAGGTGAAAGAACTGCGAGTCCGGGTGTATTGGTGTGGGGAAAAAAGCCAAGTACAAATCGATGGAGGGAGCCCGCCCGAACACTAGCGAGAATGGCAGCCGGTTTGGGGACCACTGGGTAGGTGGGAAAGGCCGATTCATTAGCTGCCCGGAGGTTCTGAACAAAGTGCCACTTTGAAATGTCAGGATAGGGGTAGTGCAGGGGTTTCCGGTCGGTACAATAACACCCTGCTCAAGGAGAGACGTAATGACAGCAAGGGTGCTGCCTAGGAACAGTTGAGCCATGTACCGTGGATGGCTTTGACTTGATTGCAAACATGCCATATTTCTCCTCTGGATGTGGACCTTAATTCCGTTTTCTGAGCATAAGATGACAGCGTTCATTTTGCACAAGTCTCTCCCGCATAGATTCAAAGGGGACTCGACAAACAGGAGGAATGGGTGGTAATGATCAAACCCGCGAGTAGGGACATGTAGAGGGTCAGAAAATGATACAGGCCATGAGGTGCCTGTAAGCCCTGAGATTGTAACAGGGGTGGTTGAGTGAGAGGTCTCCTTAGCATGTTCCTCAGTCACGAGGGAGAAAGTTGCTTTTGTGTTCACTAAAAACCAATTTAGCTGGGGTTGCTGGCGAGTTGGACACTTATTAGACCAATGGCAAAAAAGTGTGACGCTGGAAAAGCACAGCCAACCAGGCAGCATCTGAGGAGCAGGAGAGTCGATGTTTGGAGCATCAGCTCTTCATCAGGAATTTTCTTTTGGGGGGGCATGGATTGCAAGGGGGCTGGGATATAATTGGGAGGGGGAATGGATAGATGGGAAGGAAGATGGACAAAAACGACAGTTCAAGAGGGCAGTGCCGAATTGCAGGGTTGGATCTGGGATAAGGTGGGGGGGGAAGGTGGAGATGAGGCAACTGGTGAAATCTACATTGATTCCATGTGGTTGGAGGGTCCTAAGGCAGAAGATGAGGTGTTCTTTCTCCTGTCATGGAGTGGCTAGGATTTGGTGGTGGCAGAGGCCCAGGGCTGGCATGTCCTTGGGGGATTGGGAGGGGGAGTTAAAGTGTTCAGCCACAGGGCGGTTGGGTTGGTTGGTGCATGTGTCCAAGAGGTGTTCTCTGATACATTCCGCAAGTTGGCGTCCTGTCTCCCCAATGTAGAGGAGACCACATCGAGAGCAATGGACACAGTAGATGAGGCATTTGGAGGTGCAGGAAAATCTCTGCTGGATGCGGAAGGATACTTTGGGGCTTTGGATGGAGATGAGGGGGGAGGTGTGGGCACAGCTTTTACACCTCTTGCAGTGGTAAAGGAAAGTGCCAGAAGTGGACGGTGGGTGGGGATGCGGACCTTACGAGAGAGTTAAGGAGGGAATGGTCTATGGAATGCTGAAAGGGATGGGGAGGCAAATATATCTCTGGTGGTGGGGTCTGACTGTGGGTGTTTGAATTAGCAGAGGATGATGCATTGTATCTGGAGGTTGGTGGAGTGGAAGGTGAGGACCAGGGGGTTCTGTCCTTGTAGCGGTTTTCGGGGTTCAAGGGACAAGGTGCCTGATAACAGCTCCTCCCAATTAACATTGCTTAGCTGGATGTTAGTTTGGTCACTGAGCTGGGGGCAGGGGGTGGAGGTGGGTAAGGACAGGAGAGAAGGTGTTCAATCTCGACAATTATTGAAGTCGATACTGAGTCCACAAGGTTGCAAGGTTCTCAAGAAGGAAAAAAATATAGAATAAGGATGGCACTGTGAGGAACAGAGCTGAAAATGTGTTGCTGGAAAAGCGCAGCAGGTCAGGCAGCATCCAAGGAGCAGGAGAATCGACGTTTCGGGAATGAGCCCTTCTTCAGGAATTCCTGTAGAAGGGCTCATGCCAGCAACGTCGATTCTCCTGCTCCTTGGATGCTGCCTGACCTGTTGCGCTTTTCCAGCAACACATTTTCAGCTCTGATCTCCAGCATCTGCAGCCCTCACTTTCTCCTACTGTGAGGAACAGTGCTGACCACCAAGACATTAGGCTGCTCCTAAATTAAACAAACATTAGAAAACCATACCTTGTAAATTACTGATTAAGGGTTTTTGCCAGAAATATTGATTCTCCTGTTCCATCGGATGCTGCCCTGACCTGCTGCGCTTTTCCAGCACCACACTCTCGACTCTAAACCCCATCATCTGCAGCCCTCACTTTTGCCTTGGAAATTCGACTCTAAGGTGTTTATCATACTGATTTGGAAACATATTGATCATTATTCCATCCTGGGGAATTAGGAATGGGGATTTTTTTAATGCTCTGGCTTCAGTATAAAACAAGGAGATGTTAGGAAAAGCAGAGAGGATGGATATTCACTTGTTCCTTAAATCAATCAGGAGATATGCACCTTCCTGGCTGGGTGAGTTTTTATTGGCCATTCCAATTTGCCTTCATAAATCGATGTAGTGCATGTGTTGTAGATAGAATTCCCTACTGGCTGGGAATCTTGGGTCTAAGATTTCGACCCAATGTCGCAGAAGGATTGGTCAATGGATTGGAGCAGATTCATGGGGATTCTGGTGTTCCAAAATATCTGCTGCTCTTACGTTTCGCAAACGTTGACACCGCTCAATAATCGCCAGACAGGAATGTTCCCTCCCAGTCAGGGAATATTTCAGCTGTCAAAGGGAACTCAGCCTCTGATCTTCAGGTAAGTGTCCTCCAAGGCAGACTTCGAGGTCCACAACAATGCAGAATCACTGAGCAGAAACTGATAGCCAAGTTCCCTACCCACGAAGGTATCATCAACTGTGATCTTGGGGTCATGTCACACTACAGGTGACCCCACCACACTGTTCTCTACCTGTAAAATCTTCCTTACTTTCCTATTCCGTCAGCATCACCTTGATAAATTGTATGAACTCTCTATCTTAATTAGTTTGTACAGTTTTGAATTACTTCGTACATTCTGTCACACACACACACTCTGTGTCTCACACACACAAACATATTCACACTCACACAGTACATCTTGGTCCGATTAACGTACCATCTATCCACAGCAGCCAGCTATTATCAGAAGGGACAAAGTGATGCAACTTGAACAGATGTAACATTGCTATCAGCAGCCTGACCTAGAGTCTCACTATGAATGGACAGACCCTGTCTAAGCTGGTAAGACAAGCAGTGATTAATCTCACCATCCAACAAACTGATGCAGATTTAGAATGAATACAGTACATGGCAAAGGAATTACCACCGATCCTGCATGTGACGGCAGATTGGGTAAAGGTCATGGAAAGAGCCAAAGAAGTTATTCATCAATGGTCAGCACATAGCAAGGAGATTATAACTCATGTAGATCAGGCTGACAGGGCATCTGAAAAAAACAAGCTAAATCAGATTTGGGACTGGGAACTGAATAGCCAAATACACCCGTGGATCCTGATTATATCCCATGTACCAATAATACAACAACTTCTTACCATTGAGCTGCCATTTTCACATTCTGATCACTCAATCTGAACTATCAACATCCTTTCTCCCCCAGCATTTCAACTCCCCCTCCCAGTATTGTATAAATGCTGTCCCCTCCACACACTTCATTCTGATGAAGAGATAAACTAGACTTGAAAGGCTAGCTTGCTGTCTGTCCATGGAAGTTCCCTGACTTGCTGTACCTCCAGCATGTTTTTTTTTGTTTTCAGTTGAGATTCCAGGATTCCCAGTAGTTTGCTCCTAACTTGTTATTTTGATTGTATTGATAATGCTAGTGGGTAAGAACAAACAATGTAATGAAGAGCGATGTCACAGGGAAGTGTGGAAATTGAAGAATCTCCTCAATGTTATGATATCAGCTCTGTGCTAATGGTGGTCCAAATGCATATACATGGCTTAGCATCATTCACAATTCCTCAGGTACTGAAGCAGTCAATGTCCAACTGGACAATATCCAGCTGACAAATGCCAAGTGACATTATAGCCGCCCAAGTGCCAGACAATGACCATCTCTCGTGGGGAGAATCAAACCATCACCCTATGGCATTTAGTAGCATAACTATCATTAAATCATTAACATTCTGGAGGTTACTTTTGAACAGAAATTATATTGCGTGAGTTAAATATACTGATGTTGCAAGTGCCAGTCAGAGGTCAGGTAACTTTCAAAGTAGCTCACCTGCTGACTGCCCAACACCTGTCCACCAAGACACATGTTGGAGCTTTTTTCTTTCATTTGTGAAGGAACGACAATATATTCCCAAATTAAGACAGTGAGAGGCTTGGAGGGTAACCTGAAGGTGGCGTTCCCATGTATCTGTTGCCCTTGTCCTTCTCGGTGGAAGTGGTTGTGGGTTTGAAAGGTGCTGTCTGCTGATCTTTGGATGAATTTCTGCAGTGCATCTTGTAGATGGTACATACTGGTGGAATAGATGAGTGCAGCTCCGACACTTACGAAGCTTGACACCATCCAGGACAAAACAGGTCACGAGATTGGTTTCTATCCACAAACATCTATTCCCTCCACTACTACCATTCAGTAACAGCAGAGTGCACTATCTACAAGATGCACATCAGGATTGTGAGCATCGTAACCTGGTGTTGTGTGATTTTTTAAACTTTGTCCACCCCAGTCCAATACTGGCACCTCCACATCAAATCTCCACACAGATAATCACCCGAGGCTGGAATCAAACCTGGGTCCCTGGTACTGTGAGGCAGCAGTGTTAACCACTGAGCCACCATGCCGCACCATTATCTTTAACAATAATTTGGATGAGAATGTACAAGGCATGATTAGTACGTTTGCTGATGACACTGAAATAGGTGGGATCATGGACAGTGAGGAAGGTTCTCAGAAATTGCAGCAGGACCTTGTTCAGCTCAGGAAGTGGGCTGAGAAATGGCAAATGGAGTTGAATATAGATAAGTGTGAGGTCCTGAATTTTGGAAAGTCAAATCAAGGGAGGAGTTTCATGGTGAATGGTAGGGCCTTAAGGAGTGTAGTGGGACAGAGGGACCTTGGAGTTCAGGTGCACGGTTCTCTGAAAGTGGAGTCACAGGTAGACAGGACAGTGAGGAAGGCTTTTGGCACAATGGCCTTCATCTGTCAGGGCTTTGAGTATAGATGTTGGGAAGTTATGTTGCAGTTGTATAGACGTTGGCAAGGCTGTATTTGGAATCTTGGTCACCTTGCTACAGGAAGGATGCAATTAAACTGGAAAGTGTGCAGGAGAAATTTACAAAGATGTTGTCAGGATTCAACGGTTGAGTTAAATGGAGAGGTTGGACAAGTCCAGACTGTTTTCTTTCAAGTGTAGGAGACTGAGAGGGGATCTTTATCGAAGTGTATAAGATCCTGAGAGACATGGATAGAGTGAATGCACTCAGTCCTTTTCCCAGGGTAGGGGACTCGAGGACTAAAGGGCATCAGTTTAAGGTTAGAGGGGAAAGAATAAAAGGGAACCTGAGGGGCAACAACTTTACACAGAGGGTGGTACGTACATGGAATGAGCTGCCAGTGGAAGTGGTTGAGGCGGGTACAGTGATATCATTGAAAAGGCATTTGGACAAATACATGGATAGGAAAGGATTAGAAGGCTAAGTGCAGGGAAATGAGGTTTGCGTGGACGGACATTTTGGTCGGCATGGACCAGTTTGGCCAAAGGGCCTGTCTCGGTGCTGTCGGATGATGTGTCTCCATGACACTTGATCCCAGCTGTCTATCCCAGACATATGTCTCCTTTTCCTTAATCAGAGCATCAATATCCTTAGTCATCAGGTTCCCTACTCCTGCCAGCCTTGCTCTTCACACTCACAGGAACACTTTTGAAAGTTTCTATCTAATACTATCAAAATTGGTCTTGCCACACTTTAGAACCTTAACTCGTGGATCAGACCTATCCTTTTCCATAAGTAGTTTAAAACTAACAGTATTATGGTCATTCATCCTAAAACGCTCCTAACACCTCAGTTACTTCCCCTGTCTTGTTTCCCAAGAGATTGAGGTTTGCCCCTTCTCCAGTAAGGCCATCTACATATGACTGAGAAAGTTCTCCTGAACAAGCGTAACAGATTCCACCCCAACCCAATCCATGTTTGAAAAGTTAAAATCCTTTACTGTTATAACCTTATTATTCTTACAGCTATCTGCGATCTCCCTACAAATTCCTGCTGGCTATTGGGGGGAGGGGGCTTCAGTACATCCCATCCAAGTGATCAGCCCCTTCTTATTTCTCAGTTTCCCCCATGCAGCTTCACTGGACAATCTCTCAGAGATATCATCTCCAAGTATTGCCATGGTATTCTGTCTAATCAAAAATGCCACTCCTCCTCTTCTCTTGCCTCCCCTTCTATCTTTCCTAGTGTGTGTGTACCCTGGGACATTGAGCTGCCAGTCTTGTCCCTCCCTCAGACATGTTTCTGTAATAGCTATAATACCCCAGTCCCATGTACCAATGCGGACTCTGAGCTCCTCTACCTTGCCTGTAAGGCCTCTTGCATTGAAATAAATGCAGTCCCCTGCTGTGCTCCTGCCTGCCTTATCGATTTAACTTCAAGAGTGTAATGCTGGAAACACACAGCATGTCAGACAGCATCCGAGGAGCAAGAGAATTGACATTTCGGGCAAAAGCCCATCATCGGGAATGAGGCTGGAAGCCTTGGCAGTGGAGAGAGAAATGGGAGGGAGGGAGGGCTGGGGGGGAAGGTAGCTGAGAGTGCCCATTTCATTTATCTCTCCACTGGAGAGAGAAATGGGAGGGAGGGAGGGCTGGGGGGAAGGTAGCTGAGAGTGCCCATTTCATTTATCTCTCCACTCCCGAGTGCCCATTTCATTTATCTCTCCACTCCCGAGGCTCCCAGCCTCATTCCTGACGAAACATTGATTGTCCTGCTCCTCAGATGTTGCCTGACCTGCTGTGCTTTACCAGCACCACACTCTCGACTCTAATCTCCAGCATCTGCAGTGCTCACTTTCGCCTTATCTATTTAACTTGTCCTCTTTAACTTCTGTACCAGCCTCATCTTTCTCTCCTCTCTGGGTCCCAACTCCACCAGACTAGTTTAAACCCTCCCGAGTAACAAATCTCCCTTCCAGGATATTGGCACCCCTCCAGTTCAGGTCTAACCTGTCCCTGTTTGTGAAAACCTGAATCCCTGCTCCAGCTCCTCGGTCGCACACTCATCTGCCCTACCTGTCCTAAATCTGAGTTAATAGTAGTGTGCCAAGTGGAGGTTTTAAAAGGTAGTCAGAGCTAGTTTTCAAATGGCGACAATCGCTTTATAAAGAGAATTTGAGGCTGTTCCTACTCTCACTAGCACATGGCTACTACCAGAGATTACTACCCTTCAGGTCCTGTTTTGTTAACCTCCAGCCTAACTCTGCAGGACCTCATCCCTTTTTTCTCCCTGTGTCAGTGATACCAATGTGTACAACCACCTCCAGCTGCTCATGCTCCCCTTTGAGAATTTGCTATAACTGCTCTGGGGTGTCCTTAACCCTGACTCTAAGGAGGCAACACACCACCTTGAAGTTTTTCTCATGGCCTTTGAAATGCCCCTGACTGAACAGCCCCCTATCACATTGCGTACCTGGACTTTGCCATAGAGCAGAGCCGGTCAGGGTGACAAAGACCTGGCTGCTGCTGCTATTTCCACCCCAGAGGCTATCCCCCCAATAGTATCCAAAACAGTGTCCTTGTTTGAGAGGGGAATAGCCACAGGAGACTCCTGCAGTACCTGCCTACCCCTCCTGGCAGTCAGCCATCTATCTCACTGTATGTGCAGTGTGAACACTTCCCTCAATCTATCACACTATCTGCCCACTGTATGCTCCTCAGTGTCTCCAACTGCTACTCCAACTGATCCATGTGATCTGAGAGGAGCTGCAGCCAGACACACTTCCTGCAGACACCATAGTCACCAGGGACATTCTCTGCCCCCTTAACAACCAAAGGACTTCAGGAAAGAAAAGAGATTTTACCCTTACCTTGGTGCCGCTCAGACTCCTCCTGCTACTCACAAAGGCCTGCTCTTAGATTGAACCAGCAGCACTCGACCACAAAGCAGCCCCTTATAGAAACAGCTGGAAATAAGAGACGGTAAGGCCTCCCTTATCCACTTGCCTAAGCTCTCACACTTAGCTCAAGTTCCACACTTCACACAACTCCTAGCATTTGTACAGTCATGCTGGTCTCACTTAAAAGTCACAGCCTACAGCGACCGCTTCAGAAAAAAATTGTTTCATTCACATCCTGTGCCGAAGTAAATATGTAATACTGTTTGATATATCACATGAAACCTTTCAGCATCGTGCAGAAACAAAAGAATGAAAAAGCCACTAAGATCACTTGCAAACAGACATGGGCAAGAAGCACTTCCTTCGACAGAATGTCAACACAAATGAGTGAAAACAAGTTGTTCCCCTGGCCGTGTTGATTTCTGATTGAAAATATAAACATGGGCTTCCAGGAAAACGGGCATTGATGTTGGAGTAAACAGCTAGAGTTTTAGATTTATTTCTGACTCTTTCATGGTGAATGGGATATCTGACGTGGCCAGCCTTCTGTTACATCCATAATTTCCCAAGAGGAGGCCTTCAGAGCAATAGATGGACAAAAGGTGATGGTGCTGCGACAGCAGCTTGCCAGGAAAGGGAAGTCGAGGGATTGGTAAGGTACAAGACTAATATCGGCAGGGTTAAGGAAGAGTGATGATGGATTCCAGATGGAGTGAACTGCTAACAATGTCAGCTAAAATGGAGATCAAAGCTGTTCAAAACCCAAATTGAGCCGCTGTGCTCTTAGTGTACAACCGAGATGTATCTATCCAGATACGAAGCCAAGAATAGTGAGCCTCCAGAGCACAGTACCATCCACTCCACCTCCCCTGTGTCTGACATACAGTAATAGAGGGATGGAAACCTTAGAGAAGCTACAGTGAGACCGACAGGATGAGAATAGCATGGAATGAAAATATTTCTAATAACATAATAGAAAGACATTAATTATTTTTTTGAAAAAAAAAGACCATTTCGTCAAAGCAAGTTTCAGAATTTGTTTATTTTGCATTTGTTTTCCATTTTCTGAGCAGCTGAGAGACAGAGCTGTGAAAGTAGAGCAGAGACTTTGCCTTCCATTTCCCAGGCCATTCTGCAGGACGTGCACACTGTCTGTGCTCCTTCTATCCTCTACTGCTGTTTGGACGGTAAGTTAAACCCCCAGCAACTTATGGTAACACCCAGAACCTGGAAATAAATTTTACCTCCATTGGCAGGAGCCATTGGGACCCTAAGCAGATCTCAGTTAACGAATCGTATAATTGATCTAAATGGAGACGCCATCGTATTTTTGAACTGCTCTCGAAATTTGGTCTGAGTCACCCCATAAATAAAGGTATTTGTGCAGCAACTTGAAATCCGCAACATATATCCAACTTTCCGAAAGACATACTCAGAACTGTTGTAATCTGCAGGATCTTTCCCTGTTATAAAATAATATAAAAATTCTATGACATGTGTTAGCCACAGAAGTATGAAACTGCCGGATATGGTGAAGAGTAAGATAGCTGACTTCCTTCTGCTCTCTATCTCTGGGTCACTTTGGCTCTCTCCCTTAGTCTGAGTCCTCAGTCTCTTTCGGACTAAACTGGCCACTAAGATGTGTCTGACTGTCAGAGCATTCAGCAATAGAATTAATACGAATGGAATCAATGGAGTTAAAATCTTATCAAACCAATCAAAACCCACCCATGCAGGTTCTGTAAAATAGCTTGCCTTGATGCGACAGTCCCATGGTAAATTATTAATTATCCAGACGGGCTTTACAGTAAAATAGAAGGGAATGGTTTTCAAACAGAGTAGAACACAGGCTGTTGATAGAATCAAAGCAGCAGTTTTCTCCGTGCAAAACCTCTTTTTCAGTTTCAGGCAGCAAATGGCTACAAATCGATCAAAGGAGAAAGTGACTGTGAACCAGACGGAACAATCAGCAGTTGAACGAGTTAGAACATAAATAACACTACACACTGGAGTGATGTCCAAGAAAGATCCACGGAAGTAGTAATGATTGATACGATAGAGTATGACCTCAATGACTATAACCAAAAGATCTGCCATTGCCATGGCTACCAGATAGTAAGTGGTACAGTTCGACAGGCCACACCTCCCTCGGCGCAGGATCACAATAGCTGTTAGATTAACTGTAAGAGACAGAAGAGAAGAGAGAATTGAAATTTCCTATTCAACATCTCTACATTGAACCAAATATTAAAGGTTAGGGTTCATGGAAAATGAGTGGAAATCCTATTGAATCGTTTGCTGACCAATCAGCCTGAGTTAACCAGTCTGCTATTGATAGTATCTGCACGAGTGATCACTCCACAGTCCCAGGTGAGACAATTTCCCATTTTCAAATTTCCTCCCACTGCAGATATTTTCGATTTCATTCAGGAATTGTCATTACAACATGTAATTGCGTGGAACAAATTGCAACTTTAAATGCAGCATTAGCAAGCAGCATTCTGATTAAAAGCAATGTAAAAACTGCAATGCCAGTCTGCAGCACCTCTCCTTTGACAAACGTAAAAGAAACATTACACCCTGTCATTTTAGATATCAAGAATTCCATAATCCTGATGTTGGTGATTAAAAGAAAATAAACAATATTGATGATTTAAACATCCATAGTAATAATTTCTATAAACTTCTGCTGTCAAGCCAAGAACTCTCTCTTCCCCAGGTGGAAACTGCCTCATAACCCCATCAAACATCACATGCCACCTCATCACTGGATTCTCACATAGCAGATTTTCCCTTTGGAATATACTACGCCTCTCCTTCATTGTTCCTTTGAACAAAGGTTAGGACAGAGGCAGAGATCAGACAGAAGCCAACGAGGGAGTGATTGGAGCTGTGACAGCGAGTAACCTTACAGCCAAGCCTCTTCCAAGGCTGCCCACCTTGAAGATATTCTCCTCCTCCCTTCACAAGGATCTCAGCGAGTCTCTCTCTCTTGCTGCACCCCCTCAGGTCATCTCCACTGCCTTCTGCTCTTCAGCAATGTCCTGAAGCAGACTCACTACCACAGCCACATCTCCTTCCTCAGCACCAACCTATACAACCAACTTATCCCACATGGACTCAAGACTACATTCAGACCATCACAGTTTGGAGCAGACCAGGATAAATCCAAAGCCTCCAGAAACAGTTCTTCCTCTGGATCCTCCCCTCCACCCTCACAGCCATGTGCCACCACCTACTCTCCCCTGCAGTCAGCCCTGCCCCAGCTAAGGGCCACACTCTCTCAGACCTGAAAGGACCTCTGCTGTTCTTCATCCTCAGAAGGATCCACATACTCAATAAACATTGATTCTCCAGCTTATTGGGCATCAAGGAATGAAAATACACCAAACTCTCATGTACTTACCTCTAAACCCGGGATTTCTCGATCATTCCAGAATGTTATCCCAGCCTCCATTATAGGTCGGATGAGATTAGTCACATGGTCGCTACAGCCACCACCACCACCACTGCAAATGATGACCTCACTTCCTCTCCTGCCACCCCACAGACCATGGCCACCAATGACTATACTGTCTACGGCAGACCCACTGCCACTAAAAGCCCCACAAAGGCTGCCCACCACGTCACTTCCACCCCCGTGGTTGCTGCCGCCTCAGGCACTTCCGTCTCCACCAACTTCACTCACCAGAACACTGCCGACCAACACGCTGCCGCAGCCACTGCTGAAGATGCCGCGAACGTCACACGCAACATCACTTCTGCCCCCTGCAAATGCCACCGTATGGTCGCTTCCACCCCCCTGACCACCATGGTGTGTGTCACTTCCTTTGGTGAGGTCATCCACAATACCATGACCACGCCCACTCCAGAGACAGTCTCCGCCCCCACACCCAACTCCAACTCGACACCAGGCCCTTGTCCCCCAGCCTTGCTGGGTTTTCACCATCCTCCCAGACCTCCCCCTACCTGAGGATGAACCATCAGTCCTCAGTGAAGGTCTCACCTTCATTCCACTATACTCCTGAGTCAACGAATTCCACGCGCTTTGTGACATTGAATTTTCCTTCCACCGCCCCCGTGCTTACTTTTTCAATCAGGACTTTCACCAAGCCTCTGAACATCCCATTCCTGCCTCCAACATACTCCATCCACTTGGACACCCAGTGCTGGTCTGTTACTCGCCCTTGACCTCTTTATCTCCAACTGACACCATGACATTGACAGCCTCAACTGGGCCACTCCCTCACCCAATCCAACCTCTCACCCACGCAATGTGCAGCCCTCCACTCCCTCCGCTCCAACCCCAACCTCACCATCAAACCCACAGACAAGGTGGGGAGGGGGTGGGGGTGTGGTGGTGCGCAGTGATAATTTGGCGCACCGATCTCTGCACCACTGAAGCCAGGCACCAAATCATGGACACCTCCTCCTACTGCCCGTTCGACAACAACCTCACCTCCCATCCCCAAACCATCATCTCCCGGACCATCCACAACTTCATCACCTTTGGGGATCTCCCATCCACAGCCTCCAACCTTATAGTCCGGGTACCCCGCACCACCCGGTTCTATCTCCTACCCAAGATCCACAAACCTGACTGTCCCGGTGGGCGCATCGTCTCTGCCTGCTCCTGCCCCACCAAAGTTATCTCCACAAAGCTTGACACTGTCCTGTCCTCCTTGGTCCAGGAATTCCCCACATGCATTCGGGACCTCTACCACCTCCATGACATTCATTTCCCTGGCCCCCAATGCCTCATCTTCATGGACATCCAGTCCCTGTCCACCATGACAGATGCTTCCAGGCCATCCATTTCTTCGTCTTCCTCTGACCCAACCAGTACCCCTCTATCAACACACTCATTCAATTGGCTGAACTGGTCCTCACCCTCAACAATTTCTCCTTCAAATCCTCCCTCTTCCTCCAGACCGAAGGGAAAGCCATGGGCACCCATATGAGATCCCAGCTATGCCTGCCTGCTTGTAGGATACATGGAACAGTCCATCTTCCAGCACCATCCCCGACCTTTACCTCTGCTACATTGATGACCGTATCGACACTACCACATGCTCCCACGGGGAGGTTGAACAGTTCAGCAGCTTCATTAACACCTTGCATCCTGACATCAAGTTCATCTGGACCATCTCAGACACCTCCCTCCCCTTCCTGGACCTCTCCGTCTCCATTTCCAGCAATAGACTCAACACAGACATTTACTTCAAATCCAACTCCCACAGCTCCCTGGATTACACCTCCTCCCACTCCACCTCCTGTAAAAACGCTATCCCTTACTCCCAATTCCTCCGCCTCCACCGTATCTGCTCCCAGGAGGAGCAATTCCACTCAAGGACATCCCAGACAGCTTCTTGTTTCAAGGACTGCGATTTTCCCTCCCACCTGGTCAACAATACCCTCCAGCACATTGCCCCCACTTCCCGCACCTCTGCCCGTGAACCCCCACCCCCTCCAACCGCAACAAGGATACAACCTCTGGTCCTCACCTTCCACGCCATCAATCTCTGGATACAATGCATCATCCTCTGCCATTTCCGTTGGCTACAGTCAGACCCCACCACCAGAGATATATTTCCCTCCCCACGCCTTTCAGCATTCCGCAACCCCCACCAACCCACCCTCACTCCCAGCACCTTCCCTTGTTGCCACAAAAGGTGTAAAGCCTGCGCCCACACCTCCCCCCCTCACCTCCATCCAAGGTCCCAAAGGATCCTCCCGCATCCGGCAGAGATTTTCCTGCACCTCCACACACCTCATCGACTGTGTCCGTTGCTCTTGATGTGGTCTCCTCTACATTGGGGAAGCCAACTCACGAAATGTTTCAGGAACACACACTCCAAACAACCCCACCCCCCTGTGTCTGACCACTTCCACTCCCCTTCCCCATTCCGCCAAGAACTTGCAAGTCCTGGGCCTCCTCCACTGCCAAATCCTAGCCACCTGACACCTGGAGGAAGAACACCTCATCATCTGTCTTGGGACTGTCCAACCACATGGGATTAAGACAATTTCAGTCTCCTCATCTCCCCTCCCTCCACCTTGTCCCAGACCCAACCCTCCAACTTGGCACCGCCCTCTTACATTGTCCTTCCTGTCCATCTTCCTTCCCACCTATCCACTCCCCCCTCTGCTCCAACCTATTACTATCACCCTCCACTTATTGCCTTCCCAGCTACCTTCCGCCCAGCTCCACAACACCCCCCTCCCCCCCCCCCCCCCCCATCCTATGTATCTCTCAGCCCCCTTCCCCCAACACTCCCACAACATTCCTGATGAAGGGCTTATGCCGGAAGCGTCGACTCTCCTGCTCCTCGGGTGCTGCCTGACCGGCTGTGCTTTTCCAGCGCCACCCCTTCTTGACTCTGATCTCCAGCATCTGCAGTCCTCACTTTCTCCCGTGACAGAGAGTGTCAAACAGCGAAACTGCTTTTGATAAAGTCAAGCAAGAAAGAGGAAACTTCAACATTGGTGGTGGGAAAAGAGATTTCAGGAGTGGATCAGGAATCTCCACACTGAGAGGTAGCCCAGTCTTAAGTGGGTGTCATGATTATTTGTCCCATTTCAAGTTATAATCAATACAACTCTACAACTCCACTGTGCCAAGTATTTTCAGCCACACAGGTGACAAGGAACAGGCATTCTATTATTACAGAAATCTATCCCCAGCACCTTACTACAGTGACAGATCCAAGGCCTCTTTAACTGAGAAAACTATCTCCAATCATTGCCTTACACTTAGTAGCCAATGTTACAAATCCAAAGGACATTTATGTGACAATCAGGGAGCACACTGATTCCAAATGACAATTGAAGTGTGGGAATAGAATAACACCGCAGAGAGTATATAGGATACTTTGTTTGAATAAATAATTTGATTGCGATGTTGACTCCAGGATGAGCAGGTAATAATGTCAGATACAAAGTAAAATCAGAGAATTCTGATTTTTACACATTTGCATAGAACAGTACAGTACAGCACAGACTCAATGGTGTGCCGAACGTTTATCCTACTCTAAGATCAAACTAACCTACATACTCTTCATTTTACTATCATCCATGTGCCTATCCAAGAGTTGCTGAAATGTCCCTAATGTGTCTGATTCTACTACCATTGGTAGCAGTGCATTCCGCGCACTCTCTGTACAGAGAACTTACCTCTGACAGCTCCCTTAAACCTTCCTCCAATCACCTTCAAATTATGTCCCACCGTAATAGTCATTTCCACCCTGAGAATAGGTCTCTGACTATCCACACTATCTGTGCCTCTAATCATCTTGCACACCTCTATCAAGTCACCTCTCATCCTTCTTCACTCCAAAGGGTAAACCCTCGCTCCTTCAACCTTTCTTCACAAGACATGCCCTTCAGTCCAGGCAGCATCCTGGGAAATCTCCCCTGCACCCTCTCTAAAGCTTCCCCATCCTTCCTATAATGAGGTGACCAGAATGGAACACAATATTCTAAGTGTGGTAATAGAGCTGCAGCAAAACCTTATGGCTCTTAAATCCAACGCCTCTACGAATGAAAGCCATTACACCCATACGCCTTCTTAACAACCCAATCATCTTGGGCGGCAACTTTGAGGGATCTATGGACATGGACCCCAAGATCCCTCTGTTCCTCCATATTGCCAAGAATCCTGCCTTTAACACTGCAATCTGCCTTCAAAGTGAACTTTCCAAAATGCATCCTGTCAAACTTCTCCAGGTTGAACTCCATCTGCCACTTATCAGTCCAACTCTGCATCCTGTCACTGTCCCACTGCAACCTACAACAGCCCTCCACAATATCCACAACTCCACAAACCTTTACATTATCCGCAAACTTACTAACCCACCCTTCCGCTTTCTCATCCAATTCATTTATAAAAATCACAAAAAGCAGAGGTCCCTGAACAGATTCCTGTGGAACACCACTGGTCACCGAGCTCCAGGCTGAAGACATTCCATCTACCACCACCCTCTGTCTGGGCCAGAATGGGCCAGCCAATTCTGTATCCAGTCAGATTTCCCTGTATCCCGTGCCTCCTTACTTTCTGAATGAGCCTACTGTGGGGAACTTTATCAAACGCCTTGCTAAAATCGATATCAACCGCATCCACTGCTCTACCTTCATCAATGTGTTGTCACATCCTCAAAGAATTCAATAACGCTTGTGAGGCATGACCTGCCCCTCACAAAGCCATGCAGACCATCTCTAATCAAGCTATGCTTTTTCAAATAATCATAAATCCTGTCCCTCAAAATCCTTTCCAATAATTTGCCGACCACTGTTGTAAGACTGACTGGTCTGTAATTCCTAGGATTATCCCTATTCCCTTACTTGAACAAGGGAATAACATTTGCCACCCTCCAATCATCTGATACTATGCCAATGGACAGTGAAGAGCAAAGACCATCTCTAAACGTGCAGCAATCTCTTCACTCACTTCCCATAGCCCGCGGATATATCTCGTCTGGCCCAGGGGACTTGACTATTCTCATGTTTTTCAAAATTTCCAGCACGTCCTCCTTCTTAACATTAATCTGTTCGTGTGTATCCGCCTGTTTCACACTGTCCTCACTAACAACAGGGTCCCTCTCACTGGTGAATACTGAACCAAACTAGTCATTAAGGATCTCCCCTACCTCCTCCGATGCCAGGCATAAGTTCCCTCCAGTATCCCCGATTGGCCCTACCCTCACTCTGGCCATCCTCATGTCTCTCGTATAAATGTAGAACGCTTTGGGGTTATCCTTAATCCTCCCCGTCAAGGCTTTGTCATGCCCCCCTCTAGATCTCTGAAGTCCATTCTTCAGTTCCTTCCTGGCTACTTTGTAACCCTCTAAAACCCTGTTTGATCTTTGCTTCCTCAACCTTAAGGAAGCTCCCTTCTTCCTTTTGACAAGATGTTCCACATCTTTTGATAAACCTAACTAGCACTCACAGCAAGTGCTCCCTAAACAAACTCTACATTTCTGTTGTGCATTACCCTGAGAATACCTGCTCCCAACCCATGCTCCACAGTTCCTGCCTAATGGCATTGTAATTCTCCCTCCCCCCAATTAAATACTTTCCCATAATGTCTGCTCCTATCCCTCTCCATGACTATAGTAAAGGTCAGGGAGTTGTGATCACTATCACCGAAATGCTCTCCCACTGAGAGATCTGACACTTGACCTGGTTCATTGCCAAGCACCAAATCCAATATGGCCTTTCCCCTAGAACGGTTACACCTGAAACATTGACTTCTCCACCTCCTGATGCTGCCTGGATTGTAGTGTTCCTCCAGCCTCCTGTGTGTCTACCTTTCTACATGTTGTGTCTGGAATCCTTCCCGGAGACACCTGACAAAATCTGCCCCATCCGAACTGTTTGCACGAAGGAGATTCCAATCAATAAAAGGGCAGTTAAAGTCGTCCATGACTACAACCCTGTTACTTCTGCACCTTTCCAAAATCTGTCTCTGAATCTACTCCTCCATGTCTCTGTTGCTATTGGGGAGGGGGTCTATATAAAATTCCAATAAAGTGACTGCGTCTTTCCCGTTTCTGACTTCCACTCATACTGACTCTGTTGACAAACCCTCCTTGATGACCTCCCTTCCTGCAGTTGGCATATTACCCCCTAATGAGCAACGCCACTCCCCCACCTCATCTCCCTCCCTCCCTGTTCCTTATGAAAAACTTAAACACCGGAATATCCAACAACCATTCCTGCCCCTGTGATATCCGAGTCTCCTCAATGATAAAGGTCCATTACCTGGAACACCAATGACAGCGAAGATGGTGTAGTATATTTTCCCAACGCTGTAAAACTGTTGGCGCATTTTCTGTTTTCCGTGAAATTCCCTTTCATGCTGAAGGCAGTCTCATTGCATCAGCTCAGTGCCAATGATTCCTATTTATCCTTTCTTGGAATCCTCACAAGGGGGATAGTGAAGTTGCAACATCTTTCAGCTAATTCCCATTACATTTGAATAAACATGTTGCGACACCCAGCTCAGTCATGTCCTAAGAGAATATACTAACACTCAAGGTTGAAAGTTAGGTGTACAAAGACCGAATCATTGTGGTAAATAACCAATGGAAATTTAAAATAAATGTGATTATTCTTTTCAACTCTTGTCAGGCCCATCTCTGACTCACATACACTTGCGGAATTTTTGAAAAAATACTGAGGTAAGGGTCTTATTGGCATACTCTGCATTTATTGGCTATTAGAATTTACCCTTGATCAGAGACAATGCTAGGGACAATTTTGGAGGGTAATGAAGGGACAATTCCATTTCCGTGAGTCTCAAGTCCCATGTCAGCCAGGGTTAGGACAGAAGGCTTTCTTCTGTGAAGGGGCAAATAATGATAGTTCTTGACTTTATAAAGCTTTAGTTAGGCCCCATTTAGAATACTGTGTCCAAGTTTGGGCTCCACACCTCAGGAAGGACATACTGGCACTGGAGCGTGTCCAGCGGAGATTCACACGGATGATCCCTGGAATGGTAGGCCTAACATACGATGAACGGCTGAGGATCCTGGGATCGTATTCATGAGAGTTTACAAGGTTGAGGGGAGATCTAATAGAAATTTACAAGATAATGCATGATTTAGAAAGAGTGGATGCTGGGAAGTTGTTTCCATTAGGTGGGGAGACTAGGTCCCGTGGGCACTGCCTTAGAATTAGAGGGGGCCAATTGAGAACGGAAATGAGGAGACATTTCTTCAGCCAGAGAGTGGTGTGGCTGTGGAATTCATTGCCACAGAGCACAGTGGAGGCCGGGATGTTAAATGTCTTCAAGGCAGCGCTTGACAAATTCTTGATCTTGCAAGGAACTAAGGGATACGGGGAGAATGTGGGTAAGTGGAGTTGAAATGCCCATCCGCCATGATTGAATGGCGGAGTGGACTCGATGGGCCGAATGGCCTTCCTTCCACTCCTATGCCTCTGGTCTTATGATTCTACCACCATGTATGAGATGAACTTTTTTTGAGTTCAGAAGAAGCTATACTTGATGTGAAATATTAATTCTGTTTCTTTTGCCAAGGATGCTGACAGGCCAGTTGAGTTCTCAATTTTCTCTGTGATTGAACTTATCTTTCAGATTGATTAACTGAATTCACATAGCACCACTGCTGTCATGGTTGCATTTGAAACCCTCTCTGGCACAATAGCCTGCATCACCAGATTATCAATCAATTACAACTGCACCGCTGTCTCCCTGGATGATGTCCTTTCATCGGCTATGAATCTTCGGCAATTCCACCGAAATGTGAGTCCTCATGGTTAATTATAGAGTCATAGAGATGTACAGCACAGAAACAGACCCTTCGGTCCAACCTGTCCATGCCGACCAGATATCCCAACCCAATCTAGTCCCACCTGCCAGCACCCGGCCCATATCCCTCCAAACCCTTCCTATTCATATACTCATCCAAATGCCTCTTAAATGTTGCAATTGTACCAGCCTCCACCACATCCTCTGGCAGCTCATTCCATACACATACCACCCTCTGCATGAAAAAGCTACCTTTTATATCTTTCCCCTCTCACCCTAAACCTATGCCCTCTAGTTCTGGAGTCCCTGACCCCAGGGAAAATACTTTGTCTATTTATCCTATCCATGCCCCTCATCATTTTATAAACCTCTATAAGGTCACCCCTCAGCCTCCGACGCTCCAGGGAAAACACCCCCAGCCTGTTCAGCCTCTCCCTCTGGCTCAAACTCTTTAACCCTGGCAACGTCCTTGTGAATCTTTTCTGAATCCTTTCAAGTTTCACAACATATTGTGAAAGAGACCAGAATTGCACACAATATTCCAACAGTGGCCTAACCAATGTCCTGTACAGCTGCAACATGACCTCCCAACTCCTGTACTCAACACTCTGACCAATAAAGGAAAGCATACCAAACGCCTTCTTCACTATCGTATCGACCTGCGACTCCACTTTCAAGGAGCTATGAACCTGCATTCCAAGGTCTCTTTGTTCAGCAACACTCCTTATGACCTTACTATTAAGTGTATAAGTCCTGCTAAGATTTGCTTTCCCAAAATGCAACATCTCGCATTTAACTGAATTATACTCTATCTGCCACTTCTCTGCCCATTGGCCCATCTGGTCCAGATCCTGTTGTGATCTGAGGTAACCCTCTTCGCTGTCCTCTATACCTCCAATTTTGGTCTCATCTGCAAACTTACTAAGTATACCTCTTACGCTCACACCCAAATCATTTATGTAAATGACAAAAGGTAGAGGACCCAGCATCGATCCTTGTGGTACTCCACTGGTCACAGACCTCCAGTCTGAAAAACATCCCTCCACCACTACCATCTGTCTTCTACCTTTGAGCCAGTTCTATATCCAAATGGCTAGTTCTCCCTGTATTCCATGTGATCTAACCTTGCTAATCAGTCTCCTATGGGGAACCTTGTCGAATGCCTTCCTGACTTCCATGTAGATCACATCCACCGCTCTGCCCTCATCAATCCTCTTTGTTACTTCCTCAAAAAACTCAATCAAGTTTGTGAGACATGATTTCCCACGCACAAAGCCATGTTGACTATCCCTAATCAGTCCTTGCCTTTCCAAATACATGTCCATCCTGTCCCTCAGGATTCTCTCCAACAACTTGCCCACCACCGACGTCAGGCTCACCGGTCTATAGTTCCCTGGCTAGTCCTTACCATCCTTCTTAAAGAGTGGCACCGCATTAACCAACCTCCAGTCTTCCGGCACCTCACCTGTGACTATCGATGATACAAATATCTCAGCAAGAGGCCCAGCAATCACTTCCCTAGCTTCCCATGGAGATCCAGGGTACTCCTAATCAGGTCCTGGGGATTTATCCACCTTTATGCTTTCAAGACATCCGGAACTTCCTCCTCTGTAATTTGGACATTTTTCAAGATGTCACCATCTATTTCCTCTCATTCTATATCTAACTCTGATATCTGTCCTATATCTATCACCCCTCGATTTAAAGCTATGTCGCCTCATGCTAGCCATCGCCATCGGAGGAAAAGGGCTCTCACTGTCCACCCTATCTAACCCTCTGATTATCTTATTAGTCTGATTGAATCACTTCTTAACCTTCTTTTCTCTAACGAAAATAACCTGAAGTCCATCAGCCTTTCCTCATAAGACCTGCTTTCCATACCCGTAAATCCATTCCCTACATCCTAGTAAATCCCCTCTGAACTCTTTCCAAAGCTTCCACATTCTACCTATAATGTGGTGACCAGAACTGTTCTCAATACTCCAAATGCAGCAACAGCAGAGTTTGGTACAGCTGTAACATGACCCTGTGGCTCCGAAACTCAACCCCTCTACCAATAAAAGCCAATACACTGTATGCCTTCTTAACAAGGTAAAAACAATGACTTCAGATGCTGGAAACCAGATTCTGGATTAGTGGTGCTGGAAGAGCACAGCAGTTCAGGCAGCATCCGAGGAGCAGTAAAATCGACGTTTCGGGCAAAATCCCTTCATCAGGAACATCCTTCTTAACAACCCTATCGACCTGGGTGGCAACTTTCAGGAATCTATGCACATGGACACTTTGTCCCCATTTGGTCTATACCTCAAGATAGCTATCTGTCGAAATGTTTCTGAAAGGAAGCAAATGTCAGGTACAGACAGGATAGATCGAGTGAATCCTTAGAAGAGTGTAAAGGCAGTAGGTGTATACTTCAGAGGGAAATCAGGAGGGCAAAAAGGGGACATGAGATAGCTTTGGGAAATAGAGTTAAGGAGAATCCAAAGGGTTTTTACAAATACGTTAAGGAAAATAGGGTAACTAGGGAGAGAATAGGGCCCCTCAAAGATCAGCAAGGCAGCCTTTATGTGGAGCCACAGAAAATGGGGAAGAGATTAAATGAGTATTTTGCATCAGTATTTACTGTGGAAAAGGATATGGAAGAATTAGACTGTAGGGAAATAGATGGTGACACCTTGCAAAATGTCCAGATTACAGAGGAGGAAGTGCTGGATGACTTGAAACGGGTAAAGGTGGATAAATCCCCAGGACCTGATCAGGTGTATCCGAGAACTCTGTGGGAAGCTAGAGAAGTGATTGCTGGGCCTCTTGCTGAGATATTTGTATCATCGATAGTCACAGGTGAGGTGCCAGAAGACTGGAGGTTGGCAAACGTGGTGCCACTGTTTAAGAAGGGTGGTAAAGACAAGCCAGGGAACTATAGACCAGTGAGCCTGACCTCGGTGCTGGGCAAGTTGTTGGAGGGAATCCTGAGGGACAGGATGTACATGTATTTGGAAAGGCAAGGACTGATTAGGGATAGTCAACATGGCTTTCTGCATGGGAAATCATGTCTCACAAACTTGATTGCGTTTTTTGAGGAAGTAACAAAGTGGATTGATGAGGGCAGAGCATTAGATGTGATCTATATGGACTTCAGTAAGGAGTTCGACAAGGTTCCCCATGGGAGACTGATTAGCAAGGTTAGATCTCATGGAATACAGGGAGAACTAGTCATTTGGATGCAGAACTGGCTCAAAGGTAGAAGACAGATGGTGTTGGTAGAGGGTTGTTTTTCAGACTGGAGGCCTCTGACCAGTGGAGTGCCACAAGGATCGCTACTGGGTCCTCTACTTTTTGTCATTTATATAAATGATTTGGAAGCGAGCATAAGAGGTGCAGTTAGTAAGTTTGCAGATGAGACCAAAATTGGAGGTGTAGTGGACAGCGAAGAGGGTTATCTGGACATTGGCCCATCAGGACATTCCACAGTCTGGACCAGATGGGCCAATGGGCTGAGAGGTGGCAGATGGAGTTTAATTCAGATAAATGCGAGGTGCTGCATTTTGGGAAAGCAAATCTTAGCAGGACTTATACACTTAATGGTAAGGTCCTAGGGAGTGTTGCTGAATAAAGAGACCTTGGAGTGCAGGTTCATAGCTCCTTGAAAGTGGAGTCGCAGGTAGATAGGATAGTGAAGGCAGCGTTTGGTATGCTTTCCTTTATTGGTCAGAGTATTGAGTACAGGAGTTGGGAAGTCATGTTGCAGCTGTACAGGACATTGGTTAGGCCACTGTTGGAATATTGCGTGCAATTCTGGTCTCCTTCCTATCGGAAAGATGTTGTGAAACTTGAAAGGGTTCAGAAAAGATTTACAAGGATGTTGCCAGGGTTGGAGGATCTGAGCTATAGGGAGAGGCTGAACAGGCTGGAGCTGTTTTCCCTGGAGCGTCGGAGGCTGAGGGGTGACCTTATAGAGGTTTACAAAATTATGAGGGTCATGGATAGGAGAAATAGACAAAGCCTTTTCCCTGGGGTCAGGGAGTCCAGAACTAGAGGGCATAGGTTTAGGGTGAGAGGGAAATGATGTAAAAGGGAGCTAAGGGGCAACTTTTTCACACAGAGGGTGGTACGTGTATAGAATGAGCTGCCAGAGGAAGTGGTGGAGGCTGGTACAATTGCAACATTTAAGAGGCATCTGGATGTGTATATGAATAGGAAGGGTTTGGAGGGATATGGGCCGTGTGTTGGCAGGTGGGACGAGATTGGGTTGGGATATCTGGTCAGCATGGACGGGTTGGACCGAAGGGTCTGTTTCTGTGCTGGCCATCTCTATGACTTTAAATGATGAAACTGTACCCACCTCCTCCACTACCCCTGGCAGCCCTTTCAGATACTCACCACCCTCTGTGTGAAAAAATTGCCCCTCTGGACCCTTTTGTATCTTGCTCCTTTCACCTTTAACCTATGCCCTCTAGCTTTAGACTCCCCGACAAATGGGGAAAAGCTGTTGGCTATCTACCTTACGCATGTTGCACAAAAGCTAGTGCTTCCAGATAAATCTGGTGTTGTCTGATTTTTAACTTTGTCCATCCCAGTCCAACACCGGCAACTCCACATCACACCTTATCAATGCCTCTCATCATTTTATCGACTTCTATATGGTCATTCCTATGCTCCGGCAAAAAAAAAGTCCCAGCCTATCCAACATCTCCTTATAACTCAAAGCTTCCAATCCAGATAGCATCACAGTAAACCTTTTCTGCACTCTTTCTAGTTTAATAATCTCCTTAACATCAACAAAGGAGGATATTGGTTGTCAAGGTGAATTGCAATAATTATGTTACTTCCTCTGGACCTGTCCAACTGCTCCCCTGGCATGTCTCTGCTGACAGGCTCTGTGTGGGCTGAATGGCCTCTTCCTGTGCTTCTAGCTCTGTGTATGTAATTGTAACCGATTGATGTTTCACTCTGGGCCAGATGAGGAAGTGGGGAACTGAGTGAAAACCCTTTTGTTGATGTACAGGGCTGTTACCCTGCAATGCTTGTAACCCTTGTGTCCTGAAACTGCTCTCTCAAGAGGGAACCTCCCAAAGATCAGATGTTACATAGCGCTGTTCAAAACAGTGAGACACTGGACAATGAGCAAGAGGACGAGAGAGGGGGAGAGAGAGAGAGAATGAGACGGCACGGTGGGTGGCACGGTGGCACAGTGGTTAGCACTGCTGCCTCACAGCGCCTGAGACCCGGGTTCAATTCCCGCCTCAGGCGACTGACTGTGTGGAGTTTGCACGTTCTCCCCGTGTCTGCGTGGGTTTCCTCCGGGTGCTCCAGTTTCCTCCCACAGTCCAAAAGATGTGCAGGGTCAGGTGAATTGGCCATGCTAAATTGCCCGTAGTGTTAGGTAAGGGGTAAATGTAGGGGTATGGGTGGGTTTCGCTTCGGCGGGTCGGTGTGGACTTGTTGGGCCGAGGGGCCTGTTTCTACACTGTAATGTAATGTAAATGTAATGAGACAAAGAGGATCAATAGAAAAAGGAGAGGGAATGAGTCAGCGAAAATGGAGAAAGATGCATCAAGTGACGATAGAAAATCCTGCATTTTTGACTGCCCCTTTCACACCCTGTGGATGTTTGAGGATATTTTATAATCCTGGCTGACATGGGCAGTTACTGCATTGGGGTGGGCTGCACTGTTGGATAAAATGTTCAACCAAGGCCCAAGTGCTCTTGTGAAAGATCCTGTGGTCACAATTTGGATGAAGAACAGAGGTATGTCTCCGGACTCTGCGATGATATTACAGTGTAAGACTGGACAGTCATTGACGTTAGGTTTCAGTTCACTCCAAAAGGTGAGGAGGGATCAGAAACCAAAATATATCCATCAGCCAACATCTCTGGAAACTGATTATCTCGAACATTGTCACTTTAATGTTTCTGAGAGCTTGCTGTATGCTATGTTTCCTCTATCACAACACTTGAGTACTTTACTAGCTGTGGTGGGACAGAGAAGATGCGAAAAAAAAGTTCAAAAACAGCAAATTAAACCTGCATGCTTACTTTCTCACACACTTGAAGATGAAGAATCCAATACTCAAAATGACTCCAGCTCCAACTAATCCTGCTTTCCATTCACCAGAATCTCTACCTGGGAAAAAACAAACCAATGGATGACTACAGAACAGTTTTAGAATGGTGTTCAAGCACACATTTTATTGTTCTGTCACGCCTCACTGAGATAACTGAATCAAATCCTGCTCTTCACAAACGTTAAAGACATTTTTAGAATGTGCAATATTCCCAAACCACCTATTTTCAGATTCAGGTTGACAAAAAGCAACAACCACTATTTCCTACAGGTTTTTTGATTCCAGAACTAGGTACACAACTTAATTTAATTGAGTAACCTTGACAAATTAAAACTCTAAAGCCCTTTTATAAACTTCCCCCGTCCTGTGTGAGGAAAAAGAAACCTACATCAGTGGAGAGACAACTGGAAACAAAATCCTGAAGTCTTTGTTGCCAAGATCTGTTGTGTTTGGCTCTTGCTGATCTGCAGTTTATCCTCAACCCTCCCTTTTTTTGAATGCAGCCCCTGATTTGCAGCAGGCACAGGGTGGCTGCTCATTTATGAAAGATCTCTGACCTATCCAATTCAAAGTCACAATTTGCAGTATCTGATGAAGGAAAACAAAAGCAACTTTTTCCAGATTAAAGTGGCTTATTGCAGAGACCTGAGAGGTAGTGTGTTTTGGGCTGCTGAAGTGGCTCCTGGTTTCTCTTTTGGTCTGACAAAGCTTCTCACTGTCTTGCTCACAGATTAAGCTGTGCTCAACACCCTGACAACCCATTACATGGTTGTTGACAGGCAGAGGACCTTTGTCATTCGTAATTGGTCCCTAGTCCACACCAGTCAGACTTACTTGTGAACAGCTCCTCAACTCCAGTTCAGCTGCACGTTACTGGAACCCACAACTACTCAAGATTTGGAGATGCCGGTGTTGGACTGGGGTGGACAAAGTTAAACATCACACAACACCAGGTTATAGTCCAACGGGTTTAATTGGAAGCACTAGCTTTCGGAGCGCTGCTCCTTCACCAGGTGGACAGGCATATGGACGTACATGGAATAGTGTAGGTGGGATGGGCTTCAGATTAGTATGACAGGGCAGTGCAACATCGAGGGCTGAAGGGCCTGTACTGTGCTGTAATGTTCTATGTTCGATGTTCTATGGACAACCACCTGATGAAAGTGTGCCGCTCTGAAAGCTAATGTTTGTAATTAAACCTGCTGGACTATAACCTGATGTTGTGTGATTTTTAACAACTACTCAAATAAGTTTCACAAAAGGAATCAAATTCCTTATTTCCAAAAGAAAACACAGCCGTCCTTGCAAACCTCTGGGTCTTAAATCACTTCCTTCTAACTTCAGTCCACAGTTTTAAAAAAAAGCACCAAAGTGAAAAGAGACAGTCTTTGCAGTTCTGAGTTTGTGAAGTGACCCACTGATACCTCTAAGGTCTAAGCAAGGAATGTAATGTTTATATACGATATCTGTATATTTGCAGCATTTGTAAGAACATAAGAAACAGGCGTATGAGGAGTGCATTCAGCCTCAGTCTGCCATTCACTGAGATTATAGCTGGTCAGTAAACTCTGTCTGGTATTCCTGCACCATCTTTGTACTTCTGAATATTTTAAATGTGAAGAAAGCTCCTGATCTCTGTTGTAGAAATAGACGTGAGTGAACCTCCACAGCCCTCTGATTCACACAATGTCAAAGATTCACCATCCTCTTTATCTCTTTACCCTCTTTTTCTGAGATTGTGTCTTCCTTAGTTCAAGGCCTCCCCACAGACAAGAGAAACGTCCTTCCTGCACCTACTCTGCCCTGGGGGATCTCTGGATGATTGAACGCGATCATCTTTCAATTTTCTGAACTCCAGCGAACACAGTCCCTCATCTACGGAATCTTTCCTCGCTGGAGGATTCCTGAATCCCTGGAATTGGTGAATCTTTTTGCACCCCATCCCAAACAAGTAATTGCCTTCCTTAGGTCAGGTGACTATCGCTGCACACAGTATTCCATGTGAGGTCTGGCCGAGCAGTTATATAATTGCACTCAGATCGTGTGGTAGTCATGTGACTGGGAAGATAATCCAGAGGTCAGGCTAATGCTCTTGTAACATGGGTTTAAATCCCAACCCCAGCAGCCAGTGGGATTTCAACTCGATCAATCGAGTTGTGCAAACTCCACACAGAGAGTCGCCTGAGGCGGCACGGTAGCACAGTGGTTAGCACTGCTGCTTCACAGCGCCAGAGACCCGGGTTCAATTCCCGCCTCAGGCGACTCTCTGTGTGGAGTTTGCACATTCTCCCCGTGTCTGCGTGGGTTTCCTCCGGGTGCTCCGGTTTCCTCCCACAATCAAAAAATGTGCAGGGGTTAGGTGAATTGGCCATGCTAAATTGCCCGTAGTGTTAGGTGAAGGGGTAAATGTAGGAGAATGGGTCTGGGTGGGTTACGCTTCGGCGGGTCGGTGTGGACTTGTTGGGCCGAAGGGCCTGTTTCCACACTGTAAGTAATCTAATCTAATCTAATGTAAGTAATCTAATCAATCAATTGCATTGGAAGCTCTTCTAGGGGAGAGTGACCATGAAGCTATCACTGTTTGCCGTAAAACCCTGACGAGGTCACGAATGTCCCTCAGAGAAGGCGATCTGCCATCCTTACCCAGTCTGAGCCTCCACGTAACTCCAGACCCACAGCAAAGTGGCTCTGGGGAATGGCCAAACCTCTTGGTTCATGGTCAATGAAGGCTGACCTTGCCCACAATGCCAATATCCTGTGAAACAATAGATATTCATGCACAATATCTGATATATATGCAGGATTTATATATGCAGGATTCCTATTATCACAGAGGTGTCAAACGGATGGGACTATATACAGGATAAACAGCGAAAGCACTTGCTATAGACAGGGCAAAGCAATCCAACAACAATGGATCTGATCTAAGTTCTGCAGCCCCACCATATCCAGCCATGAATACTGGTGGGCAACTTACTGCAGGAGCCTCCTCAATTATAACCCTTCTCAATGATGGGAGAGCCTGCACATCAGGGAGGCTGAGGGCTTTGGAATTATCCTGTGCTGAGTGGGGATGTCAGGATATGTCCCATGTCCAGAATAATCATTGATGAAGGAAGTCTCATTATTGAGGACGTGTTGAGGAAGGTGGGGCAGGGTGGTCAAGGAAGACCAGAAAAGCCAGAGTGATCATGCTTCAATCGTTATAGAATCATTGTGGTTCTCCGGCCTCTGTCCCGAATCTTGGATGGAGTCTTTCCTCTTGGAAAGCAGTGAAAGGATCCTGAAAAGGACAGCTGAGAAACAGTGTTCTGACCAGTATAATCATCATAAGAATTATCTCAACAAGTCCTGGGATAGTAACCACTGAACTGCCTTCCCAGGCTTTCCCCTACAATAACACTGATTTTTTTCTTTCTTGTCTGTGTGTGTGGGGCTGTGTGTGTCTGTATGTGTGTGTGCATGTGTCTGTGTGTGTCTGTGTGTGTGGGGCTGTGTGCGTGTGTGTGTGTGTGTGTCTGTGTGTCTGTGTGTGTGTGTGTGTCTGTATGTGTGTCTGTGTGTATGTCTGTGTGTGTGAGGCTGTGTGTCTGTATGTGTGTGTGCATGTGTCTGTGTGTGTGTCTGTGTGTGTGGGGCTGTGTGCGTGTGTGTGTGTGTCTGTGTGTGTGTGTCTGTATGTGTGTCTGTATGTGTGGGGCTGTGTGTGTCTCTGTGTGTGTTTGTGTGTGTGTCTGTGTGTGTGGGGCTGTGTGTCTGTATGTGTGTGTGCATGTGTCTGTGTATGTCTGTGTGTGTGTCTGTGTGTGGGGCTGTGTGTCTGTATGTGTGTGTGCATGTGTCTGTGTGTGTCTGTGTATGTGTGTCTGTGTGTGTGGGGCTGTGTGTGTCTGTGTGTGTGTGTGTCTGTGTGTGTGTCTGTGTGTGTGTCTGTATGTGTGTCTGTGTCTGTGTGTGTGTCTGTATGTGTGTCTGTGTCTGTGTGTGTGGGGCTGTGTGTGTGTCTGTGTGTGTGTGTGTCTGTATGTGTGTCTGTGTGTGTGTGCGCATGTGTCTGTGTGTGTCTGTGTGTGGGGGGCTGTGTGTGTGTGTGTGTCTGTATGTGTGTCTGTGTGTGTCTGTGTGTGTGTGCATGTGTCTGTGTGTGGGGGGCTGTATGTGTGTAGGGCTGTGTGTGTCTGTGTGTGTGCATGTGTCTGTGTGTGTCTGTGTGTGTGGGGCTGTGTGCGTGTGTGTCTGTGTGTGTCTGTGTGTAGGGCTGTGTGCATGTGTCTGTGGGGCTGTGTGTCTGTGTGTGTGCATGTGTCTGTGTGTGTAGGGCTGTGTGCGTGTGTGTGTGTAGTGCTGTGTGCGTGTATGGCTATGTGTACAGGTGTGTGTGTTTGTGTGTGGGGGGGAGGTGTGGGGGGGAGGTGTGGGGGGGTTGGGGAAGGGGTGTCAGTATGTGTGTAAGGGAGAGTCCATTAAGAAAGGAGGCATGGTTAGACCTAGTTCATTGTGAATAATGTGGGCATAGGGTCAGTGAGAGGACACTGAGGTGATGGTATCACTGGGTGAGTTTGGAAAATGACAATGAACAATCCAGAGGAGGAATATTTAATTGGGGAAATGGCTAATTCAGCAGGATCCGGGTCAAAAACATTGGAGACTAAGATTGGCAGGAAAATCAGCAGCTGAACAATAGGTTTAGACACAGTCAGCTTATAGACAGAAGTGGGTACTGCAGATGCTGGAGATTGGAGTCAAAATTAGAGTGGTGCTGGAAAAGCACAGTGGGTCAGGCAGCATCTGAGGAGCAGGAAAATCGACGTTCCGGGCAAAAGCCTCATTCCTGATGAAGGGCTTTTGCCCAAAACGTCGATTTTCCTGCTCCTCGGATGCTGCCTGACCTGCTGTGCCTTTCCAGCACCACTCTAACCTTGACAGTCATCTTATATTCCACCCAAAGGGAAGCATGGGAAGAAATAATTCCAGAATTCCTGGCCAGACGAAGGAGGAAGAAATTGTGACAGAGAAACAAAAGTGTGTTTATGACCAATTAAGAACGCGGCTGAAATTCGAAGGTACAGGTTAGTGGTGAAAAATAATTATGTGCAACAAAGAAGCAGCCTGGAAAGATTCTGGCATTAATATAAAAGGGAGTGTAAGAGGGCTGGTATTAGCATATAAATAGCCAAAGGGCGGTAAATAAATAATCAAAAGGTGGTAAAAGGAGGAGTGGGTTCCTTATGGATTAAAAAGGTGTGTTCATACACTGGAGCAGAAGACACAGTTGAGCTATAAATAAATATTTTACCCAGAAAGCTGATCCTAACTCGGTCATGGTGACAAAGGAGGAGATTTAGTCATTTGAAAGATTAGATTAGATTAGATTAGATTAGATTAGAATAGATTACTTACAGTGTGGAAACAGGCCCGTTGGCCCAACAAGTCCGCACACTGACCCTCCGAAGAGCAACTGATGAGGAAGTGGTACTGGGTGAGCTACCTCTACTTAACATTGACAGGGTGTCGAGACTTGGCTGATACACTGATAGAATTGAGAGCGGAAACTGCAATAATTTGGGAATCTTCCTTGAGACTCAGGGATGCTGCCAGGGGACTGGAGAATTGTAAATGAGGAGCGCTTGCTCAAAAAATAAGAGCGTGAAGTTAAGTCAGGCAAAGACAGACAAGTCAGTTCAGTGGTTTGTGATGGGAACATGGCTGGAGACATTAATTCGGGTAAAATTAGTGTCGCTGAAAAGATAACACATTTCGTGAAAGTATTTCACTCATCAGAACACTTTGCATTACCAAAGTAATGGGAAAACAGCATTTGTACGAGGTAGCTATCCTGTATACTGTAAGTGGCCTCTAGTCAGTAGCAGCATTGATCTGGCCAATGCCTCTGTTAAGAAAGACTGACTATTAACTGTCAGGATTGGTTTAAATTATAAACTAGGCAGTTGGACTCTGATTGAACAAGACATCAAACAGAGAATGGCTTTCATCTATTTTGTTGTGTCAAAACAGGTGCAGTGTGTGTACACCTTATTCCTATAGGCATATAACACAGCCTTGTGATTTAAAGTTCTCGTACACCTGAGTGTGCCATACATCACACCGTACTAATCTCTTGAAATTGATTGTAAGTCAGATTTGTTCCACACTCAGCATTATTTGGCAAGCGTTGTGCTTTCACAGAATCCCATTTAATTTCGGGCACTGTGTTGAGACTTACCGATGTGCGCTGGTTGGATATGGTCAGTGCCTTGCTCTGTGCCTTACCACACAAATGACTCACCTCATAGATGTATTTTGATGTTGTTGAGATGTTCTGCGCACAGGCAGAACATCTTAAAGGACTGTGCATCGATTCAAATCCCTTCTGGTGTGCACAACATGGCAATTTGGCTAGGGCAATAAAAACCAGATTTCCCAGCAACACCACATGCCCTAACCAGTAAACAAATGGTCATTGGTCATTCTCTGCCTCACACTGACAATCTCCAGTCTCCCTGGAGGTAATACAGCTCATTGCTTGAACTTGTTCTGTTCATTGACACCTTAAGATTAGAAGCTGGGCAGTTCTCAACAGAGCAGATTATCACTGCAGTATTCCCATCAATTATACTGATTGGTATATGAATAGGAAGGGTTTGGAGGGATATGGGCCGGGTGCTGGCAAGTGGGACTAGGTTGGGTTGGGATATCTGGTCGGCATGGACGGGTTGGACCGAAGGGTCTGATTCCATGCTGTACGTCTCTATGGCTCAATGACTCTATGATGAATTTTTAATCACTTCCAGAGAAGAAATTGAGAGATTCTGTGGTGGCTGTAAAAAGACAGGAAGAGCATATTGTGAGCAAACACAGTGCACAGCAAGACTCCATATCTCTCTCTGAAACTGATGTGTGGACCCCCCATGACCTGGAAGTTGCTGTATGACATTTTTCAAGGACACTGCCTCTGTATCTGTCATACTGCAGGTTCCTCCACCCACCAGTGAGGGCGCTCTCTATTCATCATCCAAAAAGAAAGTGCCTTTCACATTCTCACAATATTAGATTAGATTAGATTCCCTACTGTGTGGAAACAGGCCCTTCGGCCCAACCAGTCCACACCGGCCCTCTGAAGAGTAACCCACCCAGATGCCCTTCCCTCTCACTAATGCACCTAACACTATGGCCAATTCACCCTGACCTGCACACCTTGGACTGTGGGAGGAAACCGGGGCACCCGGAGGAAACCCACGCAGACACGGGGAGAACGTGCAAACTCCACACAGACAGTCACCTGAGGTTGGAATCGAACTTGGATCCCTGGTGCTGTGAGGCAGCAGTGCTAACCATTGAGCCACCGAGCCACCCTAAGCCTTGGTTACCATCTGGAAAGGCAAAGACACAAATAAACTTTCCACAACAGCGGGCTTTCTGCTAAGGGAGGCAGAGGGAACGAATCAGCACCCTCATGATCTCTGCCTGTCATATCTCTCTCTCTCTCTCTCTCTCGGTTTGAGATTTCACTGACACCCAGCAGGTGAGACATTCCCGGGGTTACACACAGGACTCTGTCAGGCAGCATTGACTGTACATCCATTTCTTTGGTCTGGAGAAGACCTCTTGAAAAACAAAAAAACAGATTTTGATATTAAAACTTATAAAAGTTGAGTTTAAATGAGATGTGCTTGGAAAGTAAATATGGACCCAACGTGGTCAGGTTCAAGAGAAATGTAACCACCCAGGTGGGGAGAGAGCAAGAATACTCTGGGTGGGATATTAAAGGGAGGGGGGGTGTGGTGGAGAGTGGGATTAGACTGGGTGGCATATTAAAGGGTGTGGGGGTGAGGGGGAGAATGGGATTAGACTGGGTGGGATATTAAAGGATGTGGGGACTGAGGACACAGCAGGATTAGACTGGGTGGGATATTAAAGGGAGGGGGGAATGAGGGGGAGAGTAGGATTAGACTGGGTGGGATATTAAAGGGAGAGGGAAGTGAGGGGGAGAGTGGGACTAAACTGGATGGGATTTTAAAGGGTGTGGTTGGTGAGGGGGAGAGTGGGATTAGACTGGGTGGGATATTAAAGTGTGTGGGGAGTGAGGGGGGAGAGTGGGATGATATTGGGTGGGATATTAAAGGGAGTGGGGAGTGAGGGGGAGAGTGGGATTAGACTGGGTGGGATATTAAAGGGAGCAGGGAGTGAGGGGGAGAGTGGGAGAGACTGGGTGGGATATTAAAGGGAGCGGGGAGTCAGGGGGAGAGTCTGAATAGACTGGGTGGGATATTAAAGAGAGCGGGGAATGAGGGGGAGAGTGGGATTAGACTGGGTGGGATATTAAAGGGTGTGGGGAGTGAGGGGGAGAGTGGAATTAGACTGGGTGGGATATTAAAGGGTGTGGGGGTGAGGGGGAGAATGGGATTAGACTTGGTGGGATAGTAAAGAGAGCGGGGAACGAGGGGGAGAGTGGGATTAGACTGTGTGGGATATTAAAGTGTGTGGGGATGGGAAAAGGTGGGATTAGAGGAGGTGGGATATTAAAGTGTGCGGGGAGTGTGGGGGGAGAGTGGGATGACATTGGGTGGGATATTAAAGGGAGAGGGGAGTGAGGGGGAGAGCGGGATTAGACTGGGTGGGATATTAAAGGGTGCGGGGAGTGAGGGGAGAGTGGGATTAGACTGGGTGGGATACTAAAGTGTCCGGGGAGTGAGAGGGAGAGTGGGATTAGACTGGGTGGTATATTAAAGGGTGCGGGGAGTGAGGGGGGAGAGTGGGATTAGAATGGGTGGGATATTAAAGTATGCGGGGTGTGAGAAAGAGAGTGGGATTAGACAGTGTGGGATATTAAAGGGAGTGGGGAGTGAGGGGGAGAGTGGGATTAGACTGGGTGGGATATTAAAGGGAGTGGGGAGTGAGGGGGAGAGTGGGATTAGACTGGGTGGGATATTAAAGGGAGTGGGGAGTGAGGGGGAGAGTGGGATTAGACTGTGTGGGATATTAAAGGGTGTGGGGAGTGAGGGGGAGAGTGGGATTAGACTGGGTGAGATATTAAAGGGAGTGGGGAGTGAGGGGGAGAGTGGGATTAGACAGAGTGGGATATTAAAGGGAGCGGGGAGTGAGGGGCAGAGTGGGATTAGACTGGGTGGGATATTAAAGGGAGTGGGGAATGTGGGGAGAGAGTAGGATTAGATTGAGTGGGATATTAAAGATGCACGGAGTGAGGGGGAGAGTGGGATAGACTGACTGCGATATTAATTGGTGCAAGGAGTGAGGGGGAGAGTGGGATTAGACTGGGTGGGTTGTTAAAGGGTGCGGGAAGTGAGGGGGAGAGTGGGATTAGACTGGGTGGGATATTAATTGGAGCAAGTAGCGAGGGGGAGAGTGGGATTGGACTGGGTGGGATATAAAAGGGTGTGGGGACTGAGGGGGAGAGTGTGATTAGACTGGGTGGGATATTAAAGGAAGTGGAGATTGAGGGGGAGAGTGTGATTAGACTGGGTGGGATATTAAAGGGAGGGCGGAGTGAGGGGGTAGGTGGGATTAGACTGGGTGGGATATTAAAGGGAGTGGGGAGTGAGGGGGAGAGTGTGATTTGATTGGGTGGGATATTAAAGAGAGCGGGGAATGCGGGGCAGAGTGGGATTAGACTGGGTGGGTTATTAAAGTATGTGGGGAGTGAGGGGGAGAGTGGGATTAGACGGGGTGGGATATTAAAGGGAGCGGGGAGAGAGGGCGAGAGTCTGAATAGACTGGGTGGGATATTAAAGAGAGCGGGGAACGAGGGGGAGAGTGGGATTAGACTGGGTGGGATATTAAAGTGTGTGGGGATGGGAGAAAGGTGGGATTAGAGGGGGTGGGATATTCAAGGGAGTGGGGAGTGAGGGGGGAGAGTGGGATTAGAATGGGTGGGATACTGAAGTGTGCAGGGAGTGAGAGGGAGAATGGGATTAGACTGAATGGGATATTAAAGGGAGCGGGGAGTGAGGGAGAGAGTGGGATTAGACTGGGTGGGATATTAAAGGATGCGGGGAGTGAGGGGGGAGAGTGGGATTAGAATGGGTGGGATATTAAAGAGAGCGGGGAGTGAGGGGGAGAGTGGGATTAGACTGGGTGGGATATTAAAGGGCGCAGGTATGAGGGGGAGAGTGAAATTAGACTGGGTAGGATATTAAAGGGAGTGGAGAGTGAGGGGGAGAGTGAGATTAGACTGTGTGGGATATTAAAGGGTGTGGGGAGTGAGGGGGAGAGTCTGAATAGACTGGGGGTGATATTAAAGAGAGCGGGGAATGAGGGAGAGAGTGGGATTAGACTGAGTGGGATATTAAAGGGAGCGGGGAGTGAGGGGGAGAGTGGGATTAGACTGGGTGGGATATTAAAGTGTGCGGGGAATGAGGGGGAGAATGGGATTAAACTGGGGGGGATATTAAAGGGAGTGGGGAGAGAGTGGGAGAGTGGGATTAAACTGGGGGGGATATTAAAGGGAGCGGGGAGAGAGTGGGAGAGTGGGATTAAACTGGGTGGGATATTAATGGGAGCGGGGAGAGTGGGAGTAAACTGGGGGGGATATTAAAGGGAGCAGGGAGAGAGGGAGAGAGTGGGATTAGACTGGGTGGATTATTAAAGGGAGTGGGGAGTGAGGGGCAGAGTGGGATTAGACTGGGTGGGATATTAAAGGGAGCAGAGAGTGAGGGGGAGAGTGGGATTAGACTGGGTGGGATATTATTTGGAGCGAGGAGTGAGGGGAAGAGTGGGATTAGACAGGGTGGGATATTAGTGGGAGTGGGGAATGAGGGGGAGAGTGGGATTAGGCTGGGTGGGATATTAGAGGGTATTGGGAGTGAGGGGGAGAGTGGGATTAGATTGGGTGGGATATTAAAGGGAGCGGGGAGTGAGGGGGAGAGTGGGTTTAGTCAGAGTGTGATATTAAAGGGAACGGGGAGTGAGGCGGAGAGTGGGATTAGACAGAGTGGGATATTAGAGGGAGCGGGGAGTGAGGCGGAGAGTGGGATTAGACTGGGTGGGATATTAAAGGGAGTGGGGAGTGAGGGGGAGAGTGTGATTAGACTTGGTGGGATATTAAAGGGAGCGGGGAGAGTGGGATTAAACTGGGGGGGATATTACAGGGAGTAGGGAGTAAGGGGGAGAGTGGGATTAGACTGGGTGGGATATTAAAGGGAGCGGGGAGAGTGGGGCAGAGTGGGATTAGACTGGGTGGGATATTAAAGGGAGCGGGGAGAGTGGGGCAGAGTGGGATTAGACTGGGTGGGATAATAAAGGGAGCGGGGAGAGTGGGGCAGAGTGGGATCAGACTGGGTGGCTTATTAAAGGGAGCGGGGAGTGAGGGGGGAGAGTGGGATTAGACTGGGTGGGATATTAAAGGGAGCGGGAAGAGTGGGGCAGAGTGGGATTAGACTGGGTGGGTTATTAAAGTATGTGAGGAGTGAGATTAGACGGGGTGGGATATTGAAGGGAGGAGGGTGTGAGGGGAGAGTGGGATTAGATTAGATTTTTTAGATTACATTACAGTGTGGAAACAGGCCCTTTGGCCCAACAGGTGCACACCGACCCACCGAAGCGCAACCCACCCATACCCCTACATTTACCCCTTTACCTAACACTATGGGCAATTTAGCCTGGCCAATTCACCCGACCTGCACATCTTTGGACTGTGGGAGGAAACCGGAGCACCCGCAGGAAACCCACGCAGACACAGGGAGAATGTGCAAACTCCACACAGTCAGTCGCCTGAGTCGGGAAATGAACCCGGGTCTCTGGCGCTGTGAGGCAGCAGCGCTAACCACTGTGCCACCGTGCCGCCCACTGTGTGGGATATTAAAGGGAGCGGGGAGTGAGGGGGAGAGTGGGATTAGACTGGATGGGATATTAAAGGATGTGGTGGGTCAGGGGGAGAATGGGATTAGACTGGGTGGGATGTAAAAGGGTGTGGGGAGTGAGGAGAGAGCGGGATTAGACTGGGTGGGATATTAAAGGGAGGGGGTAGTGAGGGGGAGTGTGGGATTAGACTGGGTGGGATATTAAAGGGTGTGGGGAATGAGGAGAGAGCGGGATTAGACAGAGTGGGATATTAAAGGGAGCAGGGAGTGATGGGAGAGTGGGATTAGACTGGGTGGGATATTAAAGAGAGAGGGGAGTGAGGGGGAGAGTGGGACTAGATTGGGTGGGATGTTAAAGGGTGTGGGGGGTGAGCGGTAGAGTGGGATTAAACTGGGTGGGATATTAAAGGGAGAGGGGAGTGAGGGGGAGAGTGGGACTAGATTGGGTGGGATGTTAAAGGGTGTGGGGGGTGAGGGGGAGAGTGGGATTTGACGGCGTGGGATATTAAAGGGAGTGGGGAGTGAGGGGGAGAGTGGGATTATACTGGGTGGGATATTAGAGGGTGTTGAGAGTGAGGGGGAGAGTGGGATTAGACTGGGTAGGATATTAAAGGGAGTGGGGAGTGAGGGGGAAAGTGGGATTAGACTGGGTGGGATATTAAAGGGAGTGGGGAGTGAGGGGCAGAGTGGGATTCGACAGGGTGGGTTATTAAAGTATGTGTGGAGTGAGGGGGAGAGTGGGATTAGATGGGGTGGGATATTGAAGGGAGCAGGGTGTGAGGGGAGAGTGGGATTAAACTGGGTGGGATATTAAAGGGAGTGGGATGTGAAGGGGAAAGTGAGATTAGACTGGGTGGGATAATAAAGGGAGTGGGGAGTGAGGGGGGAGAGTGGGATTAGACTAGGTGGGATATTAATGGGATTGGGGAGTGAGGAGGAGAGTGGGATTAGACAGAGTGGGATATTAAAGGGAGCGGGGAGTGAGGGGAAGAGTGGGATTAGACTGGGTGGGATATTAAAGGGAGCGGGAAGAGTGGGATTAAACTGGGGGGGGATATTACAGGGAGTAGGGAGTAAGAGGGAGAGTGGGATTAGACTGGGTGGGATATTAAAGGGAGCGGGGAGAGTGGGGTTAAACTGGGGGGGATATTAAAGGGAGCAGGGAGTGAGAGGGAGAGTGGGATTAGACTGGGTGGGATATTAAAGGGAGAAGGGAGAGAGGGGGAGAGTGAAATTAGACTGGGTGGGATATAAAATGGAGTGGGGGTGAGGGGGAGAGTGGGAATGGACTGGGTGGGATATTAAATGGTGCAGGGAGAGAGGGGGAGAGTAGTATTAGACTGAGTGGGATATTAAAGGGAGTGGAGAGTGAGGGGGAGAGTGGGATTAGACTGTGTGGGATATTAAAGGGAGCAGGGAGTGAGAGGGAGAGTGGGATTAGACTGGGTGGAATATTAAAGGGAGAAGGGAGAGAGGGGGAGACTGGGTGGGATATAAAATGGAGTGGGGGTGAGGGGAGAGTGGGAATGGACTGGGTGGGATATTAAATGGTGCAGGGAGTGAGGGGGAGAGTAGTATTAGACTGGATGTGATTTTAAAGAGAGCGGGGAATGAGGGGGAGAGTGGGATTAGACAGTGTGGGATATTCAAGGGAGCGGGGAGAGTGGGATTAAACTGGGGGTGATATTAAAGGGAGCAGGGAGAGAGGGGGAGAGTGGCATTAGACTGGGTTGGATATGATTGGGAGTGGGGAGTGAGGGGCAGAGTGGGATTAGATTGAGTGGGATATTAAAGATGCACGGAGTGAGGGGGAGAGTGGGATAGACTGGGTGGGATATTAATTGGTGCAAGGAGTGAGAGGGAGAGTGGGATTAGACTGGGTGGGATATTAAAGGGAGCGGGGAGTGAGGGGGAGAGTGTGATTAGACTGGGTGGGATATTAAAGGGAGGGGGAAGTGAGGGAGAAAGTGGGATTGGACTGGGTGGGATATTAAAGGGAGCGGGGAGTGAGGGGGAGAGTGTGATTAGACTGGGTGGGTTATTAAAGTATGTGGGGAGTGAGGGGGAGAGTGGGATTAGACAGGGTGGGTTATTAAAGGGAGGAGGTTGTGAGGGGGAGAGTGGGATTAGACTGGGTGATATTTTTCATGGAGCGCGGAGTGAGGGAGAGAGTGGGACTAAACTGGCTGGGATATTAAAGGATGCGGTGGTTCAGGTGGAGAATGCGATTAGATTGGGTGGGATGTTAAATGGTTTGGGGGTGAGGGGGAGAGTGAGATTAGACTGGGTGGGATATTAAAGGGTGTGGGGAGTGAGAGGGAGAGTGGGATTAGGCTGGGTGGGATATTAAAGGGAGGGGGTTGTGAGGGGGAGAGTGGGATTAGACTGGGTGGGATATTAAAGTGTGTGGGGATTGAGGAGAGCGCGGGATTAGACAGAGTGGGATATTAAAGGGAGCAGGGAGTGATGGGAGAGTGGGATTTAACTGGGTGGGATATTAAAGGGAGCAGGGAGTGAGGGGGAGAGTGGGATTAAACTGAATGGGATATTAAAGGGAGAAGGGAGTGAGGGGGAGAGTGGGACTAGATTGGGTGGGATATTAAAGGGTGTGCGGAGTGAGGAGAGAGCGGGATTAGACTGGGTGGGATATTAAAGGGAACGGGAGTGAGGGGTAGAGTGGGATTAGACTGTGTGGAATATTAAAGGGTGTGGGGAGTGAGAGGGAGAGTGGGATTAGACTGGGTGGGATATTAAAGGGAGTGGGGAGTGAGGGGCAGAGTGGGATTCGACAGGGTGGGTTATTAAAGTATATGTGGTGTGAGGGGGAGAGTGGGATTAGATGGGGTGGGATATTAAAGGGAGCGAGGAGTGAGGGGGAGAGTGGGATTAGACTGGGTGGGATATTTGAGGGAGTGGGGAGTGAGGGGGAGAGTGGGATTAGACAGAGTGGGATATTAGAGGGTATTGGGAGTGAGGGGAAGAGTGGGATTAGACTGGGTGGGATATTAAAGGGAGTGGGATGTGAAGGGGAAAGTGAGATTAGACTGGGTGGGATATTAAAGGGAGCGGGGAGTGAGGGGGAGTGTGGGATTAGACAGAGTGGGATATTAAAGGGAGCGGGGAGTGAGGCGGAGAGTGGGATTAGACAGAGTGGGATATTAAAGGGAGTGGGGAGTGAGGGGGAGAGTGTGATTAGACTTGGTTGGATATTAAAGGGAGTGGGGAGAGTGGGATTAAACTGGGGGGGATATTACAGGGAGTAGCGAGTAAGGGGGAGAGTGGGATTAGACTGGGTGGGATATTAAAGGGAGTGGGGAGTGAGGGGTAGAGTGGGATTAGACTGGGTGGGATATTAAAGGGAGGGGGTAGTGAGGGGGAGAGTGGGATTAGACTGGGTGGGATATTAAAGGGTGTGGGGAGTGAGGAGAGAGCGGGATTAGACAGAGTGGGATATTAAAGGGAGCAGGGAGTGATGGGAGAGTGGGATTAAACTGGGTGGGATATTAAAGGGAGAGGGGAGTGAGGGGGAGAGTGGGACTAGATGGGGTGGGATGTTAAAGGGTGTGGAGGGTGAGGGGGAGAGTGGGATTAGACTGGGTGGGATATTCAAGGGTGTGGGGAGTGAGGAGAGAGCGGAATTAGACTGGGTGGGATATTAAAGGGTGTTGGGAGTGTGGGGGAGAGTGGGATTTGTCTGGGTGGGATATTAAAGGGAGTGGGGAGTGAGGGGGAAATTGGGATTAGACTGGGTGGGATATTAAAGGGAGCGGGGAGTGAGGGGGAGAGTGGGATTAGACTGGGTGGGATATTAAAGGGAGCAGGAAGTGAGGGGGAGAGTGGGATTAGACAGAGTGGGTTATTAAAGTATGTGTGGAGTGAGGGGGAGAGTGGGATTAGATGGGGTGGGATATTAAAGGGAGCAGGGTGTGAGGGGAGAGTGGGATTAAACTGGGTGGGATATTAAAGGGAGTGGGGAGTGAGGGGGAGAGTGGGATTAGACTAGGTGGGATATTAATGGGAGTGGGGAGTGAGGAGGAAAGTGTGATTAGACTGGGTGGGATATTACAGGGAGCAGGGAGTGAGGGGGAGAGTGTGATTAGACTGGGTGGGATATTAAAGGGAGCGGGAAGTGAGGGGCAGAGTGGGATTCGACTAGGTTGGATATTAATGGGAGTGGGGAGTGAGGGGGAGAGTGTGATTAGACTGGGTGGGATATTAAAGAGAGCGGGAAGTGAGGGGGAGAGTGTGATTAGACTGGGTGGGATATTAAAGGAAGCGGGAAGTGAGGGGCAGAGTGGGATTCGACTAGGTTGGATATTAAAGGGAGTGGGGAGTGAGGGGGAGAGTGTGATTAGACTGGGTGGGATATTAAAGGGAGCGGGAAGTGAGGGGGAGACTGGGATTAGACAGAGTGGGATATTAAAGGGAGCAGGGAGTGATGGGAGAGTGGGATTAGACTGGGTGGGATATTAAAGGGAGAGGGGAGTGAGGGGGAGAGTGGGACTAGATGGGGTGGGATGTTAAAGGGTGTGGAGGGTGAGGGGGAGAGTGGGATTAGACTGGGTGGGATATTCAAGGGTGTGGGGAGTGAGGAGAGAGCGGAATTAGACTGGGTGGGATATTAAAGGGTGTTGGGAGTGTGGGGGAGAGTGGGATTTGTCTGGGTGGGATATTAAAGGGAGTGGGGAGTGAGGGGGAAATTGGGATTAGACTGGGTGGGATATTAAAGGGAGCGGGGAGTGAGGGGGAGAGTGGGATTAGACTGGGTGGGATATTAAAGGGAGCAGGAAGTGAGGGGGAGAGTGGGATTAGACAGAGTGGGTTATTAAAGTATGTGTGGAGTGAGGGGGAGAGTGGGATTAGATGGGGTGGGATATTAAAGGGAGCAGGGTGTGAGGGGAGAGTGGGATTAAACTGGGTGGGATATTAAAGGGAGTGGGGAGTGAGGGGGAGAGTGGGATTAGACTAGGTGGGATATTAATGGGAGTGGGGAGTGAGGAGGAGAGTGTGATTAGACTGGGTGGGATATTACAGGGAGCAGGGAGTGAGGGGGAGAGTGTGATTAGACTGGGTGGGATATTAAAGGGAGCGGGAAGTGAGGGGCAGAGTGGGATTCGACTAGGTTGGATATTAATGGGAGTGGGGAGTGAGGGGGAGAGTGTGATTAGACTGGGTGGGATATTAAAGAGAGCGGGAAGTGAGGGGGAGAGTGTGATTAGACTGGGTGGGATATTAAAGGAAGCGGGAAGTGAGGGGCAGAGTGGGATTCGACTAGGTTGGATATTAAAGGGAGTGGGGAGTGAGGGGGAGAGTGTGATTAGACTGGGTGGGATATTAAAGGGAGCGGGGAGTGAGGGGGAGAGTGGGATTACACTGGGTGGGATATTAAAGGGAGCGGGGAGTGATGGGGAGAGTGGGATTAGACTGAGTGGGATATTAAAGGGAATGGGGAGAGTGGGATTAAACTGGGGGAGGATATTACAGGGAGTAGGGAGTAAGGGGGAGAGTGGGATTAGACTGGGTGGGATATTTAAGGGAGCGGGGACAGTGGGGTTAAACTGGGGGGGATATTAAAGGGAGCAGGGAGTGAGAGGGAGAGTGGGATTAGACTGGGTGGGATATTAAAGGAAGGGGGGAGTGAGGGGGAAAGTGGGATTAGACTGGGTGGGATATTAAATGGAGTGGGGAGTGGGGGGGAGAGTGTGATTTAATTGGGTGGGATATTAAAGAGAGCGGGGAATGCAGGGCAAGGTGGGATTAGACTGGGTGGGTTATTAAAGTATGTGGGGAGTGAGGGGGAGAGTGGGATTAGACAGGGTGGGTTATTAAAGGGAGTGGGGAGTGAGGGGCAGAGTGGGATTCGACAGGGTGGGTTATTAAAGTATATGTGGTGTGAGGGGGAGAGTGGGATTAGATGGGGTGGGATATTAAAGGGAGCGAGGAGTGAGTGGGAGAGTGGGATTAGACTGGGTGGGATATTTGAGGGAGTGGGGATGAGGGGGAGAGTGGGATTAGACTGGGTGGGATATTAGAGGGTATTGGGAGTGAGGGGAAGAGTGGAATTAGACTGGGTGGGATATTAAAGGGAGTGGAATGTGAAGGGGAAAGTGAGATTAGACTGGGTGGGATATTAAAGGGAGCGGGGAGTGAGGGGGAGAGTGGGATTAGACAGAGTGGGATATTAAAGGGAGTGGGGAGTGAGGGGGAGAGTGTGATTAGACTTGGTTGGATATTAAAGGGAGTGGGGAGAGTGGGATTAAACTGGGGGGATATTACAGGGAGTAGCGAGTAAGGGGGAGAGTGGGATTAGACTGGATGGGATATTAAAGGGAGTGGGGAGTGAGAGGTAGAGTGGGATTAGACTGGGTGGGATATTAAAGGGTGTGGGGAGTGAGGAGAGAGCGGGATTAGACAGAGTGGGATATTAAAGGGAGCAGGGAGTGATGGGAGAGTGGGATTAAACTGGGTGGGATATTAAAGGGAGAGGGGAGTGAGGGGGAGAGTGGGACTAGATTGGGTGGGATGTTAAAGGGTGTGGAGGGTGAGGGGGAGAGTGGGATTAGACTGGGTGGGATATTCAAGGGTGTGGGGAGTGAGAAGAGAGCGGAATTAGACTGGGTGGGATATTAAAGGGTGTTGGGAGTGAGGGGGAGAGTGGGATTTGACTGGGTGGGATATTCAAGGGAGTGGGGAGTGAGGGGGAAATTGGGATTAGACTGGGTGGGATATTAAAGGGAGCGGGGAGTGAGGGGGAGAGTGGGATTAGACTGGGTGGGATATTAAAGGGAGCAGGAAGTGAGGGGGAGAGTGGGATTAGACAGAGTGGGTTATTAAAGTATGTGTGGAGTGAGGGGGAGAGTGGGATTAGATGGGGTGGGATATTAAAGGGAGCAGGGTGTGAGGGGAGAATGGGATTAAACTGGGTGGGATATTAAAGGGAGTGGGGAGTGAGGGGGAGAGTGGGATTAGACTAGGTGGGATATTAATGGGAGTGGGGAGTGAGGGGGAGAGTGTGATTAGACTGGGTGGGATATTAAAGGGAGCGGGAAGTGAGGGGCAGAGTGGGATTCGACTAGGTTGGATATTAATGGGAGTGGGGAGTGAGGGGGAGAGTGTGATTAGACTGGGTGGGATATTAAAGGGAGCGGGAAGTGAGGGGGAGAGTGTGATTAGACTGGGTGGGATATTAAAGGGAGCGGGAAGTGAGGGGCAGAGTGGGATTCGACTAGGTTGGATATTAATGGGAGTGGGGAGTGAGGGGGAGAGTGTGATTAGACTGGGTGGGATATTAAAGGGAGCGGGGAGTGAGGGGGAGACTGGGATTAGACAGAGTGGGATATTAACGGGAGCGGGGAGTGAGGGGGAGAGTGGGATTAGACTGGGTGGGATATTAAAGGGAGCGGGGAGTGAGGCGGAGAGTGGGATTAGACTGGGTGGGGATATTACAGGGAGTAGGGAGTAAGGGGGAGAGTGGGATTAGACTGGGTGGGATATTTAAGGGAGCGGGGACAGTGGGGTTAAACTGGGGGGGATATTAAAGGGAGCAGGGAGTGAGAGGGAGAGTGGGATTAGACTGGGTGGGATATTAAAGGGAGGGGGGAGTGAGGGGGAAAGTGGGATTAGACTGGGTGGGATATTAAAGGGAGTGGGGAGTGGGGGGAGAGTGTGATTTAATTGGGTGGGATATTAAAGAGAGCGGGGAATGCGGGGCAAGGTGGGATTAGACTGGGTGGGTTATTAAAGTATGTGGGGAGTGAGGGGGAGAGTGGGATTAGACAGGGTGGGTTATTAAAGGGAGGGGGTTGTGAGTGGGAGAGTGGGATTAGACTGGGTGAGGTTTTTCATGGAGCGCGGAGTGAGGGAGAGAGTGGGACTAAACTGGCTGGGATATTAAAGGATGTGGTGGTTCAGGTGGAGAATGCGATTAGATTGGGTGGGATGTTAAATGGTTTGGGGGTGGGGGGGGAGAGTGAGATTAGACTGGGTGGGATATTAAAGGGTGTGGGGAGTGAGAGGGAGAGTGGGATTAGACTGGGTGGGATATTAAAGGGAGGGGGTTGTGAGGGGGAGAGTGGGATTAGACTGGGTGGGATATTAAAGGGTGTGGGGATTGAGGAGAGCGCGGGATTAGACAGAGTGGGATATTAAAGGGAGCAGGGAGTGATGGGAGAGTGGGATTTAACTGGGTGGGATATTAAAGGGAGCAGGGAGTGAGGGGGAGAGTGGGATTAAACTGGGTGGGATATTAAAGGGAGAAGGGAGTGAGGGGGAGAGTGGGACTAGATTGGGTGGGATATTAAAGGGTGTGCGGAGTGAGGAGAGAGCGGGATTAGACTGGGTGGGATATTAAAGGGAGCGGGGAGTGAGGGGTAGAGTGGGATTAGACTGTGTGGAATATTAAAGAGTGTGGGGAGTGAGAGGGAGAGTGGGATTAGACTGGGTGGGATATTAAAGGGAGTGGGGAGTGAGGGGCAGAGTGGGATTCGACAGGGTGGGTTATTAAAGTATGTGTGGTGTGAGGGGGAGAGTGGGATTAGATGGGGTGGGATATTAAAGGGAGCGAGGAGTGAGGGGGAGAGTGGGATTAGACTGGGTGGGATATTTGAGGGAGTGGGGAGTGAGGGGGAGAGTGGGATTAGACTGGGTGGGATATCAGAGGGTATTGGGAGTGAGGGGAAGAGTGGGATTAGACTGGGTGGGATATTAAAGGGTGTGGGGAGTGAGGGGGAGAGTGTCATTAGACTGGGTGGGATATTAAAGGGAGCGGGGAGTGAGGGGGAGAGTGGGATTAGACAGAGTGCGATATTAAAGGGAGCGGGGAGTGAGGCGGAGAGTGGGATTAGACTGGGTGGGATATTAAAGGGAGTGGGGAATGAGGGGGAGAGTGTGATTAGACTTGGTTGGATATTAAAGGGAGCGGGAAGAGTGGGATTAAACTGGGGCGGATATTACAGGGAGTAGCAAGTAAGGGGGAGAGTGGGATTAGACTGGGTGGGATATTAAAGGGAGTGGGGAGTGTGGGGGAGAGTGGGAATAGACTGGGTGGGATATTAAAGGGAGGGGGTAGTGAGGGGGAGAGTGGGAATAGACTGGGTGGGATATTAAAGGGTGTGGGGAGTGAGGAGAGAGCGGGATTAGACAGAGTGGGATATTAAAGGGAGCAGGGAGTGATGGGAGAGTGGGACTAAACTGGGTGGGATATTAAAGGGAGAGGGGAGTGAGGGGGAGAGTGGGACTAGATGGGGTGGGATGTTAAAGGGTGTGGAGGGTGAGGGGGAGAGTGGGATTAGACTGGGTGGGATATTCAAGGGACTGGGGAGTGAGGGGGAAATTGGGATTAGACTGGGTGGGATATTAAAGGGAGCGGGGAGTGAGGGGGAGAGTGGGATTAGACTGGGTGGGATATTAAAGGGAGCAGGGAGTGAGGGGGAGAGTGGGATTAGACAGAGTGGGTTATTAAAGTATGTGTGGAGTGAGGGGGAGAGTGGGATTAGATGGGGTGGGATATTAAAGGGAGCAGGGTGTGAGGGGAGAGTGGGATTAAACTGGGTGGGATATTAAAGGGAGCGTGAAGTGAGGGGGGAGAGTGGGATTAGACAGAGTGGGATATTAACGGGAGTGGGGAGTGAGGGGGAGAGTGGGATTAGACTGGGTGGGATATTAAAGGGAGCGTGGAGTGATGGGGAGAGTATATTAAAGGGTGCAGGGAGTGACAGGGAGAGTGGTATTAGACTGGGTGGGATATTAAAGTGTCTGGGGATGGGAGACAAGTGGGATTGGAGGGGGTGGGATATTTAAGGGAGCGGGGAGAGTGGGGTTAAACTGGGGATATTAAAGGGAGCAGGGAGTGAGAGGGGAGAGTGTCATTAGACTGGGTGGGATATTAAAGGGAGTGGGCAGTGAGGGGGAGAGTGGGATTAGACTGGGTGGGATATTAAAGGGAGTGGGGAGTGAGGGGGGAGAGTGGGATTAGACTGGGTGGGATATTAAAGGGAGTGGGGAGTGAGGGGGAGAGTGGGATTAGACTGGGTGGGATATTAAAGGGAGTGGGGAGTGAGGGGAGAGAGTGGGATTAGATTGAGTGGGATATTAAAGATGCATCGAGTGAGGGGGAGAGTGGGATAGACTGGGTGGGATAATAAAGGGTGCGGGAAGTGAGTGGGTGAGTGGGATTAGACTGGGTGGGATATTAAAGGGAGTGGGATGTGAGGGGGAAAGTGGGATTAGACTGGGTGGGATATTAAAGAGACCGGGGAATGCGGGGCAGAGTGGGATTAGACAGGGTGGGTTATTAAAGTATGTGGGGAGTGAGGGGGAGAGTGGGATTAGACGGGGTGGGATATTAAAGTGAGCAGGGTGTTAAGGGAGAGTGGGATTAAACTGTGTGGGATATTAAAGAGAGCGGGGAGAGAGGGGGAGAATGGGATTAGACTGGGTGGGATTTTAAAAGGAGCGGCGAGCGAGGGGGAGAGTGGGACTAAACTGGGTGGGATATTAAAGGATGTGGTGGGTCAGGGGGAGAATGGGACTAGATTGGGTGGGATGTTAAAGGGTGTGGGGGGTGAGGGGGAGAGTGATATTAGCTGGAAATGTGTTGCTGGAAAAGCGCAGCAGGTCAGGCAGCATCCAGGGAACAGGAGAATCGACGTTTCGGGCATAAGCCCTTCTTCAGGATTCCTGAAGAAGGGCTTATGCCCGAAACGTCGATTCTCCTGTTCCCTGGATGCTGCCTGACCTGCTGCGCTTTTCCAGCAACACATTTTCAGCTCGATCTCCAGCATCTGCAGACCTCACTTTCTCCTCGGAGAGTGATATTAGACTGGGTGGGATATTAAAGGGTGTGGGGAGTGAGGAGAGAGCAGGATTAGACTGGGTGGGATATTAAAGGGAGGGGGTAGTGAGGGGGAGAGTGGGATTAGACTGGATGGGATATTAAATGGTTTGTGGGGAGTGAGGAGAGAGCGGGATTAGACAGAGTGGGATATTAAAGTGTGCGGGGAGTGAGAGGGAGAGTGGGATTAGACTGGATAGGATATTAAAGTGTGCGGGGAGTGAGGGGGAGAGTGGATTTAGAATGGGTGGGATATTAAAGTATGCGGGGAGTGAGAGGGAGAGTGGGATTAGACTGGATAGGATATTAAAGTGTGCGGGGAGTGAGGGGAAGAGGGGGATTAGACAGAGTGGGATATTAAATCGAGCGGGGAGTGAGAGAGAGAGAGTGGGATTAGACTGGGTGGGATATTAAAGTGTGCGGGGAGTGAGAGGGAGAGTGGGATTAGACTGGATGGAATATTAAAGGGAGTGGGGAGTGAGGGGGGAGAATGGGATGAGATTGGGTAGGATATTAAAGGTGCACGGTTTGAGGGAGAGTGTGGGATAGACTGGGTGGGATATTAAAGGCTTCTGGGAGTGAGGGGAGAGTGGGATTAGACTGGGTGGGATATTAAAGTGTGCGGGGAGTGAGAGGGAGAGTGGGATTAGACTGGGTGGGATACTAAAGTGTGCGGGGAGTGAGAGGGAGAGTGGGATTAGACTGGGTGGGATATGAAAGTGTGCGGGGAGTGAGAGAGAGAGTGGGATTAGACTGGGTGGGATATTAAAGGGAGTGGGGAGTGAGAGGGAGAGTGGGATTAGAATGGGTGGGATATTAAAGGGAGTGGGGAGTGAGGGGGTAGAATGGGATGAGATTGGGTGGGATATTAAAGTGTGCGGGGAGTGAGAGAGAGCGTGGGATTAGACTGGATGGGATATTAAAGGGAGCGGGGAGTGAGGAGGGAGAGTGGGATTAGAATGGGTGGGATATTAAAGTGTGCGGGGTGTGAGTGGGAGAGTGGGATTAGACTGGGTGGGATATTAAAGTTGCGGGGAGTGAGAGGGAGAGTGGGATTAGACTGGATGGAATATTAAAGGGAGTGGGGAGTGAGGGGGGAGAATGGGATGAGATTGGGTGGGATATTAAAGGTGCATGGTGTGAGGAGTAGAGTGGGATAGACTGGGTGGGATATTAAAGGGAGCAGGGAGTGAGGGGGGAGAGTGGGATTAGACTGGGTGGGATATTAAAGCGAGCGGGGAGTGAGGGGGAGAGTGGGGTTAGACTGGGTGGGATATTAAAGTGTGCGGGGAATGAGGGGAAGAGGGGGATTAGACAGAGTGGGATATTAAATAGAGCGGGGAGTGAGAGAGAGAGAGTGGGATTAGACTGGGTGGGATATTAAAGTGTGCGGGGAGTGAGGGAGAGTGGGATTAGTCTGGATGGGATATTAAAGGGAGCGGGGAGTGAGGGGGGAGAGTGGGATTAGACTGGGGCGGATATTAAAGGGAGCGGGGAGTGAGAGGGAGAGTGGGATTAGAATGGGTGGGATATTAAAGGGAGAGGGGAGTGAGGGGGAGAGTGGGATTACACTGGGTGGGATATTAAAGGGAGTGGGGAGTGAGGGGGAGAGTGGGATTAGATGGGGTGGGATATTAAAGGGAGTGGGGTGTGAGGGGGAGCGTGGGATTACACTGGGTGGGATCTTAAAGGGAGTGGGGAGTGAGGGGGAGAGTGGGATTACACTGGGTGGGATATTAGAGGGTATTTGGAGTGAGGGGGAGAGTGGGATTAGACTGGGTGGGATATTAAAGGGAGCAGGGATGGTGGGATTAAACTGTGGCGGAATTAAAGGGAGCGGGGAGTGAGGAGATCATGGGATAAGACTGGGTGGGATATTAAAGGGAGCGGGGAGTAAGTGGGAGAGTGGGATTGAACAGATTGGGATATTAAAGGGAGCGGGGAGTGAGGGGGAGAGTGGGATTGAACAGATTGGGATATTAAAGGGAGCGGGGAGTGAGGGGGAGAGTGGGATTCGACAGGGTGGGTTATTAAAGTATGTGTGAAGTGAGGGGGAGAATGGGATTAGATGGGGTGGGATATTAAAGGGAGTTTAATTGTCCGGAATTGTGTAATTTTGTTCCCTAGTTGTTGGGGTTGGGTCTAGCTCCACCTGTTGGTAGGTGTTGGTCTCTGCGAGTAGTGCATTGGCTTTCTCGCTGGCTTTCTCTGTCCAGGATGACTGTGAGCTGACCTTTGCCTGCAGGTAATATAACAATGTTTTTGTCTTTTTTGAGGGATTTATATACATGTACACCAAGATTCTCTCTGCTCATCCACACGACCAAGAATCTTACCATTAGCCCAGTGCTCTGTATTCCTGTTGCTCCTTCCAAAGTGAATCACCTCACACTTTTCCACATCAAACTCCGTTTGCCACCTCTCAGCCCAGCTCTGCAGCTTATCTATGTCCCTCTGTAACATGCAACTTCCTTCATCACTGTCGACAACTCCACCAACTTTAGTGTTGTCTGCAAATTTACTAACCCATCCTTCTACACCCTCAGCCAGGTCATTTATAAAAATGACAAACAGCAGTGGGCCCAAAACAGATCCTTGCGGTACCTCACTAGTAACTGAGCTCCAGGATGAATATTTCCCATCAACCACCACCCTCTGTCTTCTTTCAGCAAGCCAATTTCTGATTCAAACGGCTAAATCACTCTCACTCCCATACTTCCAGATTTTGTACAATAGCCTACCATGGGGAACCGTATCAAACGCCTTACTGAGATCCATATACACCACACCAATCACTTTACCCTCATCCACCTGTTTGGTCACCAACTCAAGGAACTCAATAAGGTCTGTGAGGCACGGCCTACCCTTCACAAAACCGTGCTGCCTATCCCTAATCAGCTTATTCCTCTCTAGATGATTGTAAATCCTATCTCTTATAACCTTTTCCAACACTTTACCCAAAGTAAGGCTCACTGGTCTATAATTTCCAGGGTTGTCTCTACTCCCCTCCTTGAACAAGGGCACAACATTTGCTCGCCTCCAGTCTTCCTGCACTATTCCTGTAGATAATGATGACATAAAGATCAAAGCCAAAGGCTCTGCAATCTCTTCCCTGGCTTCCCAGAGAATCCTGGGATAAATCCCATCCAGCCCAGGGGACTTATCTATCTTCACACTTTCCAGAATTGCTAACACCTCCTCCTTGTGAACCTCAATCCCATCTCGTCTAGTAGCCTGTATCTCAGTATTCTCAAAGAACAAAGAACAAAGGAAATTACAGCACAGGAACGGGCCCTTCGGCCCTCCAAGCCTGCGCTGATCCTAGCCTTGATCTAAACCTGTCACCTATTTTCTAACATCTGCATCCCTTTGCTCCCTGACCATTCATGTATCTATCCAGAGACATCTTAAATGATGCTATCATGCCCGCCTCTACTACCTCCACTGGCAACGCATTCCAGGCAACCACCATCCTCTGCATGAAGGACTTTCACACGTATATCTCTCCCCTAAACCTTTCCCCTCTCACCTTGAACTTGTGACCCCCTAGTAATTGAGTCCCCCACTCTGGGAGAAAGCTTCTTGCTATCCACCCAATGTGTACCTCTCATGATTTTGTAGACCTCAATCAGATCCCCTCTCAATCTCTGTCTTTCTAATGAAAATAATCCTAATCTACTCAACCTCTCTTCACAGCTAGCGCCCTCCATACCAGGCAACATCCTGGTGAATCTCCTCTGCACCCTCTCTAAAGCATCCACATCCTTTTGGTAATGTATTCCAAATGTGGCCGAACCAAAGTCATGTTCAGCTGTAACATGACCTGCCAACTCTTGTACATTCCTGAAGAAGGGCTTATGCCCGAAACGTCGATTCTCCTGTTCCTTGGATGCTGCCTGACCTGCTGCGCTTTTCCAGCAACACATTTTCAGCTCTGATCTCCAGCTTCTGCAGTCCTCACTTTCTCCTGCCAACTCTTGTACTCAATACCCCGTCTGATGAAGGAAAGCATGCTGTATGCCTACTTGACCACTCTACTGAGCTACGTTGAAATATGAGAGGGGGGAGCATTTTGCAGTGATCATAAGGCCATCAGATCGAAGATTGTTATGAAAAAAGGACAAGGATGGACCTGAATCCAAAGTTCTAAACATGGGAAAGTCCAATGTTAATAAGATCAGATTTGATTTAGCTGGAGTAGATTGGGAGCATATACTTTTAAGTAAATCTCTGTCAGAATATTAGGATACATTCCTGAAGGAATTTGGGAATGGGCCGAGCCAACGTGTTCCATAAAGATAAAATGTGAGATCAACAAATCCTGTGAACTCTGGATGTCAAGGGAAATCCAGGATTGGATAAAGAAAAAAAGGAATGATCCAGAGATGCCGGTGTTGGACTGGGGTGTACAAAGTTGAAAATCACGCTAGCTTTCGGAGCGACGCTCCTTCATCAAGTGATCACCTGATGAAGGAGCGTCGCTCCGAAAGTTAGTGTGCTCCCAATTAAACCTGTTGGACTATAACCTGGTGTGGTGTGATTTTCAACTGAGAAAAAGGAAGGCAGATATCGTGGGCTTAAAACTGTTGAATCCAGAAAGAAGTATATAACATGTATAAAACAAAACTTAAAAAGGAAACGGAGGGGGCATGAAAGGATAATGGCAGGTAAAATAAAGGAAAATCCTCGTTACTTTATAAGTACATTAAGAATTTTTTTAAAACGCAGAAAGGTGTTGGGCCCATCAGAATTACCGTGGTACCTTTAGCCTGGAGCCAGAGGTCAAAGGGAGGGTTCAAAATAAATACTTGGTGTTGGGGTTCAGCAGTGTGAGGGACAATGTGAGAGATCAGGGAGATGGAGTGTAATATACTTAAAGAAGTCAGCATGGACAGAGAGGAGATTCTGAGTGGTCTGGCAGTGTTAGAAGTAGATAAATCACCAAGTTCAGATGAAGTGTTTCTCAGACTGTTGAGGGTGGTAAATTTGGGGGGGATGTGGTAATAGTGTTCCTGATGAAGGGCTTATGCCCGAAATGTCTATCCTCCTGCTGCTTGGATGCTGCCTGACCTGCTGTGCTTTTCCAGCAACACACTCTCGACTCTGATCTCCGGCATCTGCAGACCTCACCTACGGCTCAGCGAGCAAACCTACACCCTAGACCTCACTTTCTCCCGGGTGGTCATAGCAGGGGCACTGGCAAATATATTCAATTCCTCTGTGGATTCTTAATGTGGTTCTGTTATTTAAGACTGAAAGGTAATGCATTCAACATAGTCTACTTCGACTTCAACAAGGCTTCTGACAAGGTCACATTTGGGAAGCTGACGATGAAGAAGAGACCATTGGATCCAAAGAAAGTCAACCTATTGGATATAGAACTGGCTGAGTGACAGGAAGCAGATGTTTCTGCGACCGAAGGCCTGTGCCCAGTGAGGTCCCACAGGGATCACTGTTGGAATCCTTGCTGATTGGAGATTCTATAAATGATTGACACATCAATGTTGGTCACTCAGCTTGTGGATTATATAAACTTTGGTGAGCTGATAAATAATGAGGAAGACAGCCGTAGATTATAGGAGGATATTGACGGTTGATCAGTGGCAAATGGAACTCCATCTGAATAAATGTGGGGGAATGCACTTGGGCAGGACGTACAGTATAAGGCAGGAGAGTACACGGGGATGGCATGGGGGCTCAGTGGTTAGCACTGCTGCCTCACAGCACCAGGGGCCCAGTTTTGATTCCAGCCTCGGGGGTGACTGTCTGTGAGGAGTTTGCACATTCTCCCCGTGTCTGCGTGGGTTTCCTCCGGGTGCTCCCACAGTCCAAAGATGTGCAGGTTAAGGTGAATTGGCCATGCTAAATTGTCCATCATGTTCAGGGATGTGTAGGTTGGGTGCATAATTCAGGGGTAAATATAGGGTAGGGGAATGGGTCTGGGTGGGTTACTCTTCAGAGGGTCGGTGTGGACTTGTTGGGCTGAAGGGCCTGTTCCCACACTGTAGGGAATCTATCCTTTGGTTCCATGTTGAATGGTAGGTCCCTGGGAAGCACTGAAGATCAAAGGGATCTTGGTGTCCATCTCCACTGGTTCCTTAAAGATAGCCCGAGTTGTTAACAGAGACATATGGAATAATGATCTTTATTAGCTGAAACAACAGAATACAAGGGCAGGGAGGGTGTGCTGGAACTGTATCAAACATCAGTTAGGCTGCAACTCGAGTATTACGTACAGTTCTGGAATTCACTTTATACCAGGGATGTGATTAATTTGGAGATGGTGCAGAGGAGATCTACTCGGATGTTGTCTGGGCTGGAGAATTTGAGTTATGAAGAGTGATTGAATACACTGGGGTTGTTCCCTTGGGGAGGATAACTGAGGAGGTAACGTGCCTTGTGAAGTTTAAATTCACGGTGGAAATAGTTAGGATAGATAGAAAGAGGCTTTTCCCCTTGCTGGGGCATAGTTTACAAGTAAGGGGAAGGAGATTCGGAGGGGGTGTGAGAAAATATATTTTCATCCAGAGGGGAATCTGGGAATTACTGCCTGAGATGGTGGAAGAGGCAGAAACCATCAAAACATTTAGAACTATTTAGATATCCTCTGACATTGTCAAGGTGTACAGGGCTGTGGGCCAAGTGCTGGCAAAAGGGATTGTAATTGTTAGGTGTTTGAATTGAGACACAGTGAAAAGCTTTGTCCTGTGTGCAGCACAGGCAGGTCACAGAGGTAAGTAGCTTAGATAGGTAAATAACAGGGAAACAGCGGCAAAAACAAAAACACAGGGACAGGCGAATGTTAAGAGTTTGTCAGACCATTCAGTATTCTAACAGCAGTCGGGTAGAAACTGTTCCGAACCCGGCTGGTGCACGTGTTCAGGCTTCTGTACCTTCTCCCCGATGGTAGATTAGATTACATTACATTACAGTGTGGAAACAGGCCCTTCAGCCCAACAAGTCCACACCGACCCGCCGAAACGCAACCCACCCACCTACATTTGCCCCTTCACCTAACACTACGGGCAATTTAGCATGGCCAATTCACCTAACCTGCACATGTTTGGACTGTGGGAGGAAACCGGAGGAAACCCACGCAGACACGGGGAGAATGTGCAAACTCCACACAGTCAGTCGCCCGAGCAGGAAATTGAAACCTGGTCTCTGGCGCTGTGAGGCAGCAGTGCTAACCACTGAGCCACTGTGCACAGGTTGTAGATAAACATTGCCATGGTGGGATGGAGCTTTGAGAACGCTGGCGGCCCTTCCTTGACAATGGGCCTGGGAGATGGATTCTGTAGATGGGAGGTTGGCCTTTGTGACTGTCCGGGCCGAGTTCCCCACTCTTTTGAATGGTACAGTTGCTGTACCAGGTAGTGATACATCCAGACAGGATGCTCTCGATGGGGCACCTATAAAAGTTGGCATGGGTATTCGCCATCATACCAAATTTCCTCAGCTGCCTGAGGGAGAAGAGACGTTGTTGGGCCTTTGTAACCGGTGCGTCCACATGGAGAGTCCGAGAAAGCTCGTTGTGGGTGACCACTCCCAGGAGCTTGACACTCTCCACCCGTCCCACCTCTGTGCTGTTAATGTGCAGGGAGCATGAGTAACATCCCGCCGAAAGACCGACTGTGGTGGTGTCGTCAGTGAACGTGTAAATGGCCTCGGCATGTTTGAACATTTCACATTAAGAAATGCAGGGTTGACCACTGAGCCTCCTTCAGTACTGACCCCCCGAAGGTGCTGCACACCATCAATACTGACTGGCTGACAGTGCAGCAATCCTACAGTACTGGTCCTCTGACCGTGTGGCACTCCCTCAGCAGTGAATGTTAGATAGAAAAGCGCTCTCTCAGTACTGCCCTGTCGACATGGCTGCATAACCTCAGTATGACAGTGAAGTACTTTCTTCAGACTGAACTGGAGTATCAACTCATTAATCTGATCTGTGGAAAAGGAAGCTACATTGACCATTAAACACAGGAGCAGTACTTAGGCCCTTCAGCCCCCCCCCCCCCATCAAGTCTGTCCAACCTTCCAATCATAGCTGATGTGTTTCTCAACCCCATTCTCCTGCTTTCTCCCTGTAACCTGTTATGAACTCAGCCAGACCACTCAAAATATGCTTAAGCAGGAAGCCCAGACCATAACTTAGCAATTTGTTTCTCTAAGTGTACAGTGAAAATTACCCGGACTAAGTTAGCGAGGTTGACTACCAGGTTTTAAAACAGACAGAAATTTATTCACAAAATTATATTTAAAAGGCAGTTGGATGGGTATATGAATAGGAAGGGTTTGGAGGGATACGGGCCGGGTGCTGGCAGGTAGATTGGGTTGGGATATCTGGTCGGCATGGACGGGTTGGACCGAAGGGTCTGTTTCCGTGCTGTACATCTCTATGACTCTATGATTCTATGAAACACAAAGAACAGAATACATAACCCCTACAGAATTCAATTTATCCAAACTAGACTTAATTATGCTGTTCCAAATAAACACAGCGGTCCCAATAAGCAAACCTCCTTAAAAACAGTTTAAAAATGGAACAGGTGCTTATAGCTTGAAGTTAGAAGGGCAGAAAGAGAGAGGGGGGAAGAGAGAGAGAGAGAGAGAGGGGGTTTTCACAAGCTGTTTCCACACAGCTGAACCCTCAACTAGTTCTAGACTGAATTGCTCAGCTCGAGAGCTGACCACTCCCCTTTCATTATACAGGTCACTTCTAAAACGTGACCACTTTGGCCTGGTCTCATCTGCTTACATATAAACAAAATGGCCTCTCAATACCCTTTCATCTCTGTACCAAACCAGTCTAATCAGAACTGGGAGGGTTTTAATGACCCCTCTGAAAATAAAACAATGACACAGTATCCTTGAGAAAGGAACACCTTTTAGAAAAAAGGCAAAAGTGGGCACTGCAGATGCTGGAGATCAGAGTCTAGGTTAGAATGGTGCTGAAAAAGAACAGCAGGTCAGGCAGCATCCGAGGAGCAGGAAAATCGGTTCCTGATGAAGGGCTTTTGGCCGAAACATCGATTTTCCTGCTCCTCGGATGCTGCCTGACCTGCTGTGCTTTTCCAGCAACACTCTAATATAGATTCCTTTAGAATAAAGGGCCAGCTTTGTGACAAACCCTTGATCCCCTTAAACCTATCTATCTCAGTCTTAAATATACTTGATGACCTGGCCTCCCCAGCCTTCTGTGGCAGTGAGTTCCGTTGATTCCTCAATCTCTAGCTGAAGACGTTATTCCTTATCTCAACAGTATATCTCACATTTCACATTCTCAGCATCTCTCACAGTGCTTCATAGTCAATGGATTTAACTCATCATTATGTGCTTTGAGCTCTCAACTACTCCCCTTAATGGGATTAAAGATGCATTGCTAAATGTAATTGAGTGTCACTTTCAGTTTATCTGTTCCAGGTTTTGTTTTTGGTGGATCCATTTGTACTATGATAATGTTGGAAAATTCAGGCAACATGACATTCCACTGGTTGCCCTTTCGATTAGATTAGATTCCCTGCAGTGTGGAAACAGGCCCTTTGGCCCAACAAGTCCATACTGACCCTACTCTATATTTACTCCTGACTAATGCACCTAACCCACACATCCCTGAACACTATGGGTAATTTAGCATGGCTAATTCACCTTAACCTACACATGTTCCTGAACACTCTGGGCAATTTAGCATGGCCAATTCATCTTAACCTATACACATCCCTGAACACTATGGGTAATTTAGCATGGCCAATTCATCTTAACCTATACACATCCCTGAACACTATGGGTAATTTAGCATGGCCAATTCATCTTAACCTACACACGTTCCTGAACACTGGGCAATTTAGCATGGCTAATTCACCTTAACCTACACACGTTCCTGAATACTATGGGTAATTTAGCGTGGCTAATTCACCTAAGCTACATGTTCCTGAACACTATGGGTAATTTAGCATGGCCAATTCACCCTAACTTGCACATCCTGAACACTATGGGTAATTTAGCACGGCCAATTCACCTTAACCTGCACATCTTTTAGATTGTGGGAGGAAACCGGAACACCCAGAGGAAATCCACGCAGACACGGGGAGAATGTGCACACTTCACACAGACAGTCACCCGAGGGGGGATTTGAACCCTGGCATTGTGAGGCAGCAGTGCTAACCACTGAGCCACCATGCCGCCCATTAATACAAAACAATGATTAATCGAAATGATTTCCGTACAACTGTGCAGCCTGCTGCCAAGTTTTCAATGTATCACTGAGTTTCATCAGGGGATTCAGAGGCAACTTGAATTTGAGTCAGTTGGACAGTTCATGAGAATGAAAAAGAGAGGATTGGAGAAAGGGGGAGGAAAACAGGCCTTATTCCAACAATGAGCTGTGTTTGGAAATCCCTCACATTACTTACGGGAGACTGGAGACGATCAGTGTGTGGCTGAGAGGGAGCATGGAGCAGTTGGGACCATTCTTAGGGGTAGTAGGGACTGTACAAGTTGCATCTGAATTGGAATTGAACCAGCGCACGCATCCTTGTGGGGAAGTTTGTTTGTGCCGTCAGGGAAGGTTTGAACAAACTCTGTGGTTGTGATCCTGAGGGATGGTTCAGCAGTGGGAGAGACACAACCAGAGCAAGAAAAGACAGCAAGTGGGTCAGGAAGGTATAGGAAGTAATGTCCAGTTAAGGCACAAGGGAGATTGGTGCAAAGAACGCAAAGGAAGAGGAGCTGGGGGTACAATGAAAATATGGGGTATATTCCCGTTGCTATCACTGAGATATGGTTGAGAGATTGACAGCTCAATATTCCAACAGTGGCTCAGTGGTTAGCACTGCTGCCTCACAGCGCCTGGGACCCGGGTTCAATTCCCGCCTCGGGGGACTGACTGTGTGGAGTTTGCACATTCTCCCCGTGTCTGCGTGGGTTTCCTCCGGGTGCTCCAGTTTCCTCCCACAGTCCAAAGATGTGCAGCTTAGGGTGTATTGGCCATACTAAGTTGCCCATAGTGTTAGGTACATTAGTCAGGGGTGAATGTAGTGGAATGGGTCTGGGTGGGTTGCTCTTTGGAGGGTCGGTGTGGATATGTTGGGCCGAAGGGCCTGTTTCCACACTGTAGGGAATCTAATCTAATCTAATTCCAGGATGGAGGGTCTTCAAGTGAAATGGAAGTCAGTAAACAAAGGAGAATTATCACCATATTGATGAGGGCATCAATGACAGTGGGTTTTAAAGGCTCCACAAACAAAGCCATATCTTAACAACTTAAAAAAGAAAAAGGAGTAATCACATTGCTGGGTGCACACTCTACAGAGACATGTGGATAAAGGTACCCATGAATATGCTGATTGAAGAATTCTGTTACCTAGCTGATTTCAAATAGATCTTCACAAATAGACTTACTTTTGTTCAGCTTCCCAGATCATCATAGTTACAGATTTTGAACATACACAACTACATGTAAACTTGTAAAATACCGTCAATATTAAAGAGATTCCACTGAATATGTTAGGACATTCACCCTTAGACAGTAAACAAAGGCCCTCTCACATTGCTTCCAGGGAGGTTTGAGTTACAGGCCCAGAACTCAGCGGGATTGGGGTGTGATTGCGTTCGGTGCATTGTGAAAGGTCCAAGGATAGCGATGAGGCTGTCTGGGAAACATCATGAGATCATGGAAGGCCTAGGCTTGGCCATAACACTGCCCGTCATTGACCATCCAGTCACATGATGAATCGGACTGGCCGTGTCTTTAATTAATTAATAAAACAATTGGTCTGTAGTTGCCAGTGTTTGGCTGAAAATAAATGTATAAAAGATTTTTCTTTGTTGATTGAAGAAGATTCTGATTCCCAGAGGTTTGTTCCCACTCCCGTAAATTCAGTAAACTCTTTTGATTCTGGAGGTAGACTCCAGGTATCGAGTGATTTATTTGGTCATTCTGCCCCAACAAATGTACGTCAGGAGGTGGAAGAGATAGAGGAACTTTATGAAAGTACATTCAATGAGGAGGTAAGTGTTACTGAGTAAGCTGGTGGAGCTGTGGGCTGATAGGTCCCTAGTATCTGGTGGACTCCATCCCAGGGTGTTAATGGAGATGGTGAACGACGTAGTTGATGGATTGTTGTTAGTTTTACCAAATCTGTTAGGTCCTGGGAAGATTCCACTAGGTTAGAAAGTAGCAAATATAACCCATCTATTCAAGAGAGGGAGAGCAAAAACAGAAAACACTTGTTATTAGGAAACTCAAGCTTTCTGTCATGGTGAAGCTGTTCGAACAAATCAATGAAAAGGGTGTTTAGACAAAAAGAAAATAATCCAGAAGAGCGTGTGTAGTTTTGTGAAAGGCAGATCATGTTTAACTAAATTAGTGCAGCTTTCTGAAGGATTAATGAGTGCTGTGGATAATGGATGTGCTGTACCTTAGTTTCCAGAAAGCATTTGTGAAGTTGATAGATAATAGGTATTCTCCACAGAAGGTAAGTGAGAGACCACATGGACCAACTTTAAAGTGAGGGGAGATAGGTATAAGACAGATGTCAGAGGTAGTTTCTTTACTCAGAGATTAGTAAGGGTATGGAAATGCTTTGCTTGCAACGGTAGTAGATTCGCCAAGTTTAAGTGCATTTAATTCGTCATTGGACAGGCATATGGACGTATATGAAATAGTGTAGGTGGGATGGGCTTCAGATTAGTATGACAGGTCAGCACAACATCGAGGGCCGAAGGGCCTGTACTGCGCTGTAATGTTCTATGTTCTATGTTCTATGACCGTTACTGGGGCCTCAGCTTATGTACAGGTGATATCAATGACGGAGGCAAGGGGATAAGAATCACTGAGGTACAGGAGAAGCTTCACTCAGCCCCTCTCAAAGCAGGTTAAACGCTGTCCAGCTCTGCACAGAGACAATATCAGGGCCAGACAAAGGGATAACAGCTTGTTAGAAATTCTGCACAAACTGCTACTTCCTCACTAAATCGACTTTCTGATCTCACCCTCATTGACAAATTTTGTAAAAATATAGAGGGGCGGTTGCAGAGGAAGAGGATATCAGTGCAGGCAGAGTATATTGGCAATTACTTCTCAGTTGGACAGCTATAGGGTAAGTACCATAATGACAAGAGCTTACTTCCACGATCAACATAATCCTTTTCTGATGTTGTAATAATTTCTGATGTTATAGATTCCAATAATTGATGCTTTTGGAAGGCTGCTATTTGTTATTGAGGTCTGGCTGTAAGGTTAGATTCAGTGATATAGATATTCTTTCTAGATCAAGACAGGAGGGGTATGTGGGGCCAGAAGCTTTGGACGGCACGGTGGCACAGTGGTTAGCACTGCTGCCTCACAGCGCCAGAGACCCGGGTTCAATTCCCGCCTCAGGCGACTGACTGTGTGGAGTTTGCACGTTCTCCCCGTGTCTGCGTGGGTTTCCTCCGGGTGCTCCGGTTTCCTCCCACAGTCCAAAGATGTGCAGGTCAGGTGAATTGGCCATGCTAAATTGCCTGTAGTGTTAGGTAAGGGGTACATTTAGGGGTATGGGTGGGTTGCACTTCGGCGGGTCAGTGTGGACTTGTTGGGCCGAAGGGCCTGTTTCCACACTGTAATCTAATCTAATCTAATAACATCCCGAGGAGGTGTAAGTTTTGAACTAGTCCAAATTCTTCATTGATTTAATTTATTGAAGCCTCCGAACTTTCTGCAGAGCACCTATCATTCCTCAGAGAATCAAATTAGGCTGTGAGGACATTGTACAGATGTTGTTCTGACCTCTCGGGATCTGTGCGACAAGATGTGAGGTCTCGTTAATCTTTTCCCTTTCAGAGTTCGAGAGGGAGCAGCTGATGCAGTATCTGGGTACAGACAATGATCGGGAAATCTTGCTTCCTGCTGTTATTTCTGCAAGGTAATGAGATCAGTTGCTCCGACAGATTTACATTTGATAGCCTTTGTCAAAGATTATTGAGCTCTTATTGGGAACTAATTCAGCTGTGAGCCAAAGTTCAAACTGACACCAAGTCCACTTCACCCATCACCCTGTGCTCATTGATATACACCAACTCCCAGTCTGACAACAGAGCAGCACAGAGATCTTACAGTGTACACTGCAGAGCTAGAGGAGGTTACAGAGGTAGGGAGTGGAGAAGGGAGATGATGGGATGGGAAATAAATGATCATAAAGTTGATTATCATAAAGTTGAAGCTTTGGTAACCAATGGAGATCAGTGAACAATGATCTAGTTGTGGGAGTAAGCCATGATAAAAACTAGGGAACGACGTTTACTCTGAAGCTACTTGTCCGATTACAATTTTCAGTAATTTCTGTCTTTTGCTGGGTTTTGTCAGAATTGCGATGAACTCAACACAGCAGTTCCTAGAATAGACACTTCCTGTCCATTCTCAGTGTGCTCGAAACCTCAGTAAGGGTGCAAAGATAACTAACAGAGAGAAGGACTGCAAGGCAGTCAGTGGGAAAGGTGTCAGACATTGAGTTCCATATTTATCCTCACTGTCAGCGCATGCAGAGCTCAGCCTAGAGGCTCTTTGCTTGAGAGTTTCGGAGTGACTGCTGCGGTAGTGTCAGTGCTGAGCCTGGGGACAAGTCGGTCTCCAGTGCTGTGCTGGAATCAACAATATTGGGTTTGGATCTAAAATAATCCTGTACACAATGAGGATCCAAAAGAGATTGTTAAGCGGGGGGGGGGGGGGGGGGGGGGGGGGGGGCGGGTCATGATGACAAATTTGGTTGAAGTTTTTCGAAGAGGTCACCAGGTGTGAGGGTCGGGGCAATGGTTTTGAGGTTATCTTCTTGTACTTCAGTCAGCCTTTTGATAAGGTCAAGTATGGGGGACTGACAGCAAAGTTCCTAACCCATGTGATGTCATGAATCTTGGCAAACTGGATTCACAGTCAGCTGAGTGGCAGGAAGCAGGGGATGATGGTTGAGGGGTGTTTTCTCAGCTGGAGATCTGTGAAACTCTACAGGGGTCCATATTGGGGTCCTTGCTGTTTACGGTAACTATAAAGGATTCACACTTGAATGTTGGAGGGTTGGTCAGTAATTTTGCGACGCTTGTATTGGTAGGATTGAAACTTGTGAGGACGACAGGCTTGGATGACAGGAGGGTCAGATGGGCTGATCAGTGTCCAATGGAGTTCAATCCAGACAAATGTGAGGTGATACATTTGCAAGGGACAAACAAAGCAAAGAAATACATGATGAATAATAGCACTCTGGGAAACTCTGAGGGATCTTCGAGTGCATGTACACTGATCCCTTAAGGGAACAGAGTAGGTGGGTAAAGCAGTCAAGACGGTTTTGGACCGATGCTGTTTTTTTCGTTACTTCTGCTTTTATTCTGTTGTCAGTTTTGGTTTGGAGCTGTAAACTGGGTGTTCTGAGATGAGAATGACTTATGCACTTTGAAAGAGCTAGGGGTAAGTCATAGAGACATAGAGATGTACAGCACGGAAACAGACCCTTCGTCCAACCTGTCCATACTGACCAGATAGAGTCATAGAGACATAGAGATGTACAGCACGGAAACAGACCCTTCAGTCCAACCCGTCCGTGCTGACCAGATATCCCAACCCAATCTAGTCCCACCTGCCAGCACCCGGCCCATATCCCTCCAAACCCTTCCTATTCATATATCCATCCAAATGCCTCTTAAATGCTGTAACTGTACCAGCCTCCACCACATCCTCTGGCAGCTCATTCCATACACGTACCACCCTCTGCGTGAAAAAGTTGCCTCTTAGGTCTCTTTTATATCTTTCCCCTCTCACCCTAAACCTATACCCTCTAGTTCTGGACTCCCCCACCCCAGGGAAAAGACCTTGTCTATTTACCCTATCCATGCCCCTCATGATTGCGTAAACCTCTATAAGGTCACCCCTCAGCCTCCGACGCTCCAGGGAAAACAGCCCCAGCCTGTTCAGCCTCTCCCTGTGGCTCAAAACCTCCAACCCTGGCAACATCCTTGTAAATCTTTTCTGAACCCTTTCAAGTTTCACAACATCTTTCCGATAGGAAGGAGACCAGAATTGCATGCAATATTCCAACAGTGGCCTAACCAATGTCCTGTACAGCTGCAACATGACCTCCCAACTCCTGTACTCAATACTCTGACCAATAAAGGAAAGCATACCAAACACTTTCTTCACTATCCTATCTACCTGCGACTCCACTTTCAAGGAGCTATGAACCTGCATTCCAAGGTCTCTTTGTTCAGCAACACTCCCTAGGACCTTACCATTAAGTGTGTAAGTCCTGCTAAGATTTGCTTTCCCAAAATGCAGCACCTCGCATTTATCTGAATTAAACTCCATCTGCCACTTCTCAGCCCATTGAGGTAACCCTCTTCGCTGTCCACTACACCTCCAATTTTGGTGTCATCTGAAAACTGACTAACTATACCTCTTATGCTTGCATCCAAATCATTTATGTAAATGATAAAAAGTAGAGGGCCCAGCACCGATCCTTGAACTGTGTTTTTTGTGGTGAGATGAGGTTGCCGCTGATGACATAGTAAGAAGATCTGAAAGCTCTCTGCCTCATCTTCTACACCCACTTCCAAAAGCACCAAGTGTAGGAAGCTGAGTATTGTCACTTTTACCTAAGTGAATCAAAATGTGTTCCTGTTAAACATTTTCAGAAAAGTGACCAAGGAGTCCACGTTTATACCTGTGAAACAATGAATTCTGAAAATCATTTAAGTAATCCAGTCAGTTATAGAATCATAGAGACATACAGCTTGGAAACAGACCCTTCGGTTCAATCAGTCCATGCCAAACATAGTCCGACCTGCCTGCTCCTGATCCATATCGCCCCCCCCACAGACCCCACTGTCATTATCCCCACCCCCCAGAACCCCGAGGGGAACACTACCCCTGCTCATGACTCTACCCCCATTCCCCCCACCATCACACCCACTCCAGGTACTGGCTCCGACCCCACTCCCAGCTCTACACCCACACCAGCTCCCAGCTCCCAGCCCTGCCGAGTTTTCACCATCCCCCCAGACCTCCCCCTCACTGAGGACGATCGATCAGTCCTCAGCAAAGGACTCACCTTCGTCCCCGTCCGTCCACGCATCAATGAATTTAATACACGCCGTGACGTCGAACACTTCTTCCGTCGCCTCCGCCTCCGAGCTTACTTTCACAATCAGGACTCCCGCCCACCTTCCGAGGACCCCTTCGCCCACCTCCAACACACCGCATCCACCTGGACACCCCGCGCTGGCCTATTACCTGCCCACGACCTCTTCATTTCCAACTGCCGTCGGGACATTAACCACCTTAACCTGTCTACCCCCCTCCCCCACTCCAACCTCTCACCCTCACAACATGCAGCCCTCCAATCCCTCTGCTCTAATCCCAACCTCACCATCAAGCCAGTGGATAAAGGGGGTGCAGTGGTAGTCTGGCGCACTGACCTCTACATCGCTGAAGCCAAACGCCAACTCGAGGACACCTCTTCCTACCGCCTCCTTGACCATGACCCTACCCCCCATCACCAAACCATCATCTCCCAGACCATACAGAACCTCATCATCTCAGGAGATCTCCCACCCACAGCTTCCAACCTCATAGTCCGGGAACCCCGCACTGCCCGGTTCTACCTCCTTCCCAAGATCCACAAACATGACCACCCTGGCCGACCCATTGTCTCAGCATGCTCCTGCCCCACTGAACTCATCTCTACCTACCTCGACACTGTCCTATCCCCCCAGTCCAGGAACTCCCCACATACGTTCGAGACACCACCCACGCCCTCCACCTCCTCCAAGACTTCCGTTTCCCCGGCCCCCAATGCCTCATCTTCACCATGGATATCCAATCCCTCTACACCTCCATCCGCCATGACCAGGGCCTCCAAGCCCTCCGTTTTTTCCTCTCCAGACGTTCCCAACAGTACCCCTCCACCGACACTCTCATTCGTTTGGCCGAACTGGTCCTCACCCTTAACAATTTCTCCTTTGAATCCTCCCACTTCCTCCAGACCAAAGGGGTAGCCATGGGCACACGTATGGGCCCCAGCTATGCCTGTCTCTTTGTTGGCTACGTAGAGCAGTTGATCTTCCGTAATTACACCGGCACCACTCCCCACCTCTTCCTCCGCTACATTGATGACTGCATTGGCGCCACCTCGTGCTCCCGCGAGGAGGTTGAGCAATTCATCAACTTCACCAACACATTCCACCCTGACCTTAAATTTACCTGGACCATCTCTGACACCTCCCTCCCCTTCCTGGACCTCTCCATCTCCATCAGTGACGACCGACTTGACACTGACATTTTCTACAAACCCACCGACTCCCACAGCTACCTGGATTACACCTCTTCCCACCCTACCTCTTGCAAAAATGCCATCCCGTATTCCCAATTCCTCCGCCTCCGCCGTATCTGCTCCCAGGAGGAGCAGTTCCACCATAGAACACACCAGATGGCCTCCTTCTTTAGAGACCGCAAATTCCCTTCCCACGTGGTTAAAGATGCCCTCCAACGCATCTCATCGACATCCCGCACCTCCGCCCTCAGACCCAACCCCTCCAACCGCAACAAGGACAGAACGCCCCTGGTGCTCACCTTCCACCCTACCAACCTTCGCATAAACCAAATCATCCGCCGACATTTCCGCCACCTCCAAACGGACCCCACCACCAGGGTTATATTTCCCTCCCCACCCCTCTCCGCCTTCCACAAAGATCGTTCCCTCCGTGACTACCTGGTCAGGTCCACGCCCCCCCTACGACCCACCCTCCCATCCTGGCACTTTCCCCTGCCACCGCAGGAACTGTAAAACCTGTGCCCACACCTCCTCCCTCACCTCCATCCAAGGCCCTAAAGGAGCCTTCCACATCCATCAAAGTTTTACCTGCACATCCACTAATATCATTTATTGTATCCGTTGCTCCCGATGCGGTCTCCTCTACATTGGGGAGACTGGATGCCTCCTAGCAGAGCGCTTTAGGGAACATCTCTGGGACACCCGCACCAATAAACTTCACAGCCCTGTGGCCCAACATTTCAACTCCCCCTTCCACTCTGCCGAGGACATGGAGGTCCTGGGCCTCCTTCACTGCTGCTCCCTCACCACCAGATGCCTGGAGGAAGAACGCCTCATCTTCCCCCTCGGAACACTTCAACCCCAGGGCATCAATGTGGATTTCAACAGCTTCCTCATTTCCCCTTCCCCCACCTCATCCTAGTTTCTAACCTCCAGCTCAGCACTGTCCCCTTGACTTGTCCAGACTTGTCCGACCTGCCCAGCTCCTTTTCCACCTATCACCTTCATCTCCTCCCCCACTGACCCATTGTACTCTATGCTACTCTCTCCCCACCCCCACCCTCCCCTAGCTTATCTCTCCATGCTTCAGGCTCTCTGTCTTTATTCCTGATGAAGGGCTTTTGCCCGAAACGTCGATTTTGCCTGTCCTCGGATGCTGCCTGAATTGCTATGCTCTTCCAGCACCACTGATCCAGAACCTGATCCCTCTAAACTTTTCCTATTCATGAACTTATCTAAGTGTCTTTTAAACAAAGTTTGTGAGAAGATTTGTAGCTCGGGTGCTCGTTGCTGTGGTCCTGTTCGCCGAGCTGGAAGTTTTTGTTGCAAACGTTTCGTCCCCTGTCTAGGTGACATCCTCAGTGCTTGGGAGCCTCCTGTGAAGCTCTCTCTCTCTGTGTGCTTCTGTGGTGTTTCCTCTGGCATTTGTCTCATCCACAAACTCCATCAACAAACACATAGACCTGGACCCAATATACCGGCCACCACAGCGGACAGCTGAAACTGACAACCGGAAGCGGCAAGGGACAGGCCACTATAAATGCCAGAGGAAACACCACAGAAGCGCTTCACAGGAGGCTCCCAAGCACTGAGGATGTCTTTTAAACATTGTAACTGCAGCCACATTCACCACTTCCTCAGGAAGTTCATTCCACAAGCAAATCACCTCTTTGTAAAAAAAATCGCCCTAATCTCTTTTTAAAATCTCTCATCTCATCTTAAAGATGTGCCCCTTGGTCTTGAAATCCCATATCCACAGGAAAAGTACCGATCATTAACCTTATCTGTACACTTGATAATTTTGTAAACCTCTGTAAAGTCGCTTCTCAACCTCATACGCTCCAGTGAAAGAAGTCCTGGCCGATCCAGCCTTTCTTTAAAACTCAAACCTTCCACACCCAGTAACGTCCTGGTTAATTGCTACTGAACCCTGTCCGGCTCAGCAATATCCTTCCTATAACTGGGTGACCAGTACTGGACACAGTATTCCAGAAGAGGCCTCACCCAATGTCCTGTACGACCTCAAAGTGACATCCCAACTCCTATACTAAAGGACTGAGCAATGAAGGCAAGTACGCTAAAAGCCTTTTTAACCCCCTCCCCCCCCTCTCTAAATGTGATGCAAACTTCAAAAAATTATGCTATTTTCTTATATTTATCCATGAACCATGTTACTGTGTCTGTCTGTCATTTTTTTTGCAAAAAGGGGGCTGAAAACAGTTCAGGTTTTCAGGATAGATATTAGATGACAATATTGTTTAATTTTTCTCTGCTAAAATTATTGCATATTTGATCAATTGTTAAGTCTTTTGTTTAAAATACAAAACCAGTGTCTGGAATTAATCATTTGCAAAGTCTGGAATTGATTATTCAGACATCTGGTTAGGGGTGTTCAGCAGTTTTAATTCTCCTGGGTTGTGAATACAGAAGTAGGAAGCTTGCTATGGTTTGGCTGTTGGGACAAAGGGATAGGGATTACTTAACTTTATGAGCTGAAAATGTGTTGCTGGAAAAGCGCAGCAGGTCAGGCAGTATCCAAGGAACAGGAGAATCGACGTTTCGGGCATAAGCCCTTCTTCAGGAATGAGGAAAGTGTGTCCAGCAGGCTAAGATAAAAGGTAGGGAGGAGGGACTTGGGGGACGGGCTTTGGAAATGCGATAGGAGGAGGGAGGTCAAGGTGAGGGTGATAGGCCGGAGTGGGGCTGGGGGCGGAGAGGTCAGGAAGATGATTGCAGGTTAGGAAGGCGGTGCTGAGTTCGAGGGATTTGACTGAGACAAGGTGGGGGGAGGGGAAATGAGGAAACTGTCTCCCCAAAATAGAGGAGGCCACATCGGGTGCAGCGGATGCAATAGATGATGTGTGTGGAGTTGCAGGTGAATTTGTGGCGGATATGGAAGTGTCCCTTGGGGCCTTGGAGGTGTGGGAGGGGGGAGGTGTGGGCGCAAGTTTTGCAATTCTTGCGGTTACAGGGAAAGGTGCCGGGAGTGGAGGTTGGGTTGGTGGGGGGTGTGGACCTGACGAGGGAGTCACGGAGGGAGTGGTCTTTTCTGAACGCTGATAGGGGAGGGGAGGGAAATATATCATGGAGGGAGTGGTCTTTTCGGAACGCTGATAGGGGAGGGGAGGGAAATATATCACTGGTGGTGGGGTCCGTTTGGAGGTGGCGGAAATGACGGCGGATGATACGTTGTACATGGAGATTGGTGGGGTGGTAGGTGAGGACCAGTGGGGTTCTGTCCTGGTGGCGGTTGGAGGGGCGGGGCTCAAGGGCGGAGGAGCGGGAAGTGGAAGAGATGTGGTGGAGGGCATCATCGACTACATCTGGCGGGAAATTGCGGTCCTTGCAGAAGGAGGCCATCTGGGTTGTGCGTTTTTGGAACTGGACCTCCTGGGAGCAGATGCGGCGGAGTCGAAGGAATTGGGAATATGGGATGGCGATTTTACAGGGGGCAGGGTGGGAGGAGGTGTAGTCCAGGTAGCTGTGGGAGTCGGTCGGTTTATAGTAAATGTCCATGTCGATTCGGTCGCCCGAGATAGAAATGGAAAGGTCGAGGAAGGGGAGGGAGGAATCTGAGACTGTCCAGGTGAATTTGAGGTCGGGGTGGAAGGTGTTAGTAAAGTGGATGAACTGTTCAACCTCCTCGTGGGAGCACGAGGCAGCGCCGATACAGTCATCGATGTAGCGGAGGAAAAGGTGGGGGGTGGGGCCAGTGTAGTTGCGGAAGATGGATTGTTCCACATATCCTACAAAGAGGCAGGCATAGCTGGGGCCCATGCGGGGGCCCATGGCTACTCCTTTTGTTTGGAGGAAGTGGGAGGATTGGAAAGAGAAGTTGTTCAGAGTGAGGACCAGTTCAGTCAGTCGAAGGAGGGCGTCAGTGGAAGGGTACTGGTCGGTACGGCGGGAAAGAAAGAAGCGGAGGGCTTTGAGTCCTTCGTGATGGGGGATGGAGGTGTACAGGGACTGGATGTCCATGCTGAAGATAAGGCGTTGGGGACCGGGGAAGCGAAAATCATGGAGGAGGTGGAGCGCGTGGGTGGTGTCCCGAACGTAGGTGGGGAGTTCTTGGACTAAGGGGGACAGGACCGTGTCGAGGTAACTCAGCACCGCCTTCCTAACCTGCAATCTTCTTCCTGACCTCTCCGCCCCCACCCCCACTCCGGCCTATCACCCTCACCTTGACCTCCCTCCACCTATCGCATTACCAACGCCCCTCCCCCAAGTCCCTCCTCCCTACCCTATCTTAGCCTGCTAGACACACTTTCCTCATTCCTGAAGAAGGGCTCATGCCCGAAACGTCGATTCTCCTGTTCCTTGGATGCTGCCTGACCTGCTGCGCTTTTCCAGCAACACATTTTCAGCTCTGATCTCCAGCATCTGCAGACCTCACTTTCTCTCTACTTAACTTTATGAGCCAAGGCGTGGAAGTGATGCTGGAATTTTAAAAATAAAAATGGCTAAGGCAGAGCTGTAGGCAGTCCTCGTATTCATAACATAGGAGAGGTTCGATTGCAATGGGGGAAATCTACCAGGATGGTGCCTGGCTGGAAAATGTTTGTTATGAATAGTGATTAGACAGGATGGAGTTGTTTTCCTTTGAGAACAGGTTGAGGGGCATGTGATTATAAAGGGGCACAGACAGGAAGAAACCATTGCCCTTGGTGGAGGGATTAATGACCAGGAATGTAAGGTAAGGGACAGGGGGTTTCCAGGGAAGGTGGGGAAATCCTTTTCATCCAGAGTGTGCTGGGGAATCTGGAACTCGCTGCTTGTAAGGGTGGGAGAGGCAGAAACCCTCAAAACATTGAAGAGGTATTTCGATGCACACTTGCCCATACCACAGCAATGGGCTAAGTGCTGGAAAATAGGGTGAGAATAGTTCATAGAACATAGGACAGTACGGCACAGCACAGGCCCTCAATGTTGTGCTGGCCTTTTATCCTACTCTAAGATCAGACTAACACACATACCCTTCATTGTATTATCTTCCATGTGTCTATCCAAGAGTCATTTAAATGTCCCTAATGTATCTGGCCCTACTACCGCAGCTGGCAGGGTATTTCACGCCCTCACCACTCTCTGTGTAAAGAACCCACCTCTGACATCTCCCCTAAACCTTCCTCCAATCACAATGAAATTATGCTCCCTTGTGACAGCCATTTCCGCCCTGGGAAACAGTCTCTGGCTACCCAGTCTATCTATGCCTCTGATCATCTTGTACACCTCTATCAAGTCACCTCTTATCCTTCTTCTTTCTAATGAGAAACCCCCAAGTTCTTTCAACCTTTCTTCATCAGACATGCCCTCCAGTCCAGGCAGCATCCTGAGAAATCTCCTCTGCACCCTCTCTAAAGCTTCCACATCCTTCCTACAATGAGGTGACCAGAACTGAACACAATATTCCAAGTGTGGTCTAACCAGGGCTCTGTAGAGCTGCAACATAACCTGATGGTTCTTAAACTCAGTTCCCCTGCTAATGAAAGCCAACACACCATATGCCTTCTTAACAATCCTCTCACCTTGGGTGGCAACTTTGAGGGATCTATGGATGTGGATCCCAAGATCCCTCTGTTCCTCCACACTGCCGAGAATTCACCGTTTGTAGTTGACTGGCACGCATGCAAAGGGCCTTTCTCAACGTGGCAGATCTTTACATCTTTAGTATCATTATTCTCGAGTTGTATTTATGGATTTCAAGAGCTCCTCACTAGAAGCAATGTATGAAGTGGGAGAGAAAGTGTAAAGCAACAGTGTGGGAGTCAAAGGCAGGAAGACAGGACAAATGCAAAGGTAAGGGTTTTTTTTCCTAATTTGTTCAATCTCCTCTCGGCAATTTAGAGCAGAGGGCAGTTGTATTCTCTTCTTGCAGAATGTGGAAGGTAAGGGGCATTCACTGGTGTCCCTGCTGACTTCACCTGCGGGAAGTGCACCGAACCCCAGCTCCTCACAGACCGCATTAGGGAACTGGATGAACTTCGGATCATTCGGGAGGCTGAGGGGAGGCCATCGTACTTAATTTACAGGATAAAGGTAGCTGGGTGACCATCGGGAGAGGGAGATGGAATAGGCAGACAGCGCAGGGATCCCCTGTAGCCGTCCCCTCAACAATAAGTGGACTGTTTTGGATACTGATGAGGGGGAAGACCTACCAGGGGCTGCCAGCTCTCTGACACTGACCCTGGCTCTGTGGCTCAGAAGGAAAGAGGGCAGAATAGGGGAGCGATAATGACAGGAGATTCACTGGTGAGGGGGATGACAGGAGAGTCGCGAATGAGATTCCTGGGAGGGTTTAAACGGGTTTGGTAAGGGGGTACGAACCGGAGGATGGTTAAGAGGATGGTGTAGCTGGTGAACAGAGTGTGCAGAGAGTCTGTGAGGAAGGATAGACAATTGACAGGGCAAAGTTGCAGTCAGTGTGATGGGCTGAAGTGTGTCTATTTTAATGCAAGAAGTGTCAGGAATAAGGATGCTGAACTTAGAGCATGGATCAGTACTTGATGTTGTGGCCATTACAGCGGTTTAGCTATCACAGGGGCAGGAACGATTATTGGATATTACAGGGTTTAGATGATTCAAAAGATATAAGGGAGAGAGGGAAAAGAGGTGGGGGAGTGGCCTTACTCATCAGGGATAGTATCACAGCTGCAGGAAGGGAGGTCGGCGAGGAGAGTTTGTCTACAGAGTCAGTCTGGTTGGAAGTCAGAAACAGGAAAGGAGCAGTCACTTTATTGGGAGTTTTCTACAGCCCCCCCCCCAATAGCAACAGAGACACGGAGGAGCAGATTGGAAGGGGAATTTTGGAAAGGTGTACAAGGTTGTTGTCATGGGTGACTTCAACTTCACAAATATTGATTGGAACCTCCTTAGCTCAAACAGTTTGGATGGAGCAGGTGTGTCCAGGAAGGATTCCTGGCTCGATCAGCTGACTAGAAGGGGAGGCCATTTTGGATTTGGTGCTTGGCAATGAACCCGGCCACATGGAGTGTGATAGGAGCAGACAGTATGGGAAAGTATTTAATTGGAGGAGGATGTTTTAGATTAGATTAGATTAGATTACAGGGTGGAAACAGGCCCTTCAGCCCAACAAGTCCACACTGACCCGCCGAAGCACAACCCACCCATACCCCTACATTTACCCTTTTACCTAACACTACGGGCAATTTAGCGTGGCCAATTCACCTGACCTGCACATCTTTGGATTGTGGGAGGAAACCGGAGCACCCGGAGGAAACCCACGCAGACACGGGGAGAATGTGCAAACTCCACACAGTCAGTCGCCTGAGGCGGGAATTGAACCCGGGTCTCTGGCACTGTGAGGCAGCAGTGCTAACCACTGTGCCACCGTGCCGCCCACTGTGCCACCATGCCGCCATTAGGCAGAAACTGGGGCGCCTAAATTGGGAACAGATGTTCTCAAAGAAATGCGCAACAGAAATGTGAAGGTTGTTTGGGGAGCACTTACTGACAGTGCTGAATAGGTTTGTCCCACTGAGGCAGGGAAGGGATGGTCGGGTGCAGGGACCTTGGATGACAAGGGATGTGGAACATCTAGTCAAGAGGAAGAAGGGAACTTACATTAGATTGAGGGAAGGATCAGAGGGGGCTCTAGAGGGTTACAAGGTGGCCAAGAAGGAACTGAAGAATGGATTTAGGAAAGCTGGAAGGGTAAGATTAAGGAAAACCCCAAGGTGTTCTACACTAAGGGGAGAACAAGAGGATGGCCAGAGTAAGGGTAGGGCTGATCAGGGATAGTGGAGGGAACTTGTGCCTGGAGTGGGAGGAGGAAGGGGAGGTCCATAATGAACTCTTTGTTTCAGTATTCACTAGTGAGAGGGACCTTGACATTTGTGAGGACAGTGTGAAACAGGCTGATACTCTCGAACAGGTTAATGTTAAGAAGGGAGACGTGCTGAAAATTTTGAAAAATGTAAGAATAGATAAGTCCCCTGGGCCAGACAGGATATAGCCAAGGATGTTACAGAAAGTGAGGGAAGAGATTGCTGTGCCTTTCGCAATGATCTTTGCGTCCTCACTGTCCACCGGAGTAGTGCCAGATAATTGGAGGATGGCAAAAGTTATTCATGGTTCAAGAAAGGGAATAGGGATAATCCTGGGAATTACAGACCAGTCAGTCTTACATCTGTGCTGGGCAAATTATTGGAGAGGATTCTGAGAGACAGGATTTACAATTACTTGGAAAACCATAGTTTGATTAGAGATAGTCAGCATGGCTTTATGAGGGGCAGGACATGTTCACAAACTTTATTGAATTCTTTGAGAATGTGAGGAAACACATTGATGAAGGTAGAGCAGTGGATGTATTTTGTATACATGGATTTTGATATGGTTCCCCATAGCAGCTTTGTTCAGAAAGTAAGGAGGTTTGGGATACAGGGAAATAAGTCTATCTGGATACTGTTATGAAGTTGAAAGCATGTACTGTACCTTTAAGAGAGTGTGAATGCTGTTCTGAACTGAGAGCTGACAAGCACCTGTCATATGACTAAATGGCAGTCTCAGAGTGTACTGGGAAATTGAAACTATGTAACATTTGGCTGTGAAATGGATACCTGAGTTGGTTGCTGTTTTGACAACAATTCAAATGTAACCAATCAGTTTAAATTATGCCTCAGGATACTAAAACCCAATCGAGTTTGAATTTATTGTTTTGCCAACATCAAACCAATGGGACGATCCAATGTTGGGAATGCAAAAATGCAGACGTTTTAAAAATCGGACTGAGCAACTGCCATCAACACAGATCCAAACTAGGAAACACTCTCTATCAAAAGGTACCTTTTCATATGAAACATATTCACAGTAAAAAGAAAGATGATGACTCAGGGAAATCTTCAGCTAGAAGAAGAAAGACAACGGCTGTGTGGTTTTGAAATTAAGTCGATGTGATTTTAATAAGTGTTTTATTGGAACAGCATATTGTTATAGAGCTGGAGGCAGATTGTAAGCAGTTAAGAGAACAGGGGGCTAAGAGCTGTAAATAGTTGTTATTTAATGTTCAATTTGAAGAATAAATTGATATTATTTTCTTCAAATAGTGGAATTTTGGAGTTCTCTGTCACTCACACTTTAACAGATTACGAGGGGAGGTGATCTTTTCTGGGTGTTTGGTTTAACTAACAGAGGGGTTCACCTCCGTGTCGTAACAGCTTGGGGGCTTGGGTCTGGGATTTGGACAGATCCAGTCTGAGATTTGGACAGATTTGAACAGTTTGGAGAACGAAAGATCGCAGCAGATTTAAACACTGGCTGATTAGTGTCCTAAATCTTTAAATAAAACGGAGGCGAGATAATTTATATAATTTTGGTTACTTGCGTTTGGTTAAATTAAAAATGAGGAAAATAGCTCTTAACATTGCAAAAGAGATTCTGGGGTTTGAAGATGCTTCCCAAGGTTGCCAAGAGTGTTTAGAAATACAGTGAAAGGCCATACTTTTGGATTGAGCAAATAGGTTAGAATTGGGTCTAACAAGGGACAAAAGGAAAGCTGAAAGTGTAATGGAGCTAGTCAAGCACTTGGGTGTGTCAGAGAAACAGACAAGTGCAGGAGAGTTAGAAAAACTTAAATTACAATTGAGGCAAATGGAGTTAGAAGATAAATAAATGGAGAGAAGAGTGATGTTAGATGAAAGAAAGAAAGAAAGAGAGAGACAGGAACAGAAACAAAGAGAGAAAGAAAGATGAGAAAAAAGAGAGAGAAAGTTCTCAGCTGAGGAAAGAAAGAAGAAAGCAAAAGGAGAAAGGGAGAGAGAATTTGAACCTCTGAAGTTGCGAATCAGTCAGGAAGGTAAACAGGATAGAGATGACGAGAGAAGGTAGCGATGTATACAAATATGTCAAAACTGCCACATCTTGATGAGAAAGATGTTGAATCCTTCTTTATTTCATTTGAAAAATCAGCTGGGCAGCTGGAGTAGTCAGACAACTCGTAGAGAAATGCTAGTTCAGACGAAGCTGGTAGGCAGAGATCGTGAGGTATTTGCCGCGCTGTCAGGTGAAGCGTCAAGAGACCATACAGATTCAAACAGGCGATTTTGAGTGCTTATGAATTGGTACCAGAAACGTATAGACTGTGATTAAGAAACAAAAAAGGAACCAGGTCAGAGTCATGTTGAGATCGAAAGAAGTAAACATAGTCATTTTGATAGTTGGGTGCGATGGTAAGAATTTGTGTGGATGAACAGAAAGTTCAGGAAGTGATCAGAGCAGCACAGATGGCAGATGAATATACATTAGTGTATAAGGCAAAATATAGATTCCGTCAGGACTTTCATCCTGTGAGGGATAGAAATTGGGAGAAGGAGAGATCCTATACTACAAAACAAAGAGTAGAGCACACAGGGGAAAGCTTACCACAGGTTAAAAAAAAACCCAAGAGGGGGGAAGGAGGTGAAAGGCCTCAGCTGTTTTCACTGTAATGGGGTGGGACACAGGACATTACAGTGCTGGTGGGTCAGGAAGGACACTGGGAAAAGGGGTTTTCACTGTAATGGGGTGGGACACAGGACATTACAGTGCTGGTGGGTCAGGAAGGACACTGGGAAAAGGGGTTTTCACTGTAATGGGGTGGGACACAGAACATTACAGTGCTGGTAGGTCAGGAAGGGCACTGGGAAAAGGGGTTTTCACTGTAATGGGGTGGGACACAGAACATTACAGTGCTGGTGGTACAGAAAGGACACTGGGAAAAGGGGTTTTCACTGTAATGGGGTGGGACACAGGACATTACAGTGCTGGTGGGTCAGGAAGGGCACTGGGAAAAGGGGTTTTCACTGTAATGGGGTGGGACACAGAACATTACAGTGCTGGTGGGTCAGGAAGGACACTGGGAAAAGGGGTTTTCACTGTAATGGGGTGGGACACAGGACATTACAATACTGGTGGGTCAGGAAGGACACTGGGAAAAGGGGTTTTCACTGTAATGGGGTGGGACACAGAACATTACAGTGCTGGTGGGTCAGGAAGGGCACTGGGAAAAGAGGTTTTCACTGTAATGGGGTGGGACACAGAACATTACAGTGCTGGTTGGTCAGGAAGGACACTGGGAAAAGGGGTTTTCACTGTAATGGGGTGGGACACAGGACATTACAATACTGGTGGGTCAGGAAGGACACTGGGAAAAGGGGTATTCACTGTAATAGGGTGGGACACAGGACATTACAGTACTGGTGGGTTAGGAAGGGTACTGGGAAAAGGGGTTTTCACTGTAATGGGGTGGGACACAGAACATTACAGTGCTGGTGGGTCAGGAAGGACACTGGGAAAAGGGGTTTTCACTGTAATGGGGTGGGACACAGAACATTACAGTGCTGGTGGGTCAGGAAGGACACTGGGAAAAGAGGTATTCACTGTAATAGGGTGGGACACAGGACATTACAGTGCTGGTGGTACAGAAAGGGCACTGGGAAAAGGGGTTTTCACTGTAATGGGGTGGGACACAGGACATTACAGTACTGGTGGGTTAGGAAGGGCACTGGGAAAAGGGGTTTTCACTGTAATGGGGTGGGACACAGGACATTACAGTACTGGTGGGTTAGGAAGGGCACTGGGAAAAGGGGTTTTCACTGTAATGGGGTGGGACACAGAACATTACAGTGCTGGTGGGTCAGGAAGGGCACTGGGAAAAGGGGTTTTCACTGTAATGGAGTGGGACACAGAACATTACAGTGCTGGTTGGTCAGGAAGGACACTGGGAAAAGGGGTTTTCACTGTAATGGGGTGGGACACAGAACATTACAGTGCTGGTGGGTCAGGAAGGGCACTGGGAAAAGGGGTTTTCCCTGTAATGGGGTGGGACACAGAACATTACAGTGCTGGTGGGTCAGGAAGGACACTGGGAAAAGGGGTATTCACTGTAATAGGGTGGGACACAGGACATTACAGTGCTAGTGGGTCAGGAAGGACACTGGGAAAAGGGGTTTTCACTGTAATAGGGTGGGACACAGGACATTACAGTGCTGGTAGGTCAGGAAGGACACTGGGAAAAGGGGTTTTCACTGTAATGGGGTGGGACACAGAACATTACAGAGCTGGTGGGTCAGGAAGGACACTGGGAAAAGGGGTTTTCACTGTAATAGGGTGGGACACAGGACATTACAGTGCTGGTGGTACAGAAAGGACACTGGGAAAAGGGGTTTTCACTGTAATGGGGTGGGACACAGAACATTACAGTGCTGGTGGTACAGAAAGGACACTGGGAAAAGGGGTTTTCACTGTAAAGGGGTGGGACACAGGACATTACAGTGCTGGTGGGTCAGGAAGGGCACTGGGAAAAGGGGTTTTCACTGTAATGGGGTGGGACACAGGACATTACAATACTGGTGGGTCAGGAAGGACACTGGGAAAAGAGGTTTTCACTGTAATGGGGTGGGACACAGAACATTACAGTGCTGGTGGGTCAGGAAGGGCACTGGGAAAAGGGGTTTTCACTGTAATGGGGTGGGACACAGAACATTACAGTGCTGGTGGGTCAGGAAGGACACTGGGAAAAGGGGTATTCATTGTAATAGGGTGGGACACAGGACATTACAGTACTGGTAGGTCAGGAAGGACACTGGGAAAAGGGGTATTCACTGTAATAGGGTGGGACACAGGACATTACAGTACTGGTGGGTTAGGAAGGGCACTGGGAAAAGGGGTTTTCACTGTAATGGGGTGGGACACAGGACATTACAGTGCTGGTGGGTCAGGAAGGGCACTGGGAAAAGGGGTTTTCACTGTAACGGGGTGGGACACAGAACATTACAGTGCTGGTGGGTCAGGAAGGACACTGGGAAAAGAGGTATTCACTGTAATAGGGTGGGACACAGGACATTACAGTGCTGGTGGTACAGAAAGGACACTGGGAAAAGGGGTTTTCACTGTAATGGGGTGGGACACAGGACATTACAGTACTGGTGGGTTAGGAAGGGCACTGGGAAAAGGGGTTTTCACTGTAATGGGGTGGGACACAGGACATTACAGTACTGGTGGGTTAGGAAGGGCACTGGGAAAAGGGGTTTTCACTGTAATGGGGTGGGACACAGAACATTACAGTGCTGGTGGGTCAGGAAGGGCACTGGGAAAAGGGGTTTTCACTGTAATGGAGTGGGACACAGAACATTACAGTGCTGGTTGGTCAGGAAGGACACTGGGAAAAGGGGTTTTCACTGTAATGGGGTGGGACACAGAACATTACACTGCTGGTGGGTCAGGAAGGGCACAGGGAAAAGGGGTTTTCATTGTAATGGGGTGGGACACAGAACATTACAGTGCTGGTGGGTCAGGAAGGACACTGGGAAAAGGGGTATTCACTGTAATAGGGTGGGACACAGGACATTACAGTGCTGGTGGGTCTGGAAGCACACTGGGAAAAGGGGTTTTCACTGTAATAGGGTGGGACACAGGACATTACAGTGATGGTAGGTCAGGAAGGACACTGGGAAAAGGGGTTTTCACTGTAATAGGGTGGGACACAGGACATTACAGTGCTGGTGGTACAGAAAGGACACTGGGAAAAGGGGTTTTCACTGTAACGGGGTGGGACACAGAACATTACAGTGCTGGTGGGTCAGGAAGGACACTGGGAAAAGGGGTTTTCACTGTAATGGGGTGGGACACAGAACATTACAGTGCTGGTGGGTCATGAAGGACACTGGGAAAAGGGGTTTTCACTTTTATGGGGTGGGACACAGAACATTACAGTGCCGGTGGTACAGAAAGGACACTGGGAAAAGGGGTTTTCACTGTAATGGGTTGGGACACAGAACATTACAGTGCTGGTGGGTCAGGAAGGGCACTGGGAAAAGGGGTATTCACTGTAATAGGGTGGGACACAGGACATTACAGTGCTGGTGGGTCAGGAAGGGCACTGGGAAAAGGGGTTTTCACTGTAATGGGGTGGGACACAGGACATTACAGTGCTGGTGGGTCAGGAAGGGCACTGGGAAAAGGGATTTTCACTGTAATGGGGTGGGACACAGAACATTACAGTGCTGGTAGGTCAGGAAGGGCACTGGGAAAAGGGGTTTTCACTGTAATGGGATGGGACACAGGACATTACAGTGCTGGTGGGTCAGGAAGGACACTGGGAAAAGGGGTTTTCACTGTAATGGGGTGGGACACAGAACATTACAGTGCCGGTGGTACAGAAAGGACACTGGGAAAAGAGGTTTTCACTGTAATAGGGTGGGACACAGAACATTACAGTGCTGGTGGGTCAGGAAGGACACTGGGAAAAGGGGTTTTCACTGTAATGGGGTGGGACACAGAACATTACAGTGCCGGTGGTACAGAAAGGACACTGGGAAAAGTGGTTTTCACTGTAATGGGGTGGGACACAGAACATTACAGTGCTGGTGGTACAGAAAGGACACCGGGAAAAGAGGTTTTCACTGTAATGGGGTGGGACACAGAACATTACAGTGCTGGTGGGTCAGGAAGGGCACTGGGAAAAGGGGTTTTCACTGTAATGGCGTGGGACACAGGACATTACAGTGCTGGTGGGTCAGGAAGGACACTGGGAAAAGGGGTTTTCACTGTATTGGGGTGGGACACAGGACATTACAGTGCTGGTGGGTTAGGAAGGGTACTGGGAAAAGGGGTTTTCACTGTAATGGGGTGGGACACAGAACATTACAGTGCTGGTGGGTCAGGAAGGGCACTGGGAAAAGGGTTTTTCACTGTAGTGGAGTGGGACACAGAACATTACAGTGCTGGTTGGTCAGGAAGGACACTGGGAAAAGGGGTTTTCACTGTAATGGGGTGGGACACAGAACATTACAGTGCTGGTGGGTCAGGAAGGGCACTGGGAAAAGGGGTTTTCACTGTAATGGGGTGGGACACAGAACATTACAGTGCTGGTGGGTCAGGAAGGACACTGGGAAAAGGGGTATTCACTGTAATAGGGTGGGACACAGGACATTACAGTGCTGGTGGGTCAGGAAGGACACTGGGAAAAGGGGTTTTCACTGTAATAGGGTGGGACACAGGACATTACAGTGCTGGTAGGTCAGGAAGGACACTGGGAAAAGGGGTTTTCACTGTAATGGGGTGGGACACAGAACATTACAGAGCTGGTGGGTCAGGAAGGACACTGGGAAAAGGGGTTTTCACTGTAATAGGGTGGGACACAGGACATTACAGTGCTGGTGGTACAGAAAGGACACTGGGAAAAGGGGTTTTCACTGTAATGGGGTGGGACACAGAACATTACAGTGCTGGTGGTACAGAAAGGACACTGGGAAAAGGGGTTTTCACTGTAATGGGGTGGGACACAGGACATTACAGTGCTGGTGGGTCAGGAAGGGCACTGGGAAAAGGGGTTTTCACTGTAATGGGGTGGGACACAGGACATTACAATTCTGGTGGGTCAGGAAGGACACTGGGAAAAGAGGTTTTCACTGTAATGGGGTGGGACACAGAACATTACAGTGCTGGTGGGTCAGGAAGGGCACTGGGAAAAGGGGTTTTCACTGTAATGGGGTGGGACACAGAACATTACAGTGCTGGTGGGTCAGGAAGGACACTGGGAAAAGGGGTATTCATTGTAATAGGGTGGGACACAGGACATTACAGTACTGGTGGGTCAGGAAGGACACTGGGAAAAGGGGTATTCACTGTAATAGGGTGGGACACAGGACATTACAGTACTGGTGGGTTAGGAAGGGCACTGGGAAAAGGGGTTTTCACTGTAATGGGGTGGGACACAGGACATTACAGTACTGGTGGGTTAGGAAGGGCACTGGGAAAAGGGGTTTTCACTGTAATGGGGTGGGACACAGAACATTACAGTGCTGGTGGGTCAGGAAGGACACTGGGAAAAGGGGTTTTCACTGTAATGGGGTGGGACACAGAATATTACAGTGCTGGTGGGTCAGGAAGGACACTGGGAAAAGAGGTATTCACTGTAATAGGGTGGGACACAGGACATTACAGTGCTGGTGGTACAGAAAGGACACTGGGAAAAGGGGTTTTCACTGTAATGGGGTGGGACACAGGACATTACAGTACTGGTGGGTTAGGAAGGGCACTGGGAAAAGGGGTTTTCACTGTAATGGGGTGGGACACAGGACATTACAGTACTGGTGGGTTAGGAAGGGCACTGGGAAAAGGGGTTTTCACTGTAATGGGGTGGGACACAGAACATTACAGTGCTGGTGGGTCAGGAAGGGCACTGGGAAAAGGGGTTTTCACTGTAATGGAGTGGGACACAGAACATTACAGTGCTGGTTGGTCAGGAAGGACACTGGGAAAAGGGGTTTTCACTGTAATGGGGTGGGACACAGAACATTACAGTGCTGGTGGGTCAGGAAGGGCACTGGGAAAAGGGGTTTTCACTGTAATGGGGTGGGACACAGAACATTACAGTGCTGGTGGGTCAGGAAGGACACTGGGAAAAGGGGTATTCACTGTAATAGGGTGGGACACAGGACATTACAGTGCTGGTGGGTCAGGAAGGACACTGGGAAAAGGGGTTTTCACTGTAATAGGGTGGGACACAGAACATTACAGTGCTGGTAGGTCAGGAAGGACACTGGGAAAAGGGGTTTTCACTGTAATGGGGTGGGACACAGAACATTACAGTGCTGGTGGGTCAGGAAGGACACTGGGAAAAGGGGTTTTCACTGTAATGGGGTGGGACACAGAACATTACAGTGCCGGTGGTACAGAAAGGACACTGGGAAAAGGGGTTTTCACTGTAATGGGGTGGGACACAGAACATTACAGTGCTGGTGGGTCAGGAAGGGCACTGGGAAAAGGGGTATTCACTGTAATAGGGTGGGACACAGGACATTACAGTGCTGGTGGGTCAGGAAGGGCACTGGGAAAAGGGGTTTTCACTGTAATGGGGTGGGACACAGGACATTACAGTGCTGGTGGGTCAGGAAGGGCACTGGGAAAAGGGATTTTCACTGTAATGGGGTGGGACACAGAACATTACAGTGCTGGTAGGTCAGGAAGGGCACTGGGAAAAGGGGTTTTCACTGTAATGGGATGGGACACAGGACATTACAGTGCTGGTGGGTCAGGAAGGACACTGGGAAAAGGGGTTTTCACTGTAATGGGGTGGGACACAGAACATTACAGTGCCGGTGGTACAGAAAGGACACTGGGAAAAGAGGTTTTCACTGTAATGGGGTGGGACACAGGACATTACAGTGCTGGTGGGTCAGGAAAGACACTGGGAAAAGGGGTTTTCACTGTAATGGGGTGGGACACAGAACATTACAGTGCCGGTGGTACAGAAAGGACACTGGGAAAAGTGGTTTTCACTGTAATGGGGTGGGACACAGAACATTACAGTGCTGGTGGTACAGAAAGGACACTGGGAAAAGAGGTTTTCACTGTAATGGGGTGGGACACAGAACATTACAGTGCTGGTGGGTCAGGAAGGACACTGGGAAAAGGGGTTTTCACTGTAATGGGGTGGGACACAGAACATTACAGTGCTGGTGGGTCAGGAAGGACACTGGGAAAAGAGGTTTTCACTGTAATGGGGTGGGACACAGGTCATTACAGTGCTGGTGGGTCAGGAAGGACACTGGAAAAAGGGGTTTTCACTGTAATGGGGTGGGACACAGGACATTAGAGTGCTGGTGGGTCAGGAAGGGCACTGGGAAAAGGGGTTTTCACTGCCAGAAGGTGAGACACATTAAGTCACAGTGCTGGTCATTAAAGAAAGGCATTGTGGGAAAAGAGGTGGTAAAAGATGTTAAGCCAGCGGCCTTAGTGAAGGTAGTGCAGGAGACCCCACGAAGAGCCGAGGAGCTGCAGGAGAGTGCACAGCCCAGGCTGGGGCTGGGAATGGATATAGTGCCCGATCTCTATAAAGAATCCACCTCTATGCGTAAAGTTTACTCTGAAAGAACAGGGGGAGAACGACAAGAAGTTATAATTTAGAGAGATGCGGATCTAATTAATCTGTAATAGTAAGAAATGAACATATGTGCTCTCTCTCTGACCTCTTACCCAAGAGAGTAGTAATTTGTGGGATAGATGGACAGAAATGAAGCGTTCCCCTCCAAAAGATCAGGTTGGAGAGCCAACTCAGGGGTCGGGAAGTAACAGTGGGAGTGATCGACAGAGTGTTAGTTCCAGGAATGCAGTTTGTTATTGGGAACAGCAGGATTTAGCAGGACCCAAGTGGGAGTGACACCCCTTGTTGTGGAGAAGCCCAAGAAAGACCAGGGAACTGAGGAGTTAAACGAAAAGTACCCTGGAATTTTGCCAGACTGTGTAGTAACCAGATCCCACTATCATAAGTCACAGCACGAAGCAAAAATTAAAGAGAAAGACGAAGGAGTTGAGGATCAGTTAGCGGACACCCTGTTTGATGTAATGGTACAGGAACACCCTGAACAGGTGGAGGGTCAGGCAGAGGTGTTTAGGCCTGAAAGGCTAATGGACCTACAACAGAAAGATGAGACAATAAGTATATATATATATATATATATTGAAGCAGACTCTGAAAAGGAGGCAGAGAATATTCCTGAGGGTTATTATCTTAAAGACAGAATGCTACGACAAAAATGGGGACCATGGCAGGTTTAGTGCAGAGGAGAAATGGGCGGAAGTGCATCAAATTGTGTTAGTGGTAGCATCCAGACAGAAGGGGTTATGGGTAGCACATGAACTACGAGTGGGAGGTCACCCAGGTGTGTGGAAGACTCAGGCGAAGGTCTGACTGGCCTGGACTGCACAAGGATGTGATTAACTTTTGCCGTACGTGCCGTGCATGGCAAATGGGAGGTACACCACAGTTGTCAAAGTACCTATCCGAGATGGCTCAGGGAATCCCTAATGGATCGACCCGTAAGCCTGTCTTGGTTCATCCCGGAGATCCTACTCTGTGGCAGTCTGGAATATAAAACTCTTACTGACAGTTGAGTTTAAATTATTACCTTTATTTACCAATGGTATCAATGTTACACTATAATATAGATACCTACAAGGCAGGCTTGCGTGAAGGGTCCTAAACTATGAGCAGAGTACGGCACCAGCTCTTACCCCTACGAGCTCTCTTAGGCTACACTCCTTATTGCAGCAAACAAGCTGTCTTATTCAGAATTTGGTATTAAAATTACAAAAACGTCACATGTCCTTCATCAGATAAGCAACAATAAAATGGCAAAAGTTTGCCAAGGAAGAGAAACTCAATGACAGGTCTGACTAATCAAGTTACACACACATCAAAGTGAGAAACCCTGAGCAAGCCAGTCCAAATGGCTTTTTCTACTAAAATCATCTTAGATCCCCGGAATGCAAATTAAATTCATAACATTCCCAGATCTCGAGCTCCAGAGAACAACACACAAACATTCAATCTAGGAAAAGCCAGTGTTCACTCAAACCAGACCATAAAAGGTTAATCTTTCCACCAGCTTCCATCCTTTTTCTCTCTCTGTCTCTCTCTCTCTCTCTTTGTCTCTCTCTTTGTCTCCCTCTCTCTCTGTCTGTCTCTCTCTCTCTCTGTCTCTCTGTCTGTCTCTGTCTCTCTCTCTCTCTCTGTCTCTCTCTCTGTGTCTCTCTCTCTCTCTGTCTCTCTGTATCTCTCTCTCTGTCTCTCCCTTTCTCTCTGTCTGTCTGTCTCTCTCTCTCTCTGTATCTCCCTTTCTCTCTCTCTCTCCCTCTGTCTCTCACTCTCTCACTGTCTCTCTCCCTCTCTCCCTCTCTGTCTCTTGAACCCTTCAGTCAGTGAATCTAATTTACAAAAGAGTGTTTTCTCTCTCTCTCACTCACATATGAACATCTTCCTTACCATATCAGTTTCAGCCTTCATGTTTTCCTGTAATGAGCTGTAATGTTCTATGTTCTATGTAATACAGAATTGGATAGCCCATAGAAGACAGAGGGTGGCGGTAGATGGAAAGTATTCCGCCTGGAGTTCAGTGACCAGTGGGTGTTCCGCAGGGATATGTGCTGTTCTGGGGCCCCTGCTCTTTGTGACTTTTATAAATGACTTGGATGAGGAAGTGAAAGGGTGGGTCACTACGTTTGCCGATGACACAAAGGTTGGTGAAGTGGTGGAGAGTTTGGAGGGCTGTTAGAGGTTGCAACAGGACAGTGACAGGATACAGAACTGAGCTGATAAATGGCAGATGGAGTTCAACTTGGAAAAGTGTGAAGTGATCCATTTTGAAAGGTCGAATTTGAATGCAGAATACAGGGTTACTGGCAGGATTCTTGGCAGTGTGGAGGAACAGAGGAATGTTGGGGCTCATGTCCATAGATTCCTCCAAGTTGCTACCCAGGGTTATTGAAAAGGCATATGGTGTATTGACTTTCATTAGCAGGGAGATTGAGTTTAAGAGCCATGAGGTGATGCTGCAGCTCCATGGAGCCCTGGTTAGACCACACTTGGAATATTGTGTTCAGTTCTGGCTGTTTCATTATAGGAAGGATGTGGAAGCTTTAGAGAGGGTGCAGAAGAGATTTCCCAGGATGCTGCCTTGATTGGACAGCATGTCTTATGAAGAAAGGTTGAGGGAGCTAGAGCTTTTCTCATTGGAGCAAAGAAGACTGAGAGGTGGCTTGATAGAGGTGTACAAGATGTCGAGAGGCACAGATAGAGTGGATAGTCAGAGATTTTTTCCAAAGGCGGGAATGGCTATCACAAGGGAGCATAATTTTAAGGTGATTGGAGGAATGTTTAGGGGAGATGTCAGAGGTAGGTTCTTTACACAGAAAGGGTGAGGGTGTGGAATGCACTGCCACCAGTGGTAGTAGAGTCAGACACATTAGGGACATTTGAGTGACTTTTGGATAGGCACATGGAGGATATTAAAATAAAGGGTATCTGGGGTCATTTGATCTTAGAGTAGGATAAAGGATCGGCACAACTTCAAGGGCCGAAGGGCCTGTTCTATATTCTACTCATTTTGTATAAATGAATGTGAGTTAATGTTAATCCCACATGGATAACTGAGATGATGTCCTCTCTCAGAGCTCCCCAACGTTCGTCCCCTTTCGAAATGATGGGGTCTCTCAGCTCCTGTGATTTTCAGCAGCTTGTCTCTGCTCGATGTTGAAACCTGATCTGAGCACGTTTGTCCATTCCGTCCAGTGCACAGACAGCCTACCTGGTACTGAATACTGATATTTCTCTCCTCAGCTGGACTGATGCAAGAGTGGCAAATCAACACTCCACGTAACGTGACAGCACAGGAAGGGTGCTGTGCAAGGATTCCATGTCATTACAGCTATCCTTCAAAGCTGGTAAACCAAACACGGGTTGGAATCTGGTTTAATAACGAGAAACCATTGGTAGCCTTTCATTCCCGGGATCACAGCAAAGAGTTGCCACGTTTCCGACATCGGACCCGGCTCACTGGAGACCTGAACGATGGAGACTGTTCCCTGATTATAAACAACATCAGACAGGAAGATGGAGGACCTTATTTCTTCAGAGTAGAATTTCAGGGAACGGATAAATTCAGCTACTTTCCTGTAACCCAGCTCTATGTTTCAGGTAAGTGATATATTATAATTACTCACTAGTTCACATCCAACACTCAGTTGAAAACGACACAATGCTGTGTGTGGTTTAGTAATTTCATGAATTGGATACCCTGTGTTGGGATATTTCATGACTCAATTAGCACTGTACTCCACAAACTGTACCAATGGGTGTAACTGTTTTGATCCAATCGCCTATTGCTACCCTATCACACCATTAGCCAGAACATTTGTAAATTTCACCAGGTTTCTACAATAGACAGAAAAATAGCCTGTTTGTTATAATCAGGCTGTACTGTGAAAGAAAAGTGGGAAAAATTGTTCCCACATAGATACACTCCAGAGTTAAACAATCTCCCATTAATTCGAATGGAAATGAAAGAAATAGTGAGATATCTGGTTGGAAAAGATTCCATCAGGCAGACGCAGCATGGATTCAGGAAGGGAAGCTCGTGTTTGACAAACCTACTGGAGTTCTTTGAGGATGTGATAAGCATGGTGGATGGAGGGGACCAGGTAGATACTCTATACTTGGATTTGCAGAAGGCATTCGATAAGGTGCTGCATAAAAGACTCATCTGTAAGATGAATGGAATTGTGGGAATGTACTAGCATGATTAGAGGACTGGTTAACCAATAGAAAACAGAGAGTCAGGATAAGTGGGTGTTTCTCTGGTCAGAGATCAGTGGTGAGCAGGAGGTTGTAGGGTTCAGTGCTGTCCTTGCAACTGTTCATGATATATATATATATATAAATGATTTGGAAGAGGATACAGAGTGTAATGTATCCACGTTTGCTGAGGACATTAAATTGAGTGGAAAGGCAAACTGTGCAGAGGATGGGGAGGCTCTGCAGAGAGATTCAGATAGGTTAAGTGAGTGAGCAAGAGTCTGGCGGATGGAGTACAATGTTGGTAAATGTGAAGTTATCCACTTTGTAAGTAAACATAGTAGGTCAGAGTATTATTTAAATGGTGAAAGGTTGCAGCATGCTGTGGTGTAGAGGGACTTAGGAGTGCTCGGACATGAATGGCTAAAAGTTGATTTGCAGGTGCAACAGGTAATCAGGAAAGTGAATGGAATATTGGCTGCCATTGCTAGAGGGATTGAATTGAAGGGCAGGGAGGTTCTGCTGCGATTGTACAAGGTGTTGGTGAGGCCACACCTGGAGCATTGTGTACAGTCCTGTCTCCTTACTTGAGGAAGGATATACTGGCTTTGGAGGGTGATGCAGAGGAGGTTCACCAGGTTGGTTCCAGAGATGAGGGGGTTACACTCTGAGGAGACACTGAGCTGCTTGGGACCGTATTCACTAGAATTCGGAAGAATGAGATGGAATCTTAAAGAAACATATAAAATTATGAAAGGGATAGATAGGATAGAGGCAGACAAGTTGTTTCCATTGGTGGGTGAGACGAGAACTCGGGGACATGGTCCAAAGATCAGAAGGAGTAGATTTAGGACATGGATGAGGAGGAATTGCTTTTCCCGGAGAGTAGCGAATCCATGGAATTCTCTACCCAAGGAAGCAGTAGAGGCAGCTTCGTTAAGTATTGTCAAGACACAGTTGGATGGGTTTTTGCAATGGTAGTGGAATGAAGGGTTATGGGGGTCATGCAGGAAGGTGGAGCTGAGATGATGGATGGACCAGCCATGATCTTACTGAATAGCAGAGCAGGCTCGACGGGCCAAATGGCTTCCTCCTGCTTCTATCACATGTCAAACGCTATACAGCTCTGCAGAGGTGATGTTATTTTAAAATCCAAGAGGGGAATCAAATACACTCATGGACCAAGGATCTATTCTCAAAGGATAAAATAAGCTTCCAGTTGATAAGATTTTTTGAAATACTTATCTTGTAACATATGATGACCACCACAGAATGTTTGGAATATCTTCAGAGGGATGGGAAATCAATGAGATTGAGGTTTCTGAGCAGATGTAAGAGTCCAGGTTTCAGGGCTGTTGAGATTGTCAAAAATACAGATATTTGGAACTTTCTCAACTTCCAAAATCTGAGAGAAACAGAAAACAACTCCAGAAAAATGTTGCTAAAAACCTTCAGCCCATACAGCCCATATGTTCCAGACAAGTTTGTCCAACCATCAACCCTCACACTAATCCCCCTTAAAAGCTTCAGTAATGAACAGGTGAGTCACAGCTCACGTTCTTGTTGAACAATTCCCAGAAGTCATGTCTTATCAAAGCTTAGTAAACCCTTTTTCAATCCCAAACATCTATACGGTCATATATTTCATCTGGTGTTGGCTTTGAATTATAAATTATGTATCACCAACGTGACTCCTGCCTTGGGAAAAAGGGCAGCATGGTGGCACAGTGGTTAGACCTGCTGCCTCACAGCACCAGGGACCTGGGTTCGATTCCAACTTTGGGTGACTGTCTGGGTGGAGTTTGCACATTCTCCCCGTGTCTGCGTGGGTTTCCTCCCACAATCCAAAGATGTGAACTGGCCATGCTAAATTGCCCAATGTGTTCAGGGATATGTAGGCTAGGTGCATTAGTCAGGGTAGGGTAGGGGAATGGGCCTGGGTGGGTTATTTTCAGAGGGTCGGTGTGGACTTGTTGGGCCGAAGCGGCCTGTTTCCACATTGTAGGGATTCTAATTCTAACACCATTTCCAAATACATGTCATTGTGTTGTAAACATAAGAAGAAATAGGAATGGAAGTAAGGCCATTCGGCCCATCGAGTCCACTTTCCATTCAATCATGGCTGATGGGCATTTCAACTCCACTTACCCGCATTCTCCCCGTATCCCTTAATTCCTTGTGAGATTAAGAATTTTTCAATCTCTGCCTTGAAGACGTTTAACGTTCCGGCCTCCACTGCGCTCCACGGCAATGAATCCCACAGGCCCACCACTCTCTGGCTGAAGAAATGTCTCCTCATTTCCGTACTCAATTGACCCCTTTTAATTCTAAGGCAGTGCCCACGGGTCCTAGTCTCCCCACCTAATGGAAACAACTTTCCAGCATCCACCCTTTCTAAATCATGCATTATCTTGTGCTCTCAAGCACTGATGATGTCGCCTAGCCAGGGGACGAAACGTTTGCAACAAAAACTTCCAGCTCGGCGAACAGAACCACAACATTATCTTGTAAATTTCTATTAGACCTCCACTCAACCTTCTAAACTCTAATGAATACGATCCCAGGATCCTGAGCTGTTCATCGTATGTTAGGCCTACCATTCCAGGGATCATCCGTGTGAATCTCCACTGGAAACGCTCCAGTGCCAGTATGTCCTTCCTGAGGTGTGGGGCCCAAAACTGGACACAGTATTCTAAATGGGGCCTAACCAGAGCTTCATAAAGTCTCAAAAGTGCATCGCTGCTTTTACATTCCAAACCTCTTGAGATAAATGACAACGTTACATTTGCTTTCTTAATCACGGACTCAACCTGCAAGTTGACCTTTAGAGAAACCTGGACTCACACTCTCAGATCCCTTTGTACTTTGGCTTTATGAATTTTCTCACCGTTTAGAAAAAATACTCCATGAGAATGTCTATACTACGAAAATCACAAAAGAAAATCAGATTTACAAACATTCATCTTCATTCACAATAACACAGATACAGCTTCTGATGATTTAATTAATCACCAATCTATTCCTGCACAATAACATTCCTGACAATTCACCTGCATCGATGCATATTATCCAGTTCGGGAATAGAAGCAATTCTTTGTATGGTTGAATGAGCAAACTCCAGAGAAAATAATTGGCAGAGTAACTTGTAAATTTCTCTACAAAGGCCAATAGATTCTGCTCAGTGTAAATGAGTGCTCTTTCGTGGTCATGAAGGACATAAACTTTGAAATGTTTCAGAGCTAGTAGCAAGAGCAAATTTCTTTTTTCCAATGTTCAGACCTTTTTGACACTGATCCAGTTTCTGTGAAAAGTGCCATATTTGCTCCCTTATGTCTGGTTTGCATTGAGACTGTAACCCGCCCTAAGTCACAAACATCAATCCCCATTGTAAATGGTGATCACCTGAAAGGGGCTGGAGGTCAGGCCTACAAGGAAGAACCAATCCTGGGAACTGGGCTGCTTCTGGGCAATGTGTCGAACAGTGACATGACAGCAGAGACATGGATTAATTGTTTGTTGCTAAGCTGCTGTTCAGGTCTATTTTGCAACACTGGTCATATTGAAAAATGTACATTTGTAACCTGGAACTGGGAAAGCAGAATTTCTAGGCACGCGTGAAAGTAAATATGTAAACATGGGCCAAAGGTTTCTCCTTTTCCTCTCGTTGTCAATTATTAGTTAATATTACAAGAATAATGCTAAGGTAAATAGTTACCAAAGGCAAAGTCATCTAAATGTATGGGATATTGTATGGTCACCTCAGTCGAGTAGACTCCCTGTCCTATGGTGTTCAGGGAATCATGGAGCCTTGTTGTGGTCTGGACCAGCCCAACTGCAGGAAGCTTGAACTCTGGGTTTCAGAGGTCGAGCAGCAGCTCCAGTCACCGAACTGTGTGTGCGTGAGGCAGCCAACAAAATGGATAGCACATTCGGGGAGATGGTCATTGCAAACGTCAGGGGTCAACAGGCGGATAGGGGATGTGGGAACACCCGGCAATCTCAGGGAAACAGGCAGGTAATGCAGGAATTCTCAGAGGGCCCACGCACCGTGACAGTAACAGATCCCCAGAGGGGCACATCAACTCACAGGGCAGTGGTACCATGGGTGTATGGGAGAGCTGAGGGAGGAGTGGAAGGGCAATACCGAGGGGGGAGGGGGATTTAATTTGGGGACATTTCTGTAGCCGTCAACATGTCTCTAAGGTAGCGTGTTGCCTCCCTGCTCCCACATTCAATGATATCACAGGACAATCCTTCTGGGTGAGTGAGAACTATGGTTTAAATTGGTACGATCAAAATGGGTAGGAAGGGCAGGTGCTCCTTGGAAACCTGGTGACCAACAGACCAAATGACAGAAGGAACGTTTAGAGACAACAGAGTAATAGAAACAGACCCTTCGGTCCAACCCGTCCATGCCGACCAGATATCCCAACCCAATCTAGTCCCACCTGCCAGCACCCGGCCCATATCCCTCCAAACCCTTCCTATTCATATACCCATCCAGATTCCTCTTAAATGTTGCAATTGTACCAGCCTCTACCACATCCTCTGGCAGCTCATTCCATACACGTACCACCCTCTGGGTGAAAAAGTTGCCCCTTCGGTCTCGTTTATGTCTTTCCCCTCTCACCCTAAACCTATGCCCTCTAGATCTGGACTCCCCAAACCCCACTTTGTCTATTTACCCTATCCATGTCCCTCATGATTTTGTAAACCTCTATAAGGTCACCCCTCAGCCTCCGACCCTCCAGGGAAAACAGCCCCAACCTGTTCAGCCTCTCCCTGTAGCTCAAATCCTCCAACCCTGGCAACATCCTTGTAAATCTTTTCTGAACCCTTTCAAGTTTCACAACATCTTTCCGATAGGAAGGAGACCAGAATTGCACGCAATATTCCAACAGTGGCCTAACTAATGTCCTGTACAGCTGCAACATGACCTCACAACTCCTGCACTCAACACTCTGACCAATAAAGGAAAGCATACCAAACGCCTTCTTCACTATCCTATCGACCTGCGACTCCACTTTCAAGGAGCTATGAACCTGCACTCCAAGGTCCCTTTGGTTAGGGGACGGTGACCATTGCATCATACAGATTAGGATGGAACTGGAAAAATGATATACATATGGATAAACACATGGATGAAAATGGTGTAGTGTAGGAACGATAGGCTTCAGATTGGTTCCACAGGTTGGTACAACATCGAGGGCCGAAGGGCCTGCACTGAGCTGTGATGTTCGATGTTCTATCAATCAACAGGCAGAGACCAGGATTCCATGGAATAAGGACAGAGTTGGATAGATTGGGTCCAAATAACTCTGATGTTGCAGCTATTACAGAGACTTGGTTGAGAGAGGGACAAGCTTAATGTTCCAGGATTTAGGTGGTTAAGGCGTGATAGAGAGTGTCGTAAAAGGGGTAGGGAACTTGTGTTAATGATAGGGAGAATATTACAATGGTACTGAGGGAGGACAACCTGGAGGGTTCATCCAGTGAGACATGGGTGGAGCTCAGGGAAAGGCAGGGTGTAATTACTTTGATGGGATTGTACCACAGGTCACCAATAGCCAGGTGACTGAGGAACAGATAGGTGGACAGGTTATGCAAAGATGTGAAAGTGTGCTTTGAACTTTCCTTATTTTGATTGGAACTCACTCGGTGCCAGGGGCTTGGATTGTGGGCAATTTGTAAAGGTTTTCCATGGCAGTTTTTCAAATAATATGTACGTAGTACAAAGAGGGAAGGGGCAATACTAAACTATTGGGTAGTTAGCCCTGTCAGCTGATTGAAGTTTCAGTGCGGGAGCACTTCAGGAACAGCAGCCATAATTCTGTAAGTTTTTAGTTACTTATGGATAAGGATTGGAGTAGTTCTCAGGTGAAACTGGGGAAAGGCGAACTATCCCAATATTTGGCAGGAACTGGGGAATGTATACTGGGAGCGGCTTTTTGAGGGTAAATTCACATCTGGCAGAGAGCTCAGAACAATACAGTGCAGAACAGGCCCTCGATACTGCACTACCTGTGAACTAATCTAAGCCCATCTCCCAACACTATCCCATCGTCATCCATGTGCTTATCTAAGGATTGTTTAAATCTCTCTAATGTGGCTGAGTTAACTACATTAGCAGGTACTGCATTCCACGCCCTTACCGCTGAGTAAAGAACTTGCCTCTGACATCTGTCTTAAATCTATCACCCCTCAATTTGTAGTTATGCCCCCTCGTACAAGCTGACATCATCATCCTAGGAAAAAGACGTTCACTGTCTACCCTATCTAATCCTCTGATCGTCTTGTATGTCTCTATCAAATCCCCACTTAGCCTTCTTCTCTCCAATGAGAACTGACCCAAGTCTCTCAGCCTTTCCTCATAAGACCTTCCCTCCAGACCAGGCAAAATCCTGGTAAATCCCCTCTGCACCTTTTCCAATGCTTCCACATCCTTCCTGTAATGGGGCGACCAGAACTGTACACAATATTCCAAGTGTGGCCGCACTAGTGTTTTGTATAGTTGCAGCATGACATTGCGGCTCCGGAACTCAATCCCTCTATCAATGAAACGTAACACACCGTACGCCTTCTAAACAGCACTATCCACCTGGGAGGCAACTTTCAGGGATCTATGTACATGGACTCCAAGATCCCTCTGCACATCCACACTACCAAGAATCTTTCCATTGACCCAGTACTCTGCCTTCCTGTTATTCTTCCCAAAGTGCATCACCTCACATTTAGCTGCATTGAACTCCATTTGCCACCTCTCAGCCCAATTCTGCAGTTTACCCAAACCCCCCTGCAACCTGTAACATTCTTCCACATTGTCCACTACTCCACTGACTTTAGTGTCATCTGCAAACTTACTAACCCATCCACCTATGCCTGCGTCTAAGTCGTTTATAAAAATGACAAACTTTATGAAAATGACAAGCATTTAAAGGCCAGGTAACTGAATTTGAAGTGGCAAAGAACCAAACAAGTAATTTGGAAGGTTAAAAGGGACCATGAAATGTCTTTGGCACACAGGATTCAGAAAAATTCTAAGGCATTTCATGCAGATACAAGGACCAACAGGATGGTGAGGCGAAAATGGAGACCTATTCTGTGGGCGGCACGGTGGCACAGTGGTTAGCACTGCTGCCTCGCAGCGCCAGAGACCCGGGTTCAATTCCCGACTCAGGCGACTGACTGTGTGGAGGTTGCACGTTCTCCCCGTGTCTGCGTGGGTTTCCTCCGGGTGCTCCGGTTTCCTCCCACAGTCCAAAGATGTGCAGGTCAGGTGAATTGGCCATGCTAAATTGCCCGTAGTGTTAGGTATAGGGGTAAATGTAGGGGTATGGGTGGGTTGCGCTTCGGCGGGTCGGTGTGGACTTGTTGGGCCGAAGGGCCTGTTTCCACACTGTAAGTAATCTAATCTAATCTTCAAGGACAGAGGAGGGTCATAGTCATAGAGTCATAGAGATATACAGCATGGAAACAGACCCTTCGGTCCAACCCGTCCATGCCAACCCAGATTGGGTGGAGCCAGGAGACCTGGGTGAGGTCTGTAGATTGATGTTCAATGAAGGAGAAGAGCATGGTAGATGATGAGTTTAGAGAGGGCATGCTGATATTCTAAGGGATAGTGATATTAAAACAAAAGGTGTTGTTGGATGTTAAGGCAGACATATCCCAGGTCTTGATAGAATCGATCTCAGCATGCTAAGGTGAGGAAACTCCTGGGGCCAATTGCTGGGGCGGTTGGACAAATGTTTTAGAGTCATAGAGCTGTACAACACAGAAACAGATCCTTCGGACAAACACATCATTCCCAACGAGATATCCGAAATTAATGTTGTTCCATTTGCTAGCACTTGGCACATATCCCTCTAAACCCTTCCTATTCATGTACCCCCAGCCTCCACCACTTCCTCTGACAGCTCATTCCATACACGCACCAGCCTCTGTGTGAAAACATTGTCCCTTAGGTCTCTTTAGGGCGGCACGGTGGCTCAGTGGTTAGCTCTGCTACCTCACAGCACCAGGGACCCAGGTTCGATTCCAGCCTCGGGTGACTGTCTGTGTGGAGTTTACACATTCTCCCCGTGTCTGCGTGGGTTTGCTCCAGGTGCCCCGGTTTCCTCCCACAGTCCAAAGATGTGCAGGCCATGCTAAATTGCCCATTGAGTTAGGTGCATTAGTCAGAGGGAAATGGGTCTGGGTGGGTTACTCTTCGGAGGGTCAGTATGGACTTGTTGGGCTGAAGGGCCTGTTTTCATACTTTAGGGAGTCTAATCTAACCTGAATCATTCCCCTGTCATCCTAAACCTATGCCCTCTAGTTCTCCCACTGCAGGGAATGTATCCTGTTGAGTCACAGATCCCAGAAAACTGTGGAATAGCCAATTTTGTTCTTTGGTTCAGAAAGACAACAGGAATAATCTGGGAAATTCCAAGGTGGTGAATCTACGTCAGTGGCAGGGAAATTATTGAGGAAGGTTCTGAGGAACAGGATTTGCTCACATTTGGAAAAATATGGATTTATTAGCAATAGAGTAAGGGAAGGTATATTGATGTAAAATAATCCATTATCTGTGTGTAAGATTTCACAGATAAACCCACGATATTCCCTGTGGAAATTATCGCAGGAAAGTGTGTGAGTCTCAGCTGTATCTTCAATACAACGTGCACTGGAACAGCACCTGTCTTAACCTGGGACACTCCCACTGCTGTACATGGATCACTCTCAAACACCGTCACTCAGCGTGGGGTCACTCTGAGCTATACTTCTGTTCTGAGCCTGACACCATCACTCAGACACCAGGGACAGACCCTCACCTGCAGAGTGAGTTATCCAACTGTGTCATCAGAGCAGACCCTCGGACTGACAGTGCAATGTAAGTATGGACACGTTTCATTCAACATTCGCTGTAATTGCTTACAGCAACCCAATGTCACACAGTCACAGAGGTCTAAAGAACAGAAAAGGCCCTTCAGCCCATTGCTGTACTGACCACAAACAACCCCTAATGGCTCTCATTCCTTTTCCCAGCACTTGGCCCAAGGCCTGGTATGCTTTAGCATCACCAGCGCACATTGAAATATTTCTTCAATGTTATCGGGAGGCAACAATCTCGTGATACTATCTCGAGTCCAGACAATATTCTGGGAACCCGGTTTCCCTGGGCAGGTGGGGAATTGGAGTTCAGTAACGAATCTGGCATTAAGTGTCTCATGATGAAAAACCCATCTGGGTCAGTGATGCCCTTTAGGGAAGGAGGCTGTCACCCTTACCTGGTCTGGCCTACATGTGACTCCACACCCACAGCAATGGGGTTGGCTCTGAACTGTATTCTGGGCAATTAATGTCGATGCTGGCCCAGCCAGCGATGCCCTTATCTCTAACACATGGGGCAGCACGATGGCTCAGTGGATGGGACCCGGGTTCGATTCCAGCCTCAGGCGACTGACTGTGTGGAGTTTGCACATTCTCCCCGTGTCTGCGTGGGTTTCGTCCGGGTGCTCCGGTTTCCTCCCACAGTCACAAAGATGTGCAGGTTAGGTGGATTTCCTGTGCTAAATTGCCCCACACTGTCTAAGTGGGGTCGCCATGGGAAACGCACTGATAGTGTGGGTCTTGGTGGGACGCTCTTCAGGGAGTCAGTGTGGACTCGGGCCAAATGAATGAATAAATGAATGAATATTTAGAAAGACGGTTTCTGCCTCCTCCACCCTTTCAGAAAGCCAAATCCAGAGTCTCACCACCGTCTGGGTGAAGAAATATTTCCACGCTTCTCCCTTAAACTCCTGGTCATTGATCCCTACCCCCACAGGAAGAGTCTCTTCCATGCTCCCCAATATATGTACATCATATATCCACGTTAAAATCATGGTCCTCTTCAGTTTGCTCTGCCTCTAAAACACGCCATCCCAGTCTGTCCGATCACTTCCTCGTAACGGAAACCCTCCAGTGCAGACAACATCTGAATAAATCTCCTCTGCACCCTCTCCAGTGAAATCCTGGTCCTCCTGGGATGTAGATTCCACTACACACAATACTCTAGTTGCGGCCTAACTAACATCTGATGTAAAGGTGCTGCACACCAGCTTTTAATTGAGCAATATTGAATGAAGGGCTTTTGCCCGAAACGTCGATTTTCCTGCTCCTCGGATGCTGCCTGACCTGCTGTGCTTTTCCAGCACCACTCTAATCTAGACTCTGATTTCCAGCATCTGCAGTGCCCACTTTCGCCTCATAATCTTTTTACGTCTGACCGAGAGGGCAGAGTTGCATTTTGAGATGTCGCGTTAAAGTTGGAACGGTTGAGAGGGCCTGACTGTCTCAATATTGATATTTCAGCAGCATGATATTCCTTCAGCACTGAGGTCCAACTGGATGGGGGTCCCTGAGTGCTGACCCTCTGACAGCCGCTTTCCCCCTCAGTACTCGCCCTCGGTATTGACCAACAGACAGTGCAGCATCCCTTTGGGACTGACCCTCCAACAGTGTGGCAATTGCTCTGGACGGAACTGATGTTTTGAGATATTGAGACTGAAATCACGAGATATAACTTTGATATTTATCATGATTGGAAATTCTTAACCCTTCTGACCTCAGTGCAACGTGGGAAGGTCCAACAGGCCAGATTTGGAGGAGGACATAGATCTCTGAGATACCAGCTGCTGGAGGGGGTGACAGAGATAGGGAGGGGGTGTAGGGGCTGGAGGGGGTTACAGAGATAGGGAGGGTGTGTATGGGGCTGGAGGGGGTTACAGAGATAGGGAGGGGGTGTAGGGGCTAGAGGGGGTTACAGGGATAGGGAGGGGGTGTAGGGGCTGGAGGGGGTTACAGAGATAGGGAGGGTGTGTATGGGGCTGGAGGGGGTGACTGATGGAAGGGAGGGAGTGTAGGGGCTGGAGGAGGTTACAGAGATAGGGAGGGGGTGTAGGGGCTGGAGGAGGTTACAGAGATAGGGAGGGGGCTACAGAGATAGGGAGGGGGTGTAGGGGCTGGAGGAGGTTACAGAGATAGGGAGGGGGTTACAGAGATAGGGTGGGGGGTGTAGGGGCTGGAGGGGGTTACAGAGATAGGGAGGGGGTGTAGGGGCTGGAGGAGGTTACAGAGATAGGGAGGGGGTGTAGGGGCTGGAGGGGGTTACAGAGATAGGGAGGGGGTGTAGGGGCTGGAGAGGGTTACAGAGATAGGGAGGGGGTGTAGGGGCTGGAGGAGGTTACAGAGATAGGGAGGGGGTGTAGGGGCTGGAGGGGGTTACAGAGATAGGGAGGGGGTTACAGAGATAGGGAGGGCGTGTAGGGGCTGGAGGAGGTTACAGAGATAGGGAGGGGGTTACAGAGATAGGGTGGGGGGTGTAGGGGCTGGAGGGGGTTACAGAGATAGGGAGGGGGCGTAGGGGCTGGAGGAGGTTACAGAGATAGGGAGGGGGTGTAGGGGCTGGAGGGGGTTACAGAGATAGGGAGGGGGTTACAGAGATAGGGAGTGGGTGTAGGGGCTGGAGGGGGGTTACAGAGATAGGGTGGGGGGTGTAGGGGCTGGAGGGGCTTACAGAGATAGGGAGGGGCTTTAGGGGCTGGAAGGGGTTATTGAGATGGGGAGCGATTTGAAAACAAGGGTGGGGATTATAAGTTCCCTGTTCAGCTCATGACAGAGTGTAATTGTTGAATCCAATTATCAAGTTTTCGTTGTGCTGAGGTTTCGAGGGTGGGAGATGGGAAAGCATTGAGCTTGGAGTGAACCAAGACACTGATGAAACTTTTTGCGTTAACTCTTCTGTTGTTGACTGATTGCTGTCATTCCCTGCTCAGATGGTCCAGTGTTTTCCCGAGAGTTGGAATGTGCTCGGAGAGCAGAGGGGATTACCTGCACCTGTGCGGCCAACTCCAACCCTCCCGGAGACCTCACCTGGCACCTGCCCCATGCCAACCTCAGCGGGAACCAAACTCACGGAGACTTTGTATCACAGCAGCTCAGAGTGGGCCATCTGGTGATGGGCTCTCTGACCCTGACAGGGCACCCGGAGGAAGAGGAAACGATGGCATCCTGCTGGGTTCGAAACCCGCACGGGGCAGCCACGCTCAAGGCATATTTTTGGGTCAAAGGTGAGAGTATCGCTCAGGACTGGACTCGAGAATCCGCCTCTGCTCTCTCTCCACCTCCTTTAAGATACTCTTTCCCAACAGGCTCCTTAACCAACCTGTGACCACGCCAACACTGGATACAATTCGACTCAGACCATTCAGGGATGGGGATCAGGAAGCACTTCCTTGACACTTACTGGGGCTGGTGTCTCAGCACTGGCAGCTGGCAGAGTGGGAGGTGTGGCAGGACTGTTGTGGCACGTGGTGGGTGTGTCAAATACACTTGTGGGAAGACGGTTCAGAACTGGGTACAGGGGGTGGGATGTCAAAGCCAGCGTTGGGATGGGGCAGGGGAAGGAGTGGGGAGAGTGTCAAAGTTGACAGGACGTGGGGTGGGGACACTGTTGGGGAATGCAGGCCGGCGAAGCAGAGGAGTTGAATCTCTTATTTTTGAATTGGAGGCATATCATAGATTCCCTAAAGTGTGAAAACAGGCCCTTCGGCCCAACAAGTCCACACTGATCCTGCAAAGAGTAATCCGCCAAGACCCATTTCCTATGACTCTACATTAACCCACAGCTAATGCACCTAACTCACACATCGCTGATCACTATGAGCAATTTAGCCAATTCACCCTGACCTGCACATCTTTGGACTGTGGGAGGAAACCGGAGCACCCGGAGGAAACCCACGCAGACACGGGGAGAATGTGCAAACTCCACACAGTCTGTCACCCGAAGCTGGAATCGAACCCGGCTATCTGGCGCTGTGAGATACCACCCAAAGGGTTGGGGAGGAGTGGGAGCTGTCTGCTTGGTGTGGTGAAGGGGTTATTGGGGAGTGGGAGGGTATCTGGTTGGTGTGGTGAAGGGGTTTGTTGGGGAGTGGGAGGGTATCTGGTTGGTGTGGTGAAGGGGATGTTGGGGAATGGGAGGGTATCTGGTTGGTGTGGTGAAGGGGTTGTTGGGGAATGGGAGAGGGTCTGGTTGGTGTGGTGAAGGGGTTCTTGGGGAGTGGGAGAGGGTCTGGTTGGTGTGGTGAAGGGGTTGTTGGGGAATGGGAGAGGGTCTGGTTGGTGTGGTGAAGGGGTTTGTTGGGGAGTGGGAGGGTGTCTGATTGGTGTGGTGAAGGGGTTTCTGGGGAGAGGGAGCTGTCTGGTTGGTGTGGTGAAGGTGTTGTTGGGGAGTGGGAGGGTGTCTGATTGGTGTGGTGAAGGGGTTTCTGGGGAGAGGGAGCTGTCTGGTTGGTGTGGTGAAGGTGTTGTTGGGGAGTGGGAGGGTATCTGGTTGGTGTGGTGAAGGGGTTGTTGGGGAGTGGGAGCTGTCTGGTTGGTGTGGTGAAGGGGTTGTTGGGGAGTGGGAGGGTATCTGGTTGGTGTGGTGAAGGGGTTTGTTGGGGAATGGGAGGGTGTCTGGTTGGTGTGGTGAAGGGATTGTTGGGGAATGGGAGAGGGTCTGGTTGGTGTGGTGAAGGGGTTGTTGGGGAATGGGAGGGTATCTGGTTGGTGTGGTGAAGGGATTGTTGGGGAATGGGAGGGTGTCTGGTTGGTGTGGTGAAGGGATTGTTGGGGAATGGGAGAGGGTCTGGTTGGTGTGGTGAAGGGGTTGTTGGGGAATGGGAGGGTATCTGGTTGGTGTGGTGAAGGGATTGTTGGGGAATGGGAGGGTGTCTGGTTGGTGTGGTGAAGGGATTGTTGGGGAATGGGAGAGGGTCTGGTTGGTGTGGTGAAGGGGTTGTTGGGGAATGGGAGGGTATCTGGTTGGTGTGGTGAAGGGGTTGTTGGGGAATGGGAGGGTGTCTGGTTGGTGTGGTGAAGGGATTGTTGGGGAATGGGAGAGGGTCTGGTTGGTGTGGTGAAGGGGTTGTTGGGGAATGGGAGGGTATCTGGTTGGTGTGGTGAAGGGGTTGCTGGGGAGTTGAAGGGTATCTGGTTGGTGTGGTGAAGGGGTTGTTGGGGAGTGGGAGGGTATCTGGTTGGTGTGGTGAAGGGGTTGTTGGGGAGTGGGAGGGTATCTGGTTGGTGTGGTGAAGGGGTTGCTGGGGAGTTGAAGGGTATCTGGTTGGTGTGGTGAAGGGGTTGTTGGGGAATGGGAGGGTATCTGGTTGGTGTGGTGAAGGGATTGTTGGGGAATGGGAGGGTGTCTGGTTGGTGTGGTGAAGGGGTTGTTGGGGAGTGGGAGGGTATCTGGTTGGTGTGGTGAAGGGGTTGTTGGGGAATGGGAGGGTGTCTGGTTGTTGTGGTGAAGGGGTTGTTGGGGAGTGAGAGGGTATCTGGTTGGTGTGGTGAAGGGGTTGTTGGGGAGTGGGAGGGTATCTGGTTGGTGTGGTGAAGGGGTTGCTGGGGAGTGGGAGGGTATCTGGTTGGTGTGGTGAAGGGGTTGTTGGGGAGTCAGAGGGTATCTGGTTGGTGTGGTGAAGGGGTTGTTGGGGAGTGGGAGGGTATCTGGTTGGTGTGGTGAAGGGTTGTTGGGGAGTGGGAGGGTATCTGGTTGGTGTGGTGAAGGGGTTGTTGGGGAGTGGGAGGGTATCTGGTTGGTGTGGTGAAGGGGTTGTTGGGGAGTGGGAGGGTATCTGGTTGGTGTGGTGAAGGGTTGTTGGGGAGTGAGAGGGTGTCTGGTTGGTGTGGTGAATGTGTTGTTGGGGAGTGGGAGGGTATCTGGTTGGTGTGGTGAAGGGGTTTGTTGGGGAGTGGGAGGGTATCTGGTTGGTGTGGTGAAGAGGTTGTTGGGGAGTGAGAGGGTGTCTGGTTGGTGTGGTGAATGTGTTGTTGGGGAGTGGGAGGGTATCTGGTTGGTGTGGTGAAGGGGTTGCTGGGGAATGGGAGGGTGTCTGGTTGGTGTGGTGAAGGGGTTGTTGGGGAGTGGGAGGGTATCTGGTTGGTGTGGTGAAGGGGTTGCTGGGGAGTGGGAGGGTATCTGGTTGGTGTGGTGAGGAGGTTGTTGGGGAGTGGGAGGGTATCTGGTTGGTGTGGTGAAGGGGTTGCTGGGGAGTTGAAGGGTGTCTGGTTGTTGTGATGAAGGGGTTTGTTGGGGAGTGGGAGGGTATCTGGTTGGTGTGGTGAAGGGGTTGTTGGGGAATGGGAGGGTATCTGGTTGGTGTGGTGAAGGGGTTGTTGGGGAATGGGAGGGTATCTGGTTGGTGTGGTGAAGGGGTTGTTGGGGAGTGGGAGCTGTCTGGTTGGTGTGGTGAAGGGGTTGTTGGGGAGTGGGAGGGTGTCTGGTTGGTGTGGTGAAGGGGTTGTTGGGGAGTGCGAGGGTATCTGGTTGGTGTGCTGAAGGGGTTGTTGGGGAGTGGGAGGGTGTCTGGTTGGTGTGGTGAAGGGGTTGTTGGGGAGTGGGTGTGTATCTGGTTGGTGTGGTAAAGGGGTTGCTGGGGAGTTGAAGGGTGTCTGGTTGTTGTGGTGAAGGGGTTGTTGGGGAGTCAGAGGGTATCTGGTTGGTGTGGTGAAGGGGTTGCTGGGGAGTTGAAGGGTGTCTGGTTGTTGTGGTGAAGGGGTTGTTGGGGAGTGAGAGGGTATCTGGTTGGTGTGGTGAAGGGGTTGCTGGGGAGTGGGACGGTATCTGGTTGGTGTGCCGAAGGGGTTGCTGGGGGGTGGGAGGGTATCTGGTTGGTGTGGTGAAGGGGTTGCTGGGGAGTGGGAGGGTATCTGGTTGGTGTGGTGAAGGGGTTGTTGGGGAGTCAGAGGGTATCTGGTTGGTGTGGTGAAGGGGTTGTTGGGGAGTGGGTGTGTATCTGGTTGGTGTGGTGAAGGGGTTGCTGGGGAGTTGAAGGCTGTCTGGTTGTTGTGGTGAAGGGGTTGTTGGGGAGTGAGAGGGTATCTGGTTGTTGTGGTGAAGGGGTTGTTGTGGAGTGGGAGGGTGTCTGGTTGGTGTGGTGAATGGAATGTTGGGGAGTGGGAGGGAATCTGGTTGGTGTGGTGAAGTGGTTGTTGGGGAATGGGAGGGTATCTGGTTGGTGTGGTGAAGGGAATTTGGGGGAGTGGGAGCTGTCTGTTTGGTGTGGTGAAGGGGTTGTTGGGGAGTGGGAAGGTGTCTGGTTGGTGTGGTGAAGGGGTTGTTGGGGAGTGGGATGGTGTCTGGTTGCTGTGGTGAAGGGGTTTGTTGGGGAGTGAGAGTGTGTCTGGTTGGTGTGGTGAAGGGGTTGTTGGGGAGTGGGAGGGTATCTGGTTGGTGTGGTGACGTTGTTGTTGGGGAATGGGAGGGTATCTGGTTGGTGTGGTGAAGGGGTTGTTGGGGAGTGGGAGGGTGTCTGGTTGGTGTGGTGAAGGGGTTGTTGGAAAATGGGAGGGTATCTGGTTGGTGTGGTGAAGGGGTTGTTGGGGAGTGGGAGGGTGTCTGGTTGGTGTGGTGAAGGGGTTGTTGGGGAGTGGCAGGGTATCTGGTTGGTGTGGTGAAGGGGTTGTTGCGGAGTGGGAGGGTATCTGGTTGGTGTGGTGAAGGGGTTGTTGGGGAGTGGGAGGGTATCTGGTTGGTGTGGTTAAGGGGTTTGTTGGGGAGTCGCAGGGTGTCTGGTTGGTGTGGTGAAGGGGTTGTTGGGGAATGGGAGGGTACCTGGTTGGTGTGGTGAAGGGGTTGTTGGGGAATGGGAGGGGATCTGGTTGGTGTGGTGAAGGGGTTGTTGGGGAGTGGGAGGGTATCTGGTTGGTGTGGTTAAGGGGTTTGTTGGGGAGTCGCAGGGTGTCTGGTAGGTGTGGTGAAGGGGTTGTTGGGGAATGGGAGGGTATCTGGTTGGTGTGGTGAAGGGGTTGTTGGGGAGTCAGAGGGAATCTGGTTGGTGTGGTGAAGGGGTTGCTGGGGAGTTGAAGGGTGTCTGGTTGTTGTGGTGAAGGGGTTGTTGGGGAGTGAGAGGGTATCTGGTTGGTGTGGTGAAGGGAATGTTGGGGAGTGGGAGGGAATCTGGTTGGTGTGGTGAAGTGGTTGTTGGGGAATGGGAGGGTATCTGGTTGGTGTGGTGAAGGGATTGTTGGGGAGTGGGAGGGAATCTGGTTGGTGTGGTGAAGTGGTTGTTGGGGAATGGGAGGGTATCTGGTTGGTGTGGTGAAGGGGTTGTTGGGGAATGGGAGGGTGTCTGGTTGGTGTGGTGAAGGGGTTGTTGGGGAGTGGGAGGGTGTCTGGTTGGTGTGGTGAAGGGGTTGTTGGGGAGTGGGAGGGTGTCTGGTTGGTGTGGTGAAGAGGTTGTTGGGGAGTGGGAGGGTATCTGGTTGGTGTGGTGAAGGGATTGTTGGGGAGTGGGAGGGAATCTGGTTGGTGTGGTGAAGTGGTTGTTGGGGAATGGGAGGGTATCTGGTTGGTGTGGTGAAGGGGTTGTTGGGGAGTGAGAGGGTGTCTGGTTAGTGTGGTGAAGGGGTTGTTGGGGAGTGGGAGGGTGTCTGGTTGGTGTGGTGAAGGGGTTTGTTGAGGAGTGGGAGGGTATCTGTTTGGTGTGGTGAAGGGGTTGTTGGGGAGTGGGAGGGTGTCTGGTTGGTGTGGTGAAGGGGTTGTTGGGGAGTGAGAGGGTATCTGGTTCGTGTGGTGAAGGGCTTGTTGGGGAATGGGAGGGTATCTGGTTGGTGTGGTGAAGGGGTTGTTGGGGAGTGGGAGGGTGTCTGGTTGGTGTGGTGAAGGGGTTGTTGGAGAGTGGGAGGGTATCTGGTTGGTGTGGTGACGGTGTTGTTGGGGAATGGGAGGGTATCTGGTTGGTGTGGTGAAGGGGTTGTTGGGGAGTGGGAGGGTGTCTGCTTGGTGTGGTGAAGGGGTTGTTGGGGAGTGGGAGGGTATCTGGTTGGTGTGCTGAAGGGGTTGTTGGGGAGTGGGAGGGTGTCTGGTTGGTGTGGTGAAGGGGTTGTTGGGGAGTGGGTGTGTATCTGGTTGGTGTGGTAAAGGGGTTGCTGGGGAGTTGAAGGGTGTCTGGTTGTTGTGGTGAAGGGGTTGTTGGGGAGTCAGAGGGTATCTGGTTGGTGTGGTGAAGGGGTTGCTGGGGAGTTGAAGGGTGTCTGGTTGTTGTGGTGAAGGGGTTGTTGGGGAGTGAGAGGGTATCTGGTTGGTGTGGTGAAGGGGTTGCTGGGGAGTGGGACGGTATCTGGTTGGTGTGCCGAAGGGGTTGCTGGGGAGTGGGAGGGTATCTGGTTGGTGTGGTGAAGGGGTTGCTGGGGAGTGGGAGGGTATCTGGTTGGTGTGGTGAAGGGGTTGTTGGGGAGTCAGAGGGTATCTGGTTGGTGTGGTGAAGGGGTTGTTGGGGAGTGGGTGTGTATCTGGTTGGTGTGGTGAAGGGGTTGCTGGGGAGTTGAAGGCTGTCTGGTTGTTGTGGTGAAGGGGTTGTTGGGGAGTGAGAGGGTATCTGGTTGTTGTGGTGAAGGGGTTGTTATGGAGTGGGAGGGTGTCTGGTTGGTGTGGTGAATGGAATGTTGGGGAGTGGGAGGGAATCTGGTTGGTGTGGTGAAGTGGTTGTTGGGGAATGGGAGTGTATCTGGTTGGTGTGGTGAAGGGATTGTTGGGGAATGGGAGGGTATCTGGTTGGTGTGGTGAAGGGAATTTGGGGGAGTGGGAGCGGTCTGTTTGGTGTGGTGAAGGGGTTGTTGGGGAGTGGGAAGGTGTCTGGTTGGTGTGGTGAAGGGGTTGTTGGGGAGTGGGATGGTGTCTGGTTGCTGTGGTGAAGGGGTTTGTTGGGGAGTGAGAGTGTGTCTGGTTGGTGTGGTGAAGGGGTTGTTGGGGAGTGGGAGGGTATCTGGTTGGTGTGGTGACGTTGTTGTTGGGGAATGGGAGGGTATCTGGTTGGTGTGGTGAAGGGGTTGTTGGGGAGTGGGAGGGTGTCTGGTTGGTGTGGTGAAGGGGTTGTTGGAAAATGGGTGGGTATCTGGTTGGTGTGGTGAAGGGGTTGTTGGGGAGTGGGAGGGTGTCTGGTTGGTGTGGTGAAGGGGTTGTTGGGGAGTGGCAGGGTATCTGGTTGGTGTGGTGAAGGGGTTGTTGCGGAGTGGGAGGGTATCTGGTTGGTGTGGTGAAGGGGTTGTTGGGGAGTGGGAGGGTATCTGGTTGGTGTGGTTAAGGGGTTTGTTGGGGAGTCGCAGGGTGTCTGGTTGGTGTGGTGAAGGGGTTGTTGGGGAATGGGAGGGTACCTGGTTGGTGTGGTGAAGGGGTTGTTGGGGAATGGGAGGGTATCTGGTTGGTGTGGTGAAGGGGTTGTTGGGGAGTGGGAGGGTATCTGGTTGGTGTGGTTAAGGGGTTTGTTGGGGAGTCGCAGGGTGTCTGGTAGGTGTGGTGAAGGGGTTGTTGGGGAATGGGAGGGTATCTGGTTGGTGTGGTGAAGGGGTTGTTGGGGAGTCAGAGGGAATCTGGTTGGTGTGGTGAAGGGGTTGCTGGGGAGTGGGAGGGTGTCTGGTTGTTGTGGTGAAGGGGTTGTTGGGGAGTTAGAGGGTATCTGGTTGGTGTGGTGAAGGGAATGTTGGGGAGTGGGAGGGAATCTGGTTGGTGTGGTGAAGTGGTTGTTGGGGAATGGGAGGGTATCTGGTTGGTGTGGTGAAGGGATTGTTGGGGAGTGGGAGGGAATCTGGTTGGTGTGGTGAAGTGGTTGTTGGGGAATGGGAGGGTGTCTGGTTGGTGTGGTGAAGGGATTGTTGGGGAGTGGGAGGGAATCTGGTTGGTGTGGTGAAGTGGTTGTTGGGGAATGGGAGGGTATCTGGTTGGTGTGGTGAAGGGGTTGTTGGGGAATGGGAGGGTGTCTGGTTGGTGTGGTGAAGGGGTTGTTGGGGAGTGGGAGGGTGTCTGGTTGGTGTGGTGAAGAGGTTGTTGGGGAGTGGGAGGGTATCTGGTTGGTGTGGTGAAGGGATTGTTGGGGAGTGGGAGGGAATCTGGTTGGTGTGGTGAAGTGGTTGTTGGGGAATGGGAGGGTATCTGGTTGGTGTGGTGAAGGGGTTGTTGGGGAGTGAGAGGGTGTCTGGTTAGTGTGGTGAAGGGGTTGTTGGGGAGTGGGAGGGTGTCTGGTTGGTGTGGTGAAGGGGTTTGTTGAGGAGTGGGAGGGTATCTGTTTGGTGTGGTGAAGGGGTTGTTGGGGAGTGGGAGGGTGTCTGGTTGGTGTGGTGAAGGGGTTGTTGGGGAGTGAGAGGGTATCTGGTTCGTGTGGTGAAGGGGTTGTTGGGGAATGGGAGGGTATCTGGTTGGTGTGGTGAAGGGGTTGTTGGGGAGTGGGAGGGTGTCTGGTTGGTGTGGTGAAGGGGTTGTTGGAGAGTGGGAGGGTATCTGGTTGGTGTGGTGACGGTGTTGTTGGGGAATGGGAGGGTATCTGGTTGGTGTGGTGAAGGGGTTGTTGGGGAGTGGGAGGGTGTCTGCTTAGTGTGGTGAAGGGGTTGTTGGGGAGTGGGATGGTATCTGGTTGGTGTGGTGAAGGGCTTGTTGCGGAGTGGGAGGGTATCTGGTTGGTGTGGTGAATGGGTTGTTGGGGAGTGGGAGGGTGTCTGGTTGGTGTGGTGAAGGGGTTGTTGGGGAGTGGGAGGGTGTCTGGTTGGTGTGGTGAAGGGGTTGTTGGAGAGTGGGAGGGTATCTGGTTGGTGTGGTGACGGTGTTGTTGGGGAATGGGAGGGTATCTGGTTGGTGTGGTGAAGGGGTTGTTGGGGAGTGGGAGGGTGTTTGGTTGGTGTGGTGAAGGGGTTGTTGGAGAGTGGGAGGGTATCTGGGTGGTGTGGTGAAGGGGTTGTTGGGGAGTGAGAGGGTATCTGGTTGGTGTGGTGAAGGGCTTGTTGCGGAGTGGGAGGGTGTCTGATTGGTGTGGTGAAGGGGTTGTTGGGGAGTGGGAGGGTGTCTGGTTGGTGTGGTGAAGGGGTTGTTGGGGAGTGGGAGGGTGTCTGGTTGGTGTGGTGAAGGGGTTGTTGGGGAGTGGGATGGTGTCTGGTTGGTGTGGTGAAGGGGTTGTTGGGGAGTGGGAGGGTGTCTGGGTGGTGTGGTGAAGGGGTTGTTGGGGAGTGAGAGGGTATCTGGTTGGTGTGGTGAAGGGCTTGTTGCGGAGTGGGAGGGTGTCTGGTTGGTGTGGTGAAGGGGTTGTTGGGGAGTGGGAGGGTGTCTGGGTGGTGTGGTGAAGGGGTTGTTGTGGAGTGGGAGGGTGTCTGATTGGTGTGGTGAAGGGGTTGTTGGTGAGTGGGATGGTGTCTGGTTGGTGTGGTGAAGGGGTTGTTGGGGAGTGGGAGGGTGTCTGGTTGGTGTGGTGAAGGGGTTGTTGGGGAGTGGCAGGGTGTCTGGTTGGTGTGGTGAAGGGGTTTGTTGGGGAGTGGGAGGGTGTCTGGTTGGTGTGGTGAAGGGGTTGTTGGGGAGTGGCAGGGTGTCTGGTTGGTGTGGTGAAGGGGTTTGTTGGGGAGTGGGAGGGTGTCTGGTTGGTGTGGTGAAGGGGTTTGTTGGGGAGTGGGAGGGAATCTGGTTGGTGTGGTGAAGGGGTTTGTTGGGGAGTGGCAGGGTATCTGGTTGGTGTGGTGAAGGGGTTGTTGGGGAATGGGAGGGTGTCTGGTCAGGGGAGAAGTGATTGTCAGATGTCCAAGGAATGGAAGAGATCAGGTGAGGTGGATACTTGGAGCTCAGTTGAGGGTCAGGGAATCAGTTTAATCGCTGTCCAGCTTTTAGACTCGGGTTTTAATTGGCTGATATTTCCTGGGTAATTATGAACATTAAGAAACTGTCCACCAGAATATCCAGGCCAATGTACCTGGAAATGATAGATTACACACAGAGTGTGGACTTGGATGGGTATGTTGCTTAGATCATAACAGAATACGTTTACAGCTACTTATCAGTGTGGTCATGCCGATAATGTAGGAAATGTGACAGCTCATTTGTGCACGGGAAGATCCCACAAACAGCAATGCGGGGATAAGCTGATGCTCGGTTATTTTAGTGAGTTTGATACAAAGACAGAGATGACAAGGTAGGTCACTAAAGCCCTATTAGCGAAGGAAGCCTGTTGTCTTACCCTGGTGTGTCTGTGTGTGTATACGTGATTATAGTCTCAAACACCAATGTGGTCAACTCTTCACTGCCTTCTGAACTCCTCTCTCAGTTTGTAATTTTTCGTTTAGGTACCCTACAGTGTGGAATCAGGCCCTTTGACCCAACAAGTCCACACCGACCCTCTGAAGAGTAACCCACCCAGACCCATTTCCCTACATTTAACCCCTGACTCATGCACCTAATTTACACATCCTTGAACACTGTGGGCAATTTAACATGACCACTTCACCAAACCTGCACATCTTTGGACTGTGGGAGGAAACCGGAGCACTTGGGGGAAACCCACGCAGACACGGGGAGAATGTGCAAACTCCACACGGAGAGTTGGAGTTGGCCGAGGCTGGAATCAAACCTGGGACCCTGGCGCTATGAGGCAGCAGTGCTAACCACTGAGCCACCGTGTCACCTTAACCAGTGGCTCAGAAAAAAGCCACCCCACCACCTTCTCACAGGGCAACGAGGGAGGTGCCGGTAATGTCAACCCTGGAGTGTTTCACTTCTCAAATTACATCAGAGCCTCATTCCGAAACTATAGCACAGTAATCAATGGCTGCTTTTCACAGAGAGAGACTTCAAGAATTGGACAGTGGGATTGGTGATGGCGGGAATCGTGTTGAGTGTTTTCCTGGCTGGAATTTTTATCTTCCTGCATGGGCAAAAGTAAGTGTGAATGCTTCATTTGATTTTACTCGAAATATTTGCTTCCATCTTTGTTCCTTTGGGGGTGAGGACTTCTTCTGTAGGAAGGACTGAAGAATGGACTTAGGAGAGCGAGAAGGGGGCGTGGAAAAGCTTTAGTGGGCAGGAGCCTCAGGCAACTGTCTGTGTCGAGTGTGCACATTCTCACTGCGTTTGTGTGGGTTTCCTCCCTCAGTCCAAAGATGTGCAGATTTGGTGAATTGGCCATGCTAAATTGTCCCATAGTTTTCAGGGATGTGTATGTTCGGTGCATTAGTCAGGGGTAGATGATGAATAATAGGGGAATGGGTCTGAGTGGGTTACTCTTTGGAGGGTCGGTGTGGACTTGCTGGGCCGAATGGCCTGTTCCCACACTGGAGGGATAGCCAGAGTGAGGGTAAGGCCGGTCAGAGATAGTGGAGGGAACGTCCAGCTAAAGTCGGAGGATGTAGGGGAGGTCCTTAATGAATACTTTGCTTCAGTTTTCCGTACTGAAGAGGGACCTTGACATTTTTGAGGACAGCATAAAACAGAGTGATGTGCTAGAACTGGTTTGATGTTCAGGTTACTACGGGAAGTGAGGGAAGAGATCGTTGCATCTTTGGTGGTGATCTTTGCATTCTCACTGTCCACTGGAGTCGAATCAGATACTTAAAGGGTGGCAAATGTTATTTCCTTGTTCAAGAAAGGAATAGGAATTATCCTGGCAATTACAGGCCAGTCTTACATCAGTGCTGGGCAAAATATTGGAGAGGATTCTGAGAGACAGGATTTATGAATACTTGGAAAACCATAGTTTGATGAGAAATAGTCAGTGTGGGTTTATGAGGGGCAGATCATGTCTCATTAGCCTTACTGAATTCTTTGAGGGTGTTTCAAAACATGTTGATGAAGGTAGAGCAGTGGATGTGGTGTACATGGATTTTAGCAAGGCGTTTTATCAGGTTCTCCATGGTCGACTCATTCAGAAAGTAAGGAGGCATGGGATACTGGGAAATATGGCTGTCTGGATTCAGAAATGGCTGGCCCATAGAAGACAGAGGGTTTTCCATAGGGATCTGGTCGGGGACCTCTGCTCTTTGTGCTTTTTATAAATGACTTGGATGAGCAAGTGGAAGGGTGGGTTAGTAAGTTTGCCAATGACACGAAGGTTGGTGGAGTGGTGGATAGTGTGGAGGGCTGTTGGTAGGATGCAACGGGACATTGACAGGATGCAGAGCTGGGCTGAGAGTCCAACTTGGAAAAGTGTGAAGTGATTCATTTTGGAAGGTCGAATTTGAATGCAGATTATACAGTTAAAAGCAGGACTCTCGGCAGTGTGGAGGAACAGAGGGATCTTGGGGTACATGTCCATAGATCCCTCAAAATTGCCACCCAAGTTGATCAGGTTGTTAAGAAGGCATATGGTGTATTGGCTTTCATTAGCAGGGAGATTGAGTTTAAGAGCCATGAGGTGATGCTGCAGCTCCATGGAGCCCTGGTTAGACCACACTTGGAATATTGTGTTCAGTTCTGGCTGTTTCATTATAGGAAGGATGTGGAAGCTTTAGAGAGGGTGCAGAAGAGATTTCCCAGGATGCTGCCTTGATTGGACAGCATGTCTTATGAAGAAAGGTTGAGGGAGCTAGAGCTTTTCTCATTGGAGCAAAGAAGACTGAGAGGTGACTTGATAGAGGTGTACAAGATGTTGAGAGGCACAGATAGAGTGGATAGTCAGAGACTTTTTCCAAAGACGGGAATGGCTATCACAAGGGAGCATAATTTTAAGGTGATTGGAGGAATGTTTAGGGGAGATGTCAGAGGTAGGTTCTTTACACAGAAAGGGTGAGGGTGTGGAATGCACTGCCACCAGTGGTAGTAGAGTCAGACACATTAGGGACGTTTGAGTGACTTTTGGATAGGCACATGGAGGATATTAAAATAAAGGGTATGTAGGATAGTCTGATGATAGAGTAGGATAAAAGGCCAGCACAACATCGAGGGTCGAAGGGTCTGTACTGTGCTGGTCTATGTTCTATGTCCCTACTTACATTGTTATCATGATCAGCTGAATAGGTATGAGTTGTTGTGATCTGGAACACCCTGCCTGATAGGGAGGTGAAGGCACCTTCAACAGGAACTTGCAAATGTCTAACTGTGTCTGGGCTGCCCTGACTCTCTGATGTATAATAACCACACTGTGATATGGTATTATTGCAGGAGAAAGAAAGTGACTGAGGAGACAGCTTCAAAGGCCAGTGAGATCACAGTGACCTACTCTCCAGATGCTGTGACACACCAGGTACAGAAACTGTTTACACTCCCTCCAAACCTTCAAGCTCAGCATTTAGACAATACACGTTCCAACTGACAAACCCAAGGACTTTCCATCCACCCGCATTACCTTTTTGAAGCTGCCCAACAATGATGGGATTTTGTACAGCAGAGAGAGAGAGAGAGATCGGTAAAGATCAAATCTCAGTCAAACTGGGGGTGAAACAGGCAACGTATTCCTGGTTCCCAGGCAGATTACTCATGGATTGTTATCAAAGAATGCAGTGGCTCAGTCACCAGCACTCACTGGCACCTTCTCTTTCTCAGAGTCAAAGATTCATGGGGTTAGTGACAATTCCACAAATAAAACATAACCCGACGACACTGTCAGAGGGTCAGTACCGAGGAAGTGCTGCACTGTCAGCGGGTCAGTGTGGGGGGGTGCTGACCCTGTTCTGTAGGGTCACTGGACTCAAAACCGTAAACTGCTTTCTCGGCACAGATGCTGCCAGACATACTAAGTTTCTCCAGCAGCATCTTTCGTGGTTGTTTCAGACTACCAGCAGCTGCAGTTCTCTGTTTTGGTGTTCACATGTTGGTTCCATAGCTGCCTGTGGAATCTTACTGTGCATAAACTGCAGCTGCACCATCCTACGTTGCAACAGGGAATACTGTTCGAAAAGGTGCTGGCTGTGAAGGTGTTTTGGAACAGTCATGGAAGGGCATAGGAGAACTCAAATGTAAATTTGAGACTCAAACTACACCACTCTAACTCAGAGATGAGAAAGGGCAGAGGCGAGGAGGTGGGGGGAGAGAGAGAGAGACAGAGAGAGAGAGGTGACACAGGGTATGACAGAGAGATAGGGAGAGAGAGAAATGAAGAAGGTTAAATCCACTGGTCTGTGAATAACACTGACGAGGCTGTGCAATAATTTAACCCAAATGGGCCGGTAAATTGTGAGAATATTCCATTTCTCTGATGGAACTGTGCATCGTTTGAGGTGCTATTTTTCAGATGATACATTTAACCACATGCCCTCTGGAGGTGTTAAAGATCCCATCACATGTATTTGGAGGTGAACCAGGGAGCAGTTCTCCTCAGGGTCCTGGGGCCTATCATTATCTCCCTCAAATAAAAGAGCATTTAATAAATGTAATGAGGTGAGTTAGTACTGCTGTTGAGCCATTTGCTATGTGTATGTTGGCCACTGTATATCAATGGCCGTGGGAATGGTAGCTGTACCAATCTGGAGGAAGAACGCCTCATCTTCCGCCTCGGAACACTTCAACTCCAGGGCATCAATGTGGACTTCACCAGTTTCCTCATTTCCCCTCCCCCAACCTCACCCCAGTTCCAACCTTCCAGCTCAGCACTGTCCTCATGACCTGTCCTACCTGCTAATCTCCCTTCCCACCCTCCCCTCTGACCTATCACCCCCGTCCACCTTGGGTACTCTTTGCTACCTTCCCCCACCCTCCCCTCTGACCTATCACCCCCATCCACCCACTGTACTCTTTACTACCTTCCCCCACCATCCTCTCTGACCTATCACCTCCATCCCCACCCCCATTCACCTATCGTACTCTTTACTACCTTCCCCCACCCTCCCCTCTGACCTATCACCCCCATCCCCACCCCCATTCACCCATTTTACTCTTTACTACCTTCCCCCACCCTCCCCTCTGACCTATCACCCCCATCCCCACCCCCATCCACCTATTGTACTCTTTTCTGCCTTCTCCCCAGCCCCACCCCCCTCTCATTTGTCTCTCCACCCTGCAGGCTCCCTGCCTCTATTCCTGATGAAGGGCTTTTGCCTGGAACGTCGATTTTCCTGCTGCTCGGATGCTGCCTGACCTGCTGTGCTTTTCCAGCACCACCCTCATCTAGACTGCTGTATATCAATGACTATAGCTCCGTAAGTAAAGTTCTTCAGTAGCTGAGGAGCATTTGGGGGACGTTCAGTCTCTGTGAACAGTGAACTGGAGCCTCCAAGGTAAGAAAGGGAAGGCTAAATCCACTGAAGCAAAACTGACTTTCGCAAAAGTTTAAACCTGTCCCTGCTGATGAATAATGTTCCCGTTTCTCTGCAGGTTTCACACAACATGGTGGTAACTGACTTGCAAAATACAACCAGGGGCCCAGCGAGAGCGGGGGAGACTCCAGCTCCCGGGAATGTCTTCGAGGGTCCAGTGGGAAGCGACATTGCACACCCTGGGAGCACTAAAGACCTTCTCTATGCCAGCATCATCTACTCAAAGCTACCCAGCAGTGACGGGACTGTGCATAGGGGTGAGGACACGGAATATGCAGAGATCAGATTCCAGCGAAATTGAGAGAGAGAAGCAGGGAGAGGACTGCGAGGGATGTGTGCAGTCAATGCGGTTGAATAATGAAGAGAAAGTGACACTGCCCAGCTTTGTTGTTAGTCCTGAACATGCTTTCCAAGTGCTGCATCTTTTTCACGCTATCAGAGATTGTATGAAGTTTATGAATTGTGTGTAATTTTACAGATATAAGCAAAGTGGCACAGTGGCTCACAACACCAAGGTCCCAGGTTCAATTCCCGCCTCAGGCGACTGACTGTGTGGAGTTTGCACATTCTCCCCGTGTCTGCGTGGGTTTCCTCCGGGTGCTCCGGTTTCCTCCCACAGTCACAAAGATGTGCAGATTAGGGTGAATTGGCCATGCTAAATTGCCCGTAGTGTTAGGTGCATTAGTTGGAGGGAATTGGATCTGGGTGGGTTACTCTTCAGAGGGTCGGTGTGGACTGGTTGGGCCAAAGGACCTGTTTCCACACTGTAGGGAATCTAATCTTTAAAAAAAAACAATTGTGATGAAGCTTTACAATATCTGATTATTGTTTGGGAATGTGGATTCAGGCATGGAGGCTTTAAGCTTGATTTGTCTTTCTAATTTAGATTAGATTCCCTACAGTGTGGAAACAGTCCCTTCGGCCCAACAAGTCCACACCGACCCGCCGAAGAGCAACCCACCCAGACCCATTCCCCTACACCTATCACTACGGGCAACTTAGCATGGCCAATTCACCGAGCCTGCACATCTTTGGACTGTGGGAGGAAACCGGAGCACCCGGAGGAAACCCACGCAGACACGGGGAGAATGTGCAAACTCCACACAGTCAGTCGCCCGAGGCAGGAATTGAACCCGGGTCCCTGGTGCCGTGAGGCAGCAGTGCTAACCACTGTGCCACCCAATTTGTGTGTTAATAAAGGATAACACATGATTGTAGTTTCATACTGGACATACCCTGTAAGTGGCTTTTTTTAAAATATACATTTGAAAACTTTGAGGTGAGCTATTGAAGAGATTAGGGAAAAGGGGTAGATCAGAAGACAAAAACCACTGTTACCCCCAGGAATGTGGGAATTCAGAAGCAGTTGTCAGTCAGGCAGTTTGCAAGTTTATGTATACAGAAGGAGTCAATGACAGAAGTACTTTTGATAGCGGTCTCCAAAGCAGTCGCACTGGGATAAAATGACCTGACTTTGTTAAAGATGGTGAAGTTTCAATTCCAAATCAAATTTGGAATTAAATGTCTACTGATGACCAGGTAACAACGGGAAATGGTCTCCTGCTGTTTCTACACCTTATGGTCTTACTGTCCCGTCTTTGTCATCGCCATATACGCTCGCCTTGTTCGGTAATGTCCTTTCGGGAAGAAAATGTGCTGGAATTTTTACAATGGCAAACCCACAGCAATGTGATTGATTCTTAACCACTGGGCTATTTCAGAGAGTAAAGCACTCAGAAATATCGAACGGCTAAAACATCTCAGAAACCAGGCTAACCAATAGACATCAATCACGGCTCTGAAAACAAGAATGGCAAACTCTTCCTGACCTACATCAAGGCCTGCCAAAATTGGGAGGAGTCTCTCACAGACCTGTCAGACAACGGGCTACCCCAGGGCAGTGTCGCTTACACACACTGTCACTGACACCATCTGAGGTCTGAGATGGTATACAGACCTGTTCATTACCACATACTACTCTCCCTTAGCTGATGAACCAGTGCTCTTCCAAGCTGAGTAGCACTTGCAGGAAGCACTGAGGGTGGCCGTGGCACAGAATGTACTCTGCTGGAGAGACTTCAATGTACAGCAGCAAAAGGGGTTTGGCAGCAGTGCCACTATTGACTGAACTGGGTGAGTCTGGCTCTGCAGCAATTGGTGAGGGAACCAACAAGAGGGAAAATCAAATTTGACGTCATCCTTACCAACCTGCATGCTGCAGATTAGATTACGTTAGATTCCCTATAGTGTGGAAACAGGCCCTTCGGCCCAACAAGTCCACACCGACCCTCCAAAGAGCAGCCCACCCAGACCCATTTCCCTACATTCACCCCTGACTAATGCACCTAACACTACAGGCAGTTTAGCATGGCCAATTCAACTAATGCATTTGTCTGTGACCAGTGCACACTGTCAATGGAAACAAAGACCTGGCTTCACACTGAGAGTACCCTGTATCATGTTGTGTGCCTATAGGAGTGGCACGGTGGCACAGTGGTTAGCACTGCTGCCTCACAACGCCAGGGACCCGGGTTCGATTCCAGCCTCGGGTGACTGACTGTGTGGAGTTTACACATTCTCCCCGTGTCTGTGTGGGTGTCCTCCGGGTGCCCCGGTTTCCTCCCACAGTCCAAAGATGTGCAGGCCATGCTAAATTGCCCATAGTGTGAGGTGCATTAGTCAGAGGGAAACGGGTCTGGGTGGGTTACTCTTCAGAGGGTCAGTGTGGACTTGTTGGGCCGAAGGGCCTGTCCCCACATGTAGGGAATCTAATCTAATCAATGTGTTCAGGGGGATCAATTTTGAACTCATCTAGCAACTCAATACACAGATCCCTCTTAAATTTAACAATTTTAGATCCAGGTAAAAATCTCTCACTTATGATCCCAGCTGATGCACAAGTCAGGCCCCAGAGTGAAACCTGGATTGATAGATCGTGTGCGAATGTGGTGCTGAATTACACTGAGGTGATAGATTGTCCTTAACAACAGAACAGAAGTTTATTATACAACAGAAGAAATAAATAGAAACCAGATGTCATGTCTCACTGGGTCAGGACACTGGAAATCAAACCTCATTATCCCTGGAGTTGTCGCAAAATGTTCAAGCTTTTATACGGGGAAGTAATACTTTGCAATGTACCTGTCCATTGAAATGCCATAGCAGGAAAGCACAAACTAGGTGTCTTGACATAAGGATAACTATTTATTACAAATAAGTAGATTCTAGCTTTGGATAAACAATTATGAACTGTCAACATATATCTCAATTGCTTAAAGCTCAAAGCCCCTTGTAAATCTCCCACTACCCACGCATACAGACATAGAGGACACATTCATGCAACGGGTGGAGGGAAAGACTGGAAAAGCAGTTCAGTGCTCACTTGACGACAGCATTCACTGAAATATCACTCCTCTATCTCAACTCTTTTGGTCGTTGTGATCCCAGCTAATGGGACTGTTGGACAAGTCACCTCCCACGTTGAAACCTTGACCGATCGCGTTTCACTTAATTTTGTTTTTAATGAGGTGGTCTCTGACTGAGACACAAGAGCACAAATGTTACAGATTGGGGTCTAACAGTTTAGCAAGTTACACAAAACCTGAAGATAAAAACAGAATGAATCAAGTTATTTGCACGTAGCACAGTTGAAGATCTGGAAACACAATAAACATGGTTAAAGCGTTGGTTCCCAAAAACACCTCAGAACCCAAAAACAATTCCTTCCAAACATGACCAGCACTCCAGCGGAAAACCGAATCAACTGCATTGTGTATTTTGCCCACTCAAACTTCTCCAATGTGAATAAAAAGCCATTAGGTCTTTGAGATTCTCTCTCCCAAATTGGCTATAGAAATACTCACAATAGTAATCATTAAACACCTTCCATCACACAGAAAACCCATATGGCACAAGTTCAAAAGGAAAAAAATCCAATTTCAATAAATCACTCACGATACGTCACAAGACGATATGTAACTGAGAGAAAGTGAGGACTGCAGGTGCTGGAGACCAGAGTTGAAAAATGTGGTGCTGGAAAAACACAGCAGGTCAGGCAGCATCCGAGGAGCAGGAGAATCGACGTTTCAGGCATAAGGCCTTCTTCAGGAATGAGAAGAGTGTTCCAAGCAGGCTGAGATAAAAGGTAGGTGCTGGGAATGCGATAGGTGGAAGGAGGTTAAGGTGAGGGTGATAGGCCGGAGAGGGGGTGGGGGCGGAGAGGTTGGGAAGAAGATTGCAGGTCAAGAAGGCGGTGCTGAGTCCGAGGGTTGGGACTGAGATAAGGTGGGGGGAGGGGAAATGAGGAAGCTGGAGAAATCTGCATTCATCCCTTGTGGTTGGAAGGTTCCCAGGCGGAAGGTGAGGCGCTCTTCCTCCAACCGTCGTGTTGCCATGGTCTGGCGATGGAGGAGTCCAAGGACCTGCATGTCTTTGGTGGAGTGGGAGGCTGAGTTGAAGTGTTGAGCCACGGGGCGGTTGGGTTGGTTGGTCCGGGTGTCCCAGAGGTGTTCTCTGAAACGTTCCGCAAGTAGGCGGCCTGTCTCCCCAATATAGAGGAGGCCACATCGGGTGCAGCGGATTCCTCTGCCACCTTCGCCTCCGCACCTACTTCTTCAACCAGGATTCTCGCCCACCCTCTGACGGCCCCTTCTCCCGCCTCCAACACACCCCATCCACCTGGACACCCCGTGCTGGCCTCTTACCCCCACCCTCGATCTCTTCATAGCCAACTGCCGCCGCGACATTAACCGCCTCAACCTCTCCACCCCCCCACCCACTCCAACCTCTCACCCTCGGAACGTGCAGCCCTCCACTCCCTCCGCTCCAACCCCAACCTCACTATCAAACCAGCTGACAAGGGAGGCACGGTAGTAGTTTGGCGCACCGACCTCTACACCGCTGAGGCCAAACGCCAGCTCGCAGATACCTCCTCCTACTGCCCCCTTGACCATGACCCCACCTCCCACCACCAAACCATCATCTCCCAGACCGTCCATAACCTCATCACCTCAGGGGACCTCCCATCCACCGCCTTCAACCTCATAGTCCCACAACCCCGAACCGCCCGTTTCTACCTCCTGCCCAAAATCCACAAACCTGACTGCCCCGGCCGACCCATTATCTCAGCCTGCTCCTGCCCCACCGAACTCATCTCCGCATACCTCGACACGGTCCTGTCCCCCTTAGTCCAAGAACTCCCACCCACATTAGGGACACCACACACGCCCTCCAGCTCCTCCATGGTTTTCGCTTCCCCGGCCCTCAATGCCTTATCTTCACCATGGACATCCAGTCCCGGTACACCTCCATCCCCCATCACGAAGGACTCAAAGCCCTCCGCTTCTTTCTTTCCCGCCGTACCGACCAGTACCCTTCCACTGACACCCTCCTTCGACTGACTGAACTGGTCCTCACCCTGAACAACTTCTCTTTCCAATCCTCCCACTTCCTCCAAACGAAAGGAGTAGCCATGAGCACCCGCATGGGCCCCAGCTATGCCTGCCTCTTCGTAGAATATGTGGAACAGTCCATCTTCCGCAACTACACTGGCCCCACCCCCCACCTTTTCCTCCGCTACATCGATGACTGTATCGGCGCCGCCTCGTGCTCCCACGAGGAGGTTGAACAGTTCATCCACTTTACTAACACCTTCCACCTCAACCTCAAATTTACCTGGACCGTCTCAGATTCCTCCCTCCCCTTCCTAGACCTCTCGATTTCTATCTCAGGTGACCGAATCGACACGGACATTTACTATAAACCGACCGACTCCCACAGCTACCTGGACTACACCTCCTCCCATCCTGCCCCCTGTAAAATCGCCATCCCATATTCCCAATTCCTTCGTCTCCGCCGCATCTGCTCCCAGGAGGACCAGTTCCAAAGCCGTACAACCCAGATGGCCTCCTTCTTCAAGGACCGCAATTTCCCCCCCGACATGGTCGACGGTGCCCTCCACCGCATCTCTTCTACTTCCCGCTCCTCCGCCCTTGAGCCCCACCCCTCCAACCGCCACCAGGACAGAACCCCACTGGTCCTCACCTACCACCCCACCAACCTCCATGTACAGCGTATCATCCGCCGTCATTTCCGCCACCTCCAATTGGACCCCACCACCAGTGATATATTTCCCTCCCCTCCCCTATCAGCGTTCCGGAAAGACCACTCCCTCCGTGACTCCCTCGTCAGGTCCACACTCCCCACCAACCCAACCTCCACTCCCGGCACCTTCCCCTGCAACCGCAAGAAATGCAAGACTTGCGCCCACACCTCCCCCCTTACTTCCCTCCAAGGCCCCAAGGGACACTTCCATATCCGGCACAAATTCACCTGCACCTCCACACACATCATCTATTGCATCCGCTGCACCCGATGTGGCCTCCTCTATTTTGGGGAGACAGGCCGCCTACTTGCGGAACGTCTCAGAGAACACCTCTGGGACACCTGGACCAACCAACCCAACCGCCCCGTGGCTGAACACTTTAACTCCCCCTCCCACTCCACCAAGGACATGCAGGTCCTTGGCCTCCTCCATCGCCAGACCATGGCAACACGACGGTTGGAGGAAGAGCGCCTCATCTTCTGCCTAGGAACCCTCCAACCACAAGGGATGAACTCAGATTTCTCCAGTTTCCTCATTTCCCCTCCCCCCACCTTGTCTCAGTCAAATCCCTCGAACTCAGCACCGCCTTCCTAACCTGCAATCTTCTTCCTGACCTCTCCGCCCCACCCCCTCTCCGGCCTATCACCCTCACCTTAACCTCCTTCCACCTATCGCATTCCCAACGTCCCTCCCCCAAAGTCCCTCCCCCCTACCTTTTATCTTAGCCTGCTGGACACACCCTCCTCATTCCTGAAGAAGGGCTCATGCCCGAAACGTCGATTCTCCTGCTCCTTGGATGCTGCCTGACCTGCTGCGCTTTTCCAGCAACACATTTTTCTATGTAATTGACTTGAGAGTTTTTGTTATTTGCCATGGACTGTTGAGGCAATTCAATCATTGTTTCTTTTTCCCAAATCTGCCAACATGAACGTTTACATATATTTGAGAGCTAAAGTATTCTCAATTCCAATAATCTGCAGATTTCGAACCAAACTTCTCCACGTTTAATTTTCACAATCTACCGCAGAGGTAACTTATTCACTGACTGCCCTGAATCCTTCAAAGACAAAAACTATATGGACCTCCGAACTCAATACTGGTGTATGCTGAATTTTTAAAAAATAACTCCTTGAGGTAACTATAAAAGAACAGCTAATCATAGGTTCATCTGAACTGAAAACAAACCCAATGTCACAGAGTCAGAGACTCCCACAGCAGGGAGACAGGCCCTTTAGCTCAAACGGGTCCATGCCGACCAAAATGTCCATCCACACGAACCCCATTTCCCTGCGGCTTCATGCTCTCGTCCTGACCTGGAAAAATTTATAAACTTCGCTTCCAGTTTCCATCCCTCCATCACTTTCACCGGGTCCATCTCTGAAACTTACCGTCATTTCCTTGACCTTTCTGTCTCCATTTCCAGCAATAGTCTATTTACTAATACCCATTACAGGCCCCACTGTCTCCCACGGCTAGCGGGACCCCAGCTCTTCTCACCCTACACCCTGTAAGGACTCTATCCCTCTCTCTCAGCTCCTTCGCCTTCCCCGCATTTGTTCCGATGAGGTCACTTTCCAAAGTGCTGCTCTTAATGTGTGCTCCTTCTTCCCCAACCGTGGCTTCCCACCTACATCTGTCGACAGCGTGCGGTCCATCTACCGTCCCACGACCCTCACCCACCTCTCTCCCCTCCCAGAACAAGGATAGGGTCCCTCTTGTTCTCACCTTTCACCCCACCAGCCTTCTCAGGCAAAGAATAAACCTCCGCCATTTTCGCCAACTCCAACATGACGCCACCACTAAACACACCTTCCCTTCGCCCCCCCCCGCCCTGTCTGCATTCCGCAGAGACCGTTCCCTCCAGGACAACCTAGTGCACTCCCCCATCACACCTAACACCTCTCCCATCACACCCGGCACCTCCCCATCACACCCGGCACCTTCCCATCACACCCGGCACCTCTCCCATCACACCCGGCACCTCTCCCATCACACCTAACACCTCTCCCATCACACATGGCACCTTCCCATCACACCTTGCACCTCTCCCATCACACCTAACACCTCTCCCATCACACATGGCACCTTCCCATCACACCTAACACCTCTCCCATCACACCTAACACCTCTCCCATCACACCCGGCACCTCTCCCATCACACATGGCACCTTCCCATCACACCTAACACCTCTCCCATCACACCCGGCACCTCTCCCATCACACCTAACACCTCTCCCATCACACATGGCACCTTCCCATCACACCCGGCACCTCTCCCATCACACCTAACACCTCTCCCATCACACCTAACACCTCTCCCATCACACATGGCACCTTCCCATCACACCCGGCACCTCTCCCATCACACCTAACACCTCTCCCATCACACCTAACACCTCTCCCATCACACACAGCACCTTCCCATCACACCTAACACCTCTCCCATCACACCCGGCACCTTCCCATCACACCTAACACCTCTCCCATCACACCTAACACCTCTCCCATCACACCTAACACCTCTCCCATCACACCCGGCACCTCTCCCATCACACCCGGCACCTCCCCATCACACCCGGCACCTTCCCATCACACCTAACACCTCTCCCATCACACCCGGCACCTTCCCATCACACCCGGCACCTCTCCCATCACACCTAACACCTCTCCCATCACACCTAACACCTCTCCCATCACACCCGGCACCTTCCCATCACACCTAACACCTCTCCCATCACACCTAACACCTCTCCCATCACACCCAGCACCTTCCCATCACACCCGGCACCTCTCCCATCACACCCGGCACCTCTCCCATCACACCCGGCACCTCCCCATCACACCCGGCACCTTCCCATCACACCTAACACCTCTCCCATCACACCCGGCACCTTCCCATCACACCCGGCACCTCTCCCATCACACCTAACACCTCTCCCATCACACCTAACACCTCTCCCATCACACCCGGCACCTTCCCATCACACCTGGCACCTCTCCCATCACACCTAACACCTCTCCCATCACACCTAACACCTCTCCCATCACACCCGGCACCTTCCCATCACACCCGGCACCTTCCCATCACACCCGACACCTTCCCATCACACCTAACACCTCTCCCATCACACCTAACACCTCTCCCATCACACCCGGCACCTTCCCATCACACCTAACACCTCTCCCATCACACCCGGCACCTTCCCATCACACCCGGCACCTCTCCCATCACACCCGGCACCTTCCCATCACACCCGGCACCTCTCCCATCACACCCAGCACCTTCCCATCACACCCGGCACCTTCCCATCACACCCGGCACCTCTCCCATCACACCCGGCACCTTCCCATCACACCCGGCACCTCTCCCATCACACCCAGCACCTTCCCATCACACCCGGCACCACTCCCATCACACCCGGCACCTCTCCCATCACACCCGGCACCTCCCCATCACACCCGGCACCTTCCCATCACACCCGGCACCTTCCCATCACACCCAGCACCTTCCCATCACACCCGGCACCACTCCCATCACACCCGGCACCTTCCCATCACACCCAGCACCTTCCCATCACACCTAACACCTCTCCCATCACACCCGGCACCTTCCCATCACACCCGGAACCTCTCCCATCACACCCGGCACCTCTCCCATCACACCCAGCACCTTCCCATCACACCCGGAACCTCTCCCATCACACCCGGAACCTCTCCCATCACACCCGGCACCTCTCCCATCACACCCGGCACCTCTCCCATCACACCCGGCACCTTCCCATCACACCTAACACCTCTCCCATCACACCCGGCACCTTCCCATCACACCCGGCACCTTCCCATCACAACTAACACCTCTCCCATCACACCTAACACCTCTCCCATCACACCCGGCACCTTCCCATCGCACCTAACACCTCTCCCATCACACCCGGCACCTTCCCATCACACCTAACACCTCTCCCATCACACCCGGCACCTTCCCATCACACCCGGCACCTCTCCCATCACACCCGGCACCTTCCCATCACAACTAACACCTCTCCCATCACACCTAACACCTCTCCCATCACACCCGGCACCTTCCCATCACACCTAACACCTCTCCCATCACACCCGGCACCTTCCCATCACACCCGGCACCTCTCCCATCACACCTAACACCTCTCCCATCACACCCGGCACCTTCCCATCACACCTAACACTTCTCCCATCACACATGGCACCTTCCCATCACACCCGGCACCTTCCCATCACACCTAACACCTCTCCCATCACACCCGGCACCTTCCCATCACACCCGGCACCTCTCCCATCACACCTAACACCTCTCCCATCACACCCGGCACCTTCCCATCACACCTAACACTTCTCCCATCACACATGGCACCTTCCCATCACACCCGGCACCTTCCCATCACACCTAACACCTCTCCCATCACACCCGGCACCTTCCCATCACACCCGGCACCTCTCCCATCACACCTAACACCTCTCCCATCACACATGGCACCTTCCCATCACACCCGGCACCTTCCCATCACACCCGGCACCTTCCCATCACACCCGGCACCTCTCCCATCACACCTAACACCTCTCCCATCACACCTAACACCTCTCCCATCACACATGGCACCTTCCCATCACACCCGGCACCTCTCCCATCACACCCAGCACCTTCCCATCACACCTAAAACCTCTCCCATCACACATGGCACCTTCCCATCACACCTAACACCTCTCCCATCACACCCGGCACCTTCCCATCACACCCAGCACCATCCCATCACACCTAACACCTCTCCCATCACAGCCGGCACCTCCCCATCACACACAGCACCTTCCCATCACACCTAACACCTCTCCCATCACACCTAACACCTCTCCCATCACACATAACACCTTCCCATCACACACGGCACCTCCCCATCACACCTACCACCTCTCCCATCACAGCCGGCACCTTCCCATCACACCTAACACCTCTCCCATCACACCCGGCACCTTCCCATCACACCTAACACCTCTCCCATCACACCCGGCACCTTCCCATCACACCTAACACCTCTCCCATCACGCCCGGCACCTTCCCATTACACCTAACACCTCTCCCATCACACCTAACACCTTCCCATCACAACTAACACCTCTCCCATCACAAATGGCACCTTCCCATCACACCCGGCACCTTCCCATCACACCTAACACCTCTCCCATCACACACAGCACCTTCCCATCACATCTAACACCTCTCCCATCACACATGGCACCTTCCCATCACACCTAACACCTCTCCCATCACACCCGGCACCTTCCCATCACACCTAGCAACTCTCCCATCACACCCAGCACCTTCCCATCACACCTAACACCTCTCCCATCACACCCGGCACTGCTCCCATCACACCCGGCACCTTCCCATCACACCCGGCACCTTCCCATCACACCTAACACCTCTCGCATCACACATGGCACCTTCCCATCACACCTAACACCTCTCCCATCACACCTAACACCTCTCCCATCACACCCGGCACCTTCCCATCACACCCGGCACCTTCCCATCACACCCGGCACCTTCCCATCACACCTAACACCTCTCCCATCACACCCGGCACCTTCCCATCACACCCGGCACCTTCCCATCACACCCGGCACCTTCCCATCACACCCGGCACCTTCCCATCACACCGGGCACCTTCCCATCACACCTAACACCTCTCCCATCACACCTAACACCTCTCCCATCACACCCGGCACCTTCCCATCACACCCGGCACCTTCCCATCACACCCGGCACCTTCCCATCACACCCGGCACCTTCCCATCACACCCGGCACCTTCCCATCACACCGGGCACCTTCCCATCACACCTAACACCTCTCCCATCACACCTAACACCTCTCCCATCACACCTGGCACCTTCCCATCACACCCGGCACCTCTCCCATCACACCTCACACCTCTCCCATCACACCTAACACCTCTCCCATCACACCCGGCACCTTCCCATCACACCTAACACCTCTCCCATCACACCCGGCACCTTCCCATCACACCTAACACCTCTCCCATCACACACAGCACCTTCCCATCACACCTAACACCTCTCCCATCACACCCGGCACCTTCCCATCACACCTGGCACCTTCCCATCACACCTAACACCTCTCCCATCACACCTGGCACCTTCCCATCACACCTAACACCTCTCCCATCACACCCGGCACCTTCCCATCACACCCAGCACCTTCCCATCACACCTAACACCTCTCCCATCACACCTAACAACTCTCCCATCACACCTAACACCTTCCCATCACACACGGCGCCTCCCCATCACACCTAACACCTCTCCCATCACAGCCGGCACCTTCCCATCACACCCGGCACCTTCCCATCACACCCGGCACCATCCCATCACACCTAACACCTCTCCCATCACAGCCAGCACCTCCCCATCACACACAGCACCTTCCCATCACACCTAACACCTCTCCCATCACACCTAACACCTCTCCCATCACACCTAACACCTTCCCATCACACACGGCGCCTCCCCATCACACCTAACACCTCTCCCATCACACACAGCACCTTCCCATCACATCTAACACCTCTCCCATCATACCCGGCACCTCTCCCATCACACCTAACACCTCTCCCATCACACCTAACACCTCTCCCATCACACCCGGCACCTTCCCATCACACCCGGCACCTCTCCCATCACACATGGCACCTTCCCATCACACCCGGCACCTCTCCCATCACACCCAGCACCTTCCCATCACAACTAAAACCTCTCCCATCACACATGGCACCTTCCCATCACACCCGGCACCTTCCCATCACACCCAGCACCATCCCATCACACCTAACACCTCTCCCATCACAGCCGGCACCTCCCCATCACACACAGCACCTTCCCATCACACCTAACACCTCCCCATCACACATGGCACCTTCCCATCACACATGGCGCCTCCCCAACACACCTAACACCTCTCCCATCACACCCGGCACCTTCCCATCACACCCGGCACCTTCCCATCACACCTAACACCTTCCCACCATAACTAACACCTCTCCCATCACACATGGCACCTTCCCATCACACCCGGCACCTTCCCATCACACCCGGCACCTTCCCATCATACCTAACACCTCTCCCATCACACACAGCACCTTCCCATCACATCTAACACCTCTCCCATCACACACAGCACCTTCCCATCACACCTAACACCTCTCCCATCACACCCGGCACCTTCCCATCACACTTAACACCTCTCCCATCACACCCGGCACCTTCCCATGACACCTAACACCTCTCCCATCACACCCAGCACCTTCCCATCACACCTAACACCTCTCCCATCACACCCGGCACCTTCCCATCACACCCGGCACCTTCCCATCACACCCAGCACCTTCCCATCACACCTAACACCTCTCCCATCACACCCGGCACCTTCCCATCACACCTAACACCTCTCCCATCACACCCGGCACCTTCCCATCACACCTAACACCTCTCCCATCACACCCAGCACCTTCCCATCACACCTAACACCTCTCCCATCACACCCGGCACCTTCCCATCACACCTAACACTTCTCCCATCACAAATGGCACCTTCCCATCACACCCGGCACCTTCCCATCACACCCGGCACCTTCCCATCACACCCGGCACCTCTCCCATCACACCTAACACCTCTCCCATCACACATGGCACCTTCCCATCACACACGGCACCTCTCCCATCACACCTAACAACTCTCCCATCACACCCGGCACCTTCCCATCACACCTAACACCTCTCCCATCACACATGGCACCTTCCCATCACACCCGGCACTTCTCCCATCACACCCAGCACCTTCCGATCACACCTAACACCTCTCCCATCACACATGGCACCTTCCCATCACACCTAACACCTCTCCCATCACACCCGGCACCTTCCCATCACACCCAGCACCATCCCATCACACCTAACACCTCTCCCATCACAGCCGGCACCTCCCCATCACACACAGCACCTTCCCATCACACCTAACACCTCTCCCATCACACCTAACACCTCTCCCATCACACCTAACACCTTCCCATCACACACGGCACCTCCCCATCACACCTACCACCTCTCCCATCACAGCCGGCACCTTCCCATCACACCTAACACCTCTCCCATCACACCCGGCACCTTCCCATCACACCTAACACCTCTCCCATCACACCCGGCACCTTCCCATCACACCTAACACCTCTCCCATCACGCCCGGCACCTTCCCATCACACCTAACACCTCTCCCATCACACCTAACACCTTCCCATCACACCTAACACCTCTCCCATCACGCCCGGCACCTTCCCATCACACCTAACACCTCTCCCATCACACATGGCACCTTCCCATCACACCCGGCACCTTCCCATCACACCTAACTCCTCTCCCATCACACACAGCACCTTCCCATCACATCTAACACCTCTCCCATCACACACAGCACCTTCCCATCACACCTAACACCTCTCCCATCACACCCGGCACCTTCCCATCACACCTAGCAACTCTCCCATCACACCCAGCACCTTCCCATCACACCTAACACCTCTCCCATCACACCCGGCACTGCTCCCATCACACCCGGCACCTTCCCATCACACCCGGCACCTTCCCATCACACCTAACACCTCTCCCATCACACATGGCACCTTCCCATCACACCGGGCACCTTCCCATCACACCTAACACCTCTCCCATCACACCTAACACCTCTCCCATCACACCTGGCACCTTCCCATCACACCCGGCACCTCTCCCATCACACCTCACACCTCTCCCATCACACCTAACACCTCTCCCATCACACCCGGCACCTTCCCATCACACCTAACACCTCCCCCATCACACCCGGCACCTTCCCATCACACCTAACACCTCTCCCATCACACACAGCACCTTCCCATCACACCTAACACCTCTCCCATCACACCCGGCACCTTCCCATCACACCTGGCACCTTCCCATCACACCTAACACCTCTCCCATCACACCTGGCACCTTCCCATCACACCTAACACCTCTCCCATCACACCCGGCACCTTCCCATCACACCCAGCACCTTCCCATCACACCTAACACCTCTCCCATCACACCTAACAACTCTCCCATCACACCTAACACCTTCCCATCACACACGGCGCCTCCCCATCACACCTAACACCTCTCCCATCACAGCCGGCACCTTCCCATCACACCCGGCACCTTCCCATCACACCCGGCACCATCCCATCACACCTAACACCTCTCCCATCACAGCCAGCACCTCCCCATCACACACAGCACCTTCCCATCACACCTAACACCTCTCCCATCACACCTAACACCTCTCCCATCACACCTAACACCTTCCCATCACACACGGCGCCTCCCCATCACACCTAACACCTCTCCCATCACACACAGCACCTTCCCATCACATCTAACACCTCTCCCATCATACCCGGCACCTCTCCCATCACACCTAACACCTCTCCCATCACACCTAACACCTCTCCCATCACACCCGGCACCTTCCCATCACACCCGGCACCTCTCCCATCACACATGGCACCTTCCCATCACACCCGGCACCTCTCCCATCACACCCAGCACCTTCCCATCACAACTAAAACCTCTCCCATCACACATGGCACCTTCCCATCACACCCGGCACCTTCCCATCACACCCAGCACCATCCCATCACACCTAACACCTCTCCCATCACAGCCGGCACCTCCCCATCACACACAGCACCTTCCCATCACACCTAACACCTCTCCCATCACACATGGCGCCTCCCCAACACACCTAACACCTCTCCCATCACAGCCGGCACCTTCCCATCACACCCGGCACCTTCCCATCACACCTAACACCTCTCCCATCACACCTAACACCTTCCCACCATAACTAACACCTCTCCCATCACACATGGCACCTTCCCATCACACCCGGCACCTTCCCATCACACCCAGCACCTTCCCATCATACCTAACACCTCTCCCATCACACACAGCACCTTCCCATCACATCTAACACCTCTCCCATCACACCCAGCACCTTCCCATCACACCTAACACCTCTCCCATCACACCCGGCACCTTCCCATCACACTTAACACCTCTCCCATCACACCCGGCACCTTCCCATCACACCTAACACCTCTCCCATCACACCCAGCACCTTCCCATCACACCTAACACCTCTCCCATCACACCCAGCACCTTCCCATCACACCTAACACCTCTCCCATCACACCCGGCACCTTCCCATCACACTTAACACCTCTCCCATCACACCCGGCACCTTCCCATCACACCTAACACCTCTCCCATCACACCCAGCACCTTCCCATCACACCTAACACCTCTCCCATCACACCCGGCACCTTCCCATCACACCCGGCACCTTCCCATCACACCCAGCACCTTCCCATCACACCTAACACCTCTCCCATCACACCCGGCACCTTCCCATCACACCTAACACCTCTCCCATCACACCCGGCACCTTCCCATCACACCTAACACCTCTCCCATCACACATGGCACCTTCCCATCACACCTGGCACCTTCCCATCACACCCGCCACCTCTCCCATCACACCTAACACCTCTCCCATCACACCCAGCACCTTCCCATCACACCTAACACCTCTCCCATCACACCCGGCACCTTCCCATCACACCTAACACCTCTCCCATCACACCCGGCACCTTCCCATCACACCTAACACCTCTCCCATCACACACAGCACCTTCCCATCACACCTAACACCTCTCCCATCACACCCGGCACCTTCCCATCACACCTGGCACCTTCCCATCACACCTAACACCTCTCCCATCACACCCGGCACCTTCCCATCACACCTAACACCTCTCCCATCACACCTAACACCTCTCCCATCACACCTGGCACCTTCCCATCACACCCGGCACCTCTCCCATCACACCTAACACATCTCCCATCACACCTAACACCTCTCCCATCACACCCGGCACCTTCCCATCACACCTAACACCTCTCCCATCACACGCGGCACCTTCCCATCACACCTAACACCTCTCCCATTACACACAGCACCTTCCCATCACACCTAACACCTCTCCCATCACACCCGGCACCTTCCCATCACACCTGGCACCTTCCCATCACACCTAACACCTCTCCCATCACACCCGGCACCTTCCCATCACACCTAACACCTCTCCCATCACACCCGGCACCTTCCCATCACACCCAGCACCTTCCCATCACACCTAACACCTCTCCCATCACACCCGGCACCTTCCCATCACACCTAACACCTCTCCCATCACACATGGCACCTTCCCATCACACCGGGCACCTTCCCATCACACCTAACACCTCTCCCATCACACCTAACACCTCTCCCATCACACCTGGCACCTTCCCATCACACCCGGCACCTCTCCCATCACACCTAACACCTCTCCCATCACACCTAACACCTCTCCCATCACACCCGGCACCTTCCCATCACACCTACCACCTCTCCCATCACAGACAGCACCATCCCATCACACCTAACACCTCTCCCATCACACCCGGCACCTTCCCATCACACCTGGCACCTTCCCATCACACCTAACACCTCTCCCATCACACCTGGCACCTTCCCATCACACCCGGCACCTCTCCCATCACACCTAACACCTCTCCCATCACACCTAACACCTCTCCCATCACACCCGGCACCTTCCCATCACACCTAACACCTCTCCCATCACACCCGGCACCTTCCCATCACACCTAACACCTCTCCCATCACACACAGCACCTTCCCATCACACCTAACACCTCTCCCATCACACCCGGCACCTTCCCATCACACCTGGCACCTTCCCATCACACCTAACACCTCTCCCATCACACCCGGCACCTTCCCATCACACCTAACACCTCTCCCATCACACCCGGCACCTTCCCATCACACCTAACACCTCTCCCATCACACCCGGCACCTTCCCATCACACCCAGCACCTTCCCATCACACCTAAAACCTCTCCCATCACACATGGCACCTTCCCATCACACCCGGCACCATCCCATCACACCTAACACCTCTCCCATCACAGCCGGCACCTCCCCATCACACACAGCACCTTCCCATCACACCTAACACCTCTCCCATCACACCTAACACCTTCCCATCACACACGGCGCCTCCCCATCACACCTAACACCTCTCCCATCACACCTAACACCTCTCCCATCACAACTAACACCTCTCCCATCACACATGGCACCTTCCCATCACACCCGACACCTTCCCATCACACCCGGCACCTTCCCATCACACCTAACACCTCTCCCATCACACACAGCACCTTCCCATCACATCTAACACCTCTCCCATCACACCCGGCACCTTCCCATCACACCTAACACCTCTCCCATCACACCCGGCACCTTCCCATCACACCTAACACCTCTCCCATCACACCCGGCACCTTCCCATCACACCTAACACCTCTCCCATTACACCCAGCACCTTCCCATCACACCTAACACCTCTCCCATCACACCCGGCACCTCTCCCATCACACCCGGCACCTTCCCATCACACCTAACACCTCTCCCATCACACATGGCACCTTCCCATCACACCTAACACCTCTCCCATCACACCTAACACCTCTCCCATCACACCTAACACCTCTCCCATCACACCTAACACCTCTCCCATCACACCTGGCACCTTCCCATCACACCCGGCACCTCTCCCATCACACCTAACACCTCTCCCATCACACCTAACACCTCTCCTATCACACCCGGCACCTTCCCATCACACCTAACACCTCTCCCATCACACCCGGCACCTTCCCATCACACCTAACACCTCTCCCATCACACACAGCACCTTCCCATCAGACCTAACACCTCTCCCATCACACCCGGCACCTTCCCATCACACCTGGCACCTTCCCATCACACCTAACACCTCTCCCATCACACCCGGCACCTTCCCATCACACCTAACACCTCTCCCATCACACCTAACACCTCTCCCATCACACCTAACACCTCTCCCATCACACCTGGCACCTTCCCATCACACCCGGCACCTCTCCCATCACACCTAACACCTCTCCCATCACACCCGGCACCTTCCCATCACACCTAACACCTCTCCCATCACACCCGGCACCTTCCCATCACACCTAACACCTCTCCCATCACACACAGCACCTTCCCATCACACCTAACACCTCTCCCATCACACCCGGCACCTTCCCATCACACCTGGCACCTCTCCCATCACACCTAACACCTCTCCCATCACACCCGGCACCTTCCCATCACACCCGGCACCTCTCCCATCACACATGGCACCTTCCCATCACACCCGGCACCTCTCCCATCACACCCAGCACCTTCCCATCACAACTAAAACCTCTCCCATCACACATGGCACCTTCCCATCACACCCGGCACCTTCCCATCACACCCAGCACCATCCCATCACACCTAACACCTCTCCCATCACAGCCGGCACCTCCCCATCACACACAGCACCTTCCCATCACACCTAACACCTCTCCCATCACACATGGCGCCTCCCCAACACACCTAACACCTCTCCCATCACAGCCGGCACCTTCCCATCACACCCGGCACCTTCCCATCACACCTAACACCTCTCCCATCACACCTAACACCTTCCCACCATAACTAACACCTCTCCCATCACACATGGCACCTTCCCATCACACCCGGCACCTTCCCATCACACCCAGCACCTTCCCATCATACCTAACACCTCTCCCATCACACACAGCACCTTCCCATCACATCTAACACCTCTCCCATCACACCCAGCACCTTCCCATCACACCTAACACCTCTCCCATCACACCCGGCACCTTCCCATCACACTTAACACCTCTCCCATCACACCCGGCACCTTCCCATCACACCTAACACCTCTCCCATCACACCCAGCACCTTCCCATCACACCTAACACCTCTCCCATCACACCCAGCACCTTCCCATCACACCTAACACCTCTCCCATCACACCCGGCACCTTCCCATCACACTTAACACCTCTCCCATCACACCCGGCACCTTCCCATCACACCTAACACCTCTCCCATCACACCCAGCACCTTCCCATCACACCTAACACCTCTCCCATCACACCCGGCACCTTCCCATCACACCCGGCACCTTCCCATCACACCCAGCACCTTCCCATCACACCTAACACCTCTCCCATCACACCCGGCACCTTCCCATCACACCTAACACCTCTCCCATCACACCCGGCACCTTCCCATCACACCTAACACCTCTCCCATCACACATGGCACCTTCCCATCACACCTGGCACCTTCCCATCACACCCGCCACCTCTCCCATCACACCTAACACCTCTCCCATCACACCCAGCACCTTCCCATCACACCTAACACCTCTCCCATCACACCCGGCACCTTCCCATCACACCTAACACCTCTCCCATCACACCCGGCACCTTCCCATCACACCTAACACCTCTCCCATCACACACAGCACCTTCCCATCACACCTAACACCTCTCCCATCACACCCGGCACCTTCCCATCACACCTGGCACCTTCCCATCACACCTAACACCTCTCCCATCACACCCGGCACCTTCCCATCACACCTAACACCTCTCCCATCACACCTAACACCTCTCCCATCACACCTGGCACCTTCCCATCACACCCGGCACCTCTCCCATCACACCTAACACATCTCCCATCACACCTAACACCTCTCCCATCACACCCGGCACCTTCCCATCACACCTAACACCTCTCCCATCACACGCGGCACCTTCCCATCACACCTAACACCTCTCCCATTACACACAGCACCTTCCCATCACACCTAACACCTCTCCCATCACACCCGGCACCTTCCCATCACACCTGGCACCTTCCCATCACACCTAACACCTCTCCCATCACACCCGGCACCTTCCCATCACACCTAACACCTCTCCCATCACACCCGGCACCTTCCCATCACACCCAGCACCTTCCCATCACACCTAACACCTCTCCCATCACACCCGGCACCTTCCCATCACACCTAACACCTCTCCCATCACACATGGCACCTTCCCATCACACCGGGCACCTTCCCATCACACCTAACACCTCTCCCATCACACCTAACACCTCTCCCATCACACCTGGCACCTTCCCATCACACCCGGCACCTCTCCCATCACACCTAACACCTCTCCCATCACACCTAACACCTCTCCCATCACACCCGGCACCTTCCCATCACACCTACCACCTCTCCCATCACAGACAGCACCATCCCATCACACCTAACACCTCTCCCATCACACCCGGCACCTTCCCATCACACCTGGCACCTTCCCATCACACCTAACACCTCTCCCATCACACCTGGCACCTTCCCATCACACCCGGCACCTCTCCCATCACACCTAACACCTCTCCCATCACACCTAACACCTCTCCCATCACACCCGGCACCTTCCCATCACACCTAACACCTCTCCCATCACACCCGGCACCTTCCCATCACACCTAACACCTCTCCCATCACACACAGCACCTTCCCATCACACCTAACACCTCTCCCATCACACCCGGCACCTTCCCATCACACCTGGCACCTTCCCATCACACCTAACACCTCTCCCATCACACCCGGCACCTTCCCATCACACCTAACACCTCTCCCATCACACCCGGCACCTTCCCATCACACCTAACACCTCTCCCATCACACCCGGCACCTTCCCATCACACCCAGCACCTTCCCATCACACCTAAAACCTCTCCCATCACACATGGCACCTTCCCATCACACCCGGCACCATCCCATCACACCTAACACCTCTCCCATCACAGCCGGCACCTCCCCATCACACACAGCACCTTCCCATCACACCTAACACCTCTCCCATCACACCTAACACCTTCCCATCACACACGGCGCCTCCCCATCACACCTAACACCTCTCCCATCACACCTAACACCTCTCCCATCACAACTAACACCTCTCCCATCACACATGGCACCTTCCCATCACACCCGACACCTTCCCATCACACCCGGCACCTTCCCATCACACCTAACACCTCTCCCATCACACACAGCACCTTCCCATCACATCTAACACCTCTCCCATCACACCCGGCACCTTCCCATCACACCTAACACCTCTCCCATCACACCCGGCACCTTCCCATCACACCTAACACCTCTCCCATCACACCCGGCACCTTCCCATCACACCTAACACCTCTCCCATTACACCCAGCACCTTCCCATCACACCTAACACCTCTCCCATCACACCCGGCACCTCTCCCATCACACCCGGCACCTTCCCATCACACCTAACACCTCTCCCATCACACATGGCACCTTCCCATCACACCTAACACCTCTCCCATCACACCCGGCACCTTCCCATCACACCGGGCACCTTCCCATCACACCTAACACCTCTCCCATCACACCTAACACCTCTCCCATCACACCTAACACCTCTCCCATCACACCTGGCACCTTCCCATCACACCCGGCACCTCTCCCATCACACCTAACACCTCTCCCATCACACCTAACACCTCTCCTATCACACCCGGCACCTTCCCATCACACCTAACACCTCTCCCATCACACCCGGCACCTTCCCATCACACCTAACACCTCTCCCATCACACACAGCACCTTCCCATCAGACCTAACACCTCTCCCATCACACCCGGCACCTTCCCATCACACCTGGCACCTTCCCATCACACCTAACACCTCTCCCATCACACCCGGCACCTTCCCATCACACCTAACACCTCTCCCATCACACCTAACACCTCTCCCATCACACCTAACACCTCTCCCATCACACCTGGCACCTTCCCATCACACCCGGCACCTCTCCCATCACACCTAACACCTCTCCCATCACACCCGGCACCTTCCCATCACACCTAACACCTCTCCCATCACACCCGGCACCTTCCCATCACACCTAACACCTCTCCCATCACACACAGCACCTTCCCATCACACCTAACACCTCTCCCATCACACCCGGCACCTTCCCATCACACCTGGCACCTTCCCATCACACCTAACACCTCTCCCATCACACCCGGCATCTTCCCATCACACCTGACACCTCTCTCATCACACCCGGCACCTTCCCATCACACCTAACACCTCTCCCATCACACCTAACACCTCTCCCATCACACCCGGCACCTTCCCATCACACCTAACACCTCTCCCATCACACCTAACACCTCTCCCATCACACCTAACACCTCTCCCATCACACCCGGCACCTTCCCATCACACCTAACTCCTCTCCCATCACACCTAACACCTCTCCCATCACACCCGGCATCTTCCCATCACACCTGACACCTCTCTCATCACACCCGGCACCTTCCCATCACACCTAACACCTCTCCCATCACACCTAACACCTCTCCCATCACACCCGGCACCTTCCCATCACACCTAACACCTCTCCCATCACACCTAACACCTCTCCCATCACACCTAACACCTCTCCCATCACACCCGGCACCTTCCCATCACACCTAACTCCTCTCCCATCACACCTAACACCTCTCCCATCACACCCGGCACCTTCCCATCACACCTAACACCTCTCCCATCACACACAGCACCTTCCCATCACACCTAACACCTCTCCCATCACACCCGGAACCTTCCCATCACACCTAACACCTCTCCCATCACACACAGCACCTTCCCATCACACCTAACACCTCTCCCATCACACCCGGCACCTTCCCATCACACCTGGCACCTTCCCATCACACCTAACACCTCTCCCATCACACCCGGCACCTTCCCATCACACCTAACACCTCTCCCATCACACCCGGCACCTTCCCATCACACCTAACACCTCTCCCATCACACCCGGCACCTTCCCATCACACCCAGCACCTTCCCATCACACCTAAAACCTCTCCCATCACACATGGCACCTTCCCATCACACCCGGCACCATCCCATCACACCTAACACCTCTCCCATCACAGCCGGCACCTCCCCATCACACACAGCACCTTCCCATCACACCTAACACCTCTCCCATCACACCTAACACCTTCCCATCACACACGGCGCCTCCCCATCACACCTAACACCTCTCCCATCACACCTAACACCTCTCCCATCACAACTAACACCTCTCCCATCACACATGGCACCTTCCCATCACACCCGACACCTTCCCATCACACCCGGCACCTTCCCATCACACCTAACACCTCTCCCATCACACACAGCACCTTCCCATCACATCTAACACCTCTCCCATCACACCCGGCACCTTCCCATCACACCTAACACCTCTCCCATCACACCCGGCACCTTCCCATCACACCTAACACCTCTCCCATCACACCCGGCACCTTCCCATCACACCTAACACCTCTCCCATTACACCCAGCACCTTCCCATCACACCTAACACCTCTCCCATCACACCCGGCACCTCTCCCATCACACCCGGCACCTTCCCATCACACCTAACACCTCTCCCATCACACATGGCACCTTCCCATCACACCGGGCACCTTCCCATCACACCTAACACCTCTCCCATCACACCTAACACCTCTCCCATTACACCCAGCACCTTCCCATCACACCTAACACCTCTCCCATCACACCCGGCACCTCTCCCATCACACCCGGCACCTTCCCATCACACCTAACACCTCCCCCATCACACCTGGCACCTTCCCATCACACCCGGCACCTTCGCATCACACCTAACACCTCTCCCATCACACCTAACACCTTCGCATCACACCTAACACCTCTCCCATCACACCTAACACCTTCCCATCACACCTAACACCTCTCCCATCACACCTAACACCTTCCCATCACACCTAACACCTCTCCCATCACACCCGGCACCTTCCCATCACACCTAACACCTCTCCCATCACACCTAACACCTCTCCCATCACACCTGGCACCTTCCCATCACACCCGGCACCTCTCCCATCACACCTAACACCTCTCCCATCACACATAACACCTCTCCCATCACACCCGGCACCTTCCCATCACACCCGGCACCTTCCCATCACACTTAACACCTCTCCCATCACACCCAGCACCTTCCCATCACACCTAACACCTCTCCCATCACACACAGCACCTTCCCATCACACCTAACATCTCTCCCATCACACCCGGCACCTTCCCATCACACCTGGCACCTTCCCATCACACCTAACACCTCTCCCATCACACCCGGCACCTTCCCATCACACCTAACACCTCTCCCATCACACCCGGCACCTTCCCATCACACCCGGCACCTTCCCATCACACCTAACACCTCTCCCATCACACATGGCACCTTCCCATCACACCGGGCACCTTCCCATCACACCTAACACCTCTCCCATCACACCTAACACCTCTCCCATCACACCCGGCACCTTCCCATCACACCCGGCACCTCTCCCATCACACCTAACACCTCTCCCATCACACCTAACACCTCTCCTATCATACCCGGCACCTTCCCATCACACCTAACACCTCTCCCATCACACCCGGCACCTTCCCATCACACCTAACACCTCTCCCATCACACCCGGCACCTTCCCATCACACCTAACACCTCTCCCATCACACACAGCACCTTCCCATCACACCTAACACCTCTCCCATCACACCCGGCACCTTCCCATCACACCTGGCACCTTCCCATCACACCTAACACCTCTCCCATCACACCCGGCACCTTCCCATCACACCTAACACCTCTCCCATCACACCTAACACCTCTCCCATCACACCTAACACCTCTCCCATCACACCTGGCACCTTCCCATCACACCCGGCACCTCTCCCATCACACCTAACACCTCTCCCATCACACCCGGCACCTTCCCATCACACCTAACACCTCTCCCATCACACCCGGCACCTTCCCATCACACCAAACACCTCTCCCATCACACACAGCACCTTCCCATCACACCTAACACCTCTCCCATCACACCCGGCACCTTCCCATCACACCTGGCACCTTCCCATCACACCTAACACCTCTCCCATCACACCCGGCATCTTCCCATCACACCTGACACCTCTCCCATCACACCCGGCACCTTCCCATCACACCTAACACCTCTCCCATCACACCTAACACCTCTCCCATCACACCCGGCACCTTCCCATCACACCTAACACCTCTCCCATCACACCTAACACCTCTCCCATCACACCTAACACCTCTCCCATCACACCCGGCACCTTCCCATCACACCTAACTCCTCTCCCATCACACCTAACACCTCTCCCATCACACCCGGCACCTTCCCATCACACCTAACACCTCTCCCATCACACCTAACACCTCTCCCATCACACCCGGCACCTTCCCATCACACCTAACACCTCTCCCATCACACCTAACACCTCTCCCATCACACACAGCACCTTCCCATCACACCTAACACCTCTCCCATCACACCCGGCACCTTCCCATCACACCTGGCACCTTCCCATCACACCTAACACCTCTCCCATCACACCCGGCATCTTCCCATCACACCTAACACCTCTCCCATCACACCCGGCACCTTCCCATCACACCTAACATCTCTCCCATCACACCTAACACCTCTCCCATCACACCCGGCACCTTCCCATCACACCTAACACCTCTCCCATCACACCTAACACCTCTCCCATCACACCTGGCACCTTCCCATCACACCTAACACCTCTCCCATCACACCCGGCACCTTCCCATCACACCTAACACCTCTCCCATCACACCTAACACCTTCCCATCACACATGGCGCCTCCCCAACACACCTAACACCTCTCCCATCACAGCCGGCACCTTCCCATCACACCCGGCACCTTCCCATCACACCTAACACCTCTCCCATCACACCTAACACCTTCCCACCATAACTAACACCTCTCCCATCACACATGGCACCTTCCCATCACACCCGGCACCTTCCCATCACACCCGGCACCTTCCCATCATACCTAACACCTCTCCCATCACACACAGCACCTTCCCATCACATCTAACACCTCTCCCATCACACCCAGCACCTTCCCATCACACCTAACACCTCTCCCATCACACCCGGCACCTTCCCATCACACCCGGCACCTTCCCATCATACCTAACACCTCTCCCATCACACACAGCACCTTCCCATCACATCTAACACCTCTCCCATCACACCCGGCACCTCTCCCATCACACCCGGCACCTTCCCATCACACTTAACACCTCTCCCATCACACCCGGCACCTTCCCATCACACCTAACACCTCTCCCATCACACCCGGCACCTTCCCATCACATCTAACACCTCTCCCATCACACCCAGCACCTTCCCATCACACCTAACACCTCTCCCATCACACCCAGCACCTTCCCATCACACCTAACACCTCTCCCATCACACCCGGCACCTTCCCATCACACCCGGCACCTTCCCATCACACCCAGCACCTTCCCATCACACCTAACACCTCTCCCATCACACCCGGCACCTTCCCATCACACCTAACACCTCTCCCATCACACCCGGCACCTTCCCATCACACCTAACACCTCTCCCATCACACATGGCACCTTCCCATCACACCGGGCACCTTCCCATCACACCTTACACCTCTCCCATCACACCTAACACCTCTCCCATCACACCTAACACCTCTCCCATCACACCCGGCACCTTCCCATCACACCTAACACCTCTCCCATCACACCCGGCACCTTCCCATCACACCTAACACCTCTCCCATCACACACAGCACCTTCCCATCACACCTAACACCTCTCCCATCACACCCGGCACCTTCCCATCACACCTGGCACCTTCCCATCACACCTAACACCTCTCCCATCACACCCGGCACCTTCCCATCACACCTAACACCTCTCCCATCACACCTAACACCTCTCCCATCACACCTGGCACCTTCCCATCACACCCGGCACCTCTCCCATCACACCTAACACATCTCCCATCACACCTAACACCTCTCCCATCACACCCGGCACCTTCCCATCACACCTAACACCTCTCCCATCACACGCGGCACCTTCCCATCACACCTAACACCTCTCCCATTACACACAGCACCTTCCCATCACACCAAACACCTCTCCCATCACACCCGGCACCTTCCCATCACACCTGGCACCTTCCCATCACACCTAACACCTCTCCCATCACACCCGGCACCTTCCCATCACACCTAACACCTCTCCCATCACACCCGGCACCTTCCCATCACACCCAGCACCTTCCCATCACACCTAACACCTCTCCCATCACACCCGGCACCTTCCCATCACACCTAACACCTCTCCCATCACACCCGGCACCTTCCCATCACACCCAGCACCTTCCCATCACACCTAACACCTCTCCCATCACACCTAACACCTCTCCCATCACACCTGGCACCTTCCCATCACACCTAACACCTCTCCCATCACACATGGCACCTTCCCATCACACCGGGCACCTTCCCATCACACCTAACACCTCTCCCATCACACCTAACACCTCTCCCATCACACCTGGCACCTTCCCATCACACCCGGCACCTCTCCCATCACACCTAACACCTCTCCCATCACACCTAACACCTCTCCCATCACACCCGGCACCTTCCCATCACACCTACCACCTCTCCCATCACACACAGCACCTTCCCATCACACCTAACACCTCTCCCATCACACCCGGCACCTTCCCATCACACCTGCCACCTTCCCATCACACCTAACACCTCTCCCATCACACCCGGCACCTTCCCATCACACCTAACACCTCTCCCATCACACCTAACACCTCTCCCATCACACCTGGCACCTTCCCATCACACCCGGCACCTCTCCCATCACACCTAACACCTCTCCCATCACACCTAATACCTCTCCCATCACACCCGGCACCTTCCCATCACACCTAACACCTCTCCCATCACACCCGGCACCTTCCCATCACACCTAACACCTCTCCCATCACACACAGCACCTTCCCATCACACCTAACACCTCTCCCATCACACCCGGCACCTTCCCATCACACCTGGCACCTTCCCATCACACCTAACACCTCTCCCATCACACCCGGCACCTTCCCATCACACCTAACACCTCTCCCATCACACCCGGCACCTTCCCATCACACCTAACACCTCTCCCATCACACCCGGCACCTTCCCATCACACCCAGCACCTTCCCATCACACCTAAAACCTCTCCCATCACACATGGCACCTTCCCATCACACCCGGCACCATCCCATCACACCTAACACCTCTCCCATCACAGCCGGCACCTCCCCATCACACACAGCACCTTCCCATCACACCTAACACCTCTCCCATCACACCTAACACCTTCCCATCACACACGGCGCCTCCCCATCACACCTAACACCTCTCCCATCACACCTAACACCTCTCCCATCACAACTAACACCTCTCCCATCACACATGGCACCTTCCCATCACACCCGACACCTTCCCATCACACCCGGCACCTTCCCATCACACCTAACACCTCTCCCATCACACACAGCACCTTCCCATCACATCTAACAGCTCTCCCATCACACCCGGCACCTTCCCATCACACCTAACACCTCTCCCATCACACCCGGCACCTTCCCATCACACCTAACACCTCTCCCATCACACCCGGCACCTTCCCATCACACCTAACACCTCTCCCATTACACCCAGCACCTTCCCATCACACCTAACACCTCTCCCATCACACCCGGCACCTCTCCCATCACACCCGGCACCTTCCCATCACACCTAACACCTCTCCCATCACACATGGCACCTTCCCATCACACCGGGCACCTTCCCATCACACCTAACACCTCTCCCATCACACCTAACACCTCTCCCATCACACCCGGCACCTTCCCATCACACCTAACACCTCTCCCATCACACCTAACACCTCTCCCATCACACCCGGCACCTTCCCATCACACCTAACACCTCCCCCATCACACCTGGCACCTTCCCATCACACCCGGCACCTTCGCATCACACCTAACACCTCTCCCATCACACCTAACACCTCTCCCATCACACCTGGCACCTTCCCATCACACCCGGCACCTCTCCCATCACACCTAACACCTCTCCCATCACACCTAACACCTCTCCCATCACACCCGGCACCTTCCCATCACACCCGGCACCTTCCCATCACACTTAACACCTCTCCCATCACACCCAGCACCTTCCCATCACACCTAACATCTCTCCCATCACACCCGGCACCTTCCCATCACACCCGGCACCTTCCCATCACACCTAACACCTCTCCCATCACACCTAACACCTCTCCCATCACACCTGGCACCTTCCCATCACACCGGGCACCTTCCCATCACACCTAACACCTCTCCCATCACACCTAACACCTCTCCTATCACACCCGGCACCTTCCCATCACACCTAACACCTCTCCCATCACACCCGGCACCTTCCCATCACACCTAACACCTCTCCCATCACACCTAACACCTCTCCCATCACACATGGCACCTTCCCATCACACCGGGCACCTTCCCATCACACCTAACACCTCTCCCATCACACCTAACACCTCTCCCATCACACCTGGCACCTTCCCATCACACCCGGCACCTCTCCCATCACACCTAACACCTCTCCCATCACACCTAACACCTCTCCTATCACACCCGGCACCTTCCCATCACACCTAACACCTCTCCCATCACACCCGGCACCTTCCCATCACACCTAACACCTCTCCCATCACACACAGCACCTTCCCATCAGACCTAACACCTCTCCCATCACACCCGGCACCTTCCCATCACACCTGGCACCTTCCCATCACACCTAACACCTCTCCCATCACACCCGGCACCTTCCCATCACACCTAACACCTCTCCCATCACACCTAACACCTCTCCCATCACACCTAACACCTCTCCCATCACACCTGGCACCTTCCCATCACACCCGGCACCTCTCCCATCACACCTAACACCTCTCCCATCACACCCGGCACCTTCCCATCACACCTAACACCTCTCCCATCACACCCGGCACCTTCCCATCACACCTAACACCTCTCCCATCACACACAGCACCTTCCCATCACACCTAACACCTCTCCCATCACACCCGGCACCTTCCCATCACACCTGGCACCTTCCCATCACACCTAACACCTCTCCCATCACACCCGGCATCTTCCCATCACACCTGACACCTCTCTCATCACACCCGGCACCTTCCCATCACACCTAACACCTCTCCCATCACACCTAACACCTCTCCCATCACACCCGGCACCTTCCCATCACACCTAACACCTCTCCCATCACACCTAACACCTCTCCCATCACACCTAACACCTCTCCCATCACACCCGGCACCTTCCCATCACACCTAACTCCTCTCCCATCACACCTAACACCTCTCCCATCACACCCGGCATCTTCCCATCACACCTGACACCTCTCTCATCACACCCGGCACCTTCCCATCACACCTAACACCTCTCCCATCACACCTAACACCTCTCCCATCACACCCGGCACCTTCCCATCACACCTAACACCTCTCCCATCACACCTAACACCTCTCCCATCACACCTAACACCTCTCCCATCACACCCGGCACCTTCCCATCACACCTAACTCCTCTCCCATCACACCTAACACCTCTCCCATCACACCCGGCACCTTCCCATCACACCTAACACCTCTCCCATCACACACAGCACCTTCCCATCACACCTAACACCTCTCCCATCACACCCGGCACCTTCCCATCACACCTAACACCTCTCCCATCACACACAGCACCTTCCCATCACACCTAACACCTCTCCCATCACACCCGGCACCTTCCCATCACACCTGGCACCTTCCCATCACACCTAACACCTCTCCCATCACACCCGGCACCTTCCCATCACACCTAACACCTCTCCCATCACACCCGGCACCTTCCCATCACACCTAACACCTCTCCCATCACACCCGGCACCTTCCCATCACACCCAGCACCTTCCCATCACACCTAAAACCTCTCCCATCACACATGGCACCTTCCCATCACACCCGGCACCATCCCATCACACCTAACACCTCTCCCATCACAGCCGGCACCTCCCCATCACACACAGCACCTTCCCATCACACCTAACACCTCTCCCATCACACCTAACACCTTCCCATCACACACGGCGCCTCCCCATCACACCTAACACCTCTCCCATCACACCTAACACCTCTCCCATCACAACTAACACCTCTCCCATCACACATGGCACCTTCCCATCACACCCGACACCTTCCCATCACACCCGGCACCTTCCCATCACACCTAACACCTCTCCCATCACACACAGCACCTTCCCATCACATCTAACAGCTCTCCCATCACACCCGGCACCTTCCCATCACACCTAACACCTCTCCCATCACACCCGGCACCTTCCCATCACACCTAACACCTCTCCCATCACACCCGGCACCTTCCCATCACACCTAACACCTCTCCCATTACACCCAGCACCTTCCCATCACACCTAACACCTCTCCCATCACACCCGGCACCTCTCCCATCACACCCGGCACCTTCCCATCACACCTAACACCTCTCCCATCACACCCGGCACCTTCCCATCACACCTAACACCTCTCCCATCACACCGGGCACCTTCCCATCACACCTAACACCTCCCCCATCACACCTGGCACCTTCCCATCACACCCGGCACCTTCGCATCACACCTAACACCTCTCCCATCACACCTAACACCTCTCCCATCACACCTGGCACCTTCCCATCACACCCGGCACCTTCGCATCACACCTAACACCTCTCCCATCACACCTAACACCTCTCCCATCACACCTAACACCTCTCCCATCACACCTAACACCTCTCCCATCACACCTGGCACCTTCCCATCACACCCGGCACCTCTCCCATCACACCTAACACCTCTCCCATCACACCTAACACCTCTCCCATCACACCCGGCACCTTCCCATCACACCCGGCACCTTCCCATCACACTTAACACCTCTCCCATCACACCCAGCACCTTCCCATCACACCTAACACCTCTCCCATCACACACAGCACCTTCCCATCACACCTAACATCTCTCCCATCACACCCGGCACCTTCCCATCACACCTGGCACCTTCCCATCACACCTAACACCTCTCCCATCACACCCGGCACCTTCCCATCACACCTAACACCTCTCCCATCACACCCGGCACCTTCCCATCACACCCGGCACCTTCCCATCACACCTAACACCTCTCCCATCACACCCGGCACCTTCCCATCACACCCGGCACCTTCCCATCACACCTAACACCTCTCCCATCACACCCGGCACCTCTCCCATCACACATGGCACCTTCCCATCACACACCGGGCACCTTCCCATCACACCTAACACCTCTCCCATCACACCTAACACCTCTCCCATCACACCCGGCACCTTCCCATCACACCCGGCACCTTCCCATCACACCTAACACCTCTCCCATCACACACAGCACCTTCCCATCACATCTAACACCTCTCCCATCACACCCGGCACCTCTCCCATCACACCCGGCACCTTCCCATCACACACCGGGCACCTTCCCATCACACCTAACACCTCTCCCATCACACCTAACACCTCCCCATCACACCCGGCACCTTCCCATCACACCCGGCACCTCTCCCATCACACCTAACACCTCTCCCATCACACCTAACACCTCTCCCATCACACCCGGCACCTTCCCATCACACCCGGCACCTTCCCATCACACTTAACACCTCTCCCATCACACCCAGCACCTTCCCATCACACCTAACACCTCTCCCATCACACACAGCACCTTCCCATCACACCTAACACCTCTCCCATCACACCCGGCACCTTCCCATCACACCTAACACCTCTCCCATCACACCTAACATCTCTCCCATCACACCCGGCACCTTCCCATCACACCTGGCACCTTCCCATCACACCTAACACCTCTCCCATCACACCCGGCACCTTCCCATCACACCTAACACCTCTCCCATCACACCCGGCACCTTCCCATCACACCCGGCACCTTCCCATCACACCTAACACCTCTCCCATCACACCTGGCACCTTCCCATCACACCTAACACCTCTCCCATCACACCTAACACCTCTCCCATCACACCTGGCACCTTCCCATCACACCTGGCACCTTCCCATCACACCCGGCACCTCTCCCATCACACCTAACACCTCTCCCATCACACCTAACACCTCTCCTATCACACCCGGCACCTTCCCATCACACCTAACACCTCTCCCATCACACCCGGCACCTTCCCATCACACCTAACACCTCTCCCATCACACACAGCACCTTCCCATCACACCTAACACCTCTCCCATCACACCCGGCACCTTCCCATCACACCTGGCACCTTCCCATCACACCTAACACCTCTCCCATCACACCCGGCACCTTCCCATCACACCTAACACCTCTCCCATCACACCTAACACCTCTCCCATCACACCTAACACCTCTCCCATCACACCTGGCACCTTCCCATCACACCCGGCACCTCTCCCATCACACCTAACACCTCTCCCATCACACCCGGCACCTTCCCATCACACCTAACACCTCTCCCATCACACCCGGCACCTTCCCATCACACCTAACACCTCTCCCATCACACACAGCACCTTCCCATCACACCTAACACCTCTCCCATCACACCCGGCACCTTCCCATCACACCTGGCACCTTCCCATCACACCTAACACCTCTCCCATCACACCCGGCATCTTCCCATCACACCTGACACCTCTCTCATCACACCCGGCACCTTCCCATCACACCTAACACCTCTCCCATCACACCTAACACCTCTCCCATCACACCCGGCACCTTCCCATCACACCTAACACCTCTCCCATCACACCTAACACCTCTCCCATCACACCTAACACCTCTCCCATCACACCCGGCACCTTCCCATCACACCTAACTCCTCTCCCATCACACCTAACACCTCTCCCATCACACCCGGCACCTTCCCATCACACCTAACACCTCTCCCATCACACCTAACACCTCTCCCATCACACCCGGCACCTTCCCATCACACCTAACACCTCTCCCATCACACCTAACACCTCTCCCATCACACACAGCACCTTCCCATCACACCTAACACCTCTCCCATCACACCCGGCACCTTCCCATCACACCTGGCACCTTCCCATCACACCTAACACCTCTCCCATCACACCCGGCATCTTCCCATCACACCTAACACCTCTCCCATCACACCCGGCACCTTCCCATCACACCTAACACCTCTCCCATCACACCTTACACCTCTCCCATCACACCCGGCACCTTCCCATCACACCTAACACCTCTCCCATCACACCTAACACCTCTCCCATCACACCCGGCACCTTCCCATCACACCTAACACCTCTCCCATCACACCTAACACCTCTCCCATCACACCCGGCACCTTCCCATCACACCTAACACCTCTCCCATCACACCCGGCACCTTCCCATCACACCCGGCACCTTCCCATCACACCCGGCACCTTCCCATCACACCCAGCACCTTCCCATCACACCTAACATCTCTCCCATCACACCCGGCACCTTCCCATCACACCCGGCACCTTCCCATGCAATCGCTGAAGGTGCAACCCCTGCCCCTTTACCTCCTCCATGCTCACCATCCAAGGCCCCAGACATGCATTACAGACTAAGCAGCGTTTCACTTGTACCTCTTTCAATTTGGTCTATTGCATTCGTTGCTCCCAATGTGGTCTCCTCTATATCGGAGAGACAAAACGCCGACTGGGTGATCGCTTTGCTGAGCACCTTCGGTCTGTACGCAATCAGGTCCCGGACCTTCCCATGACTTGCCACTTCAACACCCAATCCTGCTCCCATACCTACATGTCTGTCCTGAGCCGGCTGCAATGTTCCAGTGAAGCTCAACGCAAACTGGAGGAACAGCATCACATCTTCCGACTAGGCCCGTTACAGCCTGCCGGCCTCAACACTGAATTCAACAACTTCAGATGATTATCCCATCTCGACCTCTGTTTTCATTCTGCTCCGTAATTTTATTTCACTGATTTTATTTATTTTTTATTATATTTCTTTCACTGTTCTGTACCTCTTATTTCTTGATTGTCTCTCTTTCTCTCGCTCCCCACTCTCTCATCACCTTTTTCCTCTCCTCTTCCCCCCTTTGCTGTCCTTCTCCCCGGTTTTCCATTTTGCCTCTGCTTCACCCATCTCCCCCCATCCCCCCCATATTTTGTCACTGGCTTCAGCCTTGGTCATTCCCAGCTCCTAATCTCCCTATAATCTCTGTATGCACTGTCAGTATCACCCCTTTACTGCTACCTTTGCGTCTGGAGCCATGACTCACCTTCTCTCAGCCTGGTATAAATACCTCCCTATTTCTCCCCTTTTTTTAGCTTTGACAAAGGGTCAGTTGGACTCGAAACGTCAGCTCTTTTCTCTCCTTCCAGATGCTGCCAGACCTGCTGAGATTTTCCAGCATTTTCTCTTTTGGTTTCCCATTTCCCTGCACTTGGCCCATATCCCCTTCTAGCCCTTTCCTAGCCATGTATTGGTCCAAAAGCCTTTTAAATGTGTTAATGTACCCACCTCAACCATTACTGTTGGCAGCTCATTCCATACGCATACCACCCTCTGTGTAAAAACGTTGCCCCTCAGATTCCCTTTTATTCTTTCCCCTCTAACCTTAAAGCGATGCCCTCTAGTCCTCGATTCCCCAACCCTGGGAAAAAGACTGAGTGCATTCACCCTGTCCTTGCCTCCCATGATCTTATACACTTCTATAAAGATGCCTCCTCAGTCTCCTACTCTCTAAGGAAAACAGTCCTAGCTTATCCAACCTCTCCCTATAACTCAGATCACTGAGTCCTGGTAACATCCTTGTAAATTTCTTCTGCACTCTCTCCAGTTTAATAACATCTATCTGGGTCCTCTACTTTTTGTCATTTACATAAATGATTTGGTTGTGAGCATAAGAGGTACAGTTAGTAAGTTTGCAGATGACTCTAAAATTGGAGGTGTAGTGGACAGCGAAGAGGGTTACCTCAGATTACAACAGGATCTGGACCAGATGGGCCAATGGGCTGAGAAGTGGCAGATGGAGTTTAATTCAGACAAATGCGAGGTGCTGCATTTTGGGAAAGCAAATCTTAGCAGGACTTATACACTTAATGGTAAGGTCCGAGGGAGTGTTGCTGAACAAAGAGACCTTGGAGTGCAGGTTCATAGCTCCTTGAAAGTGGAGTCGCAGGTAGATAGGATAGTGAAGAAGGCGTTTGGTATGCTTTCCTTTATTGGTCAGAGTATTGAGTACAGGAGTTGGGAGGTCATGTTGTGGCTGTACAGGACATTGGTTAGGCCACTGTTGGAATATTGCGTGGAATTCTGGTCTCCTTCTTATCAGAAAGATGTTGTGAAACTTGAAAAGGTTCAGAAAAGATTTACAAGGATGTTGCCAGGGTTGGAGGATCTGAGCTACAGGGAGAGGCTGAACAGGCTGGGGCTGTTTTCCCTGGAATGTTGGAGGCTGAGGGGTGACCTTATAGAGGTTTACAAAATTATGAGGGGCATGGATAGGATAAATATCCTTGGGGTGGTGGAGACCAGAACTAGAGGGCATAGGTTTAGGGTGAGAGGGGAAAGATATAAAAGAGACCTAAGAGGCAACTTTTTCACACAGAGGGTGGGTGTGTGTATGGAATGAGCTGCCAGAGGATGTGGTGGAGGCTGGTACAATTGCAACATTTAAGAGGCATTTGGATGGGTATATGAATAGGATGGGTTTGGAGGGGTATGGGCCGGGTGCTGGCAGGTGGGACTAGATTGGGTTGGGATATCTGGTCGGCATGGACGGGTTGGACCGAAAGGTCTGTTTCCATGCTGTATATCTCTATGTCTCTATGACAAGGTGACCAAAACTGAACACAATACTCCAAGTGTGGCCTCACCAACGTCCTGTACAACTGCAACATAACTTCCCAACTCAAAGCCCTGACTGATGAAGGCCAGTGTGCCAAAAGCCTTCCTCACTGTCCTGTCTACCTGGGACTCCACTTTCAGAGAACTGTGAGCCTGAACTCCAAGGTCCCTCTGTCACACTACACTCCTCAAGGCCTTACCATTCACCATGAAACTCCTCTCTTGATTTGATTTTCCAAAAGGCAAGACCTCCCACTGATCTATATTCAACTCCATTTGCCATTTCTCAGCCCACTTCCCCGGCTGAACAAGGTCCTGCTGCAACTTCTGAGAACCTTCCTCACTGTCCATGATACCACCTATGTTACTGTCACCTTCAAACGTACTAATCATGCCTTGTACATTCTCATCCAAATCATTGATATAGGTAACAAACAGCAATGGGCCCAGTACAGACCCCTGATGCACTCCACTAGTCACAGGCCTCCAGTCTGACAAACATCCTTCCACTATTACTCTCTGCTTCCTACATCAAGCTAATTGTGTATCCAATTTGCCAGCTCCCCCTGGATTCCATGTGATCTAACCTTCCAGAGCAGCCTATCATGTGGAACCTTATCAAAGGCCTTACTGTAATCCATATAGACTACATCCACTGCCCTGCCCCCATCAACCTTCCTGGACACTTCAAAAAATAAATAAACAGTGGCACCACGTTTGCCAACCTCCAGTCTTCCGGCACCTCACCTGTGACTATCAAATATCTCAGCAAGGAGCCCTAGGTCCTGGGGATTTATCCACCATTATGCGTTTCAAGATATCCAGCACTTCCTCCTCTGTGATAGGGACATTTTGCAAGATGTCACCATCTATTTCCCTACAGCCTATATCTTCCATATCCTTTTCCACAGTAAATACTGATGCAAAATACTTGTTTAGTATTTCCCCATTTCTAGCGGCTCCACACAAAGGCCGCCTTGCTGATCTTTGAGGAGCCCTATTCTCTCCCTCGTTACCCTTTTGTCCTTAATGTATTTGTAAAAACCCTTTGGATTCTCCTTAATTCTATTTGCCAAAGCTATCTCATGTCCCCGTTTTGCCCTCCTGATTTCCCTCTTATACTCCTACTGCCTTGATACTCTTCTAAGGATTCACTCAATTTATCCTGTCTATACCTGATGTATGCTTCCTTCTTTTTCTTAACCAAACCCTCAATTTCTTTAGTCATCCAGCATTCCCTATATCTACCAGCCTTCCCTTCCACCCTGACAGGAATTTACTTTCTCTGGACTCTCTTTATCTCATTTCTGAAGGCTTCCCATTTTCCAGCCGTCCCTTTACCTGCGAACATCTGCCTCCAATCAGCTTTCGAAAGTTATTGCCTAATACCTTCAAAATTGGCCTTTCTCCAATTTAGAACTTCAACTTTTAGATCTGGTCTATCCTTTTCCATCACTATTTTAAATCTAATAGAGTTATGGTCGCTGGCCTCAAAGTGCTCCCCCACTGATACCTCTGTCATCTGCCCTGCCTTATTTCCCAAGAGTAGGTCAAGTTTTGCACCTTCTCTAGTAGGTACATCCACATACTGAATCAGAAAATGGTCTTGTGCATGCTTAACAAATTCCTCTCCATCTAAACCCTTAACACTATGACAGTCCCAGTCTATGTTTGGAAAGTTAAAATCCCCGACCATAACCAACCTAGCATGTTTTCAGATAACTGAGATCTCCTTACAAAACTCTCCATCTGTCCATGTCCCAAAGAGCCATTTTTTAGGTCTCCAGAAAACCGGGAGATGATTAAAAAGCCAATGGGTGAAACAGTGGAGCCTCATTTTTGTGATGATGGGAGTGAAGGTATTGGCCATTTCTCAATGCTGAACCAGATTCTGACTCACAGTTGACTTGCCAGGTATAAAGGGTGACTGTAACAACATGGAATCTGTGCCCAGGAACCTTCCTGTGCCATTGCCTCACCTGATGTATGCTTGTGCCAGTCCAGCTGATTCTGAGGAAGGGTCACTCAATCCAAAACTCTGATTTCTCATCAGACTAGCTGAGCTTTTCCAGTAATTTCTGTTTTTGTTTCGGATTTACAGTTCTTTCAGTTTTTAGTGGGGGCATATCAGTATTTAGCACTGGATGGGTTGTAGATCCACTCGGCCTGATATCCATTCCCTCTGTCACTGGTACACAGTGGCTACAGTGAGGACCATTTCCAGGGCATACAATGAACTCTCCAAGGTTACACAACAGATGGAGGGGAATCCTGGGCACAGGAGTGGACAAATTCATTCTACATTGGCTTATGGTCCTGAGGAGGAAGTGAGTGGAAGAGTGTGGTGCTGGGAAAGCACGTCCATCCGCCAAGTCAAAGGCCTCCAGGCCCTCCTTTTCTTCCTCTCCTGCTGACCCAACCAGTACCCTTCCAATGACTCACTCATTCGATTGGCTGAACTGGTCCTCACTCACAACAGTTTCTCCTTCAAATCCTTCCACCACCTCCAGACCAAAGGAGCAGCAATGGGCACTCATGTGGGCACCTGCGTGGGTCCCCAGCTATGCCTGCCTCTTTGTTGGGTACATGGAACAGTCCATCTTCCATAGCTGCACCAGAACCATTCCCCACCTTTTCCTCCGCTACATCGATGACTGTATCGGCGCCACCTCGTGCTCCCAACGAGGCGGTTACACAGTTCATCAACTTCACCAACACCTTCCACCCCGACCCCAAGTTCCCCTGGACCATCTCGGACACCTCATTCCCCTTCCTGGGCTTCTCCATCTCCATTTCCGGCGACCAACTCAACACGGACATCTACTTCAAACCCACGGACTCCCACAGCTGCCTGGATTCCACCCTGCCTCTTGGAAACACGCTATCCCTCATTCCCAATTCCTCCGCCTCCACCGCATCTGCTCCCAGGAGGACCAATACCACCACAGGCCACCCAGACGGCCTCCTTCTTCAAACACTGCGATTTCCCCTCCCATGTGGTCGACGATGCCATCTCCTCCACTTCCTGCACCTCTGCATCTAAACCCCACCAACCTCTGGATATATCACATCAACCTCCACCATTTCCACCACCTACAAACAGCTCCCTCCAGCAGGAATATATTGGCCTCCCCACTCCTATCTGCGTCCCATAGAGACCATTCCCTCTGCAACCCCCTCGTTAGATCCACACTCCCCCAACCTACCAGCCCGACACTCCCACACCCACCACCCCGCCCCTCACCTCCATCCAAGGTCCCAAAGGATCCTTCCACATCCGGCAGAGATTTTCCTGTGCTTCCACACATCTCATCTACTGTGTCCATTGCTCTCGATGCGGTCTCCTCTACATTGGGGAGACAGGACGCCAACTTGCGAAATGTTTCAGAGAACACCTCTTGGACACACGCACCAATCAACCCCACCGCCCTGTGGCTGAATACTTTAACTCTCTCTCCTGCTCCCCCAATGACATGCAAATCCTAGGCCTCCTCCATCGCCCAACCCTAACCACCCGACGCCTGGAGGAAGAACGCCTCATCTTCCACCTTGGGACCCTCCAACTGCAAGGGACTAATATAGATTTCACCAGTTTCCTCATTTCCCCTCCCCCAACTTATCCCAGATCCAACCCTCTAGCTTGGGACCCTTGTCCATCTTCCTTCCCACCTATCCACTCCACCCTCTTCTCCAACCCGTCACCACCTCCCTCACCTTCAGCTACTTTCCGCCCCCAGTCCCACTCAATAGACAATAGGTGCAGGAGTAGGCCATTCTGCCCTTCGAGCCTGCACTCCTCTCCCATTTATCTCTCATCCCCCTTGGGCCCTGATGAAGGGCTTTTGCCCGAAACGTCGATTCTCCTGCTCCTCGGATGCTGCCTGACCTGCTGCGCTTTTCCAGCACCACGCTCTTCGACCCACAGTCCTGAGGAACCTCTCTAGTGAGGCCTGTCTTCCACCAACCACGTGCTGACTTATCAGCCAGGAAATGGGGGGAGTGTTGGCCGAATGGGAATACCGCTGGGTTGTTGACCCAGGTAATCTTCCGGGTCTCACATCCTGCCCCAGCAGATGGTGGAATTGGGAGTCAATTTTTTAAAAAAGACTGGAATTGAGTCAAATGAAACCATTGGTTCACAAATGACTTTTTAAGGAAGGAAATCTGACCTGGTCTGGCTGACAGGTGACTCCAGACCCACAGTAATGTGGTTGACTCCGAACTGGAATCTGCCCAGTTCAGGAAGGGCAGTAAATGCTGGTCTGATCAGCGAAACCCTCACCCTGTGAATCAATACATGAAAAGGACAAGGAATGAGGAGCTCCCAGAAATCTCCCCACTCTCACCATCACAAATCACTCATTCGCCTAATCGTCCTGGATCTTCATGGTCAAAGGCAGGGATTCACAAACCTTCTTGTTTCAAGAAATCCCTTCCATATGGGTTAGGAACTACAGACTCCCAAACTAATTTCGAATAGAGTTTAATATTCCGAATATCAGGGTGCAGTGAGGAATCAGGGGAACAGCCATAGGCCAGGAATCGAGCAGCACAGAGATCCTGGGAGGTGGTCGAGGTGACAGAGATCGGGGGGTTACAGTGCCTGAAGGAGGCTATAGACATTGGGAAAGACTGGAGGTGATGGACGATTACAGAGATTGGGAGGGGGTGTAGGGGCTGGAGGGGGTTAGAGAGAGGGGGTGTAGGGGCTGGAGGGGGTTAGAGAGAGGGGGTGTAGGGGCAAGAGGGGGTTAGAGAGAGGGGGTGTAGGGGCAGGAGGGGGTTAGAGAGAGGGGGTGTAGGGGCTGGAGGGAGTGACAGAGATAGGGAGGGGGTGTAGGGGCTGGAGGAGGTTACAGAGGTGGGAGGGGCTAGAGGGGGTTACAGGGATAGGGAGGGGGTGTAGGGGCTGGAGGAGGTTACAGAGATAGGGAGGGATGTAAGGGCTGGAGGAGGTTACAGAGAGAGGGAGGGGTGTTTGTGCTGGAGGGGATTACAGAGATAGGGAGGGGGTGTAGGGGCTGGAGGGAGTTATAGAGATAGGGAGGGGGTGTCGGGGCTAGAGGAGGTTACAGAGATAGGGAGGGGGTTTAGGGGCTGGAGGGGGTTACAGAGATAGGGAGGGGGTGTAGGGGCTGGAGTGGGTTACAGAGATAGGGAGGGATGTAGGGGGCTGTAGGGGGCTACCGGGATAGGGAGGGGTGTAGGGGCTGGAGGGGGTAACAGGGATAGGGAGGGGGTGTAGGGGCTGGAGGGGGTTACCGAGTTTGGGAGGGGCTGTAGGGGCTGGTGGGGTGGTGGGGATTACAGAGATAGGGAGGGGGTGTACGGGCTGGAGGGGGTTACAGAGATAGGGAGGGTGTGTAGGGGCTGGAGGAGGTCACAGGGATAGGGAGGGGGTGTAGGGGCTGGAGGAGGTTACCGAGATAGGGAGGGGCTGTAGGGGCTAGTGGGGTGGTGGGGATTACAGAGATAGGGAGGGGGTGTACGGGCTGGATGGGGTTACAGAGATAGGGAGGGTGTGTAGGGGCTGGAGGAGGTTACAGAGAATGGGAGAGCTGTAGGGGCTGGAGGGGGTACAGAGATAGGGATGAGGTGGAAGGGCTGGAGGAGGTGACAGAGATAGGGAGGGGGTATAGGGGTTGGAGGAGGTTACAGAGATAGGGAGGAGGTGTAGGGGCTGGAGGGGTTTACAGAGATAGGGAGGGGGTGTAGGGGCTGGAGGAGGTTACAGGGATAGGGAGGGGGTGTAGGGGCTGGAGGGGGTTACAGGCATAGGGAGGGGGTGTCGGGGCTGGAGGGGTTTACAGGGATAGGGAGGGGGTGTAGGGGCTTGAGGGGTTTACAGAGATAGGGAGAGGTGTAGGGGCTGGAGGGGGTTACAGAGATAGTGAGGGGGTGTAGGGGCTGGAGGAGGTTACAGGGATAGGGAGGGGGTGTAGGGGCTGGAGGGGTTTACAGAGATAGGGAGGGGGTGTAGGGGCTGGAGGAGGTTACAGGGATAGGGAGGGGGTGTAGGGGCTGGAGGGGGTTACAGGGATAGGGAGGGGGTGTAGGGGCTGGAGGGGGTTACAGGGATAGGGAGGGGGTGTAGGGGCTTGAGGGGTTTACAGAGATAGGGAGAGGTGTAGGGGCTGGAGAGGGTTACAGAGATAGTGAGGGGTTGTAGGGGCTGGAGGGGGTTACAGAGATAACGAGGGGGTGTAGGGGCTGGAGGGGTTACAGGGATAGGGAGGGGATGTAGGGGCTGGAGGGGGTAACAGAGATAGGGAGGGGCTGTAGGGGGCTGGAGGGGGTTACAGGCATAGGGAGGGGGTGTCGGGGCTGGAGGGGGTTACACAGATAGGGTGGGGTTATAGGGGCTGGAGAAGGTTACAGAGATAGGGAGGGGGTGTAGGGGCTGGAGGGGGTTACAGAGATAGGGAGGGGCTGTAGGGGCTGGAGGGAGTTTCAGAGATAGGGAGGAGGTGTAGGGGCTGGAAGGGGTTACAGAGATAGGGAGGGGGTGTAGGGGCTGGAGGTGGGTACAGAGATAGGAGGATTGTAGGGACAGGAGGGGGGTACAGAGATAGGGAGGTGTGTAGGGGCTGGAGGAGGTTACAGTGATAGGGAGGGGGTGTTGGGGGCTGCATGTGGTTACAAAGATAGGGAGGGGGTGTTGGGGCTGGAGGAGGTTACAGAGAATGGGAGGGGGTTTGGGGCTGGAAGAGGTTACAGAGATAGGGAGGGGGTGTAGGGTCTGGAGGGAGTTACAGAGAGAGGGAGGTGGTATGGGTCTGGAGGGGGTTGCAGAGAGAAGGAGGGGATGTAGGGACTGGAGGGGGTTCCAGAGATAGGGAGGGGAGTATGGGCTGGAGGGATTCCAGAGATAGGGAGGGGTGTAGGGGCTGGAGGGAGTTACAGAGAGAGGGAGGTGGTATGGGGCTGGAGGGGGTTCCAGAGATAGGGAGGGGGTGTAGGGGCTGGAGGGGGTAACAGAGATAGGGAGGAGGTGTAGGGACAGGAGGGGGTTACAGAGATAGGGAGGGGGTGTATGGGCTGGAGGGGGTTACAGAGATAGGGAGGGGGTGTAGGTGCTGGAGGGGGTTACAGAGATAGGGAGGGGGTGTAGGGGCTGGAGGGGGTTACAGAGATAGGGAGGGGCTGTAGGGGCTGGAGGGGGTTACAGAGATAGGGAGGGGGTGTAGTGGCTGGAGGGTGTGACAGAGATAGGGAGGGAGTGTAGGGGCAGGAGGGGGGTGACAGAGATAGGGAGGGGGTGTAGGGGCTGGAGAGGGTTACAGAGATAGGGAGGAGCATAGGGGCTTGAGGGGGTTACAGAGATAGGGAGAGGGTGTAGGGGCTGGAGGGGTTACAGAGATAGGGAGGGGGTGTAGGGTCCAGAGGTGGGTACAGAGATAGGAGGATTGTAGGGACAGGAGGGGGTTCCAGAGATAGGGAGGGGGTGTAGGGGCTGGAGGGGTTTACAGAGATAGGGAGGGAGTGTCGGGGCTGGAGGGGGTTACAGAGATAGGGAGGGGGTTACAGAGATAGGGAGGCGGTGTTGGGGCTGGAGGAGGTTACAGTGATATGGAGGGGGTGTAGGGGCTGGAGAGGGTGACAGAGATAGGGAGGGGCTGTATGAGGCTGGCGGGGGTTACAGGGATAGGGAGGGGCTGTAGGGGCTGGTGGGGTAACAGAGATAGGGAGGGGGTGTAGGGGCTGGAGGAGGTTACAGAGTTAGGGAGGGGGTGTAGGGGCTGGTGGGGATTACAGAGATAGGGAAGGGGGTGTAGGGGCTGGAGGGGGTTACAGAGATAAGGAGGGGGTGTAGGGGCTGGAGGGGGTTTCAGAGATAGGGAGGGGGTGTAAGGGCTGGAAGCGGTTACAGAGATAGGGAGGGGGTGTAGCAGCTGGAGGAGGGGACAGAGATAGGGAAGGTGTGTAGGGGCCGGAGGGGATTACAGAGATAGGGAGGGGGTGTAGGGGCTGGTGAGGGTTACAGAGATAGGGAGGGGGTGTTGGGGCTGGTGGGGGTTACAGAGATAGGGAGGGGGTGTAGGGGCTGGAGAGGGTTATAGAGAATGGGAGGGGTGTAGTGGCTGGAGGGGTTACAGAGATAGGGCGGGGTGTAGAGGCTGGAGTGGGTTACAGATATAGGGAGAGGGTATGGGGCTGGAGGAGGTTACAGAGATAGGGAGGGGGTGTCGGGGCTAGAGGAGGTTACAGAGATAGGGATGAGGTGTAGGGGCTGGAGGGGGTTATAGAGATAGTGAGGGGGTGTAGGGGCTGGAGGTGGTTACAGAGATAGGGAGGGGTTTTAGGGGCTGGAGGAGGTTACAGAGATAGGGACGGGGTGTAGGGGCTGGAGGGGGTTACAGAGATAGGGAGGGGGTGTAGTGGCTGGAGGAGGTTACAGAGATAGGGAGGGGGTGTAGGGGCTGGAGGGGGTTACACAGAGAGGGAGGAGTGTAGGGGCTGGAGGGAGTTACAGAGATAGGGAGGAGGTGTAGGGGCTGGAGGAGGTTACAGGGATCGGGAGGGGGTGTAGGGGCTGGAGGGGGTTACAGAGATAGGAGGATTTTAGGGACAGGAGGGGATTACAGAGATAGGGAGGGGGTGTTGAGGGCTGGAGGGGTTACAGAGAGAGAGAGGGGGTTTGGGTCTGGAGGGGATTACAGAGATAGGGAGGGGGTGTAGGGTCTGGAGGGGGTTACAGAGGTAGGGAGAGGGTGTAGGGTCTGGAGGGGGTTACAGAGATAGGGAGGGGGTGTCGGGGATGGAGGGGGTTACAGAGATAGGGAGGGGGGTGTAGGGGCTGGAGGGGGTTACAGAGATAGGGAGGGGTATAGGGGCTGGAGGGGGTTACAGGGATAGGGAGGGGGTGTATGAGCTGTAGGGGGTTACAGAGATAGGGAGGGGGTGTAGGGTCTGGAGGGGGTTACAGAGATAGAGAGGGGGTGTAGGGGCTGGAGGGGGTTACAGAGATAGGGAGGGGGTGTAGGGGCTGGAGGGGGTTACAGAGATAGGGAGGGGGTGTAGGGGCTGGAGGGGGTTACAGAGATAGGGAGGGGGGTGTAGGGGATGTTGTGGGTTACAGAGATAGGGAGGGGGGTGTAGGGGCTGGAGGGGGTTACAGAGATAGGGAGGGGGGTGTAGGGGCTGGAGGGGGTTACAGAGATAGGGAGGGGTATAGGGGCTGGAGGGGGTTACAGGGATAGGGAGGGGGTGTATGAGCTGTAGGGGGTTACAGAGATAGGGAGGGGGTGTAGGGGCTGGAGGGTGTTACAGAGATAGAGAGGGGGTGTAGGGGCTGGAGGGGGTTACAGAGATAGGGAGGGGGTGTAGGGGCTGGAGGGGGTTACAGAGATAGGGAGGGGGTGTAGGGGCTGGAGGGGGTTACAGAGATAGGGAGGGGGGTGTAGGGGATGTTGTGGGTTACAGAGATAGGGAGGGGGTGTAGGGGATGGTGTGGGTTACAGAGACAGTCAAGAAACAATGGCCGATGTTTAGTTCATGAGTAACGCATCCCAGATCATATTTCCCAGTGAAGATAAAGGATTCTGGAACGAAGGTAAACCAATCCTGGCTCACTGAGGAGATTCGGGATAGTGTCAAACCGCAAGGAAAGGCGTTTGATGGTAAGACTGAGGGTTTGGGAAATGTTTAAAGGCAACAAAAGATGATCTAAAAAAAAATCAAGGGGAAGAAAATAAATACTGAGGTCAAACTAAAGATAGTAGAAATATAGAAACTGAGGCCTTCTAAACATAGAAAAGGGAACAGAGAAGATAAAGTGAACACAGGCCCCAGTTAGAACAAGGTTGGGGAAATAATAATGGGGAACTAGGAAATGACAAGGGTGCTGGATAAATAGTGTGTATCAGTCTTTACTGTACAAGAGGTTAATCGCTTACCAAACTTACAAAACCAAGGGGCCCAAGGTAGGCTAGGAGATAAATGTAATAACTAACAGTCGAGAAAAAGCACGAGGAAATCTGATGGGATGAAAGACCGACGTGTCCCTTGGACTTACCGAGCTGCAGTCTAGATTAGTGTGGTGTTGGAATTGCACGGCACGTCAGGCAGCATCCGACAAGCGGGAAAATCGATATTTCGGGCAGGAGCTCCTCATCAGGAATGAGAAGCCATTGTCTCAGCTTGCTCTTACCCCACCGAACCCATCTCCACCTTTTAAACAGCTTCATGAGTCGCAGCCTCGAACTTCAAATGGTGGTTGCGCTGGTGGTAACCTTCCAGGAACCATTCGGTCCTGGGAACGTTCGAAAGGATTGGATTGGAAAACTGCCAGGGTAACATCTTTATTCAAAAAAAGGGGGTGGGAGACAAAATGCCTGCAAGCTAATTAGAGAAAGCCATTTCGCTTAACGTCCGCCTTTGGGGAAATGTGAAAGTCTACATGACAGAATGTAATTGCAGAGGATGGAGAAAAACACAATAAAACACACAAAGACACCATGGCTTCAGGAAGGAGAAATTGTGAACAAAGAACAAAGAAATTTAACAGCTCAGGAAGAGGCCCTTCGGCCCTCCAAGCCTGAGCCGATCCAAATGTACTGTCTAAACCTGTTGCCCAATTCCTAAGCATCTGTCTCCCTCTGCTCCTCACCTACTCATGCATCTGTCCAGCTGCATCTTAAATGAATCTACCGTGCCTGCCTCTACCACCTCTGCGTTGAGGGTAGCATATTAGTAGGGAGAGAGGATTGGCTATCTCGGAGAAAATAATGACAGGGTTAAATGGGCGTCTTCAGGATGGCAAATTAATGGAGTGCTCCAGGGATCAATGTTAGGGCCACTATTCTTTATAATGACGCCGATAAGGAAAGTGAATGTACTCGAGGCAGGTTGGTTTTTGAGACAAAAAAATAGGTGGAAGACATGGGGTGAGTTTGACTGAGTGGGCAAAGTCTTAGCAGATGGAACATAGTATAGAAACATATGAGTTAATATACTCTTGCAGGAAGAATAGAGGAGCTGAATATTATTGAAATACGGGAAGATGACAGAAAGCTACAGCTTAGAGGGATTTGTACCGAGATCGATAGATTTTCGTTCAGTAAGGAAATCAAGGGTTATGTGACGTAGAAAGAAAGTGGAGTGGCACGGTGGCTCAGTGGTTAGCACTGCTGCCTCACAGCGCCTGAGACCCGGGTTCAATTCCCGCCTCAGGCAACTGACTGTGTGGAGTTTGCACGTTCTCCCCGTGTCTGCGGGTGCTCCGGTTTCCTCCCACAGTCCAAAGATGTGCAGGTCAGGGTGAATTGGACATGCTAAATTGCCCGTATTGTGGGTTGGGTGCGTTAGTCAGGGGTAACCGTGCAATGATAGGGCAGGGGAGTGGGTCTGGGTGGGATACTCTTCAGAGGGTTGGTGTGGACTTGTTGGGCCCAATGGCCTGTTTCCACACTGTAGAGATTCGAAGTTATCAGAGCAGCCATAATCTCATTGAATGGTCGAGCAGACTCGATGGGCAGGAGGGCCTACTTCTCCACCCTGCACCTTATGATCACCAGAAACCAAATCACCCCACCTCTCACGGACACGTGTGGACTGGGGTAAGCTGGGGGTGGGGGGGGGGAGGGAAAACTGGTGAAGTCCACATTGTTTCTGTGGGGTTGGAGGGTCCCAAGGTGAAAGGTGAGGCGTTCTTCCTCCAGGTGTCGGGTGGTGAGGCTTTAGAAATGGAGGAAGCATCCATCCCAGGCAACCATTCCGTGTGTCACCAGCACCCTCCTGCGCTGGCTCCGTGGCCAAACTGTCGCTTATTTTGGTTCAGAAGAGTTGCTCAAGTTGTCCTTTGTGTTCCTGTATAATATGTTCAACAGTCGGAATCTGTTTCTGGAACAAGTTGAAAGGCTAGAAGAGGGGAGTGATTGGGGTCTCCTCCTGTCCCCGTGTATCAGATACAATGAAGTGAATGGGATGCCCTCCATCTAACCCCCAGGCCATCAATGTGGACTTCACCAGTTTCGTCATTTCCCCTCCCCACCCCCCCACCTTACCCCGCTTCCAACCATCCAGCTCAGCACCGTCCTCATGACCCATCCCATCTGACCATCTTCCTTCCCATCTATCTGCATCAGACTCCCCTCGGACACATGACCATTACCTCCACCTATCACTTTCCCAGCTACGTCAGATGTTGAGAAAACAAACGCGGTGCTCATAAACATGCAGCAGGTTAAGACATTGACACTGTGTCTCTGCTATCACAAGTATTGTCAGGGGTTCAAACAAGAGACTGTGCTGTGAGAGCGAGAGGTTTCTGACTTGATTTATTTCTGACCAGAATCATGAAAGTAGGACATCACACTCTGTCCTTGACTTGCTGCTGTCTCTTTCTTATCTTCATTGATGTTCAATCTCTCACCCTTGTTCTCTTGTTGAGTTTTCCACTGGGTGACAGAGAGCAGTGTAACATCAGCTCCTGCAGAAGTTCCCTCTTCACCCTCTGGATGGAGCAGTGGACTGTATCTCAATATCGCCCACACCAACAGGACACAAAGGGTGAATGGGTTACTCACAATGAAAAAACACAGATCCTGCACTTCAGCAAAAGGGGTTTTTCACACTGATCCCCACCTCCTGGTCTGACCCAGGGTGAAACATCAACAGTCTCCAATTAAATATACAGAGCGAGAGGCCCAGGCAGAGACGATTCCGCCCAAAGCGAGCACGTTGGCAGAGACCTTGCAAGGGAGCAATGAGATAGGTCCAGGGGAAGGAATGTTATTGTTGAGATTCACTGAGATCACCAAGGGGAAGGGAGTGACAAAGTATCTTATTTGAATATTATCAACACTTCAGTGTTAAAACCCACACTGTTCAGTATCGATAATCAATCCCCACACCGTTCAGTATCGATAATCACTCCCACACCGTTCAGTATCGATAATCAATCCCCACACCGTTCAGTATCGATAATCACTCCCACACCGTTCAGTATCGATAATCAATCCCCACACCATTCAGTATCGATAATCACTCCCCACACCGCTCAGTATCGATAATCACTCCTCACACCGTTCAGTATCGATAATCAATCCCCAGACCGTTCAGTATCGATAATCACTCCCCACACCGTTCAGTATCGATAATCACTCCCCACACCGTTCAGTATCGATAATCAATCCCCACACCATTCAGTATCGATAATCACTCCCCACACCGTTCAGTATCGATAATCACTCCCCACACCGTTCAGTATCGATAATCACTCCCCACACCATTCAGTATCGTTAATCAATCCCCAGACCGTTCAGTATCGATAATCACTCCCCACACCGTTCAGTATCGATAATCACTCCCCACACCATTCAGTATCGATAATCAATCCCCACACCGTTCAGTATCGATAATCACTCCCCACACCATTCAGTATCGATAATCAATCCCCACACCATTCAGTATCGATAATCACTCCGCACACCATTCAGTATCGATAATCAATCCCCACACCATTCAGTATCGATAATCACTCCCCACACCATTCAGTATCGATAATCAATCCCCACACCATTCAGTATCGATAATCACTCCCCACACCATTCAGTATCGATAATCAATCCCCACACCATTCAGTATCGATAATCACTCCCCACACCATTCAGTATCGATAATCAATCCCCACACCGTTCAGTATCGATAATCACTCCCCACACCATTCAGTATCGATAATCAATCCCCACACCGTTCAGTATCGATAATCACTCCCCACACCATTCAGTATCGATAATCAATCCCCACACCGTTCAGTATCGATAATCAAACCCCACACCGTTCAGTATCGATAATCACTCCCCGCACCGTTCAGTATCGATAATCACTCCCCGCACCGTTCAGTATCGATAATCACTCCGCACACCATTCAGTATCGATAATCAATCCCCACACCGTTCAGTATCGATAATCACTCCCCGCACCGTTCAGTATCGATAATCACTCCCCACAACGTTCAGTTTCGATAATCAAATCCCAAACCTTTCAGTATCTATAATCACTCCCCACACCATTCAGTATCGATAATCACTCCCCACACCGTTCAGTAACGATAATCACTCCCCACACCGTTCAGTAACGATAATCACTCCCCACACCGTTCAGTATCGATAATCACTCCCCACACCGTTCAGTATCGATAATTACTCCCCACACCGTTCAGTGTCGATAATCACTCCACACACCGTTCAGTATCGATAATCACTCTCCACACCGTTCAGTATCGATAATCACTCCGCACACCGTTCAGTATCGATAACCACTCCCCGCACAGTTCAGTATCGATAATCAATGCCCACACCGTTCAGTATCGGTAATCACTCCCCACACCGTTGAGTATCGATAATCACTCCCCACACCGTTCAGTATCGATAATCACTCCCCGCACCGTTCAGTATCGGTAATCACTCCCCACACCATTCAGTATCGATAATCACTCCTCACACCATTCAGTTTCGATAATCACTCCCCACACGTTTCAGTATCGATAATCACTCCCCACACCATTCAGTATCGATAATCACTCTCCACACCGTTCAGTATCGATAATCACTCCCCACACCGTTCAGTATCGATAATCACTCCCCGCACTGTTCAATATCGATAAACTCTCCCCACACCGTTCAGTATCGATAATCAATCCCCACACCGTTCAGTATCGGTAATCACTCCCCACACCGTTGAGTATCGATAATCACTCCCCACACCGTTCAGTATCGACAATCAGTCCCCACACCGTTCAGTATCGATATTCACTCCCCACACCATTCAGTATCGATAATCAATCCCCACACTGTTCAGTATCGATAATCACTCCCCACACCTTTCAGTATTGATAATCACTCCCCACACCATTCAGTATCGATAATCACTCCCCACACCATTCAGTATCGATAGTCAATCCCCACACCGTTCAGTGTCGATAATCACTCCCATACCGTTCAGTATCGATAATCAATCCCCACACTGTTCTGTATCGATAATCACTCCCAACACCGTTCAGTATCGATAATCACTCTCCACACCGTTCAGTATCGAAAATCACTCCGCACACCGTTCAGTATTGATAATCACTCCCCGCACTGTTCAGTATCGATAATCAATCCCCACACCGTTGAGTATCGATAATCACTCCCCACACCATTCAGTATCGATAATCACTCCCCACACCGTTCAGTGTCGATAATCGCTCCCCACACCGTTCAGTATCGATAATCACTCCACACACCGTTCAGTATCGATAATCAATCCCCACACCGTTCAGTATCGATAATCAATCCCCACACCGTTCAGTATCGATAATCACTCCCCACACCATTCAGTATCGATAATCAATCCCCACACCGTTCAGTATCGATAATCACTCCCCACACCATTCAGTATCGATAATCAATCCCCACACCGTTCAGTATCGATAATCACTCCCCACACCGTTCAGTATCGATAATCACTCTCCACACCGTTCAGTATCGATAATCACTCCGCACACCGTTCAGTATCGATAATCAATCCCCACACCGTTCAGTATCGATAATCACTCCGCACACCGTTCAGTATCGATAATCAATCCCCACACCGTTCAGTATCGATAATCAATACCCACACCGTTCAGTATCGATAATCACTCCGCACACCGTTCAGTATCGATAATCAATCCCCACACCGTTCAGTATCGATAATCACTCCCCGCACTGTTCAGTATCGATAATCACTCCCCGCACCGTTCAGTATCGATAATCACACCCCACAACGTTCAGTTACGATAATCAATCCCCACACCGTTCAGTATCAATAATCACTCCCCGCACTGTTCAGTATCGATAATCACTCCCCACACCGTTCAGTATCGATAATCAATCCCCACACAGTTCAGTATCGATAATCACTCCCCACACCGTTCAGTATCGATAAATACTCCCCACACCGTTCAGTATCGATAATCAATCACCACACCGTTCAGTATCGATAATCACTCCCCACACCGTTCAGTATCGATAATCACTCTCCACACCGTTCAGTATCGATAATCAATCCCCACACCGTTCAGTATCGACAATCACTCCCCACACCGTTCAGTATCGACAATCACTCCCCACACCTTTCAGTGTCGATAATCGCTCCCCACACCGTTCAGTATCGATAATCAATCCCCACACCGTTCAGTATCGATAATCACTCCCCACACCATTCAGTATCGATAATCAATCCCCACACCGTTCAGTATCGATAATCACTCCCCACACCGTTCAGTATCGATAATCACTCCCCGCACCGTTCAGTATCGATAATCACTCCCCACAACGTTCAGTTACGATAATCAATCCCCACACCGTTCAGTATCAATAATCACTCCCCGCACTGTTCAGTATCGATAATCACTCCCCACACAGTTCAGTATCGATAATCAATCCCCACACAGTTCAATATCGATAATCACTCCCCACACCGTTCAGGATCGATAATCACTCCCCACACCGTTCAGTATCGATAATCAATCCCCACACCGTTCAGTATCGATAATCACTCCCCACACCGTTCAGTATCGATAATCCCTCTCCACACCGTTCAGTGTCGATAATCAATCCCCACACCGTTCAGTATCGATAATCAATCCCCACACCGTTCAGTATCGATAATCACTCTCCACACCGTTCAGTATCGATAATCACTCCCCACACCGTTCAGTATCGATAATCAATCCCCACACCGTTCAGTATCGATAATCAATCCCCACACCGTTCAGTATCGATAATCACTCCCCACACCGTTCAGTATCGATAATCAATCCCCACACCGTTCAGTATCGATAATCACTCCTCACACCGTTCAGTATCGATAATCAATCCCCACACCGTTCAGTATCGATAATCACTCCCCACACCGTTCAGTATCGATAATCACTCCCCACACCGTTCAGTATCGATAATCAATCCCCACACCGTTCAGTAACGATAATCACTCCCCACACCGTTCAGTATCGACAATCACTCCCCACACCGTTCAGTATCGACAATCACTCCCCACACCTTTCAGTGTCGATAATCGCTCCCCACACCGTTCAGTATCGATAATCACTCCCCGCACTGTTCAGTGTCGATAATCAATCCCCACACTGTTCAGTATCGATAATCACTCCCCACACCTTTCAGTATCGATAATCACTCCCCACACCGTTCAGTATCGATAATCACTCCCCACAACGTTCAGTATCGATAATCACTCCCCACACCATTCAGTATCGATAATCACTCCCCACACCTTTCAGTATCGATAATCACTCCTCACACCATTCAGTTTCGATAATCACTCCCTACACGTTTCAGTATCGATAATCACTCCCCACACCATTCAGTATCGATAATCACTCTCCACACCGTTCAGTATCGATAATCACTCCCCACACCGTTCAGTATCGATAATCACTCCCCGCACTGTTCAGTATCGATAATCTCTCCCCACACCGTTCAGTATCGATAATCAATCCCCACACCGTTCAGTATCGGTAATCACTCCCCACACCGTTGAGTATCGATAATCACTCCCCACACCGTTCAGTATCGACAATCGCTCCCCACACCGTTCAGTATCGATATTCACTCCCCACACCATTCAGTATCGATAATCAATCCCCACACTGTTCAGTGTCGATAATCACTCCCCACACCTTTCAGTATCAATAATCACTCCCCACACCATTCAGTATCGATAATCAATCCCCACACTGTTCAGTATCGATAATCACTCCCCACACCATTCAGTATCGATAATCACTCCCCACACCATTCAGTATCGATAATCAATCCCCACACCGTTCAGTGTCGATAATCACTCCCCACACCGTTCAGTGTCGATAATCACTCCCCACACCGTTCAGTGTCGATAATCACTCCCCACACTGTTCAGCATCGATAATCACTCCCCACACCGTTCAGTATCGATAATCACTCTCCACACCGTTCAGTATCGATAATCACTCCGCACACCGTTCAGTATCGATAATCACTCCCCGCACTGTTCAGTATCGATAATCAATCCCCACACCGTTGAGTATCGATAATCACTCCCCACACCATTCAGTATCGATAATCACTCCCCACACCGTTCAGTGTCGATAATCGCTCCCCACACCGTTCAGTATCGATAATCACTCCACACACCGTTCAGTATCGATAATCAATCCCCACACCGTTCAGTATCGATAATCAATCCCCACACCGTTCAGTATCGATAATCACTCCCCACACCATTCAGTATCGATAATCACTCCCCACACCATTCAGTATCGATAATCAATCCCCACACCGTTCAGTATCGATAATCAATCCCCACACCGTTCAGTATCGATAATCACTCCCCACACCGTTCAGTATTGATAATCACTCCCCATACCGTTCAGTATCGATAATCACTCCCCGCACCGTTCAGTATCGATAATCACTCCCCACACCGTTCAGTATCGATAATCACTCTCCACACCGTTCAGTATCGATAATCACTCTCCACACCGTTCAGTATCGATAATCACTCCGCACACCGTTCAGTATCGATAATCACTCCCGCACCGTTCAGTATCGATAATCACTCCCCACACCATTCAGTATCGATAATCATTCCCCACACCGTTCAGTATCGATAATCACTCCCCACACCGTTCAGTATCGATAATCACTGCCCACACCGTTCAGTATCGATAATCACTCCCCACACCGTTCAGTATCGATAATCACTCCCCGCACCGTTCAGTATCGATAATCACTCCCGCACCGTTCAGTATCGATAATCACTCCCCGCACCGTTCAGTATCGATAATCACTCCCCACACCGTTCAGTATCGATAATCAATCCCCACACCGCTCAGTATCGATAATCACTCCCCGCACCGTTCAGTATCGATAATCACTCCACGCACCGGTTAGTATCGATAATCAATCCCCACACCGCTCAGTATCGATAATCAATCACCACACCGTTCAGTATCGATAATCACTCCCCACACCGTTCAGTATCGATAATCACTCCCCACACCGTTCAGTATCGATAATCAATCCCCACACCGTTCAGTATCGATAATCACTCCCCACACCGTTCAGTATCGATAATCACTCTCCACACCGTTCAGTATCGATAATCACTCCGCACACCGTTCAGTATCGATAATCACTCCCCGCACTGTTCAGTATCGATAATCACTCCCCACACCGTTCAGTAACGATAATCATTCCCCACACCGTTCATTATCGATAATCACTCTCCACACCATTCAGTATCGATAATCACTCCCCACACCATTCAGTATCGATAATCACTCCCCACACCGTTCAGTGTCTATAATCACTCCCCACACCGTTCAGTATCGATAATCACTCCCCACACCGTTCAGTATCGATAATCAATCCCCACACCTTTCAGTATCGATAATCACTCCCCACACCATTCAGTATCGATAATCTCTCCCCACACCGTTCAGTATCGATAATCACTCCCCACACCGTTCAGTGTCGATAATCACTCCCCACACCGTTCAGTATCGATAATCACTCTCCACACCGTTCAGTATCGATAATCAATCCCTACACCGTTCAGTATCGATAACCTCTCCCCGCACCGTTCAGTATCGATAATCACTCCCCACACCGGTCAGTATCGATAATCAATGCCCACACCGTTCAGTATCAGTAATCACTCCCCACACCGTCGAGTATCGATAATCACTCCCCACACCGTTCAGTATCGATAATCACTCTCCACACCATTCAGTATCGATAATCAATCCCCACACCGTTCAGTATCGACAATCACTCCCCACACCTTTTAGTGTCGATAATCGCTCCCCACACCGTTCAGTATCGATAATCACTCCCCGCACTGTTCAGTGTCGATAATCAATCCCCACACTGTTCAGTATCGATAATCACTCCCCACACCTTTCAGTATCGATAATCACTCCCCACACCGTTCAGTATCGATAATCACTCCCCACAACGTTCAGTATCGATAATCACTCCCCACACCATTCAGTATCGATAATCACTCCCCACACCTTTCAGTATCGATAATCACTCCCCACACCATTCAGTTTCGATAATCACTCCCCACACGTTTCAGTATCGATAATCACTCCCCACACCATTCAGTATCGATAATCACTCTCCACACCATTCAGTATCGATAATCACTACCCACACCGTTCAGTATCGATAATCACTCCCCGCACTGTTCAGTATCGATAATCTCTCCCCACACCGTTCAGTATCGATAATCAATCCCCACACCGTTCAGTATCGGTAATCACTCCCCACACCGTTGAGTATCGATAATCTCTCCCCACACCGTTCAGTATCGATAATCAATCCCCACACCGTTCAGTATCGGTAATCACTCCCCACACCGTTGAGTATCGATAATCACTCCCCACACCGTTGAGTATCGATAGTCAATCCCCACACCGTTGAGTATCGATAATCACTCCCCACACCGTTCAGTATCGATATTCACTCCCCACACCATTTAGTATCGATAATCAATCCCCACACTGTTCAGTGTCGATAATCACTGCCCACACCTTTCAGTATCGATACTCACTCCCCACACCGTTCAGTATCGATAATCAATCCCCACACTGTTCAGTATCGATAATCACTCCCCACACCGTTCAGTATCGATAATCACTCCCCACACCGTTCAGTATCGATATTCACTCCACACACCGTTCAGTATCGATAATCACTCCCCGCACTGTTCAGTATCGATAATCACTCTCCACACCGTTCAGTATCGATAATCACTCCCCACACCGTTCAGTATCGATAATCACTCCCCGCACTGTTCAGTATCGATAATCTCTCCCCACACAGTTCAGTATCGATAATCACTCCCCACACCGTTCAGTATCGACAATCACTCCCCACACCGTTCAGTATCGATATTCACTCCCCACACCGTTCAGTATCGATATTCACTCCCCACACCATTCAGGATCGATAATCAATCCCCACACCGTTCAGTATCGATAATCACTCCCCACACCGTTCAGTATCCATAATCACTCCCCACACCGTTCAGTATCGATAATCACTCCCCACACGTTTCAGTATCGATAATCACTCCCCACACCGTTCAGTATCGATAAACACTTCCCCACACCGTTCAGTATCGATAATCAGTCACCACACCGTTCAGTATCGATAATCACTCCCCACACATTTCTGTATCGATATTCACTCCCCTCACCGTTCAGTATCGATAATCAATCCCCACACCGTTCAGTATCGATAATCACTCTCCACACCGTTCAGTATCGATAATGACTACGCACACCGTTCAGAATCGATAATCACTCCCCGCACTGTTCAGTATCGATAATCAATCCACACACCGTTGAGTATCGATAATCACTCCCCACACCGTTCAGTATCGACAATCACTCCCCACACCGTTCAGTGTCGATAATCAATCCCCACACCGTTCAGTATCGATAATCAATCCCCACACCGTTCAGTATCGATAATCACACCGCACACCGTTCATTATCGATAATCACTACCCGCACTGTTCAGTATCGATAATCAATCCCCACACCGTTGAGTATCGATAATCACTCCCCACACCGTTCAGTATCGACAATCACTCCCCTCACCGTTCAGTATCGATAATCACTCCCCACACCGTTCAGTTTCGATATTCACACCCCACACCGTTCAGTATCGATATTCACTCCCCACACCGTTCAGTATCGATAATCACTCCCCGCACTGTTCAGTGTCGATAATCAATCCCCACACTGTTCAGTATCGATAATCACTCCCCACACCTTTCAGTATCGATAATCACTCCGCACACCTTTCAGTATCGATAATCACTCCCCACACCATTCAGTATCAATAATCACTCCCCACACCGTTCAGTATCGATAATCACTCCCCACACCATTCAGTATCGATAATCAATCCCCACACCGTTCAGTGTCGATAATCACTCCCCACACCGTTCAGTGTCGATAATCACTCCCCACACCGTTCAGTATCGATAATCACTCTCCACACCGTTCAGTATCGATAATCACTCCGCACACTGTTCAGTATCGATAATCACTCTCCGCACTGTTCAGTATCGATAATCAATCCCCAAACCGTTGAGTATCGATAATCACTCCCCACACCATTCAGAATCGATAATCACTCCCCACACCGTTCAGTATCGATAATCAATCCCCACACTGTTCAGTGTCGATAATCACTCCCCACACCATTCAGTGTCGATAATCACTCCCCACAACGTTCAGTATCGATAATCACTCCCCACACCATTCAGTATCGATAATCAATCCCCACACCGTTCAGTATCGATAATCACTCCCCGCACTGTTCAGTATCGATAATCACTCCCCGCACTGTTCAGTATCGATAATCAATCCCCACACCGTTCAGTATCGATAATCACTCCGCACACTGTTCAGTATCGATAATCACTCCCCGCACTGTTCAGTATCGATAATCAATCCCCACACCGTTCAGTATCGATAATCACTCCCCACACCGTTCAGTATCCATAATCACTCCCCACACCGTTCAGTATCGATAATCACTCCCCACACGTTTCAGTATCGATAATCACTCCCCACACCGTTCAGTATCGATAAACACTTCCCCACACCGTTCAGTATCGATAATCAGTCACCACACCGTTCAGTATCGATAATCACTCCCCACACGTTTCTGTATCGATATTCACTCCCCTCACCGTTCAGTATCGATAATCAATCACCACACCGTTCAGTATCGATAATCACTCTCCACACCGTTCAGTATCGATAATCACTACGCACACCGTTCAGTATCGATAATCACTCCCCGCACTGTTCAGTATCGATAATCAATGCCCACACCGTTCAGTATCGATAATCACTCTCCACACCGTTCAGTATCGATAATCACTCCGCACACCGTTCAGTATCGATAATCACTCCCCGCACTGTTCAGTATCGATAATCAATCCCCACACCGTTGAGTATCGATAATCACTCCCCACACCGTTCAGTATCGACAATCACTCCCCACACCGTTCAGTGTCGATGATCAATCCCCACACCGTTCAGTATCGATAATCACTCCCCGCACTGTTCAGTATCGACAATCACTCCCCACACCGTTCAGTGTCGATAATCAATCCCCACACCGTTCAGTATCGATAATCACACCGCACACCGTTCAGTATCGATAATCACTACCCGCACTGTTCAGTATCGATAATCAATCCCCACACCGTTGAGTATCGATAATCACTCCCCACACCGTTCAGTATCGACAATCACTCCCCTCACCGTTCAGTATCGATAATCACTCCCCACACCGTTCAGTATCGATATTCACTCCCCACACCGTTCAGTATCGATAATCACTCCCCGCACTGTTCAGTGTCGATAATCAATCCCCACACTGTTCAGTATCGATAATCACTCCCCACACCTTTCAGTATCGATAATCACTCCGCACACCTTTCAGTATCGATAATCACTCCCCACACCATTCAGTATCAATAATCACTCCCCACACCGTTCAGTATCGATAATCACTCCCCACAACGTTCAGTATCGATAATCACTCCCCACACCATTCAGTATCGATAATCAATCCCCACACCGTTCAGTATCGATAATCACTCCCCACACCGTTCAGTATCGATAATCACTCCCCACACCATTCAGTATCGATAATCAATCCCCACACCGTTCAGTATCGATAATCACTCCCCACACCATTCAGTGTCGATAATCACTCCCCACACCGTTCAGTATCGATAATCACTCCCCACACCGTTCAGTATCGATAATCACTCCCCACACCGTTCAGTGTCGATAATCACTCCCCACACCGTTCAGTTTCGATATTCACACCCCACACCGTTCAGTATCGATATTCACTCCCCACACCGTTCAGTATCGATAATCACTCCCCGCACTGTTCAGTGTCGATAATCAATCGTCACACTGTTCTGTATCGATAATCACTCCCCACACCGTTCAGTATCGATAATCACTCTCCACACCGTTCAGTATCGATAATCACTCCGCACACTGTTCAGTATCGATAATCACTCCCCGCACTGTTCAGTATCGATAATCAATCCCCAAACCGTTGAGTATCGATAATCACTCCCCACACCATTCAGAATCGATAATCACTCCCCACACCGTTCAGTATCGATAATCAATCCCCACACTGTTCAGTGTCGATAATCACTCCCCACACCATTCAGTGTCGATAATCACTCCCCACACCGTTCAGTATCGACAATCACTCCCCACACCGTTCAGTATCGATAATCACTCCCCACACCGTTCAGTATCGATATTCACTCCCCACACCGTTCAGTATCGATAATCAATCCCCACACCGTTCAGTATCGATAATCACTCTCCACACCGTTCAGTATCGATAATCACTCCGCACACCGTTCAGTATCGATAATCACTCCCCGCACTTTTCAGTATCGATAATCAATCCCCACACCGTTCAGTATCGATAATCACTCTCCACACCGTTCAGTATCGATAATCACTCCGCACACCGTTCAGTATCGATAATCACTCCCCGCACTGTTCAGTATCGATAATCAATCCCCACACCGTTCAGTATCGATAATCACTCTCCACACCGTTCAGTATCGATAATCACTCCGCACACCGTTCAGTATCGATAATCACTCCCCGCACTGTTCAGTATCGATAATCAATCCCCACACCGTTCAGTATCGATAATCAATCCCCACACCGTTCAGTGTCGATAATCACTCTCCACACCGTTCAGTATCGATAATCACTCCGCACACTGTTCAGTATCGATAATCACTCCCCGCACTGTTCAGTATCGATAAACAATCCCCACACCGTTGAGTATCGATAATCACTCCCCACACCATTCAGAATCGATAATCACTCCCCACACCGTTCAGTATCGATAATCAATCCCCACACTGTTCAGTGTCGATAATCACTCCCCACACCATTCAGTGTCGATAATCACTCCCCACACCGTTCAGTGTCGATAATCACTCCCCACACCGTTCAGTATCGACAATCACTCCCCACACCGTTCAGTATCGATAATCACTCCCCACACCGTTCAGTATCGATATTCACTCCCCACACCATTCAGTATCGATAATCACTCCCCACACCATTCAGTGTCGATAATCACTCCCCACACCGTTCAGTATCGACAATCACTCCCCACACCGTTCAGTATCGATAATCAATCCCCACACCGTTCAGTATCGATAATCACTCTCCACACCGTTCAGTATCGATAATCACTCCGCACACCGTTCAGTATCGATAATCACTCCCCGCACTGTTCAGTATCGATAATCAATCCCCACACCGTTGAGTATCGATAATCACTCCCCACACCGTTCAGTATCGACAATCACTCCCCACACCGTTCAGTATCGATAATCACTCCCCACACCGTTCAGTATCGATAATCACTCCCCACACCGTTCAGTATCGATATTCACTCCCCACACCGTTCAGTATCGCTAATCACTCCCCGCACTGTTCAGTGTCGATAATCAATCCTCACACTGTTTAGTATCGATAATCACTCCCCACACCTTTCAGTATCGATAATCACTCCCCACACCTTTCAGTATCGATAATCACTCCCCACACGTTTCAGTATCGATAATCACTCCCCACACCGTTCAGTATCGATAATCACTCCCCACAATGTTCAGTATCGATAATCATTCCCCACACCATTCAGTATCGATAATCACTCCCCACACTTTTCAGTATCGATAATCACTCCCCACACCATTCAGTTTCGATAATCACTCCCCACACGTTTCAGTATCGATAATCACTCCCCACACCATTCAATATCGATAATCACTCCCCACACCGTTCAGTATCGATAATCACTCCCCACACCGTTCAGTATCGATAATCACTCCCCGCACTGGTCAGTATCGATAATCTCTCCCCACACAATTCAGTATCGATTATCACTCCCCACACCGTTCAGTATCGACAATCACTCCCCACACCGTTCAGTATCGATATTCACTCCCCACACCGTTCAGTATCGATATTCACTACACACACCATTCAGTATCGATAATCACAACCCACACCGTTCAGTATCGATAATCACTCCCCACACCGTTCAGTGTCCATACTCAAACCCCACACCGTTCAGTATCGATAATCACTCCCCACACCGTTCAGTATCCATAATCACTCCCCACACCGTTCAGTATCGATAATCACTCCCCACACGTTTCGGTATCGATAATCACTCCCCACACCGTTCAGTATCGATAAACACTTCCCCACACCGTTCAGTATCGATAATCAGGCACCACACCGTTCAGTATCGATAATCACTCCCCACACGTTTCGGTATCGATAATCACTCCCCACACCGTTCAGTATCGATATTCACTCCCCACACCGTTCAGTATCGATAATCAATCCCCACACCGTTCAGTATCGATAATCACTCTCCACACCGTTCAGTATCGATAATCACTACGCACACCATTCAATATCATTATTCACTCCCCACACCGTTCAGTATCGATAATCACTCCTCACACCGTTCAGTATCGATAATCAATCCTCACACCGTTCAGTATCGATAATCACTCCCCGCACTGTTCAGTATCGATAATCAATCCCCACACCGTTGAGTATCGATAATCACTCCCCACACCGTTCAGTATCGATATTCACTCCCCACACCGTTCAGTATCGATAATCACTCCCCGCACTGTTCAGTGTCGATAATCAATCCCCACACTGTTCAGTATCGATGATCACTCCGCACACCTTTCAATATCGATAATCACTCCCAACACCATTCAGTATCAATAATCACTCCCCACACCGTTCAGTATCGATAATCACTCCCCACAACGTTCAGTATCGATAATCACTCCCCACACCATTCAGTATCAATAATCAATCCCCACACCGTTCAGTGTCGATAATCACTCCCCACACCGTTCAGTGTCGATAATCACTCCCCACACCGTTCAGTGTCGATAATCAATCCCCACACAGTTCTGTATCGATAATCACTCCCCACACCGTTCAGTGTCGATAATCACTCTCCACACCGTTCAGTATCGATAATCACTCTCCACACCGTTCAGTATCGATAATCACTCCCCGCACTGTTCAGTATCGATAATCAATCCCCACACCGTTGAGTATCGATTATCACTCCCCACACCATTCAGAATCGATAATCACTCCCCACACCGTTCAGTATCGATAATCAATCCCCACACTGTTCAGTGTCGATAATCACTCCCCACACCATTCAGTGTCGATAATCACTCCCCACACCGTTCAGTGTCGATAATCACTCCCCACACCGTTCAGTATCGACAATCACTCCCCACACCGTTCAGTATCGATAATCACTCTCCACACCGTTCAGTATCGATAATCACTCCCCACACCGTTCAGTATCAATATTCACTCCCCACACCGTTCAGTATCGATAATCACTCCCCACACCGTTCAGTATCGACAATCACTCCCCACACCGTTCAGTATCGATAATCACTCCCCACACCGTTCAGTATCGATAATCACTCCCCACACCGTTCAGTATCGATATTCACTCCCCACACCGTTCAGTATCGATAATCACTCCCCGCACTGTTCAGTGTCGATAATCAATCCTCACACTGTTTAGTATCGATAATCACTCCCCACACCTTTCAGTATCGATAATCACTCCCCACACCTTTCAGTATCGATAATCACTCCCCGCACCGTTCAGTGTCGATAATCACTCCCCACACCGTTCAGTATCGATAATCACTCCCCACAACGTTCAGTATCGATAATCATTCCCCACACCATTCAGTATCGATAATCACTCCCCACACCTTTCAGTATCGATAATCACTCCCCACACCATTCAGTTTCGATAATCACTCCCCACACGTTTCAGTATCGATAATCACTCCCCACACGTTTCAGTATCGATAATCACTCCCCACACCATTCAATATCGATAATCACTCTCCACACCGTTCAGTATCGATAATCACTCCCCACACCGTTCAGTATCGATAATCACTCCCCGCACTGGTCAGTATCGATAATCTCTCCCCACACAATTCAGTATCGATAATCACTCCCCACACCGTTCAGTATCGACAATCACTCCCCACACCGTTCAGTATCGATATTCACTCCCCACACAGTTCAGTATCGATATTCACTACCCACACCATTCAGTATCGATAATCACAACCCACACCGTTCAGTATCGATAATCACTCCCCACACCGTTCAGTATCCATAATCACTCCCCACACCGTTCAGTATCGATAATCACTCCCCACACGTTTCGGTATCGATAATCACTCCCCACACCGTTCAGTATCGATAAACACTTCCCCACACCGTTCAGTATCGATAATCAATCCCCACACGTTTCGGTATCGATAATCACTCCCCACACCGTTCAGTATCGATATTCACTCCCCACACCGTTCAGTATCGATAATCAATCCCCACACCGTTCAGTATCGATAATAACTCTCCACACCGTTCAGTATCGATAATCACTACGCACACCATTCAATATCATTGTTCACTCCCCACACCGTTCAGTATCGATAATCACTCCTCACACCGTTCAGTATTGATAATCAATCCTCACACCGTTCAGTATCGATAATCACTCCCCGCACTGTTCAGTATCGATAATCAATCCCCACACCGTTGAGTATCGATAATCACTCCCCACACCATTCAGTATCGATAATCACTCCCCACACCGTTCAGTGTCGATAATCGCTCCCCACACTGTTCAGTGTCGATAATCACTCCCCACACCATTCAGTATCGACAATCACTCCCCACACGGTTCAGTATCGATAATCACTCCCCACACCGTTCAGTATCGATATTCACTCCCCACACCGTTCAGTATCGATAATCAATCCCCACACCGTTCAGTATCGATAATCACTCTCCACACCGTTCAGTATCGATAATCACTGCGCACACCGTTCAGTATCGATAATCACTCCCCGCACTGTTCAGTATCGATAATCAATCCCCACACCGTAGAGTATCGATATTCACTCCCCACACCGTTCAGTATCGATATTCACTCCCCACACCGTTCAGTATCGATAATCACTCCCCGCACTGTTCAGTGTCGATAATCAATCCCCACACTGTTCAGTATCGATAATCACTCCCCACAACGTTCAGTATCGAAAATCACTCCCCACACCTTTCAGTATCGATAATCACTCCCCACACCATTCAGTATCGATAATCACTCCCCACACCGTTCAGTATCGATAATCACTCCCCACAACGTTCAGTATCGATAATCACTCCCCACACCGTTCAGTATCGATAATCACTCCCCACACCGTTAAGTATCGATAATCACTCCCCGCACTGTTCAGTATCGATAATCAATCCCCACACCGTTGAGTATCGATAATCACTCCCCACACCATTCAGTATCGATAATCAATCCCCACACCATTCAGTATCGATAATCACTCCCCACACCGTTCAGTATCGATATTCACTCCCCACACCGTTCAGTATCGATAATCAATCCCCACACCGTTCAGTATCGATAATCACTCTCCACACCGTTCAGTATCGATAATCACTCCGCACACCGTTCAGTATCGATAATCACTCCCCGCACTGTTCAGTATCGATAATCAATCCCCACACCGTTGAGTATCGATAATCACTCCCCACACCGTTCAGTATCGACAATCACTCCCCACACCGTTCAGTATCGATAATCACTCCCCACACCGTTCAGTATCGATATTCACTCTCCACACCGTTCAGTGTCGATAATCACTCCCCGCAACGTTCAGTGTCGATAATCAATCCCCACACTGTTCAGTATCGATAATCACTCCCCACACCGTTCAGTATCGATATTCACTCCCCACACCGTTCAGTATCGATAATCACTCCCCGCACTGTTCAGTGTCGATAATCAATCCCCACAACTTTCAGTATCGATAATCACTCCCCACACCTTTCAGTATCGATAATCACTCCCCACACCATTCAGTATCGATAATCACTCCCCACACCGTTCAGTATCGATAATCACTCCCCACACCGTTCAGTATCGATAATCAATCCCCACACCGTTCAGGATCGATAATCGCTCTCCACACCGTTCAGTATCGATAATCACTCCCCACACCGTTCAGTATCGATATTCACTCCCCACACCGTTCAGTATCGATAATCACTCCCCACACCATTCAGTATCGATAATCACTCCCCGCACTGTTCAGTATCGATAATCACTCCCCACACCTTTCAGTATCGATAATCACTCCCTACACCGTTCAGTATCGATAATCACTCCCCGCACTGTTCAGTATCGATAATCACTCCCCGCACTGTTCAGTATCGATAATCACTCCCCACACCTTTCAGTATCGATAATCACTCCCCAGACCTTTCAGTATCGATAATCTCTCCCCACACGTTTCAGTATCGATAATCACTCCCCACACCGTTCAGTATCGATAATCACTCCCCACAACGTTCAGTATCGATAATCACTCCCCACACCATTCAGTATCGATAATCACTCCCCACACCTTTCACTATCGATAATCACTCCCCACACCATTCAGTTTCGAGAATCACTCCCCGCACGTTTCAGTATCGATAATCACTCCCCACACCATTCAGTATCGATAATCACTCTCCACACCGTTCAGTATCGATAATCAGTCCCCACACCGTTCAGTATCGATAATCACTCCCCGCACTGTTCAGTATCGATAATCTCTCCCCACACCGTTCAGTATCGATAATCACTCCCCACACCGTTCTGTATCGACAATCACTCCCCACACCGTTCAGTATCGATATTCACTCCCCACACCGTTCAGTATCGATATTCACTCCCCACACCATTCAGTATCGATAGTCAATCCCCACACCGTTCAGTATCGATAATCACTCCCCACACCATTCAGTATCCATAATCACTCCCCACACCGTTCAGTATCGATAATCACTCCCCACACGTTTCGGTATCGATAATCACTCCCCACACCGTTCAGTATCGATAATCACTTCCCCACACCGTTCAGTATCGATAATCACTCCCCACACCGTTCAGTATCGATAATCACTCCCCACACCGTTCAGTATCGATAATCACTCCCCACACCGTTCAGTATCGATAATCAATCCCCACACCGTTCAGTGTCGATAATAACTCTCCACACCGTTCAGTATCGATAATCACTACGCACACCATTCAATATAATTATTCACTCCCCACACCGTTCAGTATCGATAATCACTCCTCACACCGTTCAGTATCGATAATCAATCCTCACACTGTTCAGGATCGATAATCACTCCCCACACCGTTCAGTATCGATAATCACTCCCCACACCGTTCAGTATCGATAATCAATCCCCACATCGTTCAGTATCGATAATCACTCCCCACACCGTTCAGTGTCGATAATCACTCCCCACACCGTTCAGTATCGATAATCTCTCCCCACACCGTGCAGTATCGATAATCACTCCCCACACCGTTCAGTATCGATAATCACTCCCCACACCGTTCAGTATCGATAATCAATGCCCACACTGTTCAGTGTCGATAATCAATCCCCACACCATTCAGTGTCGATAATCAATCCCAACACTGTTCTGTATCGATAATCACTCCCCACACCGTTCAGTATCGATAATCACTCTCCACACCGTTCAGTATCGATAATCACTCCGCACACCGTTCAGTATCGATAATCACTCCCCGCACTGTTCAGTATCGATAATCAATCCCCACACCGTTGAGTATCGATAATCACTCTCCACACCGTTCAGTATCGATAATCACTCCCCCCACTGTTCAGTATCGATAATCAATCCCCACACCGTTCTGTATCGATAATCACTCCCCACACCGTTCAGTATCGATAATCACTCCCCACACCGTTCAGTATCGATAATCACTCCGCACACCGTTCAGTATCGATAATCACTCCCCGCACTGTTCAGTATCGATAATCACTCCCCACACCGTTCAGTATCGATATTCACTCCCCACACCGTTCAGTATCGATAATCAATCCCCACACTGTTCAGTGTCGATTATCACTCCCCACAGCATTCAGTGTCGATAATCAATCCCCACACTGTTCTGTATCGATAATCACTCCCCACACCGTTCAGTATCGATATTCACTCCCCACACCATTCAGTATCGATAATCAATCCTCACACCATTCAGTATCGATAATCAATCCCCACACAGTTCAGTATCGATAATCACTCCCCACACCGTTCAGTGTCGATAATCAATCCCCACACTGTTCAGTATCGATACTCACTCCCCACACCTTTCAGTATCGATAATCACTCCCCACACCTTTCAGTATCGATAATCACTCCCCACACCATTCAGTATCGATAATCAATCCCCACACCGTTCAGTATCGATAATCACTCCCCACACCGTTCAGTATCTATAATCACTCCCCACACCGTTCAGTATCGATATTCACTCCCCACACCATTCAGTATCGATAATCAATCCTCACACCATTCAGTATCGATAATCAATCCCCACACAGTTCAGTATCGATAATCACTCCCCACACCGTTCAGTGTCGATAATCGCTCCCCACACCGTTCAGTATCGATAATCACTCCCCGCACTCTTCAGTGTCGATAATCAATCCCCACACTGTTCAGTATCGATAATCACTCCCCACACCTTTCAGTATCGATAATCACTCCCCACACCATTCAGTATCGATAATCAATCCCCACACCGTTCAGTATCGATAATCACTCCCCACACCGTTTTGTATCGATAAACTCACCCACACCTTTCAGTATTGATAATCACTCCCCACACCATTCAGTATCGATAATCACTCCCCACACCATTCAGTATCGATAATCACTCCCCACACCATTCAGTATCGATAATCACTCCCCACACCGTTCAGTATCGATAATCACTCCCCACACCGTTCAGTATCGATACTCACTCCCCACACCACTCAGTATCGATAATCAATCCCCACACCGTTCAGTATCGATAATCACTCCCCACAACGTTCAGTATCGATAATCAATCCTCACACCGTTCAGTATCGATAATCACTCCCACACCGTTCAGTATTGATAATCACTCCCCACAACGTTCAGTATTGATAGTCAATCCTCACACCGTTCAGTATCGATAATCAATCCTCACACCGTTCAGTATCGATAATCACTCCCCACAACGTTCAGTGTCGATAATCACTCCACACACCGTTCAGTATCGATAATCAATCCCCACATCGTTCAGTATGGATAATCAATCCCCACAACGTTCAGTATCGATAATCACTCCCCACACCGTTCAGTATCGATAATCACTCACCACACTGTTCAGTATCGATAAACAATCCCCACACAGTTCAGTATCGATAATCACTCCCCACACCGTTCAGTATCGATAATCAATCCCTACACCGTTCAGTATCGATAATCAATCCCCACACCGTTCAGTATCGATAATCACTCCCCACACCGTTCAGTGTCGATAATCAATCCCCACACTGTTCAGTATCGATAATCACTCCCCACACCTTTCAGTATCGATAATCACTCCCCACACCTTTCAGTATCGATAATCACTCCCCACACCATTCAGTATCGATAATCAATCCCCACACCGTTCAGTATCTATAATCACTCCCCATACCATTCAGTATCGATATTCACTCCCCACACCATTCAGTATCGATAATCAATCCTCACACCATTCAGTATCGATAATCAATCCCCACACAGTTCAGTATCGATAATCACTCCCCACACCGTTCAGTGTCGATAATCGCTCCCCACACCGTTCAGTATCGATAATCACTCCCCGCACTCTTCAGTGTCGATAATCAATCCCCACACTGTTCAGTATCGATAATCACTCCCCACACCTTTCAGTATCGATAATCACTCCCCACACCTTTCAGTATCGATAATCACTCCCCACACCATTCAGTATCGATAATCAATCCCCACACCGTTCAGTATCGATAATCACTCCCCACACCGTTTTGAATCGATAAACTCTCCCCACACCTTTCAGTATTGATAATCACTCCCCACACCATTCAGTATCGATAATCACTCCCCACACCATTCAGTATCGGTAATCACTCCCCACACCGTTCAGTATCGATAATCACTCCCCACACCGTTCAGTATCGATACTCACTCCCCACACCACTCAGTATCGATAATCAATCCCCACACCGTTCAGTATCGATAATCACTCCCCACAACGTTCAGTATCGATAATCAATCCTCACACCGTTCAGTATCGATAATCATTCCCCACACCGTTCAGTATCGATAATCACTCCCCACAACGTTCAGTGTCGATAATCACTCCACACACCGTTCAGTATCGATAATCAATCCCCACATCGTTCAGTATGGATAATCAATCCCCACAACGTTCAGTATCGATATTCACTCCCCACACCGTTCAGTATCGATATTCACTCCCCACACCGTTCAGTATCGATAATCACTCCCCGCACTGTTCAGTGTCGATAATCAATCCCCACACTGTTCAGTATCGATAATCACTCCCCACAACTTTCAGTATCGATAATCACTCCCCACACCTTTCAGTATCGATAATCACTCCCCACACCATTCAGTATCGATAATCACTCCCCACACCGTTCAGTATCGATAATCACTCCCCACACCGTTCAGTATCGATAATCAATCCCCACACCGTTCAGGATCGATAATCGCTCTCCACACCGTTCAGTATCGATAATCACTCCCCACACCGTTCAGTATCGATATTCACTCCCCACACCGTTCAGTATCGATAATCACTCCCCGCACTGTTCAGTATCGATAATCACTCCCCACACCTTTCAGTATCGATAATCACTCCCCAGACCTTTCAGTATCGATAATCTCTCCCCACACGTTTCAGTATCGATAATCACTCCCCACACCGTTCAGTATCGATAATCACTCCCCACAACGTTCAGTATCGATAATCACTCCCCACACCATTCAGTATCGATAATCACTCCCCACACCTTTCAGTTTCGAGAATCACTCCCCACACGTTTCAGTATCGATAATCACTCCCCACACCATTCAGTATCGATAATCACTCTCCACACCGTTCAGTATCGATAATCAGTCCCCACACCGTTCAGTATCGATAATCACTCCCCGCACTGTTCAGTATCGATAATCTCTCCCCACACCGTTCAGTATCGATAATCACTCCCCACACCGTTCTGTATCGACAATCACTCCCCACACCGTTCAGTATCGATATTCACTCCCCACACCGTTCAGTATCGATATTCACTCCCCACACCATTCAGTATCGATAGTCAATCCCCACACCGTTCAGTATCGATAATCACTCCCCACACCATTCAGTATCCATAATCACTCCCCACACCGTTCAGTATCGATAATCACTCCCCACACGTTTCGGTATCGATAATCACTCCCCACACCGTTCAGTATCGATAATCACTTCCCCACACCGTTCAGTATCGATAATCAGTCACCACACCGTTCAGTATCGATAATCACTCCCCACACGTTTCGGTATCGATAATCACTCCCCACACCGTTCAGTATCGATAATCACTCCCCACACCGTTCAGTATCGATAATCAATCCCCACACCGTTCAGTGTCGATAATAACTCTCCACACCGTTCAGTATCGATAATCACTACGCACACCATTCAATATAATTATTCACTCCCCACACCGTTCAGTATCGATAATCACTCCTCACACCGTTCAGTATCGATAATCAATCCTCACACTGTTCAGTATCGATATTCACTCCCCACACCGTTCAGTATCGATAATCACTCCCCACACCGTTCAGTATCGATAATCAATCCCCACACCGTTCAGTATCGATAATCACTCCCCACACCGTTCAGTGTCGATAATCACTCCCCACACCGTTCAGTATCGATAATCTCTCCCCACACCGTGCAGTATCGATAATCACTCCCCACACCGTTCAGTATCGATAATCACTCCCCACACCGTTCAGTATCGATAATCAATGCCCACACTGTTCAGTGTCGATAATCACTCCCCACACCATTCAGTGTCGATAATCAATCCCAACACTGTTCTGTATCGATAATCACTCCCCACACCGTTCAGTATCGATAATCACTCTCCACACCGTTCAGTATCGATAATCACTCCGCACACCGTTCAGTATCGATAATCACTCCCCGCACTGTTCAGTATCGATAATCAATCCCCACACCGTTGAGTATCGATAATCACTCTCCACACCATTCAGTATCGATAATCACTCCCCCCACTGTTCAGTATCGATAATCAATCCCCACACCGTTGAGTATCGATAATCACTCCCCACACTGTTCTGTATCGATAATCACTCCCCACACCGTTCAGTATCGATAATCACTCTCCACACCGTTCAGTATCGATAATCACTCCGCACACCGTTCAGTATCGATAATCACTCCCCGCACTGTTCAGTATCGATAATCACTCCCCACACCGTTCAGTATCGATATTCACTCCCCACACCGTTCAGTATCGATAATCAATCCCCACACTGTTCAGTGTCGATTATCACTCCCCACAGCATTCAGTGTCGATAATCAATCCCCACACTGTTCTGTATCGATAATCACTCCCCACACCGTTCAGTATCGATATTCACTCCCCACACCATTCAGTATCGATAATCAATCCTCACACCATTCAGTATCGATAATCAATCCCCACACAGTTCAGTATCGATAATCACTCCCTATACCGTTCAGTGTCGATAATCGCTCCCCACACCGTTCAGTATCGATAATCACTCCCCGCACTGTTCAGTGTCGATAATCAATCCCCACACTGTTCAGTATCGATACTCACTCCCCACACCTTTCAGTATCGATAATCACTCCCCACACCTTTCAGTATCAATAATCACTCCCCACACCATTCAGTATCGATAATCAATCCCCACACCGTTCAGTATCGATAATCACTCCCCACACCGTTCAGTATCTATAATCACTCCCCACACCGTTCAGTATCGATATTCACTCCCCACACCATTCAGTATCGATAATCAATCCTCACACCATTCAGTATCGATAATCAATCCCCACACAGTTCAGTATCGATAATCACTCCCCACACCGTTCAGTGTCGATAATCGCTCCCCACACCGTTCAGTATCGATAATCACTCCCCGCACTCTTCAGTGTCGATAATCAATCCCCACACTGTTCAGTATCGATAATCACTCCCCACACCTTTCAGTATCGATAATCACTCCCCACACCTTTCAGTATCGATAATCACTCCCCACACCATTCAGTATCGATAATCAATCCCCACACCGTTCAGTATCGATAATCACTCCCCACACCGTTTTGTATCGATAAACTCACCCACACCTTTCAGTATTGATAATCACTCCCCACACCATTCAGTATCGATAATCACTCCCCACACCATTCAGTATCGATAATCACTCCCCACACCGTTCAGTATCGATAATCACTCCCCACACCGTTCAGTATCGATACTCACTCCCCACACCACTCAGTATCGATAATCAATCCCCACACCGTTCAGTATCGATAATCACTCCCCACAACGTTCAGTATCGATAATCAATCCTCACACCGTTCAGTATCGATAATCCCTCCCACACCGTTCAGTATCGATAATCACTCCCCACACCGTTCAGTATTGATAGTCAATGCCCACACCGTTCAGTATCGATAATCAATCCTCACACCGTTCAGTATCGATAATCACTCCCCACAACGTTCAGTGTCGATAATCACTCCACACACCGTTCAGTATCGATAATCAATCCCCACATCGTTCAGTATGGATAATCAATCCCCACAACGTTCAGTATCGATAATCACTCCCCACACCGTTCAGTATCGATAATCACTCACCACACTGTTCAGTATCGATAAACAATCCCCACACAGTTCAGTATCGATAATCACTCCCCACACCGTTCAGTATCGATAATCAATCCCTACACCGTTCAGTATCGATAATCAATCCCCACACCGTTCAGTATCGATAATCACTCCCCACACCGTTCAGTGTCGATAATCAATCCCCACACTGTTCAGTATCGATAATCACTCCCCACACGTTTCAGTATCGATAATCACTCCCCACACCTTTCATATCGATAATCACTCCCCACACCATTCAGTATCGATAATCAATCCCCACACCGTTCAGTATCGATAATCACTCCCCACACCGTTCAGTATCTATAATCACTCCCCATACCGTTCAGTATCGATATTCACTCCCCACACCATTCAGTATCGATAATCAATCCTCACACCATTCAGTATCGATAATCAATCCCCACACAGTTCAGTATCGATAATCACTCCCCACACCGTTCAGTATCGATAATCACTCCCCGCACTCTTCATTGTCGATAATCAATCCCCACTCTGTTCAGTATCGATAATCACTCCCCACACCTTTCAGTATCGATAATCACTCCCCACACCTTTCAGTATCGATAATCACTCCCCACACCATTCAGTATCGATAATCAATCCCCACACCGTTCAGTATCGATAATCACTCCCCACACCGTTTTGTATCGATAAACTCTCCCCACACCTTTCAGTATTGATAATCACTCCCCACACCATTCAGTATCGATAATCACTCCCCACACCATTCAGTATCGATAATCACTCCCCACACCGTTCAGTATCGATAATCACTCCCCACACCGTTCAGTATCGATACTCACTCCCCACACCACTCAGTATCGATAATCAATCCCCACACCGTTCAGTATCGATAATCACTCCCCACAACGTTCAGTATCGATAATCAATCCTCACACCGTTCAGTATCGATAATCATTCCCCACACCGTTCAGTATCGATAATCACTCCCCACAACGTTCAGTGTCGATAATCACTCCACACACCGTTCAGTATCGATAATCAATCCCCACATCGTTCAGTATGGATAATCAATCCCCACAACGTTCAGTATCGATAATCACTCCCCACACCGTTCAGTATCGATAATCACTCACCACACTGTTCAGTATCGATAAACAATCCCCACACAGTTCAGTATCGATAATCACTCCCCACACCGTTCAGTATCGATAATCAATCCCTACACCGTTCAGTATCGATAATCAATCCCCACACCGTTCAGTATCGATAATCACTCCCCACACCGTTCAGTGTCGATAATCACTCCCCACACCGTTCAGTATCGATAATCACTCCCCACACCGTTCAGTATCGATAATCACTCAACACACTGTTCAGTATCGATAATCAATCCCCACACAGTTCAGTATCGATAATCACTCCCCAAACCGTTCAGTATCGATAATCACTCCCCACACTGTTCAGTATCGATAATCAATCCCCACACAGTTCCGTATCGATAATCACTCCCCACACTGTTCAGTATCGATAATCAATCCCCACACAGTTCAGTATCGATAATCACTCCCCACACTGTTCAGTATCGATAATCAATCCCCACACAGTTCAGTATCGATAATCACTCCCCACACTGTTCAGTATCGATAATCAATCTCCACACAGTTCAGTATCGATAATCAATTCCCACACCATTCAGTATCGATAATCAATTCCACACCGTTTTGTGTCGATAATCACTCCCCACACCATTCAATATCATTATTCACTCCCCACACCGTTCAGTATCGATAATCAATCCTCACACCGTTCAGTATCGATAATCAATCCTCACACCGTTCAGTATCGATAATCACTCCCCACACCGTTCAGTATCGATAATCACTCCCCACACCGTTCAGTATCGATAATCAATCCCCACACCGTTCAGTATCGATAATCACTCCCCACACCGTTCAGTATCGATAATCAATGCTCACACCGTTCAGTATCGATAATCACTCCCCACACCGTTCAGTATCGATAATCACTCCCCACACCGTTCAGTATCGATAATCACACCCCACACCGTTCAGTATCGATAATCAATCCCCACACCGTTCAGTATCGATAATCACTCCCCACACCGTACAGTGTCGATAATCACTCCCCACACCGTTCAGTATCGATAATCTCTCCCTCCACCGTTCAGTATCGATAATCACTCCCCACACCGTTCAGTATCGATAATCACTCCCCACACCGTTCAGTATCGATAATCAATCCCCACACCGTTCAGTATCGATAATCACTCCCCACACCGTTCAGTATCGATAATCAATGCTCACACCGTTCAGTATCGATAATCACTCCCCACACCATTCAGTATCGATAATCACTCCCCACACCGTTCAGTATTGATAATCACTCCACACACCGTTCAGTATCGATAATCACTCCCCACAATGTTCAGTATCGATAATCAATCCCCACACCGTTCAGTATCTATAATCACTCCACACACCGTTCAGTGTCGATAATCACTCCCCACACCGTTCAGTATCAATAATCTCTCCCTACACCGTTCAGTATCGATAATCACTCCCCACACCGTTCAGTATCGATAATCACTCCCCACACCATTCAGTATCGAGAATCAATCCCCACACGGTTCAGTATCGATAATCACTCCCCATACCGTTCAGTATGGATAATCTCTCCCCACACCGTTCAGTATCGATAATCACTCCCCACACTGTTCAGTGTCGATAATCACTCCCCACACCGTTCAGTATCGATAATCACTACCCACACTGTTCAGCATCGATAATCACTCCCCACACCGTTCAGTGTCGATAAACACTCCCCACACCGTTCAGTATCGATAATCAATCCCCACACTGTTCAGTATCGATAATCACTCCACACACAGTTCACTATCGATAATCACTCCCCATACCGTTCAGTATCGATAATCAATGCCCACACTGTTCAGTATCGATAATCACTCCCTGCACTGTTCAGTATCGATAATCACTCCCCACACAGTTCACTATCGATAATCACTCCCCACACCGTTCAGTATCGATAATCAATGCCCACACTGTTCAGTATCGATAATCAATCCCCACACCATTCAGTGTCGATAAACACTCCCCACACCGTTCAGTATCGATAATCAATCCCCACACTGTTCAGTATCGATAATCACTCCCCACACAGTTCACTATCGATAATCACTCCCCACACCGTTCAGTATCGATAATCAATGCCCACACTGTTCAGGATCGATAATCACTCCCCACACAGTTCAATATCGATAATCACTCCCTACACCGTTCAGTATCGATAATCACTCCCCGCACCGTTCAGTATCGAGAATCACTCCCCGCACCGTTCAGTATCGATAATCAATCGCCACACCGTTCAGTATCGATAATCACCCCCCACACCGTTCAGTATCGATAATCAATCCCCACAACGTTCAGTAACGATAATCACTCCCCACACCGTTCAGTATCGATAATCACTCCCCACACCGTTCAGTATCGATAATCTATCCCCACACCATTCAGTATCGATAATCAATGCCCACACCGTTCAGTATCGATAATCTATCCCCACACCGTTCAGTATCGATAATCACTCCACGCACCGTTCAGTATCGATAATCAGTCACCACACCGTTCAGTATCGATAATCACTCCCCACACCATTCAGTATCGATAATCAATCCCCACACCGTTCAGTATTGATAATCAATACCCATACCGTTCAGTATCGATAATCAATCCCCACACCGTTCAGTGTCGATAATCACTCCCCAGACCGTTCAGTATCGATAATCACCACGACACCGTTCAGTATCGATAATCACTCCCCACACCGTTCAGTATCGATAATCACTCCCCAGACCGTTCAGTATCGATAATCACTCCCCACAACGAACAGTATCGATAATCACTCCCCACACCATTCAGTATCGATAATCAAATTCCACAACGTTCAGTGTCGATAATCACTCCCCACACCGTTCAGTATCGATAATCACTCCACGCACCGTTCAGTATCGATAATCAATCCCCACACCATTCAGTATCGATAATCACTCCCCACACCATTCAGTATCGATAATCAATCCCCACACCGTTCAGTATCGATAATCAATCCCCACACCGTTCAGTATCGATAATCACTCCCCATACCGTTCAGTATGGATAATCTCTCCCCACACCGTTCAGTATCGATAATCACTCCCCACACTGTTCAGTGTCGATAATCACTCCCCACACCGTTCAGTATCGATAATCACTACCCACACTGTTCAGCATCGATAATCACTCCCCACACCGTTCAGTGTCGATAATCACTCCCCACACCGTTCAGTATCGATAATCAATGCCCACACTGTTCAGTATCGATAATCACTCCCTACACTGTTCAGTATCGATAATCACTCCCCACACAGTTCACTATCGATAATCACTCCCCACACCGTTCAGTATCGATAATCAATGCCCACACTGTTCAGTATCGATAATCAATCCCCACACCGTTCAGTATCGATAATCACTCCCCAGACTGTTCAGTATCGATAATCACTCCCCACACCGTTCAGTATCGATAATCACTCCCCACAACGAACAGTATCGATAATCACTCCCCACACCATTCAGTATCGATAATCAAATTCCACAACGTTCAGTGTCGATAATCACTCCCCACACCGTTCAGTATCGATAATCAATCCCCACACGGTTCAGTATCGATAATCACTCCCCACACCGTTCAGTATCGATAATCACTCCCCACACCGTTCAGTATCGATAATCAATCCCCACACGGTTCAGTATCGATAATCACTCCCCACACCGTTCAGTATCGATAATCACTCCCCACACCGTTCAGTATCGATAATCACTCCCCACACCGTTCAGCATCGATAATCACTCCCCACACCGTTCAGTGTCGATAAACACTCCCCACACCGTTCAGTATCGATAATCACTCCCCACACCATTCAGTGTCGATAATCACTCCCCACACCGTTCAGTATCGATAATCAATCCCCACACTGTTCAGTATCGATAATCACTCCCCACACAGTTCAATATCGATAATCACTCCCCACACCGTTCAGTATCGATAATCAATGCCCACACTGTTCAGTATCGATAATCACTCCCCGCACCGTTCAGTATCGATAATCACTCCCCACACAGTTCAATATCGATAATCACTCCCTACACCGTTCAGTATCGATAATCACTCCCCGCACCGTTCAGTATCGATAATCACTCCCTGCACCGTTCAGTATCGATAATCAATCCCCACACCGTTCAGTATCGATAATCAATCCCCACAACGTTCAGTAACGATAATCACTTCCCACACCGTTCAGTATCGATAATCACTCCCCACACCGTTCAGTATCGATAATCTATCCCCACACCGTTCAGTATCGATAATCAATCCCCACACCGTTCAGTATCGATAATCTATCCCCACACCGTTCAGTATCGATTATCACTCCACGCACCGTTCAGTATCGATAATCAATCATCACACCGTTCAGTATCGATAATCACTCCCCACACCATTCAGTATCGATAATCAATCCCCACATCGTTCAGTATTGATAATCAATACCCATACCGTTCAGTATCGATAATCAATCCCCACACCGTTCAGTATCGATAATCACTCCCCACACCGTTCAGTGTCGATAATCACTCCCCACACCGTTCAGTATCGATAATCACCACGACACCTTTCAGTATCGATAATCACTCCCCACACCGTTCAGTATCGATAATCACCACTACACCGTTCAGTATCGATAATCACTCCCCACACCGTTCAGTATCGATAACCACTCCCCACACTGTTCAGTATCGATAATCAATCCCCACACCGTTCAGTATCGATAATCACTCCCCACAACGAACAGTATCGATAATCACTCCCCACACCATTCAGTATCGATAATCAAATTTCACAACGTTCAGTGTCGATAATCACTCCCCACACCGTTCAGTATCGATAATCACTCCACGCACCGTTCAGTATCGATAATCAATCCCCACACCATTCAGTTTCGATAATCACTCCCCACACCGTTCAGTATCGATAATCAATCCCCACACCGTTCAGTATCGATAATCAATCCCCACACCGTTCAGTATCGATAATCTATCCCCACACCGTTCAGTATCGATAATCACTCCCCACACCATTCAGTATCGATAATCAATCCCCACACCGTTCAGTATTGATAATCAATACACATACCGTTCAGTATCGATAATCAATCCCCACACCGTTCAGTCTCGATAATCACTCCCCACATCGTTCAGTGTCGATAATCACTCCCCACACCGTTCAGTATCGATAATCACCACGACACCTTTCAGTATCGATAATCACTCCCCACACCGTTCAGTATCGATAATCACCACTACACCGTTCAGTATCGATTATCACTCCCCACACCGTTCAGTATCGATAATCACTCCCCACACTGTTCAGTATCGATAATCAATCCCCACACCGTTCAGTATCGATAATCTATCCCCACAACGAACAGTATCGATAATCACTCCCCACACCATTCAGTATCGATAATCAAATTCCACAACGTTCAGTGTCGATAATCACTCCACGCACCGTTCAGTATCGATAATCAATCCCCACACGATTCAGTTTCGATAATCACTCCCCACACCATTCAGTATCGATAATCAATCCCCACACCGTTCAGTATCGATAATCAATACCCACACCGTTCAGTATCGATAATCTCTCCCCGCACCGTTCAGTATCGATAATCACTCCCGACAACGTTCAGTATCGATAATCACTCCCCACAACGTTCAGTATCGATAATCACTCCCCACACCGTTCAGTATCGATAATCTCTCCCCGCACCGTTCAGTATCGATAATCACTCCCCACAACGTTCCGTATCGATAATCACTCCCCACACCTTTCAGTATCGATAATCACTCCACACACCGTTCAGTATCGATAATCACTCCCCACACCATTCAGTATCGATAATCAATCCCCACATCGTTCAGTATCGATAATCACTCCCCACACCGTTCACTATCGAAAATCACTCCCCACACCATTCAGTATCGATAATCAATCCCCACACCGTTCAGTATCGATAATCACTCCCCGCACCGTTCAGTATCAATAATCACTCCCCACAACGTTCAGTAACGATAATCACTCCCCACACCGTTCAGTATCAATAATCACTCCACACACCGTTCAGTATCGATAATCAATCCCCACCCCGTTCAGTATCGATAATCAATCCTCACACCGTTCAGTATCGAAAATCAATCCCCACACCGTTCAGTATCGATAATCACTTACCAAACCGTTCAGTATCGATAATCACTCCCCACACCGTTCAGTATCGATAATCACTCCCCACACCGTTCAGTGTCGATAATCACTCCCCACACCGTTCAGTTTCGATAATCAATCCCCACACCGTTCAGTGTCGATAATCACTCCACGCACCGTTCAATATCGATAATCAATCCCCACACCATTCAGTATCGATAATCACTCCCCACACCGTTCAGTATCGATAATCAGTACCCACACCGTTCAGTATCGATAATCACTCCCCACACCGTTCAGTATCGATAATCACTCCCCACACCGTTCAGTATCTATACTCAATCCCCACACCATTCAGTATCGATAATCACTCCCCACACAGTTCAATATCGATAATCACTCCCCACACCGTTCAGTTTCGATAATCAATCCCCACACCGTTCAGTATCGATAATCACTCCACGCACCGTTCAATATCGATAATCAAACCCCACACCATTCAGTATCGATAATCACTCCCCACACCGTTCAGTATCGATTATCAATACCCACACCGTTCAGTATCGATAATCACTCCCCACACCGTTCAGTATCGATAATCACTCCCCACACCGTTCAGTATCGATAATCACTCCCCACACCGTTCAGTGTCGATAATCACTCCCCACACCGTTCAGTATCGATAATCACTCCCCACACCGTTCAGCATTGATAATCAATCCCCACACCGTTCAGTATCGATAATCATTCACCACACCGTTCAATATCGATAATCACTCCCCACACCGTTCAGTATCGATAATCAATGCCCACACTGTTCAGTATCGATAATCACTCCCCGCACCGTTCAGTATCGATAATCACTCCCCACACAGTTCAATATCGATAATCACTCCCTACACCGTTCAGTATCGATAATCAATCCCCACACCGTTCAGTATCGATAATCACTCCCCACACCGTTCAGTATCGATAATCAATCCCCACAACGTTCAGTAACGATAATCACTCCCCACACCGTTCAGTATCGTTAAACATTCCCCACACCGTTCAGTATCGATAATCAATCACCACACCGTTCAGTATCGATAATCACTCCCCACACCATTCAGTATCGATAATCAATCCCCACACCGTTCAGTATCGATAATCAATCCCCACACCGTTCAGTATCGATAATCACTCCCCACACCGTTCAGTGTCGATAATCACTCCCCACACCGTTCAGTATCGATAATCACCACGACACCGTTCAGTATCGATAATCACTCCCCACACCGTTCAGTATCGATAATCACCACTACACCGTTCAGTATCGATAATCACTCCCCACACCGTTCAGTATCGATAATCACTCCCCACACCGTTCAGTATCGATAATCACTCCCCACACCGTTCAGTATCGATAATCACTCCCCACAACGTTCAGTATCGATAATCAATCCCCACACCGTTCAGTGTCGATAATCACTCCCCACAACGAACAGTATCAATAATCACTCCCCACACAATTCAGTTTCGATAATCAAATTCCACAACGTTCAGTGTCGATAATCAATCACCACACCGTTCAGTATTGATAATCAATACCCATACCGTTCAGTATCGATAATCACTCCCCACACCGTTCTGTGTCGATAATCACCACGACACCGTTCAGTATCGATAATTAATCCCCACAACGTTCAGTAACGATAATCACTCCCCACACCGTTCAGTATCGATAATCACTCCCCACACCGTTCAGTATCGATAATCTATCCCCACACCGTTCAGTATCGATAATCAATCCCCACACCGTTCAGTATCGATAATCTATCCCCACACCGTTCAGTATCGATAATCACTCCACGCACCGTTCAGTATCGATTATCAATCACCACACCGTTCAGTATCGATAATCACTCCCCACAACGAACAGTATCGATAATCACTCCCCACACCATTCAGTATCGATAATCAAATTCCACAACGTTCAGTGTCGATAATCACTCCCCACACCGTTCAGTATCGATAATCACTCCACGCACCGTTCAGTATCGATAATCAATCCCCACGCCATTCAGTATCGATAATCACTCCCCACACCATTCAGTATCGATAATCAATCCCCACACCGTTCAGTATCGATAATCAATACCCACACCGTTCAGTATCGATAATCTCTCCCCGCACCGTTCAGTATCGATAATCACTCCCCACAACGTTCAGTATCGATAATCACTCCCCACACCGTTCAGTATCGATAGTCTCTCCCCGCACCGTTCAGTATCGATAATCACTCCCCACAACGTTCAGTATCGATAATCACTCCCCACACCGTTCAGTATCGATAATCTATCCCCACACCGTTCAGTATCGATAATCAATCCCCACACCGTTCAGTATCGATAATCAATCCCCACACCGTTCAGTATAGATAATCAATCCCCACACCGTTCAGTATCGATAATCAATCCCCACACCGTTCAGTATAGATAATCAATCCCCACACCGTTCAGTATCGATAATCACTCCCCACACCGTTCAGTATCGATAGTCTCTCCCCGCACCGTTCAGTATCGATAATCACTCCCCACAACGTTCAGTATCGATAATCACTCCCCACACCGTTCAGTATCGATAATCTATCCCCACACCGTTCAGTATCGATAATCAATCCCCACACCGTTCAGTATCGATAATCAATCCCCACACCGTTCAGTATCGATAATCTATCCCCACACCGTTCAGTATCGATAATCTATCCCCACACCGTTCAGTATCGATAATCAATCCCCACACCGTTCAGTATCGATAATCACTCCCCACACGGTTCAGTATGGATAATCTCTCCCCCACACCGTTCAGTATCGATAATCACTCCCCACACCGTTCAGTGTCGATAAACACTCCCCACACCATTCAGTGTCGATAATCACTCCCCACACTGTTCAGTATCGATAATCAATCCCCACACTGTTCAGTATCGATAATCACTCCCCACACAGTTCAATATCGATAATCACTCCATACACCGTTCAGTATCGATAATCAATGCCCACACTGTTCAGTATCGATAATCACTCCCCGCACCGTTCAGTATCGATAATCACTCCCCACACAGTTCAATATCGATAATCACTCCCTACACCGTTCAGTATCGATAATCAATCCCCACACCGTTCAGTATCGATAATCACTCCCCACACCGTTCAGTATCGATAATCAATCCCCACAACGTTCAGTAACGATAATCACTCCCCACACCGTTCAGTATCGTTAAACATTCCCCACACCGTTCAGTATCGATAATCAATCACCACACCGTTCAGTATCGATAATCACTCCCCACACCATTCAGTATCGATAATCAATCCCCACACCGTTCAGTATCGATAATCAATCCCCACACCGTTCAGTATCGATAATCACTCCCCACACCGTTCAGTGTCGATAATCACTCCCCACACCGTTCAGTATCGATAATCACCACGACACCGTTCAGTATCGATAATCACTCCCCACACCGTTCAGTATCGATAATCACCACTACACCGTTCAGTATCGATAAACACTCCCCACACCGTTCAGTATCGATAATCACTCCCCACACCGTTCAGTATCGATAATCACTCCCCACACCGTTCAGTATCGATAATCACTCCCCACAACGTTCAGTATCGATAATCAATCCCCACACCGTTCAGTGTCGATAATCACTCCCCACAACGAACAGTATCAATAATCACTCCCCACACAATTCAGTTTCGATAATCAAATTCCACAACGTTCAGTGTCGATAATCAATCACCACACCATTGAGTATCGATAATCAATCCCCACACCGTTCAGTATCGATAATCAATACCCACACCGTTCAGTATCGATAATCACTCCCCACACCATTCAGTATCGATAATCAATCCCCACACCGTTCAGTATTGATAATCAATACCCATACCGTTCAGTATCGATAATCACTCCCCACACCGTTCTGTGTCGATAATCACCACGACACCGTTCAGTATCGATAATTAATCCCCACAACGTTCAGTAACGATAATCACTCCCCACACCGTTCAGTATCGATAATCACTCCCCACACCGTTCAGTATCGATAATCTATCCCCACACCGTTCAGTATCGATAATCAATCCCCACACCGTTCAGTATCGATAATCTATCCCCACACCGTTCAGTATCGATAATCACTCCACGCACCGTTCAGTATCGATTATCAATCACCACACCGTTCAGTATCGATAATCACTCCCCACAACGAACAGTATCGATAATCACTCCCCACACCATTCAGTATCGATAATCAAATTCCACAACGTTCAGTGTCGATAATCACTCCCCACACCGTTCAGTATCGATAATCACTCCACGCACCGTTCAGTATCGATAATCAATCCCCACGCCATTCAGTATCGATAATCACTCCCCACACCATTCAGTATCGATAATCAATCCCCACACCGTTCAGTATCGATAATCAATACCCACACCGTTCAGTATCGATAATCTCTCCCCGCACCGTTCAGTATCGATAATCACTCCCCACAACGTTCAGTATCGATAATCACTCCCCACACCGTTCAGTATCGATAGTCTCTCCCCGCACCGTTCAGTATCGATAATCACTCCCCACAACGTTCAGTATCGATAATCACTCCCCACAACGTTCAGTATCGATAATCAATCCCCACACCGTTCAGTATCGATAATCTATCCCCACACCGTTCAGTATCGATAATCAATCCCCACACCGTTCAGTATCGATAATCTATCCCCACACCGTTCAGTATCGATAATCACTCCCCACACCGTTCAGTATCGATAATTACTTACCACACCGTTCAGTATCGATAATCACTCCCCACACTGTTCAGTATCGATAATTACTTACCACACCGTTCAGTATCGATAATCAATCCCCACACCGTTCAGTGTCGATAATCATACCGCACACCGTTAAGTGTCAATAATCACTCCCCACAACGTTCAGTATCGATAATCACTCCCCACACCGTTCAGTGTCGATAATCACTCCCCACACCGTTTAGTATCGATAATCACTCCCCACACCGTTCAGTATCGAGAAGCACTCCAAACACCGTTCAGTATCGATAATCACTCCCCACACCATTCAGTATCGATAATCAATCCCCACACTGTTCAGTATCGATAATCACTCCCCACGCAGTTCAGTATCAAAAATCAATACCCACACCGTTCAGTATCGATAATCACTCCCCGCACCGTTCAGTATCGATAATCACTCCCCACAACGTTCAGTATCGATAATCACTCCCCACACCGTTCAGTATCGAGAAGCACTCCACACACCATTCAGTATCGATAATCAATCCTCACATCGTCCAGTATCGATAATCACTCCCCACACCGTTCACTATCGGTAATCACTCCCCACACCATTCAGGATCGATAATCAATCCCCACACCGTTCAGTATCGATAATCACTCCCCACAACGTTCAGTAACGATAATCACACCCCACACCGTTCAGTATCGATAATCACTCCACACAACGTTCAGTATCGATAATCAATCCCCACCCCGTTCAGTATCGATAATCACTCCCCACACCGTTCAGTATCGATAATCAATCCCCGCACCGTTCAATATCGATAATCGCTCCCACACCGTTCAGTATCGATAATCACTCCTCACGCAGTTCAGTATCAAAAATCAATACCCACACCGTTCAGTATCGATAATCACTCCCCACAACGTTCAGTATCGATAATCACTCCCCACAACGTTCAGTATCGATAATCACTCCCCACACCGTTCAGTATCGATAATCTCTCCCCGCACCGTTCAGTATCGATAATCACTCCCCACAACGTTCAGTATTGATAATCACTCCCCACACCGTTCAGTATCGAGAAGCACTCCACACACCGTTCAGTATCGATAATCACTCCCCACACCATTCAGTATCGATAATCAATCCCCACACCGTTCAGTATCGATAATCACTCCCCGCACCGTTCAGTATCGATAATCACTCCCCACAACGTTCAGTAACGATAATCACACCCCACACCGTTCAGTATCGATAATCACTCCCCACACCGTTCAGTATCGATAATCAATCCCCACACCGTTCAGTATCGATAATCAATCCCCACACCATTCAGTATCGATAAACAATCCTCACACCGTTCAGTATCGAAAATCAATCCCCACACCGTTCAGTATCGATAATCACTCCCCACACCGTACAGTGTCGATATTCACTCCCCACACCGTTCAGTATCGATAATCACTCCCCACACCGTTCAGTATCGATAATTACTTACCACACCGTTCAGTATCGATAATCACTCCCCACACTGTTCAGTATCGACAATTACTTACCACACCGTTCAGTATCGATAATCAATCCCCACACTGTTCAGTGTCGATAATCACTCCCCACACCGTTCAGTGTCGATAATCATTCCGCATACCGTTAAGTGTCGATAATCACTGCCCACAACGTTCAGTATCGATAATCACTCCCCACACCGTTCAGTGTCGATAATCACTCCCCACACCATTCAGTATCGATAATCACTCCCCACACCGTTCAGTGTCGATAATCACTCCCCACACCGTTCAGTATCGATAATCACTCCCCACACCATTCAGTATCGATAATCACTCCCCACACCGTTCAGTATCGATAATCACTCCCCACACCTTTCAGTATCGATAATCACTCCCCACACCATTCAGTATCGATAATCACTCCCCACACCGTTCAGCATCGATAAACTCTCCCCACACCTTTCAGTATCAATAAGCACTCCCCACACCATTCAGTATCGATAATCACTCCCCACACCGTTCAGTATCGATAATCTCTCCCAGCACCGTTCAGTATCGATAATCACTCCCCACAACGTTCAGTATTGATAATCACTCCCCACACCGTTCAGTATCGAGAAGCACTCCACACACCGTTCAGTATCGATAATCACTCCCCACACCATTCAGTATCGATAATCAATCCCCACATCGTTCAGTATCGATAATCACTCCCCACACCGTTCACTATCGATAATCACTCCCCACACCATTCAGTATCGATAATCAATCCCCACACCGTTCAGTATCGATAATCACTCCCCACAACGTTCAGTAACGATAATCACACCCCACACCGTTCAGTATCGATAATCACTCCACACACCGTTCAGTATCGATAATCAATCCCCACACTGTTCAGTATCGATAATCACTCCCCACACCGTTCAGTGTTGATAATCACTCCCCACACCGTTCAGTATCGATAATCACTCCCCACACCGTTCAGTATCGATAATTACTTACCACACCGTTCAGTATCGATAATCACTCCCCACACTGTTCAGTATCGATAATTACTTACCACACCGTTCAGTATCGATTATCATTCCGCACACCGTTAAGTGTCGATAATCACTGCCCACAACGTTCAGTATCGATAATCACTCCCCACACCGTTCAGTGTCGATAATCACTCCCCACACCGTTTAGTATCGATAATCACTCCCCACATCATTCAGTATCGATAATCACTCCCCACACCGTTCAGTATCGATATTCACTCCCCACACCTTTCAGTATCGATAATCACTCCCCACACCATTCAGTATCGATAATCACTCCCCACACCGTTCAGTATCGATAAACTCTCCCCACACCTTTTAGTATCGATAATCACTCCCCACAACATCCAGTATCGATAATCACTCCCCACACCATTCAGTATCGATAATCACTCCCCACACCGTTCAGTATCGATAATCACTCCCCACACCTTTCAGTATCGATAATCACTCCCCACACCGTTCAGTATCGATAATCAATCCCCACACCGTTCAGTGTCGATAATCACTCCCCACACCGTTCATTATCGATAATCACTCCGCACACCGTTAAGTGTCGATAATCACTCCCCACACCGTTCAGTATCGATAATCACTCCCCACACCGTTCAGTGTCGATAATCACTCCCCACACCGTTCAGTATCGATAATCACTCCCCACACCATTCAGTATCGATAATCAATCCCCACACCATTCAGTATCGATAATCACTCCCCACACCGTTCAGTATCGATAAACTCTCCCCACACCTTTCAGTATCGATAAGCACTCCCCACACCATTCAGTATCGATAATCACTCCCTACACCATTCAGTATCGATAATCACTCCCCACACCATTCAGTATCGATAATCACTCCCCACACCGTTCAGTATCGATAATCACTCCCCACACCGTTCAGTATCGATAATCACTCCCCACACCACTCAGTATCGATAATAAATCCCCACACCGTTCAGTATCGATAATCACTCCCCACAACGTTCAGTATCGATAATCAATCCTCACACCGTTCAGTATCGATAATCACTCCCACACCGTTCAGTATTGATAATCACTCCCCACAACGTTCAGTATTGATAGTCAATCCTCACACCGTTCAGTATCGATAATCACTCCCCACAACGTTCAGTGTCGATAATCAATCTCCACATCGTTCAGTATGGATAATCAATCCCCACAACGTTCAGTATCGATAATCACTCCCCACACCGTTCAGTATCGATAATTACTCACCACACTGTTCAGTATCGATAATCAATCCCCACACCGTTCAGTATCGATAATCACTCCCCACACCGTTCAGTGTCGATAATCAATCCCCACACCGTTCAGTATCGATAATCAATCCCCACACCGTTCAGTATCGATAATCAATCCCCACACCGTTCAGTATCGATAATCACTCCCCACACCGTTCAGTGTCGATTATCACTCCCCACACCGTTCAGTATCGATAATCACTCCCCACACCGTTCAGTATCGATAATCACTCCCCACACCGTTCAGTATCAATAATCACTCAAAACACTGTTCAGTATCGATAATCACTCCCCACACTGTTCAGTATCGATAATCAATCCCCACACAGTTCAGTATCGATAATCACTCCCCACACTGTTCAGTATCGATAATTAATCTCCACACAGTTCAGTATCGATAATCACTCCCCACACCGTTCAGTATCAATAATCACTCAAAACACTGTTCAGTATCGATAATCAATCCCCACACAGTTCAGTATCGATATTCAATTCCACACCGTTTTGTGTCGATAATCACTCTCCACACCATTCAGTATCAATAATCACTCAAAACACTGTTCAGTATCGATAATCAATCCCCACACCGTTCAGTATCGATAATCAATCCCCACACCGTTCAGTATCGATAATCACTCCCCACACCGTTCAGTGTCAATTATCACTCCCCACACCGTTCAGTATCGATAATCACTCCCCACACCGTTCAGTATCGATAATCACTCCCCACACCGTTCAGTATCAATAATCACTCAAAACACTGTTCAGTATCGATAATCACTCCCCACACAGTTCAGTATCGATAATCAAACCCCCCACCGTTCAGTATCGATAATCAATCCTCACACCGTTCAGTATCGATAATCAATCCCCACACCGTTCAGTGTCGATAATCACTCCCCACACCGTTCAGTATCGATTATCACTCCACGCACCGTTCAGTATCGATAATCAATCCCCACACCATTCAGTATCGATAATCACTCCCCACACCGTTCAGTATCGATAATCACTCCCCACACCTTTCAGTATCGATAATCACTCCCCACACCTTTCAGTATCGATAATCAATCCCCACACCGTTCAGTGTCGATAATCACTCCCCACACCGTTCAGTATCGATTATCACTCCACGCACCGTTCAGTATCGATAATCAATCCCCACACCATTCAGTATCGATAATCACTCCCCACACCGTTCAGTATCGATAATCACTCCCCACACCGTTCAGTATCGATAATCAATACCCACACCGTTCAGTATCGATAATCACTCCCCACACTGTCCAGTATCGATAATCACTCCCCACACCGTTCAGTATCGATAATCTCTCCCCACACCGTTCAGTATCGATAATCACTCCCCACACCGTTCAGTATCGATAATCAATCCCCACACCGTTCAGTATCGATAATCACTCCCCACACGGTTCAGTATCGATAATCACTCCCCATACCGTTCAGTATGGATAATCTATCCCCACACCGTTCAGTATCGATAATCAATCCCCACACCATTCAGTATCGATAATCTATCCCCACACCGTTCAGTATCGATAATCACTCCCCACACGGTTCAGTATCGATAATCACTCCCCATACCGTTCAGTATGGATAATCTATCCCCACACCGTTCAGTATCGATAATCAATCCCCACACCATTCAGTATCGATAATCACTCCTCACACCGTTCAGTATAGATAATCACTCCCCACACCGTTCAGTATCGATAATCACTCCCCACACCGTTCAGTATCGATAATCACTCCCCACACCGTTCAGTATCGATAATCACTCCCCACACCGTTCAGTATTGATAATCAATCCCCACACCGTTCAGCATCAATAATCACTCTCCACACCGTTCAGTGTCGATAATCACTCCCCACACCGTTCAGTATCGATAATCACCACGACACCGTTCAGTATCGATAATCACTCCCCGCACCGTTCAGTATCGATAATCACTCCCCACACCGTTCAGTATCGATAATCACTCCCCACACCGTTCAGTATCGATAATCACTCCCCACACCGTTCAGTATCGATAATCACTCCCCACACCGTTCAGTATCGATAATCAATCCCCACACCGTTCAGTATCGATAATCACTCCCCACACGGTTCAGTATCGATAATCACTCCCCATACCGTTCAGTATGGATAATCGATCCCCACACCGTTCAGTATCGATAATCACTCCCCGCACCGTTCAGTATCGATAATCACTCCCCACACAGTTCAATATCGATAATAACTCCCTACACCGTTCAGTATCGATAATCACTCCCCGCACCGTCCAGTATCGATAATCACTCCCCACACCGTTCAGCATCGATAATCAATCCCCACACCGTTCAGTATTGATAATCAATACCCACACCGTTCAGTATCGATAATCTCTCCCCGCACCGTTCAGTATCGATAATCACTCCCCACAACGTTCAGTATCGATAATCACTCCCCACACCGTTCAGTATCGATAATCTCTCCCCGCACCGTTCAGTATCGATAATCACTCCCCACAACGTTCAGTATCGATAATCACTCCCCACACCGTTCAGTATCGATAATCACTCCACACACCGTTCAGTATCGATAATCACTCCCCACACCATTCAGTATCGATAATCACTCCCCACATCGTTCAGTATCGATAATCAATCCCCACACCGTTCACTATCGATAATCACTCCCCACACCGTTCACTATCGATAATCACTCCCCACAGCATTCAGTATCGATAATCAATCCCCACACAGTTCAGTGTCGATAAACACTCCCCACACCGTTCAGTATCGATAATCACTCCCCACACCATTCAGTGTCGATAATCACTCCCCACACCGTTCAGTATCGATAATCAATCCCCACACTGTTCAGTATCGATAATCACTCCCCACACAGTTCAATATCGATAATCACTCCCCACACCGTTCAGTTTCGATAATCAATGCCCACACCGTTCAGTATCGATAATCACTCCACGCACCGTTCAGTATGGATAATCACTCCCCACACCGTTCAGTATCGATAATCACTCCCCACAGCGTTAAGTATCGATAATCACTCCCCACACCGTTCAATATCGATAATCACTCCCTACACCGTTCAGTTTCGATAATCACTCCCCGCACCGTTCAGTATCGATAATCACTCCCCGCACCGTTCAGTATCGATAATCACTCCCCGCACCGTTCAGTATCGATAATCAATCCCCACACTGTTCAGTATCGATAATCACTCCCCACACAGTTCAATATCGATAATCACTCCCCACACCGTTCAGTATCGATAATCAATGCCCACACTGTTCAGTATCGATAATCACTCCCCGCACCGTTCAGTATCGATAATCACTCCCCACACAGTTCAATATCGATAATAACTCCCTACACCGTTCAGTATCGATAATCACTCCCCGCACCGTTCAGTATCGATAATCACTCCTCGCACCGTTCAGTATCGATAATCAATCCCCACACCGTTCAGTATCGATAATCACTCCCCACACCGTTCAGTATCGATAATCAATCCCCACAACGTTCAGTAACGATAATCACTCCCCACACCGTTCAGTATCGATAATCACTCCCCACACCGTTCAGTATCGATAATCTATCCCCACACCGTTCAGTATCGATAATCAATCCCCACACCGTTCAGTATCGATAATCTATCCCCACACCGTTCAGTATCGATAATCACTCCACGCACCGTTCAGTATCAATAATCAATCACGATACCGTTCAGTATCGATAATCACTCCCCACACCATTCAGTATCGATAATCAATCCCCACACCGTTAAGTATTGATAATCAATACCCATACCGTTCAGTATCGATAATCACTCCCCACACCGTTCAGTGTCGATAATCACTCCCCACACCGTTCAGTATCGATAATCACCACGACACCGTTCAGTATCGATAATCACTCCCCACACTGTTCAGTATCGATAATCACTCCCCGCACCGTTCAGTATCGATAATCACTGCCCACACAGTTCAATATCGATAATAACTCCCTACACCGTTCAGTATCGATAATCACTCCCCGCACCGTTCAGTATCGATAATCACTCCTCGCACCGTTCAGTATCGATAATCAATCCCCACAGCGTTCAGTATCGATAATCACTCCCCACACCGTTCAGTATCGATAATCAATCCCCACAACGTTGAGTAACGATAATCACTCCCCACACCGTTCAGTATCGATAATCACTCCCCACACCGTTCAGTATCGATAATCTATCCCCACACCGTTCAGTATCGATAATCAATCCCCACACCGTTCAGTATCGATAATCTATCCCCACACCGTTCAGTATCGATAATCACTCCACGCACCGTTCAGTATCGATAATCAATCACGATACCGTTCAGTATTGATAATCACTCCCCACACCATTCAGTATCGATAATCAATCCCCACACCGTTAAGTATTGATAATCAATACCCATACCGTTCAGTATCGATAATCACTCCCCACACCGTTCAGTGTCGATAATCACTCCCCACACCGTTCAGTATCGATAATCACCACGACACCGTTCAGTATCGATAATCACTCCCCACACTGTTCAGTATCGATAATCACTCCCCACACCGTTCAGTATCGATAATCACTCCCCACACCGTTCAGTATCGATAATCACTCCCCACACCGTTCAGTATCGATAATCACTCCCCACAACGTTCAGTATCGATAATCAATCCCCACAACGAACAGTATCGATAATCACTCCCCACATCATTCAGTATCGATAATCAAATTCCACAACGTTCACTGTCGATAATCACTCCCCACACCGTTCAGTATCGATAATCACTCCACGCACCGTTCAGTATCGATAATCAATCCCCACACCATTCAGTATCGATAATCACTCCCCACACAATTCAGTATCGATAATCAATCCCCACACCGTTCAGTATCGATAATCAATACCCACACCGTTCAGTATCGATATTCTCTCCCCGCACCGTTCAGTATCGATAATCACTCCCCACAACGTTCAGTAACGATAATCACTCCCCACACCGTTCAGTATCGATAATCACTCCACACACCGTTCAGTATCGATAATCACTCCCCACACCGTTCAGTATCGATTATCAATCCACACATCGTTCAGTATCGATAATCACTCCCCACACCGTTCACTATCGATAATCACTCCCCACACCATTCAGTATCGATAATCAATCCCCACACCGTTCAGTATCGATAATCACTCCCCGCACCGTTCAGTATCGATAATCACTCCCCACAACATTCAGTAACGATAATCACTCCCCACACCGTTCAGTATCTATACTCAATCCCCACACCATTCAGTATCGATAATCACTCCCCACACAGTTCAATATCGATAATCACTCCCCACACCGTTCCGTGTCGATAATCACTCCCCACACCGTTCAGTTTCGATAATCAATCCCCACACCGTTCAGTATGGATAATCACTCCCCACACCGTTCAGTATCGATAATCACTCCCCACAGCGTTAAGTATCGATAATCACTCCCCACACCGTTCAATATCGATAATCACTCCCCGCACCGTTCAGTATCGATAATCACTCCCCGCACCGTTCAGTATCGATAATCAATCCCCACACTGTTCAGTATCGATAATCACTCCCCACACAGTTCAATATCGATAATCACTCCCCACACCGTTCAGTATCGATAATCAATGCCCACACTGTTCAGTATCGATAATCACTCCCCGCACCGTTCAGTATCGATAATCACTCCCCACACAGTTCAATATCGATAATAACTCCCTACACCGTTCAGTATCGATAATCACTCCCCACACCGTTCAGTATCGATAATCACTCCCCACACTGTTCAGTATCGATAATCAATCCCCACACAGTTCAGTATCGATAATCACTCCCCACACTGTTCAGTATCGATAATTAATCTCCACACAGTTCAGTATCGATAATCACTCCCCACACCGTTCAGTATCAATAATCACTCAAAACACTGTTCAGTATCGATAATCAATCCCCACACAGTTCAGTATCGATATTCAATTCCACACCGTTTTGTGTCGATAATCACTCTCCACACCATTCAGTATCAATAATCACTCAAAACACTGTTCAGTATCGATAATCAATCCCCACACCGTTCAGTATCGATAATCAATCCCCACACCGTTCAGTATCGATAATCACTCCCCACACCGTTCAGTGTCAATTATCACTCCCCACACCGTTCAGTATCGATAATCACTCCCCACACCGTTCAGTATCGATAATCACTCCCCACACCGTTCAGTATCAATAATCACTCAAAACACAGTTCAGTATCGATAATCAATCCCCACACAGTTCAGTATCGATAATCAATCCCCACACCGTTCAGTATCGATAATCAATCCTCACACCGTTCAGTATCGATAATCAATCCCCACACCGTTCAGTGTCGATAATCACTCCCCACACCGTTCAGTATCGATTATCACTCCACGCACCGTTCAGTATCGATAATCAATCCCCACACCATTCAGTATCGATAATCACTCCCCACACCGTTCAGTATCGATAATCACTCCCCACACCTTTCAGTATCGATAATCACTCCCCACACCTTTCAGTATCGATAATCAATCCCCACACCGTTCAGTGTCGATAATCACTCCCCACACCGTTCAGTATCGATTATCACTCCACGCACCGTTCAGTATCGATAATCAATCCCCACACCATTCAGTATCGATAATCACTCCCCACACCGTTCAGTATCGATAATCACTCCCCACAACGTTCAGTATCGATAATCAATACCCACACCGTTCAGTATCGATAATCACTCCCCACACTGTCCAGTATCGATAATCACTCCCCACACCGTTCAGTATCGATAATCTCTCCCCACACCGTTCAGTATCGATAATCACTCCCCACACCGTTCAGTATCGATAATCAATCCCCACACCGTTCAGTATCGATAATCACTCCCCACACGGTTCAGTATCGATAATCACTCCCCATACCGTTCAGTATGGATAATCTATCCCCACACCGTTCAGTATCGATAATCAATCCCCACACCATTCAGTATCGATAATCTATCCCCACACCGTTCAGTATCGATAATCACTCCCCACACGGTTCAGTATCGATAATCACTCCCCATACCGTTCAGTATGGATAATCTATCCCCACACCGTTCAGTATCGATAATCAATCCCCACACCATTCAGTATCGATAATCTATCCCCACACCGTTCAGTATCGATAATCACTCCCCACACCGTTCAGTATCGATAATCACTCCCCACACCGTTCAGTATCGATAATCACTCCCCACACCGTTCAGTATCGATAATCACTCCCCACACCGTTCAGTATTGATAATCAATCCCCACACCGTTCAGCATCAATAATCACTCTCCACACCGTTCAGTGTCGATAATCACTCCCCACACCGTTCAGTATCGATAATCACCACGACACCGTTCAGTATCGATAATCACTCCCCGCACCGTTCAGTATCGATAATCACTCCCCACACCGTTCAGTGTCGATAATCACTCCCCACACCGTTCAGTATCGATAATCACTCCCCACACCGTTCAGTATCGATAATCAATCCCCACACCGTTCAGTATCGATAATCACTCCCCACACGGTTCAGTATCGATAATCACTCCCCATACCGTTCAGTATGGATAATCGATCCCCACACCGTTCAGTATCGATAATCACTCCCCGCACCGTTCAGTATCGATAATCACTCCCCACACAGTTCAATATCGATAATAACTCCCTACACCGTTCAGTATCGATAATCACTCCCCGCACCGTCCAGTATCGATAATCACTCCCCACACCGTTCAGCATCGATAATCAATCCCCACACCGTTCAGTATTGATAATCAATACCCACACCGTTCAGTATCGATAATCTCTCCCCGCACCGTTCAGTATCGATAATCACTCCCCACAACGTTCAGTATCGATAATCACTCCCCACACCGTTCAGTATCGATAATCTCTCCCCGCACCGTTCAGTATCGATAATCACTCCCCACAACGTTCAGTATCGATAATCACTCCACACACCGTTCAGTATCGATAATCACTCCCCACACCATTCAGTATCGATAATCACTCCCCACATCGTTCAGTATCGATAATCAATCCCCACACCGTTCACTATCGATAATCACTCCCCACACCGTTCACTATCGATAATCACTCCCCACAGCATTCAGTATCGATAATCAATCCCCACACCGTTCAGTGTCGATAAACACTCCCCACACCGTTCAGTATCGATAATCACTCCCCACACCATTCAGTGTCGATAATCACTCCCCACACCGTTCAGTATCGATAATCAATCCCCACACTGTTCAGTATCGATAATCACTCCCCACACAGTTCAATATCGATAATCACTCCCCACACCGTTCAGTTTCGATAATCAATGCCCACACCGTTCAGTATCGATAATCACTCCACGCACCGTTCAGTATGGATAATCACTCCCCACACCGTTCAGTATCGATAATCACTCCCCACAGCGTTAAGTATCGATAATCACTCCCCACACCGTTCAATATCGATAATCACTCCCTACACCGTTCAGTTTCGATAATCACTCCCCGCACCGTTCAGTATCGATAATCACTCCCCGCACCGTTCAGTATCGATAATCACTCCCCGCACCGTTCAGTATCGATAATCAATCCCCACACTGTTCAGTATCGATAATCACTCCCCACACAGTTCAATATCGATAATCACTCCCCACACCGTTCAGTATCGATAATCAATGCCCACACTGTTCAGTATCGATAATCACTCCCCGCACCGTTCAGTATCGATAATCACTCCCCACACAGTTCAATATCGATAATAACTCCCTACACCGTTCAGTATCGATAATCACTCCCCGCACCGTTCAGTATCGATAATCACTCCTCGCACCGTTCAGTATCGATAATCAATCCCCACACCGTTCAGTATCGATAATCACTCCCCACACCGTTCAGTATCGATAATCAATCCCCACAACGTTCAGTAACGATAATCACTCCCCACACCGTTCAGTATCGATAATCACTCCCCACACCGTTCAGTATCGATAATCTATCCCCACACCGTTCAGTATCGATAATCAATCCCCACACCGTTCAGTATCGATAATCTATCCCCACACCGTTCAGTATCGATAATCACTCCACGCACCGTTCAGTATCAATAATCAATCACGATACCGTTCAGTATCGATAATCACTCCCCACACCATTCAGTATCGATAATCAATCCCCACACCGTTAAGTATTGATAATCAATACCCATACCGTTCAGTATCGATAATCACTCCCCACACCGTTCAGTGTCGATAATCACTCCCCACACCGTTCAGTATCGATAATCACCACGACACCGTTCAGTATCGATAATCACTCCCCACACTGTTCAGTATCGATAATCACTCCCCGCACCGTTCAGTATCGATAATCACTCCCCACACAGTTCAATATCGATAATAACTCCCTACACCGTTCAGTATCGATAATCACTCCCCGCACCGTTCAGTATCGATAATCACTCCTCGCACCGTTCAGTATCGATAATCAATCCCCACAGCGTTCAGTATCGATAATCACTCCCCACACCGTTCAGTATCGATAATCAATCCCCACAACGTTGAGTAACGATAATCACTCCCCACACCGTTCAGTATCGATAATCACTCCCCACACCGTTCAGTATCGATAATCTATCCCCACACCGTTCAGTATCGATAATCAATCCCCACACCGTTCAGTATCGATAATCTATCCCCACACCGTTCAGTATCGATAATCACTCCACGCACCGTTCAGTATCGATAATCAATCACGATACCGTTCAGTATTGATAATCACTCCCCACACCATTCAGTATCGATAATCAATCCCCACACCGTTAAGTATTGATAATCAATACCCATACCGTTCAGTATCGATAATCACTCCCCACACCGTTCAGTGTCGATAATCACTCCCCACACCGTTCAGTATCGATAATCACCACGACACCGTTCAGTATCGATAATCACTCCCCACACTGTTCAGTATCGATAATCACTCCCCACACCGTTCAGTATCGATAATCACTCCCCACACCGTTCAGTATCGATAATCACTCCCCACACCGTTCAGTATCGATAATCACTCCCCACAACGTTCAGTATCGATAATCAATCCCCACACCGTTCAGTATCGATAATCACTCCCCACAACGAACAGTATCGATAATCACTCCCCACATCATTCAGTATCGATAATCAAATTCCACAACGTTCACTGTCGATAATCACTCCCCACACCGTTCAGTATCGATAATCACTCCACGCACCATTCAGTATCGATAATCACTCCCCACACAATTCAGTATCGATAATCAATCCCCACACCGTTCAGTATCGATAATCAATACCCACACCGTTCAGTATCGATATTCTCTCCCCGCACCGTTCAGTATCGATAATCACTCCCCACACCGTTCAGTATCGATAATCACTCCACACACCGTTCAGTATCGATAATCACTCCCCACACCATTCAGTATCGATTATCAATCCCCACATCGTTCAGTATCGATAATCACTCCCCACACCGTTCACTATCGATAATCAATCCCCACACCGTTCAGTATCGATAATCACTCCCCGCACCGTTCAGTATCGATAATCACTCCCCACAACATTCAGTAACGATAATCACTCCCCACACCGTTCAGTATCTATACTCAATCCCCACACCATTCAGTATCGATAATCACTCCCCACACAGTTCAATATCGATAATCACTCCCCACACCGTTCCGTGTCGATAATCACTCCCCACACCGTTCAGTTTCGATAATCAATCCCCACACCGTTCAGTATGGATAATCACTCCCCACACCGTTCAGTATCGATAATCACTCCCCACAGCGTTAAGTATCGATAATCACTCCCCACACCGTTCAATATCGATAATCACTCCCCGCACCGTTCAGTATCGATAATCACTCCCCGCACCGTTCAGTATCGATAATCAATCCCCACACTGTTCAGTATCGATAATCACTCCCCACACAGTTCAATATCGATAATCACTCCCCACACCGTTCAGTATCGATAATCAATGCCCACACTGTTCAGTATCGATAATCACTCCCCGCACCGTTCAGTATCGATAATCACTCCCCACACAGTTCAATATCGATAATAACTCCCTACACCGTTCAGTATCGATAATCACTCCCCACACCGTTCACTATCGATAATCACTCCCCACACCATTCAGTATCGATAATCAATCCCCACACCGTTCAGTATCGATAATCACTCCCCGCACCGTTCAGTATCGATAATCACTCCCCACAACATTCAGTATCGATAATCACTCCCCACACCGTTCAGTATCTATACTCAATCCCCACACCATTCAGTATCGATAATCACTCCCCACACAGTTCAATATCGATAATCACTCCCCACACCGTTCCGTGTCGATAATCACTCCCCACACCGTTCAGTTTCGATAATCAATCCCCACACCGTTCAGTATGGATAATCACTCCCCACACCGTTCAGTATCGATAATCACTCCCCACAGCGTTAAGTATCGATAATCACTCCCCACACCGTTCAATATCGATAATCACTCCCCGCACCGTTCAGTATCGATAATCACTCCCCGCACCGTTCAGTATCGATAATCAATCCCCACACTGTTCAGTATCGATAATCACTCCCCACACAGTTCAATATCGATAATCACTCCCCACACCGTTCAGTATCGATAATCAATGCCCACACTGTTCAGTATCGATAATCACTCCCCGCACCGTTCAGTATCGATAATCACTCCCCACACAGTTCAATATCGATAATAACTCCCTACACCGTTCAGTATCGATAATCACTCCCCGCACCGTTCAGTATCGATAATCACTCCCCGCACCGTTCAGTATCGATAATCAATCCCCACACCGTTCAGTATCGATAATCACTCCCCACACCGTTCAGTATCGATAATCAATCCCCACAACGTTCAGTAACGATAATCACTCCCCACACCGTTCAGTATCGATAATCACTCCCCACACCGTTCAGTATCGATAATCTATCCCCACACCGTTCAGTATCGATAATCACTCCCCACACCGTTCAGTATCGATAATCTATCCCCACACCGTTCAGTATCGATAATCAATCCCCACACCGTTCAGTATCGATAATCTATCCCCACACCGTTCAGTATCGAGAATCACTCCACGCACCGTTCAGTATCGATAATCAATCACGATACCGTTCAGTATCGATAATCACTCCCCACACCATTCAGTATCGATAATCAATCCCCACACCGTTCAGTATTGATAATCAATACCCATAACGTTCAGTATCGATAATCAATCCCCACACCGTACAGTGTCGATAATCACTCCCCACACCGTTCAGTATCGATAATCACCACGACACCGTTCAGTATCGATAATCACTCCCCACACTGTTCAGTATCGATAATCACCACTACACCGTTCAGTATCGATAATCACTCCCCACACCGTTCAGTATCGATAATCAATCCCAACACCGTTCAGTATCGATAATCACTCCCCACACCGTTCAGTATCGATAATCACTCCCCACAACGTTCAGTATCGATAATCAATCCCCACACCATTCAGTATCGATAATCACTCCCCACACAATTCAGTATCGATAATCAATCCCCACACCGTTCAGTATCGATAATCAATACCCACACCGTTCAGTATCGATAATCTCTCCCCGCACCGTTCAGTATCGATAATCACTCCCCACAACGTTCAGTAACGATAATCACTCCCCACACCGTTCAGTATCGATAATCACTCCCCACACCATTCAGTATCGATTATCAATCCCCACATCGTTCAGTATCGATAATCACTCCCCACACCGTTCACTATCGATAATCACTCCCCACACCGTTCAGTATCGATAATCACTCCCCGCACCGTTCAGTATCGATAATCACTCCCCACAACATTCAGTAACGATAATCACTCCCCACACCGTTCAGTATCTGTACTCAATCCCCACACCATTCAGTATCGATAATCACTCCCCACACAGTTCAATATCGATAATCACTCCCCACACCGTTCCGTGTCGATAATCACTCCCCACACCGTTCAGTATCGATAATCACTCCCCACACCGTTCTGTATCGATAATCACTCCCCACAGCGTTAAGTATCGATAATCACTCCCCACACCGTTCAATATCGATAATCACTCCTCGCACCGTTCAGTATCGATAATCACTCCCCGCACCATTCAGTATCGATAATCAATCCCCACACTGTTCAGTATCGATAATCACTCCCCACACAGTTCAATATCGATAATCACTCCCCACACCGTTCAGTATCGATAATCAATGCCCACACTGTTCAGTATCGATAATCACTCCCCGCACCGTTCAGTATCGATAATCACTCCCCACACAGTTCAATATCGATAATAACTCCCTACACCGTTCAGTATCGATAATCACTCCCCGCACCGTTCAGTATCGATAATCACTCCCCGCACCGTTCAGTATCGATAATCAATCCCCACACCGTTCAGTATCGATAATCACTCCCCACACCGTTCAGTATCGATAATCAATCCCCACAACGTTCAGTAACGATAATCACTCCCCACACCGTTCAGTATCGATAATCACTCCCCACACCGTTCAGTATCGATAATCTATCCCCACACCGTTCAGTATCGATAATCAATCCCCACACCGTTCAGTATCGATAATCTATCCCCACACCGTTCAGTATCGATAATCACTCCACGCACCGTTCAGTATCGATAATCAATCACGATACCGTTCAGTATCGATAATCACTCCCCACACCATTCAGTATTGATAATCAATCCCCACACCGTTCAGTATTGATAATCAATACCCATACCGTTCAGTGTCGATAATCAATCCCCACACCGTTCAGTGTCGATAATCACTCCCCACACCGTTCAGTATCGATAATCACCACGACACCGTTCAGTATCGATAATCACTCCCCACACTGTTCAGTATCGATAATCACCACTACACCGTTCAGTATCGATAATCACTCCCCACACCGTTCAGTATCGATAATCACTCCCCACACCGTTCAGTATCGATAATCACTCCCCACACCGTTCAGTATCGATAATCACTCCCCACAACGTTCAGTATCGATAATCAATCCCCACACCGTTCAGTATCGATAATCACTCCCCACAACGAACAGTATCGATAATCACTCCCCACATCATTCAGTATCGATAATCAAATTCCACAACGTTCACTGTCGATAATCACTCCCCACACCATTCAGTATCGATAATCACTCCACGCACCGTTCAGTATCGATAATCACTCCCCACACCGTTCAGTATCGATAATCACTCCCCACAACGTTCAGTATCGATAATCAATCCCCACACCGTTCAGTATCGATAATCACTCCCCACAACGAACAGTATCGATAATCACTCCCCACATCATTCAGTATCGATAATCATATTCCACAACGTTCACTGTCGATAATCACTCCCCACACCGTTCAGTATCGATAATCACTCCACGCACCGTTCAGTATCGATAATCAATCCCCACACCATTCAGTATCGATTATCACTCCCCACACAATTCAGTATCGATAATCAATCCCCACACCGTTCAGTATCGATAATCACTCCCCACAACGTTCAGTAACGATAATCACTCCCCACACCGTTCAGTATCGATAATCTCTCCACACACCGTTCAGTATCGATAATCACTCCCCACACCATTCAGTATCGATTATCAATCCCCACATCGTTCAGTATCGATAATCACTCCCCACACCGTTCACTATCGATAATCACTCCCCACACCATTCAGTATCGATAATCAATCCCCACACCGTTCAGTATCGATAATCACTCCCCGCACCGTTCAGTATCGATAATCACTCCCCACACCGTTCAGTATCGATAATCACTCCCCACACAGTTCAGTATCTATACTCAATCCCCACACCATTCAGTATCGATAATCACTCCCCACACAGTTCAATATCGATAATCACTCCCCACACCGTTCCGTGTCGATAATCACTCCCCACACCGTTCAGTTTCGATAATCAATCCCCACACCGTTCAGTGTGGATAATCACTCCCCACACCGTTCAGTATCGATAATCACTCCCCACAGCGTTAAGTATCGATAATCACTCCCCACACCGTTCAATATCGATAATCACTCCCTACACCGTTCAGTATCGATAATCACTCCCCGCACCGTTCAGTATCGATAATCACTCCCCGCACCGTTCAGTATCGATAATCAATCCCCACACTGTTCAGTATCGATAATCACTCCCCACACAGTTCAATATCGATAATCACTCCCCACACCGTTCAGTATCGATAATCAATGCCCACACTGTTCAGTATCGATAATCACTCCCCGCACCGTTCAGTATCGATAATCACTCCCCACACAGTTCAATATCGATAATCACTCCCTACACCGTTCAGTGTCGATAATCACTCCCCGCACCGTTCAGTATCGATAATCACTCCCCGCACCGTTCAGTATCGATAATCAATCCCCACACCGTACAGTATCGATAATCACTCCCCACACCGTTCAGTATCGATAATCAATCCCCACAACGTTCAGTAACGATAATCAATCCCCACAACGTTCAGTAACGATAATCACTCCCCACACCGTTCAGTATCGATAATCACTCCCCACACCGTTCAGTATCGATAATGTATCCCCACACTGTTCAGTATCGATAATCAATCCCCACACCGTTCAGTATCGATAATCTATCCCCACACCGTTCAGTATCGATAATCACTCCACGCACCGTTCAGTATCGATAATCAATCACGATACCGTTCAGTAACGATAATCACTCCCCACACCGTTCAGTATCGATAATCAATACCCATACCGTTCAGTATCGATAATCAATCCCCACACCGTTCAGTATCGATAATCACTCCCCACACCGTTCAGTGTCGATAATCACTCCCCACACCGTTCAGTATCGATAATCACCACGACACCGTTCAGTATCGATAATCACTCCCCACACTGTTCAGTATCGATAATCACCACTACACCGTTCAGTATCGATAATCACTCCCCACACCGTTCAGTATCGATAATCACTCCCCACACCGTTCAGTATCGATAATCACTCCCCACACCGTTCAGTATCGATAATCACTCCCCACACCGTTCAGTATCGATAATCACTCCCCACAACGTTCAGTATCGATAATCAATCCCCACACCGTTCAGTATCGATAATCACTCCCCACAACGAACAGTATCGATAATCACTCCGCACATCATTCAGTATCGATAATCAAATTCCACAACGTTCACTGTCGATAATCACTCCCCACACCGTTCAGTATCGATAATCACTCCACGAACCGTTCAGTATCGATAATCAATCCCCACACCATTCAGTATCGATAATCACTCCCCACACCATTCAGTATCGATAATCAATCCCCACACCGTTCAGTATCGATAATCAATACCCACACCGTTCAGTATCGATAATCTCTCCCCGCACCGTTCAGTATCGATAATCACTCCCCACAACGTTCAGTAACGATAATCACTCCCCACACCGTTCAGTATCGATAATCACTCCACACACCGTTCAGTATCGATAATCACTCCCCACACCATTCAGTATCGATTATCAATCCCCACATCGTTCAGTATCGATAATCACTCCCCACACCGTTCACTATCGATAATCACTCCCCACACCATTCAGTATCGATAATCAATCCCCACACCGTTCAGTATCGATAATCACTCCCCGCACCGTTCAGTATCGATAATCACTCCCCACAACATTCAGTAACGATAATCACTCCCCACACCGTTCAGTATCGATAATCACTCCACACACCGTTCTGTATCGATAATCAATCCCCACCCCGTTCAGTATCGATAATCACGCCCCACACCGTTCAGTATCGATAATCAATCCCCACACCATTCAGTATCGATAATCAATCCTCACACCTTTCAGTATCGAAAATCAATCCCCACACCGTTCAGTATCGATAATCACTTACCAAACCGTTCAGTATCGATAATCACTCCCCACACCGTTCAGTATCGATAATCACTCCCCACACCGTTCAGTATCTATACTCAATCCCCACACCATTCAGTATCGATAATCACTCCCCACACAGTTCAATATCGATAATCACTCCCCACACCGTTCCGTGTCGATAATCACTCCCCACACCGTTCAGTTTCGATAATCAATCCCCACACCGTTCAGTATCGATAATCACTCCACGCACCGTTCAATATCGATAATCAATCCCCACACCATTCAGTATCGATAATATCTCCACACACCGTTCAGTATAGATAATCAATACCCACACCGTTCAGTAACGATAATCACTCCCCACACCGTTCAGTATCGATAATCACTCCCCACACCGTTCTGTATCGATAATCTATCCCCACACCGTTCAGTATCGATAATCAATCCCCACACCGTTCAGTATCGATAATCTATCCCCACACCGTTCAGTATCGATAATCACTCCACGCACCGTTCAGTATCGATAATCAATCACCACACCGTTCAGTATCGATAATCACTCCCCACACCATTCAGTATCGATAATCAATCCCCACACCGTTCAGTATTGATAATCAATACCCATACCGTTCAGTATCGATAATCAATCCCCACACCGTTCAGTATCGATAATCACTCCACACACCGTTCAGTATCGATAATCACTCCCCACACCATTCAGTATCGATTATCAATCCCCACATCGTTCAGTATCGATAATCACTCCCCACACCGTTCACTATCGATAATCACTCCCCACACCATTCAGTATCGATAATCAATCCCCACACCGTTCAGTATCGATAATCACTCCCCGCACCGTTCAGTATCGATAATCACTCCCCACAACATTGAGTAACGATAATCACTCCCCACACCGTTCAGTATCTATACTCAATCCCCACACCATTCAGTATCGATAATCACTCCCCACACAGTTCAATATCGATAATCACTCCCCACACCGTTCCGTGTCGATAATCACTCCCCACACCGTTCAGTTTCGATAATCAATCCCCACACCGTTCAGTGTGGATAATCACTCCCCACACCGTTCAGTATCGATAATCACTCCCCACAGCGTTAAGTATCGATAATCACTCCCCACACCGTTCAATATCGATAATCACTCCCTACACCGTTCAGTATCGATAATCACTCCCCGCACCGTTCAGTATCGATAATCAGTCCCCGCACCGTTCAGTATCGATAATCAATCCCCACACTGTTCAGTATCGATAATCACTCCCCACACAGTTCAATATCGATAATCACTCCCCACACCGTTCAGTATCGATAATCAATGCCCACACTGTTCAGTATCGATAATCACTCCCCGCACCGTTCAGTATCGATAATCACTCCCCACACAGTTCAATATCGATAATCACTCCCTACACCGTTCAGTGTCGATAATCACTCCCCGCACCGTTCAGTATCGATAATCACTCCCCGCACCGTTCAGTATCGATAATCAATCCCCACACCGTTCAGTATCGATAATCACTCCCCACACCGTTCAGTATCGATAATCAATCCCCACAACGTTCAGTAACGATAATCAATCCCCACAACGTTCAGTAACGATAATCACTCCCCACACCGTTCAGTATCGATAATCACTCCCCACACCGTTCAGTATCGATAATGTATCCCCATACCGTTCAGTATCGATAATCTATCCCCACACCGTTCAGTATCGATAATCACTCCACGCACCGTTCAGTATCGATAATCAATCACGATACCGTTCAGTAACGATAATCACTCCCCACACTGTTCAGTATCGATAATCAATCCCCACACCGTTCAGTATCGATAATCTATCCCCACACCGTTCAGTATCGATAATCACTCCACGCACCGTTCAGTATCGATAATCAATCACGATACCGTTCAGTAACGATAATCACTCCCCACACCGTTCAGTATCGATAATCAATACCCATACCGTTCAGTATCGATAATCAATCCCCACACCGTTCAGTATCGATAATCACTCCCCACACCGTTCAGTGTCGATAATCACTCCCCACACCGTTCAGTATCGATAATCACCACGACACCGTTCAGTATCGATAATCACTCCCCACACCGTTCAGTATCGATAATCACTCCCCACACCGTTCAGTATCAATAATCACTCCCCACAGCGTTCAGTATCGATAATCACTCCCCACACCGTTCAGTATCGATAATCACTCCCCACACTGTTCAGTATCGATAATCACTCCCCACACCGTTCAGTATCGATAATCACTCCCCACACCGTTCAGTATCGATAATCACTCCCCACAACGTTCAGTATCGATAATCAATCCCCACACCGTTCAGTATCGATAATCACTCCCCACAACGAACAGTATCGATAATCACTCCGCACATCATTCAGTATCGATAATCAAATTCCACAACGTTCACTGTCGATAATCACTCCCCACACCGTTCAGTATCGATAATCACTCCACGAACCGTTCAGTATCGATAATCAATCCCCACACCATTCAGTATCGATAATCACTCCCCACACCATTCAGTATCGATAATCAATCCCCACACCGTTCAGTATCGATAATCAATACCCACACCGTTCAGTATCGATAATCTCTCCCCGCACCGTTCAGTATCGATAATCACTCCCCACAACGTTCAGTAACGATAATCACTCCCCACACCGTTCAGTATCGATAATCACTCCACACACCGTTCAGTATCGATAATCACTCCCCACACCATTCAGTATCGATTATCAATCCCCACATCGTTCAGTATCGATAATCACTCCCCACACCGTTCACTATCGATAATCACTCCCCACACCATTCAGTATCGATAATCAATCCCCACACCGTTCAGTATCGATAATCACTCCCCGCACCGTTCAGTATCGATAATCACTCCCCACAACATTCAGTAACGATAATCACTCCCCACACCGTTCAGTATCGATAATCACTCCACACACCGTTCTGTATCGATAATCAATCCCCACCCCGTTCAGTATCGATAATCACGCCCCACACCGTTCAGTATCGATAATCAATCCCCACACCATTCAGTATCGATAATCAATCCTCACACCGTTCAGTATCGAAAATCAATCCCCACACCGTTCAGTATCGATAATCACTTACCAAACCGTTCAGTATCGATAATCACTCCCCACACCGTTCAGTATCGATAATCACTCCCCACACCGTTCAGTATCTATACTCAATCCCCACACCATTCAGTATCGATAATCACTCCCCACACAGTTCAATATCGATAATCACTCCCCACACCGTTCCGTGTCGATAATCACTCCCCACACCGTTCAGTTTCGATAATCAATCCCCACACCGTTCAGTATCGATAATTACTCCACGCACCGTTCAATATCGATAATCAATCCCCACACCATTCAGTATCGATAATATCTCCACACACCGTTCAGTATCGATAATCAATACCCACACCGTTCACTATCGATAATCACTCCCCGCACCGTTCAGTATCGATAATGAATCCCCACACCGTTCAGTATCGATAATCACTCCCCACACCGTTCAGTATCGATAATCAATCCCCACAACGTTCAGTAACGATAATCACTCCCCACACCGTTCAGTATCGATAATCACTCCCCACACCGTTCTGTATCGATAATCTATCCCCACACCGTTCAGTATCGATAATCAATCCCCACACCGTTCAGTATCGATAATCTATCCCCACACCGTTCAGTATCGATAATCACTCCACGCACCGTTCAGTATCGATAATCAATCACCACACCGTTCAGTATCGATAATCACTCCCCACACCATTCAGTATCGATAATCAATCCCCACACCGTTCAGTATTGATAATCAATACCCATACCGTTCAGTATCGATAATCAATACCCACACCGTTCACTATCGATAATCACTCCCCGCACCGTTCAGTATCGATAATCAATCCCCACACCGTTCAGTATCGATAATCACTCCCCACACCGTTCAGTATCGATAATCAATCCCCACAACGTTCAGTAACGATAATCACTCCCCACACCGTTCAGTATCGATAATCACTCCCCACACCGTTCTGTATCGATAATCTATCCCCACACCGTTCAGTATCGATAATCAATCCCCACACCGTTCAGTATCGATAATCTATCCCCACACCGTTCAGTATCGATAATCACTCCACGCACCGTTCAGTATCGATAATCAATCACCACACCGTTCAGTATCGATAATCACTCCCCACACCATTCAGTATCGATAATCAATCCCCACACCGTTCAGTATTGATAATCAATACCCATACCGTTCAGTATCGATAATCAATCCCCACACCGTTCAGTATCGATAATCACTCCCCACACCGTTCAGTATCGATAATCACCACGACACCGTTCAGTATCGATAATCACTCCCCACACTGTTCAGTATCGATAATCACTCCCTACACCGTTCAGTATCGATAATCACTCCCCGCACCGTTCAGTATCAATAATCACTCCCCGCACCGTTCAGTATCGATAATCAATCCCCACACTGTTCAGTATCGATAATCACTCCCCACACAGTTCAATATCGATAATCACTCCCCACACCGTTCAGTATCGATAATCACTCCCCACACTGTTCAGTATCGATAATCACCACTACACCGTTCAGTATCGATAATCACTCCCCACACCGTTCAGTATCGATAATCACTCCCCACACCGTTCAGTATCGATAATCACTCCCCACACCGTTCAGTATCGATAATCACTCCCCACAACGTTCAGTATCGATAATCAATCCCCACACCGTTCAGTATCGATAATCACTCCCCACAACGAACAGTATCGATAATCACTCCGCACATCATTCAGTATCGATAATCAAATTCCACAACGTTCACTGTCGATAATCACTCCCCACACCGTTCAGTATCGATAATCACTCCACGAACCGTTCAGTATCGATAATCAATCCCCACACCATTCAGTATCGATAATCACTCCCCACACCATTCAGTATCGATAATCAATCCCCACACCGTTCAGTATCGATAATCAATACCCACACCGTTCAGTATCGATAATCTCTCCCCGCACCGTTCAGTATCGATAATCACTCCCCACAACGTTCAGTAACGATAATCACTCCCCACACCGTTCAGTATCGATAATCACTCCACACACCGTTCAGTATCGATAATCACTCCCCACACCATTCAGTATCGATTATCAATCCCCACATCGTTCAGTATCGATAATCACTCCCCACACCGTTCACTATCGATAATCACTCCCCACACCATTCAGTATCGATAATCAATCCGCACACCGTTCAGTATCGATAATCACTCCCCGCACCGTTCAGTATCGATAATCACTCCCCACAACATTCAGTAACGATAATCACTCCCCACACCGTTCAGTATCGATAATCACTCCACACACCGTTCTGTATCGATAATCAATCCCCACCCCGTTCAGTATCGATAATCACGCCCCACACCGTTCAGTATCGATAATCAATCCCCACACCATTCAGTATCGATAATCAATCCTCACACCGTTCAGTATCGAAAATCAATCCCCACACCGTTCAGTATCGATAATCACTTACCAAACCGTTCAGTATCGATAATCACTCCCCACACCGTTCAGTATCGATAATCACTCCCCACACCGTTCAGTATCTATACTCAATCCCCACACCATTCAGTATCGATAATCACTCCCCACACAGTTCAATATCGATAATCACTCCCCACACCGTTCCGTGTCGATAATCACTCCCCACACCGTTCAGTTTCGATAATCAATCCCCACACCGTTCAGTATCGATAATCACTCCACGCACCGTTCAATATCGATAATCAATCCCCACACCATTCAGTATCGATAATATCTCCACACACCGTTCAGTATCGATAATCAATACCCACACCGTTCACTATCGATAATCACTCCCCGCACCGTTCAGTATCGATAATCAATCCCCACACCGTTCAGTATCGATAATCACTCCCCACACCGTTCAGTATCGATAATCAATCCCCACAACGTTCAGTAACGATAATCACTCCCCACACCGTTCAGTATCGATAATCACTCCCCACACCGTTCTGTATCGATAATCTATCCCCACACCGTTCAGTATCGATAATCAATGCCCACACCGTTCAGTATCGATAATCTATCCCCACACCGTTCAGTATCGATAATCACTCCACGCACCGTTCAGTATCGATAATCAATCACCACACCGTTCAGTATCGATAATCACTCCCCACACCATTCAGTATCGATAATCAATCCCCACACCGTTCAGTATTGATAATCAATACCCATACCGTTCAGTATCGATAATCAATCCCCACACCGTTCAGTATCGATAATCACTCCCCACACCGTTCAGTGTCGATAATCACTCCCCACACCGTTCAGTATCGATAATCACCACGACACCGTTCAGTATCGATAATCACTCCCCACACTGTTCAGTATCGATAATCACTCCCTACACCGTTCAGTATCGATAATCACTCCCCGCACCGTTCAGTATCAATAATCACTCCCCGCACCGTTCAGTATCGATAGTCAATCCCCACACTGTTCAGTATCGATAATCACTCCCCACACAGTTCAATATCGATAATCACTCCCCACACCGTTCAGTATCGATAATCAATGCCCACACGGTTCAGTATCGATAATCACCACTACACCGTTCAGTATCGATAATCACTCCCCACACCGTTCAGTGTCGATAATCACTCCCCGCACCGTTCAGTATCAATAATCAATCCCCACACCGTTCAGTATCGATAATCACTCCCCACACCGTTCAGTGTCGATAATCACTCCCCGCACCGGTCAGTGTCGATAATCACTCCCCACACCGTTCAGTATCAATAATCAATCCCCACAGCGTTAAGTATCGATAATCACTCCCCACACCGTTCAATATCGATAATCACTCCCTACACCGTTCAGTATCGATAATCACTCCCCGCACCGTTCAGTATCGATAATCACTCCCCGCACCGTTCAGTATCGATAATCAATCCCCACACTGTTCAGTATCGATAATCACTCCCCACACAGTTCAATATCGATAATCACTCCCCACACCGTTCAGTATCGATAATCAATGCCCACACTGTTCAGTATCGATAATCACTCCCCGCACCGTTCAGTATCGATAATCACTCCCCACACAGTTCAATATCGATAATAACTCCCTACACCGTTCAGTATCGATAATCACTCCCCGCACCGTTCAGTATCGATAATCACTCCCCGCACCGTTCAGTATCGATAATCAATCCCCACACCGTTCAGTATCGATAATCACTCCCCACACCGTTCAGTATCGATAATCAATCCCCACAACGTTCAGGAACGATAATCAATCCCCACAACGTTCAGTAACGATAATCACTCCCCACACCGTTCAGTATCGATAATCACTCCCCACACCGTTCAGTATCGATAATGTATCCCCACACTGTTCAGTATCGATAATCACTCCCCACACCGTTCAGTGTCGATAATCACTCCCCACACCGTTCAGTATCGATAATCACCACGACACCGTTCAGTATCGATAATCACTCCCCACACTGTTCAGTATCGATAATCACCACTACACCGTTCAGTATCGATAATCACTCCCCACACCGTTCAGTATCGATAATCACTCCCCACACCGTTCAGTATCGATAATCACTCCCCACACCGTTCAGTATCGATAATCACTCCCCACACCGTTCAGTATCGATAATCACTCCCCACAACGTTCAGTATCGATAATCAATCCCCACACCGTTCAGTATCGATAATCACTCCCCACAACGAACAGTATCGATAATCACTCCCCACATCATTCAGTATCGATAATCAAATTCCACAACGTTCACTGTCGATAATCACTCCCCACACCGTTCAGTATCGATAATCACTCCACGAACCGTTCAGTATCGATAATCAATCCCCACACCATTCAGTATCGATAATCACTCCCCACACCATTCAGTATCGATAATCAATCCCCACACCGTTCAGTATCGATAATCAATACCCACACCGTTCAGTATCGATAATCTCTCCCCGCACCGTTCAGTATCGATAATCACTCCCCACAACGTTCAGTAACGATAATCACTCCCCACACCGTTCAGTATCGATAATCACTCCACACACCGTTCAGTATCGATAATCACTCCCCACACCGTTCAGTATCGATAATCAATCCCCACACCATTCAGTATCGATTATCAATCCCCACACCGTTCAGTATCGATAATCACTCCCCACACTGTCCAGTATCGATAATCACTCCCCACACCGTTCAGTATCGATAATCTCTCCCCACACCGTTCAGTATCGATAATCACTCCCCACACCGTTCAGTATCGATAATCAATCCCCACACCGTTCAGTATCGATAATCACTCCCCACACGGTTCAGTATCGATAATCACTCCCCATACCGTTCAGTATGGATAATCTATCCCCACACCGTTCAGTATCGATAATCAATCCCCACACCATTCAGTATCGATAATCTATCCCCACACCGTTCAGTATCGATAATCACTCCCCACACGGTTCAGTATCGATAATCACTCCCCATACCGTTCAGTATGGATAATCTATCCCCACACCGTTCAGTATCGATAATCAATCCCCACACCATTCAGTATCGATAATCTATCCCCACACCGTTCAGTATCGATAATCACTCCCCACACCGTTCAGTATCGATAATCACTCCCCACACCGTTCAGTATCGATAATCACTCCCCACACCGTTCAGTATCGATAATCACTCCCCACACCGTTCAGTATTGATAATCAATCCCCACACCGTTCAGCATCAATAATCACTCTCCACACCGTTCAGTGTCGATAATCACTCCCCACACCGTTCAGTATCGATAATCACCACGACACCGTTCAGTATCGATAATCACTCCCCGCACCGTTCAGTATCGATAATCACTCCCCACACCGTTCAGTGTCGATAATCACTCCCCACACCGTTCAGTATCGATAATCACTCCCCACACCGTTCAGTATCGATAATCAATCCCCACACCGTTCAGTATCGATAATCACTCCCCACACGGTTCAGTATCGATAATCACTCCCCATACCGTTCAGTATGGATAATCGATCCCCACACCGTTCAGTATCGATAATCACTCCCCGCACCGTTCAGTATCGATAATCACTCCCCACACAGTTCAATATCGATAATAACTCCCTACACCGTTCAGTATCGATAATCACTCCCCGCACCGTCCAGTATCGATAATCACTCCCCACACCGTTCAGCATCGATAATCAATCCCCACACCGTTCAGTATTGATAATCAATACCCACACCGTTCAGTATCGATAATCTCTCCCCGCACCGTTCAGTATCGATAATCACTCCCCACAACGTTCAGTATCGATAATCACTCCCCACACCGTTCAGTATCGATAATCTCTCCCCGCACCGTTCAGTATCGATAATCACTCCCCACAACGTTCAGTATCGATAATCACTCCACACACCGTTCAGTATCGATAATCACTCCCCACACCATTCAGTATCGATAATCACTCCCCACATCGTTCAGTATCGATAATCAATCCCCACACCGTTCACTATCGATAATCACTCCCCACACCGTTCACTATCGATAATCACTCCCCACAGCATTCAGTATCGATAATCAATCCCCACACCGTTCAGTGTCGATAAACACTCCCCACACCGTTCAGTATCGATAATCACTCCCCACACCATTCAGTGTCGATAATCACTCCCCACACCGTTCAGTATCGATAATCAATCCCCACACTGTTCAGTATCGATAATCACTCCCCACACAGTTCAATATCGATAATCACTCCCCACACCGTTCAGTTTCGATAATCAATGCCCACACCGTTCAGTATCGATAATCACTCCACGCACCGTTCAGTATGGATAATCACTCCCCACACCGTTCAGTATCGATAATCACTCCCCACAGCGTTAAGTATCGATAATCACTCCCCACACCGTTCAATATCGATAATCACTCCCTACACCGTTCAGTTTCGATAATCACTCCCCGCACCGTTCAGTATCGATAATCACTCCCCGCACCGTTCAGTATCGATAATCACTCCCCGCACCGTTCAGTATCGATAATCAATCCCCACACTGTTCAGTATCGATAATCACTCCCCACACAGTTCAATATCGATAATCACTCCCCACACCGTTCAGTATCGATAATCAATGCCCACACTGTTCAGTATCGATAATCACTCCCCGCACCGTTCAGTATCGATAATCACTCCCCACACAGTTCAATATCGATAATAACTCCCTACACCGTTCAGTATCGATAATCACTCCCCGCACCGTTCAGTATCGATAATCACTCCTCGCACCGTTCAGTATCGATAATCAATCCCCACACCGTTCAGTATCGATAATCACTCCCCACACCGTTCAGTATCGATAATCAATCCCCACAACGTTCAGTAACGATAATCACTCCCCACACCGTTCAGTATCGATAATCACTCCCCACACCGTTCAGTATCGATAATCTATCCCCACACCGTTCAGTATCGATAATCAATCCCCACACCGTTCAGTATCGATAATCTATCCCCACACCGTTCAGTATCGATAATCACTCCACGCACCGTTCAGTATCAATAATCAATCACGATACCGTTCAGTATCGATAATCACTCCCCACACCATTCAGTATCGATAATCAATCCCCACACCGTTAAGTATTGATAATCAATACCCATACCGTTCAGTATCGATAATCACTCCCCACACCGTTCAGTGTCGATAATCACTCCCCACACCGTTCAGTATCGATAATCACCACGACACCGTTCAGTATCGATAATCACTCCCCACACTGTTCAGTATCGATAATCACTCCCCGCACCGTTCAGTATCGATAATCACTCCCCACACAGTTCAATATCGATAATAACTCCCTACACCGTTCAGTATCGATAATCACTCCCCGCACCGTTCAGTATCGATAATCACTCCTCGCACCGTTCAGTATCGATAATCAATCCCCACAGCGTTCAGTATCGATAATCACTCCCCACACCGTTCAGTATCGATAATCAATCCCCACAACGTTGAGTAACGATAATCACTCCCCACACCGTTCAGTATCGATAATCACTCCCCACACCGTTCAGTATCGATAATCTATCCCCACACCGTTCAGTATCGATAATCAATCCCCACACCGTTCAGTATCGATAATCTATCCCCACACCGTTCAGTATCGATAATCACTCCACGCACCGTTCAGTATCGATAATCAATCACGATACCGTTCAGTATTGATAATCACTCCCCACACCATTCAGTATCGATAATCAATCCCCACACCGTTAAGTATTGATAATCAATACCCATACCGTTCAGTATCGATAATCACTCCCCACACCGTTCAGTGTCGATAATCACTCCCCACACCGTTCAGTATCGATAATCACCACGACACCGTTCAGTATCGATAATCACTCCCCACACTGTTCAGTATCGATAATCACTCCCCACACCGTTCAGTATCGATAATCACTCCCCACACCGTTCAGTATCGATAATCACTCCCCACACCGTTCAGTATCGATAATCACTCCCCACACCGTTCAGTATCGATAATCACTCCCCACAACGTTCAGTATCGATAATCAATCCCCACACCGTTCAGTATCGATAATCACTCCCCACAACGAACAGTATCGATAATCACTCCCCACATCATTCAGTATCGATAATCAAATTCCACAACGTTCACTGTCGATAATCACTCCCCACACCGTTCAGTATCGATAATCACTCCACGCACCATTCAGTATCGATAATCACTCCCCACACAATTCAGTATCGATAATCAATCCCCACACCGTTCAGTATCGATAATCAATACCCACACCGTTCAGTATCGATATTCTCTCCCCGCACCGTTCAGTATCGATAATCACTCCCCACACCGTTCAGTATCGATAATCACTCCACACACCGTTCAGTATCGATAATCACTCCCCACACCATTCAGTATCGATTATCAATCCCCACATCGTTCAGTATCGATAATCACTCCCCACACCGTTCACTATCGATAATCAATCCCCACACCGTTCAGTATCGATAATCACTCCCCGCACCGTTCAGTATCGATAATCACTCCCCACAACATTCAGTAACGATAATCACTCCCCACACCGTTCAGTATCTATACTCAATCCCCACACCATTCAGTATCGATAATCACTCCCCACACAGTTCAATATCGATAATCACTCCCCACACCGTTCCGTGTCGATAATCACTCCCCACACCGTTCAGTTTCGATAATCAATCCCCACACCGTTCAGTATGGATAATCACTCCCCACACCGTTCAGTATCGATAATCACTCCCCACAGCGTTAAGTATCGATAATCACTCCCCACACCGTTCAATATCGATAATCACTCCCCGCACCGTTCAGTATCGATAATCACTCCCCGCACCGTTCAGTATCGATAATCAATCCCCACACTGTTCAGTATCGATAATCACTCCCCACACAGTTCAATATCGATAATCACTCCCCACACCGTTCAGTATCGATAATCAATGCCCACACTGTTCAGTATCGATAATCACTCCCCGCACCGTTCAGTATCGATAATCACTCCCCACACAGTTCAATATCGATAATAACTCCCTACACCGTTCAGTATCGATAATCACTCCCCACACCGTTCACTATCGATAATCACTCCCCACACCATTCAGTATCGATAATCAATCCCCACACCGTTCAGTATCGATAATCACTCCCCGCACCGTTCAGTATCGATAATCACTCCCCACAACATTCAGTATCGATAATCACTCCCCACACCGTTCAGTATCTATACTCAATCCCCACACCATTCAGTATCGATAATCACTCCCCACACAGTTCAATATCGATAATCACTCCCCACACCGTTCCGTGTCGATAATCACTCCCCACACCGTTCAGTTTCGATAATCAATCCCCACACCGTTCAGTATGGATAATCACTCCCCACACCGTTCAGTATCGATAATCACTCCCCACAGCGTTAAGTATCGATAATCACTCCCCACACCGTTCAATATCGATAATCACTCCCCGCACCGTTCAGTATCGATAATCACTCCCCGCACCGTTCAGTATCGATAATCAATCCCCACACTGTTCAGTATCGATAATCACTCCCCACACAGTTCAATATCGATAATCACTCCCCACACCGTTCAGTATCGATAATCAATGCCCACACTGTTCAGTATCGATAATCACTCCCCGCACCGTTCAGTATCGATAATCACTCCCCACACAGTTCAATATCGATAATAACTCCCTACACCGTTCAGTATCGATAATCACTCCCCGCACCGTTCAGTATCGATAATCACTCCCCGCACCGTTCAGTATCGATAATCAATCCCCACACCGTTCAGTATCGATAATCACTCCCCACACCGTTCAGTATCGATAATCAATCCCCACAACGTTCAGTAACGATAATCACTCCCCACACCGTTCAGTATCGATAATCACTCCCCACACCGTTCAGTATCGATAATCTATCCCCACACCGTTCAGTATCGATAATCACTCCCCACACCGTTCAGTATCGATAATCTATCCCCACACCGTTCAGTATCGATAATCAATCCCCACACCGTTCAGTATCGATAATCTATCCCCACACCGTTCAGTATCGAGAATCACTCCACGCACCGTTCAGTATCGATAATCAATCACGATACCGTTCAGTATCGATAATCACTCCCCACACCATTCAGTATCGATAATCAATCCCCACACCGTTCAGTATTGATAATCAATACCCATAACGTTCAGTATCGATAATCAATCCCCACACCGTACAGTGTCGATAATCACTCCCCACACCGTTCAGTATCGATAATCACCACGACACCGTTCAGTATCGATAATCACTCCCCACACTGTTCAGTATCGATAATCACCACTACACCGTTCAGTATCGATAATCACTCCCCACACCGTTCAGTATCGATAATCAATCCCAACACCGTTCAGTATCGATAATCACTCCCCACACCGTTCAGTATCGATAATCACTCCCCACAACGTTCAGTATCGATAATCAATCCCCACACCATTCAGTATCGATAATCACTCCCCACACAATTCAGTATCGATAATCAATCCCCACACCGTTCAGTATCGATAATCAATACCCACACCGTTCAGTATCGATAATCTCTCCCCGCACCGTTCAGTATCGATAATCACTCCCCACAACGTTCAGTAACGATAATCACTCCCCACACCGTTCAGTATCGATAATCACTCCCCACACCATTCAGTATCGATTATCAATCCCCACATCGTTCAGTATCGATAATCACTCCCCACACCGTTCACTATCGATAATCACTCCCCACACCGTTCAGTATCGATAATCACTCCCCGCACCGTTCAGTATCGATAATCACTCCCCACAACATTCAGTAACGATAATCACTCCCCACACCGTTCAGTATCTGTACTCAATCCCCACACCATTCAGTATCGATAATCACTCCCCACACAGTTCAATATCGATAATCACTCCCCACACCGTTCCGTGTCGATAATCACTCCCCACACCGTTCAGTTTCGATAATCAATCCCCACACCGTTCAGTATGGATAATCACTCCCCACACCGTTCTGTATCGATAATCACTCCCCACAGCGTTAAGTATCGATAATCACTCCCCACACCGTTCAATATCGATAATCACTCCTCGCACCGTTCAGTATCGATAATCACTCCCCGCACCATTCAGTATCGATAATCAATCCCCACACTGTTCAGTATCGATAATCACTCCCCACACAGTTCAATATCGATAATCACTCCCCACACCGTTCAGTATCGATAATCAATGCCCACACTGTTCAGTATCGATAATCACTCCCCGCACCGTTCAGTATCGATAATCACTCCCCACACAGTTCAATATCGATAATAACTCCCTACACCGTTCAGTATCGATAATCACTCCCCGCACCGTTCAGTATCGATAATCACTCCCCGCACCGTTCAGTATCGATAATCAATCCCCACACCGTTCAGTATCGATAATCACTCCCCACACCGTTCAGTATCGATAATCAATCCCCACAACGTTCAGTAACGATAATCACTCCCCACACCGTTCAGTATCGATAATCACTCCCCACACCGTTCAGTATCGATAATCTATCCCCACACCGTTCAGTATCGATAATCAATCCCCACACCGTTCAGTATCGATAATCTATCCCCACACCGTTCAGTATCGATAATCACTCCACGCACCGTTCAGTATCGATAATCAATCACGATACCGTTCAGTATCGATAATCACTCCCCACACCATTCAGTATTGATAATCAATCCCCACACCGTTCAGTATTGATAATCAATACCCATACCGTTCAGTGTCGATAATCAATCCCCACACCGTTCAGTGTCGATAATCACTCCCCACACCGTTCAGTATCGATAATCACCACGACACCGTTCAGTATCGATAATCACTCCCCACACTGTTCAGTATCGATAATCACCACTACACCGTTCAGTATCGATAATCACTCCCCACACCGTTCAGTATCGATAATCACTCCCCACACCGTTCAGTATCGATAATCACTCCCCACACCGTTCAGTATCGATAATCACTCCCCACAACGTTCAGTATCGATAATCAATCCCCACACCGTTCAGTATCGATAATCACTCCCCACAACGAACAGTATCGATAATCACTCCCCACATCATTCAGTATCGATAATCAAATTCCACAACGTTCACTGTCGATAATCACTCCCCACACCATTCAGTATCGATAATCACTCCACGCACCGTTCAGTATCGATAATCACTCCCCACACCGTTCAGTATCGATAATCACTCCCCACAACGTTCAGTATCGATAATCAATCCCCACACCGTTCAGTATCGATAATCACTCCCCACAACGAACAGTATCGATAATCACTCCCCACATCATTCAGTATCGATAATCATATTCCACAACGTTCACTGTCGATAATCACTCCCCACACCGTTCAGTATCGATAATCACTCCACGCACCGTTCAGTATCGATAATCAATCCCCACACCATTCAGTATCGATTATCACTCCCCACACAATTCAGTATCGATAATCAATCCCCACACCGTTCAGTATCGATAATCACTCCCCACAACGTTCAGTAACGATAATCACTCCCCACACCGTTCAGTATCGATAATCTCTCCACACACCGTTCAGTATCGATAATCACTCCCCACACCATTCAGTATCGATTATCAATCCCCACATCGTTCAGTATCGATAATCACTCCCCACACCGTTCACTATCGATAATCACTCCCCACACCATTCAGTATCGATAATCAATCCCCACACCGTTCAGTATCGATAATCACTCCCCGCACCGTTCAGTATCGATAATCACTCCCCACAACATTGAGTAACGATAATCACTCCCCACACCGTTCAGTATCTATACTCAATCCCCACACCATTCAGTATCGATAATCACTCCCCACACAGTTCAATATCGATAATCACTCCCCACACCGTTCCGTGTCGATAATCACTCCCCACACCGTTCAGTTTCGATAATCAATCCCCACACCGTTCAGTGTGGATAATCACTCCCCACACCGTTCAGTATCGATAATCACTCCCCACAGCGTTAAGTATCGATAATCACTCCCCACACCGTTCAATATCGATAATCACTCCCTACACCGTTCAGTATCGATAATCACTCCCCGCACCGTTCAGTATCGATAATCACTCCCCGCACCGTTCAGTATCGATAATCAATCCCCACACTGTTCAGTATCGATAATCACTCCCCACACAGTTCAATATCGATAATCACTCCCCACACCGTTCAGTATCGATAATCAATGCCCACACTGTTCAGTATCGATAATCACTCCCCGCACCGTTCAGTATCGATAATCACTCCCCACACAGTTCAATATCGATAATCACTCCCTACACCGTTCAGTGTCGATAATCACTCCCCGCACCGTTCAGTATCGATAATCACTCCCCGCACCGTTCAGTATCGATAATCAATCCCCACACCGTACAGTATCGATAATCACTCCCCACACCGTTCAGTATCGATAATCAATCCCCACAACGTTCAGTAACGATAATCAATCCCCACAACGTTCAGTAACGATAATCACTCCCCACACCGTTCAGTATCGATAATCACTCCCCACACCGTTCAGTATCGATAATGTATCCCCACACTGTTCAGTATCGATAATCAATCCCCACACCGTTCAGTATCGATAATCTATCCCCACACCGTTCAGTATCGATAATCACTCCACGCACCGTTCAGTATCGATAATCAATCACGATACCGTTCAGTAACGATAATCACTCCCCACACCGTTCAGTATCGATAATCAATACCCATACCGTTCAGTATCGATAATCAATCCCCACACCGTTCAGTATCGATAATCACTCCCCACACCGTTCAGTGTCGATAATCACTCCCCACACCGTTCAGTATCGATAATCACCACGACACCGTTCAGTATCGATAATCACTCCCCACACTGTTCAGTATCGATAATCACCACTACACCGTTCAGTATCGATAATCACTCCCCACACCGTTCAGTATCGATAATCACTCCCCACACCGTTCAGTATCGATAATCACTCCCCACACCGTTCAGTATCGATAATCACTCCCCACACCGTTCAGTATCGATAATCACTCCCCACAACGTTCAGTATCGATAATCAATCCCCACACCGTTCAGTATCGATAATCACTCCCCACAACGAACAGTATCGATAATCACTCCGCACATCATTCAGTATCGATAATCAAATTCCACAACGTTCACTGTCGATAATCACTCCCCACACCGTTCAGTATCGATAATCACTCCACGAACCGTTCAGTATCGATAATCAATCCCCACACCATTCAGTATCGATAATCACTCCCCACACCATTCAGTATCGATAATCAATCCCCACACCGTTCAGTATCGATAATCAATACCCACACCGTTCAGTATCGATAATCACTCCCCGCACCGTTCAGTATCGATAATCACTCCCCACAACGTTCAGTAACGATAATCACTCCCCACACCGTTCAGTATCGATAATCACTCCACACACCGTTCAGTATCGATAATCACTCCCCACACCATTCAGTATCGATTATCAATCCCCACATCGTTCAGTATCGATAATCACTCCCCACACCGTTCACTATCGATAATCACTCCCCACACCATTCAGTATCGATAATCAATCCCCACACCGTTCAGTATCGATAATCACTCCCCGCACCGTTCAGTATCGATAATCACTCCCCACAACATTCAGTAACGATAATCACTCCCCACACCGTTCAGTATCGATAATCACTCCACACACCGTTCTGTATCGATAATCAATCCCCACCCCGTTCAGTATCGATAATCACGCCCCACACCGTTCAGTATCGATAATCAATCCCCACACCATTCAGTATCGATAATCAATCCTCACACCTTTCAGTATCGAAAATCAATCCCCACACCGTTCAGTATCGATAATCACTTACCAAACCGTTCAGTATCGATAATCACTCCCCACACCGTTCAGTATCGATAATCACTCCCCACACCGTTCAGTATCTATACTCAATCCCCACACCATTCAGTATCGATAATCACTCCCCACACAGTTCAATATCGATAATCACTCCCCACACCGTTCCGTGTCGATAATCACTCCCCACACCGTTCAGTTTCGATAATCAATCCCCACACCGTTCAGTATCGATAATCACTCCACGCACCGTTCAATATCGATAATCAATCCCCACACCATTCAGTATCGATAATATCTCCACACACCGTTCAGTATCGATAATCAATACCCACACCGTTCAGTAACGATAATCACTCCCCACACCGTTCAGTATCGATAATCACTCCCCACACCGTTCTGTATCGATAATCTATCCCCACACCGTTCAGTATCGATAATCAATCCCCACACCGTTCAGTATCGATAATCTATCCCCACACCGTTCAGTATCGATAATCACTCCACGCACCGTTCAGTATCGATAATCAATCACCACACCGTTCAGTATCGATAATCACTCCCCACACCATTCAGTATCGATAATCAATCCCCACACCGTTCAGTATTGATAATCAATACCCATACCGTTCAGTATCGATAATCAATCCCCACACCGTTCAGTATCGATAATCACTCCACACACCGTTCAGTATCGATAATCACTCCCCACACCATTCAGTATCGATTATCAATCCCCACATCGTTCAGTATCGATAATCACTCCCCACACCGTTCACTATCGATAATCACTCCCCACACCATTCAGTATCGATAATCAATCCCCACACCGTTCAGTATCGATAATCACTCCCCGCACCGTTCAGTATCGATAATCACTCCCCACAACATTGAGTAACGATAATCACTCCCCACACCGTTCAGTATCTATACTCAATCCCCACACCATTCAGTATCGATAATCACTCCCCACACAGTTCAATATCGATAATCACTCCCCACACCGTTCCGTGTCGATAATCACTCCCCACACCGTTCAGTTTCGATAATCAATCCCCACACCGTTCAGTGTGGATAATCACTCCCCACACCGTTCAGTATCGATAATCACTCCCCACAGCGTTAAGTATCGATAATCACTCCCCACACCGTTCAATATCGATAATCACTCCCTACACCGTTCAGTATCGATAATCACTCCCCGCACCGTTCAGTATCGATAATCAGTCCCCGCACCGTTCAGTATCGATAATCAATCCCCACACTGTTCAGTATCGATAATCACTCCCCACACAGTTCAATATCGATAATCACTCCCCACACCGTTCAGTATCGATAATCAATGCCCACACTGTTCAGTATCGATAATCACTCCCCGCACCGTTCAGTATCGATAATCACTCCCCACACAGTTCAATATCGATAATCACTCCCTACACCGTTCAGTGTCGATAATCACTCCCCGCACCGTTCAGTATCGATAATCACTCCCCGCACCGTTCAGTATCGATAATCAATCCCCACACCGTTCAGTATCGATAATCACTCCCCACACCGTTCAGTATCGATAATCAATCCCCACAACGTTCAGTAACGATAATCAATCCCCACAACGTTCAGTAACGATAATCACTCCCCACACCGTTCAGTATCGATAATCACTCCCCACACCGTTCAGTATCGATAATGTATCCCCATACCGTTCAGTATCGATAATCTATCCCCACACCGTTCAGTATCGATAATCACTCCACGCACCGTTCAGTATCGATAATCAATCACGATACCGTTCAGTAACGATAATCACTCCCCACACTGTTCAGTATCGATAATCAATCCCCACACCGTTCAGTATCGATAATCTATCCCCACACCGTTCAGTATCGATAATCACTCCACGCACCGTTCAGTATCGATAATCAATCACGATACCGTTCAGTAACGATAATCACTCCCCACACCGTTCAGTATCGATAATCAATACCCATACCGTTCAGTATCGATAATCAATCCCCACACCGTTCAGTATCGATAATCACTCCCCACACCGTTCAGTGTCGATAATCACTCCCCACACCGTTCAGTATCGATAATCACCACGACACCGTTCAGTATCGATAATCACTCCCCACACCGTTCAGTATCGATAATCACTCCCCACACCGTTCAGTATCAATAATCACTCCCCACAGCGTTCAGTATCGATAATCACTCCCCACACCGTTCAGTATCGATAATCACTCCCCACACTGTTCAGTATCGATAATCACTCCCCACACCGTTCAGTATCGATAATCACTCCCCACACCGTTCAGTATCGATAATCACTCCCCACAACGTTCAGTATCGATAATCAATCCCCACACCGTTCAGTATCGATAATCACTCCCCACAACGAACAGTATCGATAATCACTCCGCACATCATTCAGTATCGATAATCAAATTCCACAACGTTCACTGTCGATAATCACTCCCCACACCGTTCAGTATCGATAATCACTCCACGAACCGTTCAGTATCGATAATCAATCCCCACACCATTCAGTATCGATAATCACTCCCCACACCATTCAGTATCGATAATCAATCCCCACACCGTTCAGTATCGATAATCAATACCCACACCGTTCAGTATCGATAATCTCTCCCCGCACCGTTCAGTATCGATAATCACTCCCCACAACGTTCAGTAACGATAATCACTCCCCACACCGTTCAGTATCGATAATCACTCCACACACCGTTCAGTATCGATAATCACTCCCCACACCATTCAGTATCGATTATCAATCCCCACATCGTTCAGTATCGATAATCACTCCCCACACCGTTCACTATCGATAATCACTCCCCACACCATTCAGTATCGATAATCAATCCCCACACCGTTCAGTATCGATAATCACTCCCCGCACCGTTCAGTATCGATAATCACTCCCCACAACATTCAGTAACGATAATCACTCCCCACACCGTTCAGTATCGATAATCACTCCACACACCGTTCTGTATCGATAATCAATCCCCACCCCGTTCAGTATCGATAATCACGCCCCACACCGTTCAGTATCGATAATCAATCCCCACACCATTCAGTATCGATAATCAATCCTCACACCGTTCAGTATCGAAAATCAATCCCCACACCGTTCAGTATCGATAATCACTTACCAAACCGTTCAGTATCGATAATCACTCCCCACACCGTTCAGTATCGATAATCACTCCCCACACCGTTCAGTATCTATACTCAATCCCCACACCATTCAGTATCGATAATCACTCCCCACACAGTTCAATATCGATAATCACTCCCCACACCGTTCCGTGTCGATAATCACTCCCCACACCGTTCAGTTTCGATAATCAATCCCCACACCGTTCAGTATCGATAATTACTCCACGCACCGTTCAATATCGATAATCAATCCCCACACCATTCAGTATCGATAATATCTCCACACACCGTTCAGTATCGATAATCAATACCCACACCGTTCACTATCGATAATCACTCCCCGCACCGTTCAGTATCGATAATCAATCCCCACACCGTTCAGTATCGATAATCACTCCCCACACCGTTCAGTATCGATAATCAATCCCCACAACGTTCAGTAACGATAATCACTCCCCACACCGTTCAGTATCGATAATCACTCCCCACACCGTTCTGTATCGATAATCTATCCCCACACCGTTCAGTATCGATAATCAATCCCCACACCGTTCAGTATCGATAATCTATCCCCACACCGTTCAGTATCGATAATCACTCCACGCACCGTTCAGTATCGATAATCAATCACCACACCGTTCAGTATCGATAATCACTCCCCACACCATTCAGTATCGATAATCAATCCCCACACCGTTCAGTATTGATAATCAATACCCATACCGTTCAGTATCGATAATCAATACCCACACCGTTCACTATCGATAATCACTCCCCGCACCGTTCAGTATCGATAATCAATCCCCACACCGTTCAGTATCGATAATCACTCCCCACACCGTTCAGTATCGATAATCAATCCCCACAACGTTCAGTAACGATAATCACTCCCCACACCGTTCAGTATCGATAATCACTCCCCACACCGTTCTGTATCGATAATCTATCCCCACACCGTTCAGTATCGATAATCAATCCCCACACCGTTCAGTATCGATAATCTATCCCCACACCGTTCAGTATCGATAATCACTCCACGCACCGTTCAGTATCGATAATCAATCACCACACCGTTCAGTATCGATAATCACTCCCCACACCATTCAGTATCGATAATCAATCCCCACACCGTTCAGTATTGATAATCAATACCCATACCGTTCAGTATCGATAATCAATCCCCACACCGTTCAGTATCGATAATCACTCCCCACACCGTTCAGTATCGATAATCACCACGACACCGTTCAGTATCGATAATCACTCCCCACACTGTTCAGTATCGATAATCACTCCCTACACCGTTCAGTATCGATAATCACTCCCCGCACCGTTCAGTATCAATAATCACTCCCCGCACCGTTCAGTATCGATAATCAATCCCCACACTGTTCAGTATCGATAATCACTCCCCACACAGTTCAATATCGATAATCACTCCCCACACCGTTCAGTATCGATAATCACTCCCCACACTGTTCAGTATCGATAATCACCACTACACCGTTCAGTATCGATAATCACTCCCCACACCGTTCAGTATCGATAATCACTCCCCACACCGTTCAGTATCGATAATCACTCCCCACACCGTTCAGTATCGATAATCACTCCCCACAACGTTCAGTATCGATAATCAATCCCCACACCGTTCAGTATCGATAATCACTCCCCACAACGAACAGTATCGATAATCACTCCGCACATCATTCAGTATCGATAATCAAATTCCACAACGTTCACTGTCGATAATCACTCCCCACACCGTTCAGTATCGATAATCACTCCACGAACCGTTCAGTATCGATAATCAATCCCCACACCATTCAGTATCGATAATCACTCCCCACACCATTCAGTATCGATAATCAATCCCCACACCGTTCAGTATCGATAATCAATACCCACACCGTTCAGTATCGATAATCTCTCCCCGCACCGTTCAGTATCGATAATCACTCCCCACAACGTTCAGTAACGATAATCACTCCCCACACCGTTCAGTATCGATAATCACTCCACACACCGTTCAGTATCGATAATCACTCCCCACACCATTCAGTATCGATTATCAATCCCCACATCGTTCAGTATCGATAATCACTCCCCACACCGTTCACTATCGATAATCACTCCCCACACCATTCAGTATCGATAATCAATCCGCACACCGTTCAGTATCGATAATCACTCCCCGCACCGTTCAGTATCGATAATCACTCCCCACAACATTCAGTAACGATAATCACTCCCCACACCGTTCAGTATCGATAATCACTCCACACACCGTTCTGTATCGATAATCAATCCCCACCCCGTTCAGTATCGATAATCACGCCCCACACCGTTCAGTATCGATAATCAATCCCCACACCATTCAGTATCGATAATCAATCCTCACACCGTTCAGTATCGAAAATCAATCCCCACACCGTTCAGTATCGATAATCACTTACCAAACCGTTCAGTATCGATAATCACTCCCCACACCGTTCAGTATCGATAATCACTCCCCACACCGTTCAGTATCTATACTCAATCCCCACACCATTCAGTATCGATAATCACTCCCCACACAGTTCAATATCGATAATCACTCCCCACACCGTTCCGTGTCGATAATCACTCCCCACACCGTTCAGTTTCGATAATCAATCCCCACACCGTTCAGTATCGATAATCACTCCACGCACCGTTCAATATCGATAATCAATCCCCACACCATTCAGTATCGATAATATCTCCACACACCGTTCAGTATCGATAATCAATACCCACACCGTTCACTATCGATAATCACTCCCCGCACCGTTCAGTATCGATAATCAATCCCCACACCGTTCAGTATCGATAATCACTCCCCACACCGTTCAGTATCGATAATCAATCCCCACAACGTTCAGTAACGATAATCACTCCCCACACCGTTCAGTATCGATAATCACTCCCCACACCGTTCTGTATCGATAATCTATCCCCACACCGTTCAGTATCGATAATCAATGCCCACACCGTTCAGTATCGATAATCTATCCCCACACCGTTCAGTATCGATAATCACTCCACGCACCGTTCAGTATCGATAATCAATCACCACACCGTTCAGTATCGATAATCACTCCCCACACCATTCAGTATCGATAATCAATCCCCACACCGTTCAGTATTGATAATCAATACCCATACCGTTCAGTATCGATAATCAATCCCCACACCGTTCAGTATCGATAATCACTCCCCACACCGTTCAGTGTCGATAATCACTCCCCACACCGTTCAGTATCGATAATCACCACGACACCGTTCAGTATCGATAATCACTCCCCACACTGTTCAGTATCGATAATCACTCCCTACACCGTTCAGTATCGATAATCACTCCCCGCACCGTTCAGTATCAATAATCACTCCCCGCACCGTTCAGTATCGATAGTCAATCCCCACACTGTTCAGTATCGATAATCACTCCCCACACAGTTCAATATCGATAATCACTCCCCACACCGTTCAGTATCGATAATCAATGCCCACACGGTTCAGTATCGATAATCACCACTACACCGTTCAGTATCGATAATCACTCCCCACACCGTTCAGTGTCGATAATCACTCCCCGCACCGTTCAGTATCAATAATCAATCCCCACACCGTTCAGTATCGATAATCACTCCCCACACCGTTCAGTGTCGATAATCACTCCCCGCACCGGTCAGTGTCGATAATCACTCCCCACACCGTTCAGTATCAATAATCAATCCCCACAGCGTTAAGTATCGATAATCACTCCCCACACCGTTCAATATCGATAATCACTCCCTACACCGTTCAGTATCGATAATCACTCCCCGCACCGTTCAGTATCGATAATCACTCCCCGCACCGTTCAGTATCGATAATCAATCCCCACACTGTTCAGTATCGATAATCACTCCCCACACAGTTCAATATCGATAATCACTCCCCACACCGTTCAGTATCGATAATCAATGCCCACACTGTTCAGTATCGATAATCACTCCCCGCACCGTTCAGTATCGATAATCACTCCCCACACAGTTCAATATCGATAATAACTCCCTACACCGTTCAGTATCGATAATCACTCCCCGCACCGTTCAGTATCGATAATCACTCCCCGCACCGTTCAGTATCGATAATCAATCCCCACACCGTTCAGTATCGATAATCACTCCCCACACCGTTCAGTATCGATAATCAATCCCCACAACGTTCAGGAACGATAATCAATCCCCACAACGTTCAGTAACGATAATCACTCCCCACACCGTTCAGTATCGATAATCACTCCCCACACCGTTCAGTATCGATAATGTATCCCCACACTGTTCAGTATCGATAATCACTCCCCACACCGTTCAGTGTCGATAATCACTCCCCACACCGTTCAGTATCGATAATCACCACGACACCGTTCAGTATCGATAATCACTCCCCACACTGTTCAGTATCGATAATCACCACTACACCGTTCAGTATCGATAATCACTCCCCACACCGTTCAGTATCGATAATCACTCCCCACACCGTTCAGTATCGATAATCACTCCCCACACCGTTCAGTATCGATAATCACTCCCCACACCGTTCAGTATCGATAATCACTCCCCACAACGTTCAGTATCGATAATCAATCCCCACACCGTTCAGTATCGATAATCACTCCCCACAACGAACAGTATCGATAATCACTCCCCACATCATTCAGTATCGATAATCAAATTCCACAACGTTCACTGTCGATAATCACTCCCCACACCGTTCAGTATCGATAATCACTCCACGAACCGTTCAGTATCGATAATCAATCCCCACACCATTCAGTATCGATAATCACTCCCCACACCATTCAGTATCGATAATCAATCCCCACACCGTTCAGTATCGATAATCAATACCCACACCGTTCAGTATCGATAATCTCTCCCCGCACCGTTCAGTATCGATAATCACTCCCCACAACGTTCAGTAACGATAATCACTCCCCACACCGTTCAGTATCGATAATCACTCCACACACCGTTCAGTATCGATAATCACTCCCCACACCATTCAGTATCGATTATCAATCCCCACATCGTTCAGTATCGATAATCACTCCCCACACCGTTCACTATCGATAATCACTCCCCACACCATTCAGTATCGATAATCAATCCCCACACCGTTCAGTATCGATAATCACTCCCCGCACCGTTCAGTATCGATAATCACTCCCCACAACATTCAGTAACGATAATCACTCCCCACACCGTTCAGTATCGATAATCACTCCACACACCGTTCTGTATCGATAATCAATCCCCACCCCGTTCAGTATCGATAATCACGCCCCACACCGTTCAGTATCGATAATCAATCCCCACACCATTCAGTATCGATAATCAATCCTCACACCGTTCAGTATCGAAAATCAATCCCCACACCGTTCAGTATCGATAATCACTTACCAAACCGTTCAGTATCGATAATCACTCCCCACACCGTTCAGTATCGATAATCACTCCCCACACCGTTCAGTATCTATACTCAATCCCCACACCATTCAGTATCGATAATCACTCCCCACACAGTTCAATATCGATAATCACTCCCCACACCGTTCCGTGTCGATAATCACTCCCCACACCGTTCAGTTTCGATAATCAATCCCCACACCGTTCAGTATCGATAATCACTCCACGCACCGTTCAATATCGATAATCAATCCCCACACCATTCAGTATCGATAATATCTCCACACACCGTTCAGTATCGATAATCAATACCCGCACCGTTCACTATCGATAATCACTCCCCGCACCGTTCAGTATCGATAATCAATCCCCACACCGTTCAGTATCGATAATCACTCCCCACACCGTTCAGTATCGATAATCAATCCCCACAACGTTCAGTAACGATAATCACTCCCCACACCGTTCAGTATCGATAATCACTCCCCACACCGTTCAGTATCGATAATCTATCCCCACACCGTTCAGTATCGATAATCAATCCCCACACCGTTCAGTATCGATAATCACTCCACGCACCGTTCAGTATCGATAATCAATCCCCACACCGTTCAGTATCGATAATCACTCCACGCACCGTTCAGTATCGATAATCAATCACCACACCGTTCAGTATCGATAATCTATCCCCACACCGTTCAGTATCGATAATCACTCCACGCACCGTTCAGTATCGATAATCAATCACCACACCGTTCAGTATCGATAATCACTCCCCACACCATTCAGTATCGATAATCAATCCCCACACCGTTCAGTATTGATAATCAATACCCATACCGTTCAGTATCGATAATCAATCCCCACACCGTTCAGTATCGATAATCACTCCCCACACCATTCAGTATCGATAATCACTCCCCACACCGTTCAGTATCGATAATCACCACGACACCGTTCAGTATCGATAATCACTCCCCACACTGTTCAGTATCGATAATCACTCCCTACACCGTTCAGTATCGATAATCACTCCCCGCACCGTTCAGTATCGATAATCACTCCCCGCACCGTTCAGTATCGATAATCAATCCCCACACTGTTCAGTATCGATAATCACTCCCCACACCGTTCAGTATCGATAATCACTCCCCACACCGTTCAGTATCGATAATCACTCCCCACACCGTTCAGTATCGATAATCACTCCCCACACCGTTCAGTGTCGATAATCACTCCCCGCACCGGTCAGTATCGATAATCAATCCCCACACCGTTCAGTATCGATAATCACTCCCCACACCGTTCAGTGTCGATAATCACTCCCCGCACCGGTCAGTATCGATAATCAATCCCCACACCGTTCAGTATCGATAATCACTCCCCACACCGTTCAGTGTCGATAATCACTCCCCACACCGTTCAGTATCAATAATCAATCCCCACACCGTTCAGTATCGATAATCACTCCCCACACCGTTCAGTATCGATAATCACTCCCCACAACGTTCAGTATCGATAATCAATCCCCACACCGATCAGTATCGATAATCACTCCCCACAACGAACAGTATCGATAATCACTCCCCACATCGTTCAGTATCGATAATCTCTCCCCACACCGTTCACTATCGATAATCACTCCCCACAGCATTCAGTATCGATAATCAATCCCCACACCGTTCAGTATCGATAATCACTCCCCGCACCGTTCAGTATCGATAATCACTCCCCACACCGTTCAGTGTCAATAAACACTCCCCACACCGTTCAGTATCGATAATCACTCCCCACACCATTCAGTGTCGATAATCACTCCCCACACCGTTCAGTATCGATAATCAATCCCCACACTGTTCAGTATCGATAATCACTCCCCACACAGTTCAATATCGATAATCACTCCCCACACCGTTCAGTATCGATAATCAATGCCCACACTGTTCAGTATCGATAATCACTCCCCGCAACGTTCAGTATGGATAATCACTCCCCACACAGTTCAATATCGATAATCACTCCCCACACCGTTCAGTATCGATAATCACTCCCCACACCGTTCAGTATCGATAATTACTTACCACACCGTTCAGTATCGATAATCACTCGCCACACTGTTCAGTATCGATAATTACTTACCACACCGTTCAGTATCGATAATCAATCCCCACACCGTTCAGTGTCGATAATCACTCCCCACACCGTTCAGTGTCGATAATCATTCCGCACACCGTTAAGTGTCGATAATCACTCCCCACAACGTTCAGTATCGATAATCAGTCCCCACACCGTTCAGTGTCGATAATCACTCCCCACACCTTTCAGTATCGATAATCACTCCCCACACCATTCAGTATCGATAATCACTCCCCACACCGTTCAGTATCGATATTCACTCCCCACACCTTTCAGTATCGATAATCACTCCCCACACCATTCAGTATCGATAATCACTCCCCACACCGTTCAGTATCGATAAACTCTCCCCACACCTTTCAGTATCGATAATCACTCCCCACAACATTCAGTATCGATAATCACTCCCCACACCGTTCAGTATCGATAATCACTCCCCACACCGTTCAGTATCGATAATCACTCCCCACACCGTTCATTATCGATAATCAATCCCCACACCGTTCAGTGTCGATAATCACTCCCCACACCGTTCAGTATCGATAATCACTCCGCAAACCGTTAAGTGTCGATAATCACTCCCCACACCGTTCAGTATCGATAATCACTCCCCACACCGTTCAGTATCGATAATCACTCCCCACACCATTCAGTATCGATAATCACTCCCCACACCGTTCAGTATCGATAATCACTCCCCACACCTTTCAGTATCGATAATCACTCCCCACACCATTCAGTATCGATAATCACTCCCCACACCGTTCAGTATCGATAAACTCTCCCCACACCTTTCAGTATTTATAATCACTCCCCACAACGTTCAGTATTGATAGTCAATCCTCACACCGTTCAGTATCGATAATCACTCCCCACAACGTTCAGTGTCGATAATCACTCCCCACACCGTTCAGTATCGATAATCAATACCCGCATCGTTCAGTATGGATAATCAATCCCCACAACGTTCAGTATCGATAATCACTCCCCACACCGTTCAGTATCGATAATCACTCACCACACTGTTCAGTATCGATAATCAATCCCCACACCGTTCAGTATCGATAATCACTCCCCACACCGTTCAGTGTCGATAATCAATCCCCACACCGTTCAGTATCGATAATCAATCCCCACACCGTTCAGTATCGATAATCAATCCCCACACCGTTCAGTATCGATAATCACTCCCCACACCTTTCAGTGTCGATTATCACTCCCCACGCCGTTCAGTATCGATAATCACTCCCCACACCGTTCAGTATCGATAATCACTCCCCACACCGTTCAGTATCAATAATCACTCAACACACTGTTCAGTATCGATAATCAATCCCCACACAGTTCAGTATCGATAATCACTCCCCAAACCGTTCAGTATCGATAATCACTCCCCACACTGTTCAGTATCGATAATCAATCCCCACACAGTTCAGTATCGATAATCACTCCCCACACTGTTCAGTATCGATAATCAATCTCCACACAGTTCAGTATCGATAATCAATTCCCACACCATTCAGTATCGATAATCAATTCCACACCGTTTTGTGTCGATAATCACTCCCCACACCATTCAATATCATTATTCACTCACCACACCGTTCAGTAACGATAATCACTCCTCACACCGTTCAGTATCGATAATCACTCCTCACACCGTTCAGTATCGATAATCAATCCTCACATCGTTCAGTATCGATAATCACTCCCCACACCTTTCAGTATCGATAATCAATCCCCACACCGTTCAGTGTCGATAATCACTCCCCACACCGTTCAGTATCGATTATCACTCCACGCACCGTTCAGTATCGATAATCAATCCCCACACCATTCAGTATCGATAATCACTCCCCACACCATTCAGTATCGATAATCAATCCCCACACCGTTCAGTATCGATAATCAATACCCACACCGTTCAGTATCGATAATCACTCCCCGCACCGTTCAGTATCGATAATCACTCCCCACACGGTTCAGTATCGATAATCACTCCCCACACCGTTCAGTATCGATAATCAATCCCCACACCGTTCAGTATCGATAATCACTCCCCACACGGTTCAGTATCGATAATCACTCCCCATACCATTCAGTATGGATAATCTATCCCCACACCGTTCAGTATCGATAATCAATCCCCACACCGTTCAGTATCGATAATCTATCCCCACACCGTTCAGTATCGATAATCACTCCCCACACCGTTCAGTATCGATAATCACTCCCCACACCGTTCAGCATCGATAATCACTCCCCACACCGTTCAGTGTCGATAAACACTCCCCACACCGTTCAGTATCGATAATCACTCCCCACACCGTTCAGTGTCGATAATCACTCCCCACACCGTTCAGTATCGATAATCAATCCCCACACCGTTCAGTATCGATAATCATTCCCCACACAGTTCACAATCGATAATCACTCCCCACACCGTTCAGTATCGATAATCAATGCCCACACTGTTCAGTATCGATAATCACTCCCCACACAGTTCAATATCGATAATCACTCCCCACACCGTTCAGTATCGATAATCAATCCCCACACCGTTCAGTATCGATAATCATTCCCCACACAGTTCACAATCGATAATCACTCCCCACACCGTTCAGTATCGATAATCAATGCCCACACTGTTCAGTATCGATAATCATTCCCCACACAGTTCACAATCGATAATCACTCCCCACACCGTTCAGTATCGATAATCACTCCCCGCACCGTTCAGTATCGATAATCACTCCCCGCACCGTTCAGTATCGATAATCAATCGCCACACCGTTCAGTAACGATAATCACTCCCCACACCGTTCAGTATCGATAATCACTCCCCACACCGTTCAGTATCGATAATCTATCCCCACACCGTTCAGTATCGATAATCAATCCCCACACCGTTCAGTATCGATAATCTATCCCCACACCGTTCAGTATCGATAATCACTCCACGCACCGTTCAGTATCGATAATCAATCACCACACCGTTCAGTATCGATAATCACTCCCCACACCATTCAGTATCGATAATCACTCCCCACACCGTTCAGTATCGATAATCACTCCCCACACCGTTCAGTATCGATAATCTATCCCCACACCGTTCAGTATCGATAATCAATCCCCACACCGTTCAGTATCGATAATCTATCCCCACACCGTTCAGTATCGATAATCACTCCACGCACCGTTCAGTATCGATAATCAATCAACACACCGTTCAGTATCGATAATCACTCCCCACACCGTTCAGTATCGATAATCACTCCACGCACCGTTCAGTATCGATAATCAATCCCCACACCGTTCAGTATCGATAATCTATCCCCACACCGTTCAGTATCGATAATCACTCCACGCACCGTTCAGTATCGATAATCAATCACCACACCGTTCAATATCGATAATCACTCCCCACACCGTTCAGTATCGATAATCACTCCACGCACCGTTCAGTATCGATAATCAATCCCCACACCGTTCAGTATCGATAATCTATCCCCACACCGTTCAGTATCGATAATCACTCCACGCACCGTTCAGTATCGATAATCAATCACCACACCGTTCAGTATCGATAATCACTCCCCACACCGTTCAGTATCGATAATCAATCCCCACACCGTTCAGTGTCGATAATCACTCCTCACACCGTTCAGTATCGATAATCACTCCGCACACCGTTAAGTGTCGATAATCACTCCCCACACCGTTCAGTATCGATAATCACTCCCCACACCATTCAGTATCGATAATCACTCCCCACACCGTTCAGTATCGATAAACTCTCCCCACACCTTTCAGTATCGATAAGCACTCCCCACACAATTCAGTATCGATAATCACTCCCCACACCATTCAGTATCGATAATCACTCCCCACACCGTTCAGTATCGATAATCACTCCCCACACCGTTCAGTATCGATAATCACTCCCCACACCACTCAGTATCGATAATAAATCCCCACACCGTTCAGTATTGATAATCACTCCCCACAACGTTCAGTATCGATAATCAATCCTCACACCGTTCAGTATCGATAATCACTCCCACACCGTTCAGTATTTATAATCACTCCCCACAACGTTCAGTATCGATAATCACTCCCCACAACGTTCAGTGTCGATAATCACTCCCCACACCGTTCAGTATCGATAATCAATCCCCACAACGTTCAGTGTCGATAATCACTCCCCACACCGTTCAGTATCGATAATCAATCCCCACATCGTTCAGTATGGATAATCAATCCCCACAACGTTCAGTATCGATAATCACTCCCCACACCGTTCAGTATCGATAATCACTCACCACACTGTTCAGTATCGATAATCAATCCCCACACCGTTCAGTATCGATAATCACTCCCCACACCGTTCAGTGTCGATAATCAATCCCCACACCGTTCAGTATCGATAATCAATCCCCACACCGTTCAGTATCGATAATCAATCCCCACACCGTTCAGTATCGATAATCAATCCCCACACCATTCAGTATCGATAATCACTCCCCACACCGTTCAGTGTCGATTATCACTCCCCATACCGTTCAGTATCGATAATCACTCCCCACACCGTTCAGTATCGATAATCACTCCCCACACCGTTCAGTATCAATAATCACTCAACACACTGTTCAGTATCGATAATCAATCCCCACACAGTTCAGTATCGATAATCACTCCCCAAACCGTTCAGTATCGATAATCACTCCCCACACTGTTCAGTATCGATAATCAATCCCCACACAGTTCAGTATCGATAATCACTCTCCACACTGTTCAGTATCGATAATCAATCTCCACACAGTTCAGTATCGATAATCAATTCCCACACACTTCAGTATCGATAATCAATTCCACACCGTTTTGTGTCGATAATCACTCCCCACACCATTCAATATCATTATTCACTCACCACACCGTTCAGTATCGATAATCACTCCTCACACCGTTCAGTGTCGATAATCACTCCCCACACCGTTCAGTATCGATAATCAATCCCCACACCGTTCAGTATCGATAATCACTCCCCACACAGTTCACAATCGATAATCACTCCCCACACCGTTCAGTATCGATAATCAATGCCCACACTGTTCAGTATCGATAATCACTCCCCACACAGTTCAATATCGATATTCACACCCCACACCGTTCAGTATCGATAATCACTCCCCGCACCGTTCAGTATCGATAATCACTCCCCGCACCGTTCAGTATCGATAATCAATCGCCACACCGTTCAGTATCGATAATCACTCCCCACACCGTTCAGTATCGATAATCAATCCCCACAACGTTCAGTAACGATAATCACTCCCCACACCGTTCAGTATCGATAATCACTCCCCACACCGTTCAGTATCGATAATCTATCCCCACACCGTTCAGTATCGATAATCAATCCCCACACCGTTCAGTATCGATAATCTATCCCCACACCGTTCAGTATCGATAATCACTCCACGCACCGTTCAGTATCGATAATCAATCACCACACCGTTCAGTATCGATAATCACTCCCCACACCATTCAGTATCGATAATCAATCCCCACACCGTTCAGTATTGATAATCAATCCCCACACCGTTCAGTACCAATAATCACTCTCCACACCGTTCAGTGTCGATAATCACTCCCCACACCGTTCAGTATCGATAATCACCACGACACCGTTCAGTATCGATAATCACTCCCCACACCGTTCAGTGTCGATAATCACTCCCCACACCGTTCAGTATCGATAATCACTCCCCACACCGTTCAGTATCGTTAATCACTCCCCACACCGTTCAGTATCGATACTCACTCCCCACACTGTTCAGTATCGATAACCACTCCCCACACCGTTCAGTATCGATAATCACTCCCCACACCGTTCAATATCGATTATCAATCCCCACACCGTTCAGTATCAATAATCACTCCCCACACCGTTCAGTATCGATAATCACTCCCCACACCGTTCAGTATCGATAATCACTCCCCACAACGAACAGTATCGATAATCACTCCCCACGCCATTCAGTATCGATAATCAAATTCCACAACGTTCAGTGTCGATAATCACTCCCCACACCGTTCAGTATCGATTATCACTCCACGCACCGTTCAGTATCGATAATCAATCCCCACACCATTCAGTATCGATAATCACTCCCCACACCGTTCAGTATCGATAATCAATCCCCACACCGTTCAGTATCGATAATCAATACATACACCGTTCAGTATCGATAATCACTCCCCGCACCGTTCAGTATCGATAATCACTCCCCACACCGTTCAGTATCGATAATCTCTCCCCACACCGGTCAGTATCGATAATCAATCCCCACACCGTTCAGTATCGATAATCACTCCCCACACCGTTCAGTATCGATAATCAATCCCCACACCGTTCAGTATCGATAATCACTCCCCACACCGTTCAGTGTCGATAATCACTCCCCGCACCGGTCAGTATCGATAATCAATCCCCACACCGTTCAGTATTGATAATCACTCCGCACACCGTATGTTTCGATAATCACTCCCCACACCGTTCAGTATCGATAATCTCTCCCCACACCGTTCAGTATCGATAATCACTCCCCACACCGTTCAGTATCGATAATCAATCCCCACACCGTTGAGTATCGATAATCACTCCCCACACCATTCAGTATCGATAATCAATCCCCACACCGTTCAGTATCGATAATCTATCCCCACACCGTACAGTATCGATAATCAATCCCCACACCGTTCAGTATCGATAATCTATCCCCACACCGTTCAGTATCGATAATCACTCCACGCACCGTTCAGTATCGATAATCACTCCCCGCAACGTTCAGTATCGATAATCACTCCCCACACCATTCAGTATCGATAATCAATACCCTCACCGTTCAGTATCGATAATCACTCCCCACAACGAACAGTATCGATAATCACTCCCCACACCATTCAGTATCGATAATCAATACCCACACCGTTCAGTATCGATAATCACTCCCCACACCGTTCAGTATCGATAATCCCTCCACGCACCGTTCAGTATCGATAATCAATCCCCACACCGTTCAGTATCGATAATCACTCCCCACACGGTTCAGTATCGATAATCACTCCCCATACCGTTCAGTATGGATAATCTATCCCCACACCATTCAGTATCGATAATCAATACCCACACCGTTCAGTATCGATAATCACTCCCCACACCGTTCAGTATCGATAATCACTCCACGCACCGTTCAGTATCGATAATCAATCCCCACACCGTTCAGTATCGATAATCAATACCCACACCGTTCAGTATCGATAATCACTCCCCACACCGTTCAGTATCGATAATCTCTCCCCGCACCGTTCAGTATCGATAATCACTCCCCACAACGTTCAGTATCGATAATCACTCCCCACAACGTTCAGTATCGATAATCTCTCCCCGCACCGTTCAGTATCGATAATCACTCCCCACAACGTTCAGTATCGATAATCACTCCCCACACCGTTCAGTATCGATAATCACTCCCCACACCGTTCAGTATCAATAATCACTCCACACACCGTTCAGTATCGATAATCACTCCCCACACCATTAAGTATCGATAATCAATCCCCACATCGTTCAGTATCGATAATCACTCCCCACACCGTTCACTATCGATAATCACTCCCCACAGCATTCAGTATCGATAATCAATCCCCACACCGTTCAGTATCGATAATCACTCCCCGCACCGTTCAGTATCGATAATCACTCCCCACACCGTTCAGTGTCGATAAACACTCCCCACACCGTTCAGTATCGATAATCACTCCCCACACCGTTCAGTGTCGATAAACACTCCCCACACCGTTCAGTATCGATAATCACTCCCCACACCATTCAGTGTCGATAATCACTCCCCACACCGTTCAGTATCGATAATCACTCCCCACACAGTTCAATATCGATAATCACTCCCCACACCGTTCAGTATCGATAATCAATGCCCACACTGTTCAGTATCGATAATCACTCCCCGCACCGTTCAGTATGGATAATCACTCCCCACACAGTTCAGTATCGATAATCACTCCCCACAGCGTTCAGTATCGATAATCACTCCCCACAACGTTCAGTATCGATAATCACTCCCCACACTGTTCAGTATCGATAATCACTCCCCACACCGGTCAGTATCGATAATCACTCCCCGCACCGTTCAGTATCGATAATCACTCCCCACACCGTTCAGTATCGATAATCACTCCCCACACCTTTCAGTATGGATAATCACTCCCCACACCGTTCAGTATGGATAATCACTCCCCACACCTTTCAGTATCGATAATCACTCCCCACACCGTTCAGTATCGATAATCACTCCCCACACTGTTCAGTATCGATAATCACTCCCCACACCGGTCAGTATCGATAATCACTCCCCGCACCGTTCAGTATCGATAATCACTCCCCACACCGTTCAGTATCGATAATCACTCCCCACACCGTTCAGTATCGATAATCACTCCCCGCACCGTTCAGTATCGATAATCACTCCCCGCACCGTTCAGTATCGATAATCAATCCCCACACTGTTCAGTATCGATAATCACTCCCCACACAGTTCAATATCGACAATCACTCCCCACACCGTTCAGGATCGATAATCAATGCCCACAATGTTCAGTATCGATAATCACTCCCCGCACCGTTCAGTATCGATAATCACTCCCCACACAGTTCAATATCGATAATAACTCCCTACACCGTTCAGAATCGATAATCACTCCCCGCACCGTTCAGTATCGATAATCACTCCCCACACCGTTCAGCATCGATAATCAATCCCCACACCGTTCAGTATCGATAATCAATGCCCACACCGTTCAGTATCGATAATCTCTCCCCGCACCGTTCAGTATCGATAATCACTCCCCACAACGTTCAGTATCGATAATCACTCCCCACAACGTTCAGTATCGATAATCACTCCCCACACCGTTCAGTATCGATAATCTCTCCCCGCACCGTTCAGTATCGATAATCACTCCCCCCAACGTTCAGTATCGATAATCACTCCCCACACCGTTCAGTATCGATAATCACTCCACACACCGTTCAATATCGATAATCACTCCCAACACCATTCAGTATCGATAATCAATCCCCACATCGTTCAGTATCGATAATCACTCCCCACACCGTTCACTATCGATAATCACTCCCCACAGCATTCAGTATCGATAATCAATCCCCACACCGTTCAGTATCGATAATCACTCCCCGCACCGTTCAGTATCGATAATCACTCCCCACACCGTTCAGTATCGATAATCACTCCCCACACCGTTCAGTATCGATAATCAATCCCCACAACGTTCAGTAACGATAATCACTCCCCACACCGTTCAGTATCGATAATCACTCCCCACACCGTTCAGTATCGATAATCTATCCCCAGACCGTTCAGTATCGATAATCAATCCCCACACCGTTCAGTATCGATAATCTATCCCCACACCGTTCAGTATCGATAATCACTCCACGCACCGTTCAGTATCGATAATCAATCACCACACCGTTCAGTATCGATAATCACTCCCCACACCATTCAGTATCGATAATCACTCCCCACACCGTTCAGTATCGATAATCACTCCCCACACCGTTCAGTATCGATAATCTATCCCCACACCGTTCAGTATCGATAATCAATCCCCACACCGTTCAGTATCGATAATCTATCCCCACACCGTTCAGTATCGATAATCACTCCACGCACCGTTCAGTATCGATAATCAATCACCACACTGTTCAGTATCGATAATCACTCCCCACACCATTCAGTATCGATAATCACTCCCCACACCGTTCAGTATCGATAATCACTCCCCACACCGTTCAGTATCGATAATCAATCCCCACACCGTTCAGTGTCGATAATCACTCCTCACACCGTTCAGTATCGATAATCACTCCGCACACCGTTAAGTGTCGATAATCACTCCCCACACCGTTCAGTATCGATAATCACTCCCCACACCATTCAGTATCGATAATCACTCCCCACACCGTTCAGTATCGATAAACTCTCCCCACACCTTTCAGTATCGATAAGCACTCCCCACACAATTCAGTATCGATAATCACTCCCCACACCATTCAGTATCGATAATCACTCCCCACACCGTTCAGTATCGATAATCACTCCCCACACCGTTCAGTATCGATAATCACTCCCCACACCACTCAGTATCGATAATAAATCCCCACACCGTTCAGTATTGATAATCACTCCCCACAACGTTCAGTATCGATAATCAATCCTCACACCGTTCAGTATCGATAATCACTCCCACACCGTTCAGTATTTATAATCACTCCCCACAACGTTCAGTATTGATAGTCAATCCTCACACCGTTCAGTATCGATAATCACTCCCCACAACGTTCAGTGTCGATAATCACTCCCCACACCGTTCAGTATCGATAATCAATCCCCACATCGTTCAGTATGAATAATCAATCCCCACAACGTTCAGTATCGACAATCACTCCCCACACCGTTCAGTATCGATAATCACTCACCACACTGTTCAGTATCGATAATCAATCCCCACACCGTTCAGTATCGATATTCACTCCCCACACCGTTCAGTGTCGATAATCAATCCCCACACCGTTCAGTATCGATAATCAATCCCCACACCGTTCAGTATCGATAATCAATCCCCACACCGTTCAGTATCGATAATCACTCCCCACACCGTTCAGTGTCGATTATCACTCCCCATACCGTTCAGTATCGATAATCACTCCCCACACCGTTCAGTATCGATAATCACTCCCCACACCGTTCAATATCATTAATCACTCAACACACTGTTCAGTATCGATAATCAATCCCCACACAGTTCAGTATCGATAATCACTCCCCAAACCGTTCAGTATCGATAATCACTCCCCACACTGTTCAGTATCGATAATCAATCCCCACACAGTTCAGTATCGATAATCACTCTCCACACTGTTCAGTATCGATAATCAATCTCCACACAGTTCAGTATCGATAATCAATTCCCACACCATTCAGTATCGATAATCAATTCCACACCGTTTTCTGTCGATAATCACTCCCCACACCATTCAATATCATTATTCACTCACCACACCGTTCAGTATCGATAATCACTCCTCACACCGTTCAGTATCGATAATCAATCCTCACACCGTTCAGTATCGATAATCACTCCCCACACCTTTCAGTATCGATAATCAATCCCCACACCGTTCAGTGTCGATAATCAATCCCCACACCATTCAGTATCGATAATCACTCCCCGCACCGTTCAGTATCGATAATCACTCCCCACACCGTTCAGTATCGATAATCACTCCCCACACCGTTCAGTATCGATAATCAATCCCCACACCGTTCAGTATCGATAATCACTCCCCACACGGTTCAGTATCGATAATCACTCCCCATACCGTTCAGTATGGATAATCTATCCCCACACCGTTCAGTATCGATAATCAATCCCCACACCGTTCAGTATCGATAATCTATCCCCACACCGTTCAGTATCGATAATCACTCCCCACACCGTTCAGTATCGATAATCACTCCCCACACCGTTCAGCATCGATAATCACTCCCCACACCGTTCAGTGTCGATAAACACTCCCCACACCGTTCAGTATCGATAATCACTCCCCACACCATTCAGTGTCGATAATCACTCCCCACACCGTTCAGTATCGATAATCAATCAACACACCGTTCAGTATCGATAATCACTCCCCACACAGTTCACAATCGATAATCACTCCCCACACAGTTCACAATCGATAATCACTCCCCACACCGTTCAGTATCGATAATCAATGCCCACACTGTTCAGTATCGATAATCACTCCCCACACAGTTCAATATCGATAATCACTCCCTACACCGTTCAGTATCGATAATCACTCCCCGCACCGTTCAGTATCGATAATCACTCCCCGCACCGTTCAGTATCGATAATCACTCCCCGCACCGTTCAGTATCGATAATCAATCGCCACACCGTTCAGTATCGATAATCACTCCCCACACCGTTCAGTATCGATAATCAATCCCCACAACGTTCAGTAACGATAATCACTCCCCACACCGTTCAGTATCGATAATCACTCCCCACACCGTTCAGTATCGATAATCTATCCCCACACCGTTCAGTATCGATAATCAATCCCCACACCGTTCAGTATCGATAATCTATCCCCACACCGTTCAGTATCGATAATCACTCCACGCACCGTTCAGTATCGATAATCAATCACCACACCGTTCAGTATCGATAATCACTCCCCACACCATTCAGTATCGATAATCAATCCCCACACCGTTCAGTATTGATAATCAATCCCCACACCGTTCAGTACCAATAATCACTCTCCACACCGTTCAGTGTCGATAATCACTCCCCACACCGTTCAGTATCGATAATCACCACGACACCGTTCAGTGTCGATAATCACTCCCCACACCGTTCAGTATCGATAATCACTCCCCACACCGTTCAGTATCATTAATCACTCCCCACACCGTTCAGTATCGATACTCACTCCCCACACCGTTCAATATCGATTATCAATCCCCACACCGTTCAGTATCAATAATCACTCCCCACACCGTTCAGTATCGATAATCACTCCCCACACCGTTCAGTATCGATAATCACTCCCCACAACGAACAGTATCGATAATCACTCCCCACACCATTCAGTATCGATAATCAAATTCCACAACGTTCAGTGTCGATAATCACTCCCCACACCGTTCAGTATCGATTATCACTCCACGCACCGTTCAGTATCGATAATCAATCCCCACACCATTCAGTATCGATAATCACTCCCCACACCATTCAGTATCGATAATCAATCCCCACACCGTTCAGTATCGATAATCAATACACACACCGTTCAGTATCGATAATCACTCCCCGCACCGTTCAGTATCGATAATCACTCCCCACACCGTTCAGTATCGATAATCACTCCGCACACCGTTCAGTATCGATAATCACTCCCCACACCGTTCAGTATCGATAATCACTCCCCACACCGTTCAGTATCGATAATCACTCCCCGCACCGTTCAGTATCGATAATCAATCCCCACACCATTCAGTATCGATAATCACTCCCCACACCATTCAGTATCGATAATCAATCCCCACACCGTTCAGTATCGATAATCAATACACACACCGTTCAGTATCGATAATCACTCCCCGCACCGTTCAGTATCGATAATCACTCCCCACACCGTTCAGTATCGATAATCACTCCGCACACCGTTCAGTATCGATAATCACTCCCCACACCGTTCAGTATCGATAATCAATCCCCATACCGTTCAGTATCGATAATCTCTCCCCACACCGGTCAGTATCGATAATCAATCCCCACACCGTTCAGTATGGATAATCAATCCTCACACCGTTCAGTATCGATAATCACTCCCCACACCGTTCAGTATCGATAATCACTCCCCACACCGTTCAGTATCGATAATCAATCCCCATACCGTTCAGTATCGATAATCTCTCCCCACACCGGTCAGTATCGATAATCAATCCCCACACCGTTCAGTATCGATAATCACTCCCCACACCGTTCAGTATCGATAATCACTCCGCACACCTTTCAGTGTCGATAATCACTCCCCACACCATTCAGTATCGATGATCAATCCCCACACCGTTCAGTATCGATAATCTCTCCCCACACCGTTCAGTATCGATAATCACTCCCCACACCGTTCAGTATCGATAATCACTCCCCACACCGTTCAGTATCGATAATCAATCCCCACACCGTTCAGTATCGATAATCACTCCCCACACGGTTCAGTATCGATAATCACTCCCCATACCGTTCAGTATGGATAATCTATCCCCACACCGTTCAGTATCGATAATCTATCCCCACACCGTTCAGTATCGATAATCTATCCCCACACCGTTCAGTATCGATAATCACTCCACGCACCGTTCAGTATCGATAATCAATCACCACACCGTTCAGTATCGATAATCACTCCAGACAACGAACAGTATCGATAATCACTCCCCACACCATTCAGTATCGATAATCAATACCCACACCGTTCAGTATCGATAATCACTCCCCACACCGTTCAGTATCGATAATCACTCCCCATACCGTTCAGTATGGATAATCTATCCCCACACCATTCAGTATCGATAATCAATACCCACACCGTTCAGTATCGATAATCACTCCCCACACCGTTCAGTATCGATAATCACTCCACGCACCGTTCAGTATCGATAATCAATCCCCACACCGTTCAGTATCGATAATCAATACCCACACCGTTCAGTATCGATAATCACTCCACGCACCGTTCAGTATCGATAATCAATCACCACACCGTTCAGTATCGATAATCACTCCCCACACCGTTCAGTAACGATAATCACTCCCCACACCGTTCAGTATCGATAATCAATCCCCACACCGTTCAGTACCAACAATCACTCTCCACACCGTTCAGTGTCGATAATCACTCCCCACACCGTTCAGTATCGATAATCACCACGACACCGTTCAGTGTCGATAATCACTCCCCACACCGTTCAGTATCGATAATCACTCCCCACACCGTTCAGTATCGTTAATCACTCCCCACACCGTTCAGTATCGATACTCACTCCCCACACCGTTCAATATCGATTATCAATCCCCACACCGTTCAGTATCAATAATCACTCCCCACACCGTTCAGTATCGATAATCACTCCCCACAACGAACAGTATCGATAATCACTCCCCACACCATTCAGTATCGATAATCAAATTCCACAACGTTCAGTGTCGATAATCACTCCCCACACCGTTCAGTATCGATTATCACTCCACGCACCGTTCAGTATCGATAATCAATCCCCACACCATTCAGTATCGATAATCACTCCCCACACCATTCAGTATCGATAATCAATCCCCACACCGTTCAGTATCGATAATCAATACACACACCGTTCAGTATCGATAATCACTCCCCGCACCGTTCAGTAACGATAATCACTCCCCATACCGGTCAGTATCGATAATCAATCCCCACACCGTTCAGTATCGATAATCACTCCCCGCACCGTTCAGTAACGATAATCACTCCCCACACCATTCAGTATCGATAATCACTCCCCATACCGGTCAGTATCGATAATCAATCCTCACACCGTTCAGTATCGATAATCACTCCCCACACCGTTCAATATTGATAATCACTCCCCACACCGTTCAGTATCGATAATCACTCCCCACACCGTTCAGTATGGATAATCAATCCTCACACCGTTCAGTATCGATAATCACTCCCCACACCGTTCAATATCGATAATCACTCCCCACACCGTTCAGTATCGATAATCACTCCCCACACCGTTCAGTATCGATAATCACTCCCCACACCGTTCAGTATCGATAATCACTCCGCACACCGTTCAGTATCGATAATCACTCCGCACACCGTTCAGTATCGATAATCACTCCGCACACCGTTCAGTATCGATAATCAATCCCCACACCGTTCAGTATTGATAATCACTCTCCACAACGTTCAGTATCGATAATCACCACGACACCGTTCAGTATCGATAATCAATCCCCACACCGTTCAGTATTGATAATCAATCCCCACACCGTTCAGTACCAATAATCACTCTCCACACCGTTCAGTATTGATAATCACTCCCCACACCGTTCAGTGTCGATAATCACTCCCCACACCGTTCAGTATCGATAATCACTCCCCGCACCGTTCAGTATCGATAATCACCACGACACCGTTCAGTATCGATAATCACTCCCCATACCGTTCAGTATGGATAATCTATCCCCACACCGTTCAGTATCGATAATCAATCCCCACACTGTTCAGTATCGATAATCTATCCCCACACCGTTCAGTATCGATAATCACTCCACGCACCGTTCAGTATCGATAATCAATCACCACACCGTTCAGTATCGATAATCACTCCCCACAACGAACAGTATCGATAATCACTCCCCACACCATTCATTATCGATAATCAATACCCACACCGTTCAGTATCGATAATCACTCCCCACACCGTTCAGCATCGATAATCCCTCCACGCACCGTTCAGTATCGATAATCAATCCCCACACCGTTCAGTATCGATAATCACTCCCCACACGGTTCAGTATCGATAATCACTCCCCATACCGTTCAGTATGGATAATCTATCCTCACACCATTCAGTATCGATAATCAATACCCACACCGTTCAGTATCGATAATCACTCCCCACACCGTTCAGTATCGATAATCAATCCACGCACCGTTCAGTATCGATAATCAATCCCCACACCGTTCAGTATCGATAATCAATACCCACACCGTTCAGTATCGATAATCACTCCCCACACCGTTCAGTATCGATAATCTCTCCCCGCACCGTTCAGTATCGATAATCACTCCCCACAATGTTCAGTATCGATAATCACTCCCCACACCGTTCAGTATCGATAATCTCTCCCCGCACCGTTCAGTATCGATAATCACTCCCCACAACGTTCAGTATCGATAATCACTCCCCACACCGTTCAGTATCAATAATCACTCCACACACCGTTCAGTATCGATAATCACTCCCCACACCATTAAGTATCGATAATCAATCCCCACATCGTTCAGTATCGATAATCACTCCCCGCACCGTTCAGTATCGATAATCACTCCCCACAACGTTCAGTGTCGATAAACACTCCCCACACCGTTCAGTATCGATAATCACTCCCCACACCATTCAGTGTCGATAATCACTCCCCACACCGTTCAGTATCGATAATCACTCCCCACACAGTTCAATATCGATAATCACTCCCCACACTGTTCAGTATCGATAATCAATGCCCACACTGTTCAGTATCGATAATCACTCCCCGCACCGTTCAGTATGGATAATCACTCCCCACACAGTTCAATATCGATAATCACTCCCCACACCGTTCAGTATCGATAATCACTCCCCTCACCGTTCAGTATCGATAATCACTCCCCGCACCGTTCAGTATCGATAATCAATCCCCACACTGTTCAGTATCGATAATCACTCCCCACACAGTTCAATATCGACAATCACTCCCCACACCGTTCAGGATCGATAATCAATGCCCATACTGTTCAGTATCGATAATCACTCCCCGCACCGTTCAGTATCGATAATCACTCCCCACACAGTTCAATATCGATAATAACTCCCTACACCGTTCAGTATCGATAATCACTCCCCGCACCGTTCAGTATCGATAATCACTCCCCACACCGTTCAGCATCGATAATCAATCCCCACACCGTTCAGTATCGATAATCAATACCCACACCGTTCAGTATCGATAATCTCTCCCCGCACCGTTCAGTATCGATAATCACTCCCCACAACGTTCAGTATCGATAATCACTCCCCACAACGTTCAGTATCGATAATCACTCCCCACACCGTTCAGTATCGATAATCTCTCCCCGCACCGTTCAGTATCGATAATCACTCCCCCCAACGTTCAGTATCGATAATCACTCCCCACACCGTTCAGTATCGATAATCACTCCACACACCGTTCAATATCGATAATCACTCCCAACACCATTCAGGATCGATAATCAATCCCCACATCGTTCAGTATCGATAATCACTCCCCACACCGTTCACTATCGAAAATCACTCCCCACAGCATTCAGTATCGATAATCAATCCCCACACCGTTCAGTATCGATAATCACTCCCCGCACCGTTCAGTATCGATAATCACTCCCCGCACCGTTCAGTATCGATAATCACTCCCCACACTGTTCAGTGTCGATAAACACTCCCCACACCGTTCAGTATCGATAATCACTACCCACACCATTCAGTGTCGATAATCACTCCCCACACCGTTCAGTATCGATAATCACTCCCCACACAGTTCAATATCGATAATCACTCCCCGCACCGTTCAGTATCGATAATCACTCCCCACACAGTTCAATATCGATAATCACTCCCCACACTGTTCAGTATCGATAATCACTCCCCGCACCGTTCAGTATCGATAATCACTCCCCACACTGTTCAGTGTCGATAAACACTCCCCACACCGTTCAGTATCGATAATCACTACCCACACCATTCAGTGTCGATAATCACTCCCCACACCGTTCAGTATCGATAATCAATCCCCACACCGTTCAGTATCGATAATCTATCCCCACACCGTTCAGTATCGATAATCACTCCCCACACCGTTCAGTATCGATAATCTATCCCCACACCGTTCAGTATCGATAATCAATCCCCACACCGTTCAGTATCGATAATCTATCCCCACACCGTTCAGTATCGATTATCACTCCACGCACCGTTCAGTATCGATAATCAATCCCCACACCATTCAGTATCGATAATCACTCCCCACACCATTCAGTATCGATAATCACTCCCCACACCGTTCAGTATCGATAATCACTCCCCGCACCGTTCAGTATCGATAATCACTCCCCACACCGTTCAGTATCGATAATCACTCCCCATACCGTTCAGTATCGATAATCAATCCCCACACCGGTCAGTATCGATAATCAATCCCCACACCGTTCAGTATGGATAATCAATCCTCACACCGTTCAGTATCGATAATCACTCCCCACACCGTTCAGTATCGATAATCACTCCACGCACCGTTCAGTATCGATAATCAATCCCCACACCGTTCAGTATCGATAATCAATACCCACACCGTTCACTATCGATAATCACTCCCCACAGCATTCAGTATCGATAATCAATCCCCACACCGTTCAGTATCGATAATCACTCCCCACACCGTTCAGGATCGATAATCAATGCCCATACTGTTCAGTATCGATAATCACTCCCCGCACCGTTCAGTATCGATAATCACTCCCCACACAGTTCAATATCGATAATAACTCCCTACACCGTTCAGTATCGATAATCACTCCCCGCACCGTTCAGTATCGATAATCACTCCCCACACCGTTCAGCATCGATAATCAATCCCCACACCGTTCAGTATCGATAATCAATACCCACACCGTTCAGTATCGATAATCACTCCCCGCACCGTTCAGTAACGATAATCACTCCCCACACCGTTCAGTATCGATAATCACTCCCCATACCGGTCAGTATCGATAATCAATCCTCACACCGTTCAGTATCGATAATCACTCCCCACACCGTTCAATATCGATAATCACTCCCCACACCGTTCAGTATCGATAATCACTCCCCACACCGTTCAGTATGGATAATCAATCCTCACACCGTTCAGTATCGATAATCACTCCCCACACCGTTCAATATCGATAATCACTCCCCACACCGTTCAGTATCGATAATCACTCCCCACACCGTTCAGTATCGATAATCACTCCGCACACCGTTCAGTATCGATAATCACTCCGCACACCGTTCAGTATCGATAATCAATCCCCACACCGTTCAGTATTGATAATCACTCTCCACAACGTTCAGTATCGATAATCACCACGACACCGTTCAGTATCGATAATCAATCCCCACACCGTTCAGTATTGATAATCAATCCCCACACCGTTCAGTACCAATAATCACTCTCCACACCGTTCAGTGTCGATAATCACTCCCCACACCGTTCAGTATCGATAATCACTCCCCGCACCGTTCAGTATCGATAATCACCACGACACCGTTCAGTATCGATAATCACTCCCCATACCGTTCAGTATGGATAATCTATCCCCACACCGTTCAGTATCGATAATCAATCCCCACACTGTTCAGTATCGATAATCTATCCCCACACCGTTCAGTATCGATAATCACTCCACGCACCGTTCAGTATCGATAATCAATCACCACACCGTTCAGTATCGATAATCACTCCCCACAACGAACAGTATCGATAATCACTCCCCACACCATTCATTATCGATAATCAATACCCACACCGTTCAGTATCGATAATCACTCCCCACACCGTTCAGTATCGATAATCCCTCCACGCACCGTTCAGTATCGATAATCAATCCCCACACCGTTCAGTATCGATAATCACTACCCACACCATTCAGTGTCGATAATCACTCCCCACACCGTTCAGTATCGATAATCACTCCCCACACAGTTCAATATCGATAATCACTCCCCACACCGTTCAGTATCGATAATCAATGCCCATACTGTTCAGTATCGATAATCACTCCCCGCACCGTTCAGTATCGATAATCACTCCCCACACAGTTCAATATCGATAATAACTCCCTACACCGTTCAGTATCGATAATCACTCCCCGCACCGTTCAGTATCGATAATCACTCCCCACACCGTTCAGCATCGATAATCAATCCCCACACCGTTCAGTATCGATAATCAATACCCACACCGTTCAGTATCGATAATCTCTCCCCGCACCGTTCAGTATCGATAATCACTCCCCACAACGTTCAGTATCGATAATCACTCCCCACAACGTTCAGTATCGATAATCACTCCCCACACCGTTCAGTATCGATAATCTCTCCCCGCACCGTTCAGTATCGATAATCACTCCCCCCAACGTTCAGTATCGATAATCACTCCCCACACCGTTCAGTATCGATAATCACTCCACACACCGTTCAATATCGATAATCACTCCCAACACCATTCAGGATCGATAATCAATCCCCACATCGTTCAGTATCGATAATCACTCCCCACACCGTTCACTTTCGAAAATCACTCCCCACAGCATTCAGTATCGATAATCACTCCCCACACTGTTCAGTGTCGATAAACACTCCCCGCACCGTTCAGTATCGATAATCACTCCCCACACTGTTCAGTGTCGATAAACACTCCCCACACCGTTCAGTATCGATAATCACTCCCCGCACCGTTCAGTATCGATAATCACTCCCCGCACCGTTCAGTATCGATAATCACTCCCCACACTGTTCAGTGTCGATAAACACTCCCCACACCGTTCAGTATCGATAATCACTACCCACACCATTCAGTGTCGATAATCACTCCCCACACCGTTCAGTATCGATAATCACTCCCCACACAGTTCAATATCGATAATCACTCCCCACACCGTTCAGTATCGATAATCAATGCCCACACTGTTCAGTATCGATAATCACTCCCCGCACCGTTCAGTATCGATAATCACTCCCCACACAGTTCAATATCGATAATCACTCCCCACACTGTTCAGTATCGATAATCACTCCCCGCACCGTTCAGTATCGATAATCACTCCCCACACTGTTCAGTGTCGATAAACACTCCCCACACCGTTCAGTATCGATAATCACTACCCACACCATTCAGTGTCGATAATCACTCCTCACACCGTTCAGTATCGATAATCAATCCCCACACCGTTCAGTATCGATAATCTATCCCCACACCGTTCAGTATCGATAATCACTCCCCACACCGTTCAGTATCGATAATCTATCCCCACACCGTTCAGTATCGATAATTAATCCCCACACCGTTCAGTATCGATAATCTATCCCCACACCGTTCAGTATCGATAATCACTCCACGCACCGTTCAGTATCGATAATCAATCACCACACCGTTCAGTATTGATAATCAATCCCCACACCGTTCAGTACCAATAATCACTCTCCACACCGTTCAGTGTCGATAATCACTCCCCACACCGTTCAGTATCGATAATCACAACGACACCGTTCAGTGTCGATAATCACTCCCCACACCGTTCAGTATCGATAATCACTCCCCACACCGTTCAGTATCGTTAATCACTCCCCACACCGTTCCGTATCGATACTCACTCCCCACACCGTTCAATATCGATTATCAATCCCCACACCGTTCAGTATCAATAATCACTCCCCACACCGTTCAGTATCGATAATCACTCCCCACACCGTTCAGTATCGATAATCACTCCCCACAACGAACAGTATCGATAATCACTCCCCACACCATTCAGTATCGATAATCAAATTCCACAACGTTCAGTGTCGATAATCACTCCCCACACCGTTCAGTATCGATTATCACTCCACGCACCGTTCAGTATCGATAATCAATCCCCACACCATTCAGTATCGATAATCACTCCCCACACCATTCAGTATCGATAATCACTCCCCACACCGTTCAGTATCGATAATCACTCCCCGCACCGTTCAGTATCGATAATCACTCCCCACACCGTTCAGTATCGATAATCACTCCCCATACCGTTCAGTATCGATAATCAATCCCCACACCGGTCAGTATCGATAATCAATCCCCACACCGTTCAGTATGGATAATCAATCCTCACACCGTTCAGTATCGATAATCACTCCCCACACCGTTCAGTATCGATAATCACTCCCCACACCGTTCAGTATTGATAATCACTCCGCACACCTTTCAGTGTCGATAATCACTCCCCACACCGTTCAGTATCGATAATCTCTCCCCACACCGTTCAGTATCGATAATCACTCCCCACACCGTTCAGTATCGATAATCACTCCCCACACCGTTCAGTATCGATAATCAATCCCCACACCGTTCAGTATCGATAATCACTCCCCACACGGTTCAGTATCGATAATCACTCCCCATACCGTTCAGTATGGATAATCTATCCCCACACCGTTCAGTATCGATAATCAATCCCCACACCGTTCTGTATCGATAATCTATCCCCACACCGTTCAGTATCGATAATCACTCCACGCACCGTTCAGTATCGATAATCAATCACCACACCGTTCAGTATCGATACTCACTCCCCACAACGAACAGTATCGATAATCACTCCCCACACCATTCAGTATCGATAATCAATACCCACACCGTTCAGTATCGATAATCACTCCCCACACCGTTCAGTATCGATAATCACTCCCCATACCGTTCAGTATCGATAATCACTCCCCACGCCGTTCAGTATCGATAATCACTCCCCACACCGTTCAGTATCGATAATCACTCCCCACACCGTTCAGTATCGATAATCTATCCCCACACCATTCAGTATCGATAATCAATACCCACACCGTTCAGTATCGATAATCACTCCCCACACCGTTCAGTATCGATAATCACTCCACGCACCGTTCAGTATCGATAATCAATCCCCACACCGTTCAGTATCGATAATCAATACCCACACCGTTCACTATCGATAATCACTCCCCACAGCATTCAGTATCGATAATCAATCCCCACACCGTTCAGTATCGATAATCACTCCCCACACCGTTCAGGATCGATAATCAATGCCCATACTGTTCAGTATCGATAGTCACTCCCCGCACCGTTCAGTATCGATAATCACTCCCCACACAGTTCAATATCGATAATAACTCCCTACACCGTTCAGTATCGATAATCACTCCCCGCACCGTTCAGTATCGATAATCACTCCCCACACCGTTCAGCATCGATAATCAATCCCCACACCGTTCAGTATCGATAATCAATACCCACACCGTTCAGTATCGATAATCTCTCCCCGCACCGTTCAGTATCGATAATCACTCCCCACAACGTTCAGTATCGATAATCACTCCCCACAACGTTCAGTATCGATAATCACTCCCCACACCGTTCAGTATCGATAATCACTCCCCACACCGTTCAGTATCGATAATCACTCCCCCCAACGTTCAGTATCGATAATCACTCCCCACACCGTTCAGTATCGATAATCACTCCACACACCGTTCAATATCGATAATCACTCCCAACACCATTCAGTATCGATAATCAATCCCCACATCGTTCAGTATCGATAATCACTCCCCACACCGTTCACTATCGATAATCACTCCCCACAGCATTCAGTATCGATAATCAATCCCCACACCGTTCAGTATCGATAATCACTCCCCGCACCGTTCAGTATCGATAATCACTCCCCGCACCGTTCAGTATCGATAATCACTCCCCACACCGTTCAGTATCGATATTCACTCCCCACACCGTTCAGTATCGATAATCTCTCCCCGCACCGTTCAGTATCGATAATCACTCCCCACAACGTTCAGTATCGATAATCACTCCCCACAACGTTCAGTATCGATAATCACTCCCCACACCGTTCAGTATCGATAATCTCTCCCCGCACCGTTCAGTATCGATAATCACTCCCCACAACGTTCAGTATCGATAATCACTCCCCACACCGTTCAGTATCAATAATCACTCCACACACCGTTCAGTATCGATAATCACTCCCCACACCATTAAGTATCGATAATCAATCCCCACATCGTTCAGTATCGATAATCACTCCCCACACCGTTCACTATCGATAATCACTCCCCACAGCATTCAGTATCGATAATCAATCCCCACACCATTCAGTATCGATAATCACTCCCCACACCGTTCAGTATCGATAATCAATCCCCACACCGTTCAGTATCGATAATCACTCCCCACACCATTCAGTATCGATAATCACTCCCCACACCGTTCACTATCGATAATCACTCCCCACAGCATTCAGTATCGATAATCACTCCCCACACCGTTCACTATCGATAATCACTCCCCACAGCATTCAGTATCGATAATCACTCCCCACACCGTTCAGTATCGATAATCAATCCCCGCAACGTTCAGTATCGATAATCACTCCCCACACCGTTCAGTATCGATAATCACTCCCCATACCGTTCAGTATCGATAATCACTCCCCGCACCGTTCAGTATCGATAATCACTCCCCACACCGTTCAGTATCGATAATCACTCCCCACACCGTTCAGTATCGATAATCACTCCCCACACCGTTCAGTATCGATAATCACTCCCCATACCGTTCAGTATCGATAATCACTCCCCGCACCGTTCAGTATCGATAATCACTCCCCACAACGTTCAGTGTCGATAAACACTCCCCACACCGTTCAGTATCGATAATCACTCCCCACACCATTCAGTGTCGATAATCACTCCCCACACCGTTCAGTATCGATAATCACTCCCCACACAGTTCAATATCGATAATCACTCCCCACACCGTTCAGTATCGATAATCAATGCCCACACTGTTCAGTATCGATAATCACTCCCCGCACCGTTCAGTATGGATAATCACTCCCCACACCGTTCAGTATCGATAATCACTCCCCACACAGTTCAATATCGATAATCACTCCCCACACCGTTCAGTATCGATAATCACTCCCCGCACCGTTCAGTATCGATAATCACTCCCCGCACCGTTCAGTATCGATAATCAATCCCCACACTGTTCAGTATCGATAATCACTCCCCACACAGTTCAATATCGACAATCACTCCCCACACCGTTCAGGATCGATAATCAATGCCCATACTGTTCAGTATCGATAATCACTCCCCGCACCGTTCAGTATCGATAATCACTCCCCACACAGTTCAATATCGATAATAACTCCCTACACCGTTCAGTATCGATAATCACTCCCCGCACCGTTCAGTATCGATAATCACTCCCCACACCGTTCAGCATCGATAATCAATCCCCACACCGTTCAGTATCGATAATCAATACCCACACCGTTCAGTATCGATAATCTCTCCCCGCACCGTTTAGTATCGATAATCACTCCCCACAACGTTCAGTATCGATAATCACTCCCCACAACGTTCAGTATCGATAATCACTCCCCGCACCGTTCAGTATCGATAATCACTCCCCCCAACGTTCAGTATCGATAATCACTCCCCACACCGTTCAGTATCGATAATCACTCCACACACCGTTCAATATCGATAATCACTCCCAACACCATTCAGTATCGATAATCAATCCCCACATCGTTCAGTATCGATAATCACTCCCCACACCGTTCACTATCGATAATCACTCCCCACAGCATTCAGTATCGATAATCAATCCCCACACCGTTCAGTATCGATAATCACTCCCCGCACCGTTCAGTATCGATAATCACTCCCCGCACCGTTCAGTATCGATAATCACTCCCCACACTGTTCAGTGTCGATAAACACTCCCCACACCGTTCAGTATCGATAATCACTCCCCACACCATTCAGTGTCGATAATCACTCCCCACACCGTTCAGTATCGATAATCAATCCCCACACTGTTCAGTATCGATAATCACTCCCCACACAGTTCATTATCGATAATCACTCCCCACACCGTTCAGTATCGATAATCAATGCCCACACCGTTCAGTATCGATAATCACTCCCCGCACCGTTCAGTATGGATAATCACTCCCCACACAGTTCAATATCGATAATCACTCCCTACACCGTTCAGTATCGATAATCACTCCCCGCACCGTTCAGTATCGATAATCACTCCCCGCACCGTTCAGTATCGATAATCACTCCCCACACTGTTCAGTATCGATAATCACTCCCCACACAGTTCAATATCGATAATCACTCCCCACACCGTTCAGTATCGATAATCAATGCCCACACTGATCAGTATCGATAATCACTCCCCGCACCGTTCAGTATCGATAATCACTCCCCACACAGTTCAATATCGATAATAACTCCCTACACCGTTCAGTATCGATAATCACTCCCCGCACCGTTCAGTATCGATAATCACTCCCCGCACCGTTCAGTATCGATAATCAATCCCCACACCGTTCAGTATCGATAATCACTCCCCACACCGTTCAGTATCGATAATCAATCCCCACAACGTTCAGTAACGATAATCACTCCCCACACCGTTCAGTATCGATAATCACTCCCCACACCGTTCAGTATCGATAATGTATCCCCACACCGTTCAGTATCGATAATCAATCCCCACACCGTTCAGTATCGATAATCAATGCCCACACTGTTCAGTATCGATAATCACTCCCCGCACCGTTCAGTATCGATAATCACTCCCCACACAGTTCAATATCGATAATAACTCCCTACACCGTTCAGTATCGATAATCACTCCCCGCACCGTTCAGTATCGATAATCACTCCCCGCACCGTTCAGTATCGATAATCAATCCCCACACCGTTCAGTATCGATAATCACTCCCCACACCGTTCAGTATCGATAATCAATCCCCACAACGTTCAGTAACGATAATCACTCCCCACACCGTTCAGTATCGATAATCACTCCCCACACCGTTCAGTATCGATAATGTATCCCCACACCGTTCCGTATCGATAATCAATCCCCACACCGTTCAGTATTGATAATCAATACCCATACCGTTCAGTATCGATAATCAATCCCCACACCGTTCAGTATCGATAATCACTCCCCACACCGTTCAGTGTCGATAATCACTCCCCACACTGTTCAGTATCGATAATCACCACTACACCGTTCAGTATCGATAATCACTCCCCACACCGTTCAGTATCGATAATCACTCCTCACACCGTTCAGTGTCGATAATCACTCCCCACACCGTTCAGTATCGATAATCTCTCCCCGCACCGTTCAGTATCGATAATCACTCCCCACAACGTTCAGTAACGATAATCACTCCCCACACCGTTCAGTATCGATAATCACTCCACACACCGTTCAGTATCGATAATCACTCCCCACACCATTCAGTATCGATTATCAATCCCCACATCGTTCAGTATCGATACTCTCTCCCCACACCGTTCAGTATCGATAATCACTCCCCACACCATTCAGTATCGATAATCAATCCCCACACCGTTCAGTATCGATAATCACCCCCGCACCGTTCAGTATCGATAATCACTCCCCACAACATTCAGTATCGATAATCACTCCCCACACCATTCAGTATCGCTAATCAATCCACACACCGTTCATTATCGATAATCAATACCCACACCGTTCAGTATCGATAATCTCTCCCCGCACCGTTCAGTATCGATAATCACTCCCCACAACGTTCAGTAACGATAATCACTCCCCACACCGTTCAGTATCGATAATCACTCCACACACCGTTCAGTATCGATAATCACTCCCCACACCATTCAGTATCGATTATCAATCCCCACATCGTTCAGTATCGATACTCACTCCCCACACCGTTCAGTATCGATAATCACTCCCCACACCATTCAGTATCGATAATCAATCCCCACACCGTTCAGTATCGATAATCACTCCCCGCACCGTTCAGTATCGATAATCACTCCCCACAACATTCAGTAACGATAATCACTCCCCACACCGTTCAGTATCGATAATCACTCCACACACCGTTCAGTATCGATAATCACTCCCCGCACCGTTCAGTATCGATAATCACTCCCCACAACATTCAGTAACGATAATCACTCCACACACCGTTCAGTATCGATAATCACTCCCCACACCCTTCAGTATCGATAATCAATCCCCACACCATTCAGTATCGATAATCAATCCACACACCGTTCAGTATCGAAAATCAATCCCCACACCGTTCAGTATCGATAATCACTTACCAAACCGTTCAGTATCGATAATCACTCCCCACACCGTTCAGTATCGATAATCACTCCCCACACCGTTCAGTATCGATACTCAATCCCAACACCATTCAGTATCGATAATCACTCCCCACACAGTTCAATATCGATAATCACTCCCCACACCGTTCCGTGTCGATAATCACTCCCCACACCGTTCAGTTTCGATAATCAATCACCACACCGTTCAGTATCGATAATCACTCCACGCAACGTTCAATATCGATAATCTATCCCCACAGCATTCACTATCGATAATCACTCCACACACCGTTCAGTATCGATAATCAATCCCCACAACGTTCAGTAACGATAATCACTCCCCACACCGTTCAGTATCGATAATCACTCCCCACACCGTTCAGTATCGATAATCTATCCCCACACCATTCAGTATCGATAATCCCCACACCGTTCAGTATCGATAATCTATCCCCACACCGTTCAGTATCGATAATCACTCCACGCACCGTTCAGTATCGATAATCAATCACCACACCGTTCAGTATCGATAATCACTCCCCACACCATTCAGTATCGAGAATCAATCCCCACACCGTTCAGTATTGATAATCAATACCCATACCGTTCAGTATCGATAATCACTCCCCACAACATTCAGTGTCGATAATCACTCCCCACACCGTTCAGTATCGATAATCACTCCCCACACAGTTCAATATCGATAATCACTCCCCACACCGTTCAGTATCGATAAACAATGCCCACACCGTTCAGTATCGATAATCACTCCCCGCACCGTTCTGTATTGATAATCACTCCCCGCACCGTTCAGTATCGATAATCAATCCCCACACTGTTCAGTATCGATAATCACTCCCCACACAGTTCAATATCGACAATCACTCCCCACACCGTTCAGGATCGATAATCAATGCCCATACTGTTCAGTATCGATAATCACTCCCCGCACCGTTCAGTATCGATAATCACTCCCCACACAGTTCAATATCGATAATAACTCCCTACACCGTTCAGTATCGATAATCACTCCCCGCACCGTTCAGTATCGATAATCACTCCCCACACCGTTCAGCATCGATAATCAATCCCCACACCGTTCAGTATCGATAATCTCTCCCCGCACCGTTCAGTATCGATAATCACTCCCCACAACGTTCAGTATCGATAATCACTCCCCACAACGTTCAGTATCGATAATCACTCCCCACACCGTTCAGTATCGATAATCTCTCCCCGCACCGTTCAGTATCGATAATCACTCCCCCCAACGTTCAGTATCGATAATCACTCCCCACACCGTTCAGTATCGATAATCACTCCACACACCATTCAGTATCGATAATCACTCCCAACACCATTCAGTATCGGTAATCAATCCCCACATCGTTCAGTATCGATAATCACTCCCCACAGCATTCAGTATCGATAATCAATCCCCACACCGTTCAGTATCGATAATCACTCCCCGCACCGTTCAGTATCGATAATCACTCCCCGCACCGTTCAGTATCGATAATCACTCCCCACACTGTTCAGTGTCGATAAACACTCCCCACACCGTTCAGTATCGATAATCACTCCCCACACCATTCAGTGTCGATAATCACTCCCCACACATTCAGTATCGATAATCAATCCCCACACTGTTCAGTATCGATAATCACTCCCCACACAGTTCAGTGTCGATAATCACTCCCCGCACCGTTCAGTATCGATAATCACTCCCCGCACCGTTCAGTATCGATAATCAATCCCCACACTGTTCAGTATCGATAATCACTCCCCACACAGTTCAATATCGATAATCACTCCCCACACCGTTCAGTATCGATAATCAATGCCCACACTGTTCAGTATCGATAATCACTCCCCACACCGTTCAGTATCGATAATCACTCCCCACACAGTTCAATATCGATAATCACTCCCCGCACCGTTCAGTATCGATAATCACTCCCCGCACCGTTCAGTATCGATAATCAATCCCCACACTGTTCAGTATCGATAATCACTCCCCACACAGTTCAATATCGATAATCACTCCCCACACCGTTCAGTATCGATAATCAATGCCCACACTGTTCAGTATCGATAATCACTCCCCACACCGTTCAGTATCGATAATCACTCCCCACACAGTTCAATATCGATAATCACTCCCCACACCGTTCAGTATCGATAATCACTCCCCGCACCGTTCAGTATCGATAATCAGTCCCCACACAGTTCAATATCGATAATAACTCCCTACACCGTTCAGTATCGATAATCACTCCCCGCACCGTTCAATATCGATAATCACTCCCCGCACCGTTCAGTATCGATAATCACTCCCCACACTGTTCAGTATCGATAATCACTCCCCACACCGTTCAGTATCGATAATCACTCCCCACAGCGTTCAGTGTCGATAATCACTCCCCACACCGGTCAGTATCGATAATCAATCCCCACACCGTTCAGTGTCGATAATCACTCCCCGCACCGGTCAGTGTCGATAATCACTCCCCACACCGTTCAGTATCGATAATCACTCCCCACACCGTTCACTATCGATAATCACTCCCCACACCGTTCAGTATCGATAATCACTCTCCACACCGTTCAGTATCGATAATCACTCCCCACAACGTTCAGTATCGATAATCAATCCCCACACCGATCAGTATCGATAATCACTCCCCACAACGAACAGTATCGATAATCACTCCCCACATCGTTCAGTATCGATAATCACTCCCCACACCGTTCACTATCGATAATCACTCCCCACAGCATTCAGTATCGATAATCAATCCCCACACCGTTCAGTATCGATAATCACTCCCCGCACCGTTCAGTATCGATAATCACTCCCCACACTGTTCAGTGTCGATAAACACTCCCCACACCGTTCAGTATCGATAATCACTCCCCACACCATTCAGTGTCGATAATCACTCCCCATACCGTTCAGTATCGATAATCAATCCCCACACTGTTCAGTATCGATAATCACTCCCCATACAGTTCAATATCGATAATCACTCCCCACACCGTTCAGTATCGATAATCAATGCCCACACTGTTCAGTATCGATAATCACTCCCCGCACCGTTCAGTCTGGATAATCACTCCCCACACAGTTCAATATCGATAATAACTCCCTACACCGTTCAGTATCGATAATCACTCCCCGCACCGTTCAGTATCGATAATCACTCCCCGCACCGTTCAGTATCGATAATCAATCCCCACACTGTTCAGTATCGATAATCACTCCCCACACAGTTCAATATCGATAATCACTCCCCACACCGTTCAGTATCGAAAATCACTGCCCACACTGTTCAGTATCGATAATCACTCCCCGCACCGTTCAGTATCGATAATCACCACGACACCGTTCAGTATCGATAATCACTCCCCACACCGTTCAGTATCGATAATCACTCCCCACACCGTTCAGTATCGATAATCACTCCCCGCACCGTTCAGTATCGATAATCAATCCCCACACTGTTCAGTATCGATAATCACTCCCCACACAGTTCAATATCGATAATCACTCCCCACACCGTTCAGTATCGATAATCAATGCCCACACTGTTCAGTATCGATAATCACTCCCCGCACCGTTCAGTATCGATAATCACTCCCCACACAGTTCAATATCGATAATAACTCCCTACACCGTTCAGTATCGATAATCACTCCCCGCACCGTTCAGTATCGATAATCACTCCCTGCACCGTTCAGTATCGATAATCAATCCCCACACCGTTCAGTATCGATAATCACTCCCCACACCGTTCAGTATCGATAATCAATCCCCACAACGTTCAGTAACGATAATCACTCCCCACACCGTTCAGTATCGATAATCACTCCCCACACCGTTCAGTATCGATAATCTATCCCCACACCGTTCAGTATCGATAATCAATCCGCACACCGTTCAGTATCGATAATCTATCCCCACACCGTTCAGTATCGATAATCACTCCACGCACCGTTCAGTATCGATAATCAATCACCACACCGTTCAGTATTGATAATCAATACCCATACCGTTCAGTATCGATAATCAATCCCCACACCGTTCAGTATCGATAATCAATCCCCACACTGTTCAGCATCGATAATCACTCCCCACACCATTCAGTATCGATAATCACTCCCCACACCGTTCACTGTCGATAATCACTCCCCACACTGTTCAGTATCGATAATCACTCCCCACACCGTTCAGTGTCGATAATCACTCCCCACACCGTTCAGTATCGATAATCACCACGACACCGTTCAGTATCGATAATCACTCCCCACACTGTTCAGTATCGATAATCACTCCCCACACCGTTCAGTATCGATAATCACTCCCCACACATTCAGTATCGATAATCAATCCCCACACTGTTCAGTATCGATAATCACTCCCCACACAGTTCAGTGTCGATAATCACTCCCCGCACCGTTCAGTATCGATAATCACTCCCCGCACCGTTCAGTATCGATAATCAATCCCCACACTGTTCAGTATCGATAATCACTCCCCACACAGTTCAATATCGATAATCACTCCCCACACCGTTCAGTATCGATAATCAATGCCCACACTGTTCAGTATCGATAATCACTCCCCGCACCGTTCAGTATCGATAATCAGTCCCCACACAGTTCAATATCGATAATAACTCCCTACACCGTTCAGTATCGATAATCACTCCCCGCACCGTTCAATATCGATAATCACTCCCCGCACCGTTCAGTATCGATAATCACTCCCCACACTGTTCAGTATCGATAATCACTCCCCACACCGTTCAGTATCGATAATCACTCCCCACAGCGTTCAGTGTCGATAATCACTCCCCACACCGGTCAGTATCGATAATCAATCCCCACACCGTTCAGTGTCGATAATCACTCCCCGCACCGGTCAGTGTCGATAATCACTCCCCACACCGTTCAGTATCAATAATCAATCCCCACACCGTTCAGTATCGATAATCACTCCCCACACCGTTCAGTATCGATAATCACTCTCCACACCGTTCAGTATCGATAATCACTCCCCACAACGTTCAGTATCGATAATCAATCCCCACACCGATCAGTATCGATAATCACTCCCCACAACGAACAGTATCGATAATCACTCCCCACATCGTTCAGTATCGATAATCACTCCCCACACCGTTCACTATCGATAATCACTCCCCACAGCATTCAGTATCGATAATCAATCCCCACACCGTTCAGTATCGATAATCACTCCCCGCACCGTTCAGTATCGATAATCACTCCCCACACTGTTCAGTGTCGATAAACACTCCCCACACCGTTCAGTATCGATAATCACTCCCCACACCATTCAGTGTCGATAATCACTCCCCATACCGTTCAGTATCGATAATCAATCCCCACACTGTTCAGTATCGATAATCACTCCCCATACAGTTCAATATCGATAATCACTCCCCACACCGTTCAGTATCGATAATCAATGCCCACACTGTTCAGTATCGATAATCACTCCCCGCACCGTTCAGTCTGGATAATCACTCCCCACACAGTTCAATATCGATAATAACTCCCTACACCGTTCAGTATCGATAATCACTCCCCGCACCGTTCAGTATCGATAATCACTCCCCGCACCGTTCAGTATCGATAATCAATCCCCACACTGTTCAGTATCGATAATCACTCCCCACACAGTTCAATATCGATAATCACTCCCCACACCGTTCAGTATCGAAAATCACTGCCCACACTGTTCAGTATCGATAATCACTCCCCGCACCGTTCAGTATCGATAATCACCACGACACCGTTCAGTATCGATAATCACTCCCCACACCGTTCAGTATCGATAATCACTCCCCACACCGTTCAGTATCGATAATCACTCCCCGCACCGTTCAGTATCGATAATCAATCCCCACACTGTTCAGTATCGATAATCACTCCCCACACAGTTCAATATCGATAATCACTCCCCACACCGGTCAGTATCGATAATCACTCCCCACACCGTTCAGTATCGATAATCACTCCCCACACAGTTCATTATCGATAATCACTCCCCATACCGTTCAGTATCGATAATCACTCCCCACACCGTTCAGTATCGATAATCAATCCCCACACCGTTCAGTATCGATAATCAATCCCCACACCGTTCAGTTTCGATAATCACTCCCCGCACCGGTCAGTATCGATAATCACTCCCCACACCGTTCAGTATCGATAATCACTCCCCACACAGTTCATTATCGATAATCACTCCCCATACCGTTCAGTATCGATAATCACTCCCCACACCGTTCAGTATCGATAATCACTCCCCACACCGTTCAGTATCGATAATCACTCCCCACACCGTTCAGTATCGATAATCACTACCCACACCTTTCAGTATCGATAATCAATCCCCACACCGTTCAGTATCGATAATCACTCCCCACACCGTTCAGTGTCGATAATCACTCCCCACACCGTTCAGTATCGATAATAACCACCACACCGTTCAGAATCGATAATCACTCCCCGCACAGTTCAGTATCGATAATCACTACCCACACCATTCAGTATCGATAATCAATCCCCACACCGTTCAGTATCGATAATCACTCCCCACACCGTTCAGTATCGATAATCACTACCCACACCATTCAGCATCGATAATCACTCCCCACAACGTTCAGTATCGATAATCACTCCCCACACCGTTCAGTATCGATAATCACTCCACACACCGTTCAGTATCGATAATCACTCCCCGCACCATTCAGTATCGATAATCAATCCCCACACCGTTCAGTGTCGATAATCACTCGCCGCACCGGTCAGTATCGATAATCAATCCCCGCACCGTTCAGTATCGATAATCACTCCCCACACCGTTCAGTATCGATATTCACCACGACACCGTTCAGAATCGAGAATCACTCCCCGCACCGTTCAGTATCGATAATCACTCCCCACAACGTTCAGTAACGATAATCACTCCCCACACCGTTCAGTATCGATAATCACTCCCCACAACGTTCAGTAACGATAATCACTCCCCACACCGTTCAGTATCGATAATCTCTCCCCACACCGTTCAGAATCGATAATCACTCCCCGCGCCGTTCAGTATCGATAATCACTCCCCACACTGTTCAGTATCGATAATCACTCCCCACACCGTTCAGTATCGATAATCACCACCACACCGTTCAGAATCGATAATCACTCCCCGCACCATTCAGCATCGATAATCACTCCCCACACCGTTCAGTATCGATAATCACCACCACACCGTTCAGAATCGATTATCACTCCCCGCACCATTCAGTATCGATAATCACTCCCCACAACGTTCAGTATCGATAATCACTCCCCACACCGTTCAGTATCGATAATCACTCCACACACCGTTCAGTATCGATAATCACTCCCCGCACCATTCAGTATCGATAATCAATCCCCACACCGTTCAGTGTCGATAATCACTCGCCGCACCGGTCAGTATCGATAATCAATCCCCGCACCGTTCAGTATCGATAATCACTCCCCACACCGTTCAGTGTCGATAATCACTCCCCGCACCGGTCAGTATCGATAATCAATCCCCACACCGTTCAGTATCGATAATCACTCCCCACACCGTTCAGTATCGATAATCACCACGACATCGTTCAGAATCGAGAATCACTCCCCGCACCGTTCAGTATCGATAATCACTCCCCACAACGTTCAGTATCGATAATCACTCCCCGCACCATTCAGTATCGATAATCAATCCCCACACCGTTCAGTGTCGATAATCACTCGCCGCACCGGTCAGTATCGATAATCAATCCCCGCACCGTTCAGTATCGATAATCACTCCCCACACCGTTCAGTGTCGATAATCACTCCCCGCACCGGTCAGTATCGATAATCAATCCCCACACCGTTCAGTATCGATAATCACTCCCCACACCGTTCAGTATCGATAATCTCTCCCCACACCGTTCAGAATCGATAATCACTCCCCGCGCCGTTCAGTATCGATAATCACTCCCCACACTGTTCAGAATCGATAATCACTCCCCACACCGTTCAGTATCGATAATCAATCCCCAAACCGTTCAGTATCGATAATCACTACCCACACCATTCAGTATCGATAATCAATTCCCACACCGTTCAGTATCGATAATCACTCCCCACACCGTTCAGTATCGATAATCAATCCCCACACCGTTCAGTATCGATAATCACTCCCCACACCGTTCAGTATCGATAATCAATCCCCGCACCGTTCAGTATCGATAATCACTCCCCGCACCGGTCAGTATCGATAATCACTCCCCGCACCGGTCAGTGTCGATAATCACTCCCCGCACCGGTCAGTATCGATAATCAATCCCCACACCGTTCAGTATCGATAATCACTCCCCACACCGTTCAGTATCGATAATCACTCCCCGCACCGGTCAGTGTCGATAATCACTCCCCGCACCGGTCAGTATCGATAATCAATCCCCACACCGTTCAGTATCGATAATCACTCCCCACACCGTTCAGTATCGATAATCAATCCCCACACCGTTCAGTATCGATAATCACTCCCCATACCGTTCAGTATCGATAATCACTACCCACACCATTCAGTATCGATAATCAATACCCACACCATGCAGTATCGATACTCACTCCCCGCACCGTTCAGTATCGATAATCACTCCCCGCACCGGTCAGTATCGATAATCACTCCCCGCACCGGTCAGTGTCGATAATCACTCCCCGCACCGGTCAGTATCGATAATCAATCCCCACACCGTTCAGTATCGATAATCACTCCCCACACCGTTCAGTGTCGATAATCACTCCCCGCACCGGTCAGTATCGATAATCACTCCCCACACTGTTCAGTGTCGATAATCACTCCCCACACCGTTCAGTGTCGATAATCACTCCCCACACCGTTCAGTATCGATAATCACCACTACACCGTTCAGTATCGATAATCACTCCCCACAACGTTCAGTATCGATAATCACTCCCTACACCGTTCAGTATCGATAATCACTCCCCACACCGTTCAGTATCGATAATCACTCCCCACACCGTTCAGTATCGATAATCAATCCCCACACCGTTCAGTATCGATAATCAATCCCCACACCGTTCAGTATCGATAATCAAATTCCACAACGTTCAGTGTCGATAATCACTCCCCACACCGTTCAGTATCGATAATCACTCCACGCACCGTTCAGTATCGAAAATCAATCCCCACACCATTCAGTATCGATAATCACTCCCCACACCATTCAGTATCGATAATCAATCCCCACACCGTTCAGTATCGATAATCAATACCCACACCGTTCAGTATCGATAATCACTCCCCGCACCGTTCAGTATCGATAATCACTCCCCACACCGTTCAGTATCGATAATCACTCCCCACACCGTTCAGTATCGATAATCAATCCCCACACCGTTCAGTATCGATAATCACACCCCACACCGTTCAGTGTCGATAATCACTCCCCACACCGTTCAGTATCGATAATCACTCCCCACACCGTTCAGTATCGATACTCTCTGCCCACACTGTTCAGTATCGATAATCACTCCCCACACCGTTCAGGATCGATAATCAATCCCCACACCGTTCAGTATCGATAATCACTCCCCACACCGTTCAGTATCGATAATCACTCCCCACACAGTTCAGTGTCGATAATCACTCCCCACACCGTTCAGTATCGATAATCTCTCCCCACACCGTTCAGTATCGATAATCACTCCCCACACTGTTCAGTATCGATAATCACTCCCCACACCGTTCAGGATCGATAATATATCCCCACACCGTTCAGTATCGATAATCACTCCCCACACCGTTCAGTATCGATAATCACTCCCCACACGGTTCAGTATCGATAATCACTCCCCATACCGTTCAGTATGGATAATCTCTCCCCACACCGTTCAGTATCGATAATCACTCCCCACACCGTTCAGCATCGATAATCACTCCCCACACCGTTCAGTATCGATAATCACTCCCCACACCGTTCAGTATCGATAATCACTCCCCACACCGTTCAGCATCGATAATCACTCCCCACACCGTTCAGTGTCGATAAACACTCCCCACACCGTTCAGTATCGATAATCACTCCCCACACCATTCCGTGTCGATAATCACTCCCCACACCGTTCAGTATCGATAATCAATCCCCACACTGCTCAGTATCGATAATCACTCCCCACACAGTTCAATATCGATAATCACTCCCCACACCGTTCAGTATCGATAATCACTCCCCACACCGTTCAGTATCGATAATCAATCCCCACACCGTTCAGTGTCGATAATCACTCCCCACACCGTTCAGTATCGATAATCACTCCCCACACCATTCAGTATCGATAATCAATCCCCACTCCGTTCAGTATCGGTAATCACACCCCACACCATTCAGTATCGATAATCACTCCCCACACCGTTCAGTATCGGTAATCACACCCCACACCATTCAGTATCGATAATCACTCCCCGCACCGTTCATTATCGATAATCACTCCCCGCACCGTTCATTATCGATAATCACACCCCACACCGTTCACTATCGATAATCAATCCCCACACCGTTCAGTATCGATAATCACTCCCCACACCGTTCAGTCTCGATAAACACTCCCCACACCGTTCAGTATCGATAATCACTCCCCACACCGTTCAGTCTCGATAAACACTCCCCACACCGTTCAGTATCGATAATCACTCCCCACACCGTTCAGTGTCGATAATCGCTCCCCGCACCGGTCAGTATCGATAATCTCTCCCCACACCGGTCAGTATCGATAATCAATCCCCACACCGTTCAGTATCGATAATCACTCCCCACACCGTTCAGTATCGATAATCACTCCCCACAACGTTCAGTATCGATAATCACTCCCCACACCATTCAGTATCGATAATCACTCACCACACCATTCAGTATCGATAATCACTCCCCACACCGTTCAGCATCGATAATCACTCCCCACACCGTTCAGCATCGATAATCACTCCCCACACCGTTCAGTATCGATAATCACTCCCCACACCGTTCAGTATCGATAATCACTCCCCACACCATTCAGTATCGATAATCACTCCCCACAACGTTCAGTATCGATAATCACTCACCACACCATTCAGTATCGATAATCACTCCCCACACCATTCAGTATCGATAATCACTCTCCACACCGTTCAGTATCGATAAACACTCCCCACACCGTTCAGCATCGATAATCACTCCCCACACCGTTCAGAATCGAGAATCACTCCCCACACCGTTCAGTATCGATAATCACTCCCCACACCATTCAGAATCGAGAATCACTCCCCGCACCGTTCAGTATCGATAATCACTCCCCACACCGTTCAGAATCGAGAATCACTCCCCGCACCGTTCAGTATCGATAATCACTCCCCACACCGTTCAGTATCGATAATCACTCCACACACCGTTCAGTATCGATAATCACTCCCCGCCCCGTTCAGTATCGATAATCACTCCCCGCACCATTCAGTATCGATAATCAATCCCCGCACCGTTCAGTATCGATAATCACTCCCCACACCGTTCAGTATCGATAATCACTCCCCGCACCATTCAGTATCGATAATCAATCCCCACACCGGTCAGTATCGATAATCAATCCCCGCACCGTTCAGTATCGATAATCACTCCCCACACCGTTCAGTGTCGATAATCACTCCCCGCACCGTTCAGTATCGATAATCACTCCCCACACCGGTCAGTATCGATAATCACTCCCCGCACCGTTCAGTATCGATAATCAATCCCCACACCGGTCAGTATCGATAATCAATCCCCACACCGTTCAGTATCGATAATCACTCCCCGCACCGTTCAGTATCGATAATCACTCCCCGCACCGTTCAGTATCGATAATCTCTCCCCACACCGTTCAGTATCGATAATCAATACCCACACCGTTCAGTATCGATAATCACTCCCCGCACCGTTCACTATCAATAATCAATCCCCACACCGTTCAGTATCGATAATCACTCCCCGCACCGTTCAGTATCGATAATCACTCCCCGCACCGTTCACTATCAATAATCAATCCCCACACCGTTCAGTATCGATAATCACTCCCCGCACCGTTCACTATCAATAATCAATCCCCACACCGTTCAGTATCGATAATCACTCCCCACACCGTTCAGTGTCGATAATCACTCCCCGCACCGTTCAGTATCGATAATCAATACCCACACCGTTCAGTATCGATAATCACTCCCCGCACCGTTCAGTATCGATAATCACACCCCACACCGTTCAGTATCGATAATCACTCCCCGCACCGTTCAGTATCGATAATCAATACCCACACCGTTCAGTATCGATAATCACTCCCCGCACCGTTCAGTATCGATAATCAATACCCACACCGTTCAGTATCGATAATCACTCCCCGCACCGTTCAGTATCGATAATCACTCCCCGCACCGTTCAGTATCGATAATCACTCCCCACACTGTTCAGTATCGATAATCAATACCCACACCGTTCAGTATCGATAATCACTCCCCGCACCGGTCAGTATCGATAATCACTCCCCACACCGGTCAGTATCGATAATCACTCCCCACACCGGTCAGTATCGATAATCAATCCCCACACGGTTCAGTATCGATAATCACTCCCCGCACCGGTCAGTATCGATAATCACTCCCCACACCGGTCAGTATCGATAATCAATCCCCACACCGTTCAGTATCGATAATCACTCCCCGCACCGGTCAGTATCGATAATCACTCCCCGCACCGTTCAGTATCGATAATCACTCCCCGCACCATTCAGTATCGATAATCACTCCCCGCACCATTCAGTATCGATAATCAATCCCCACACGATTCAGTATCGATAATCACTCCCCACACCGTTCAGTATCGATAATCACCACGACACCGTTCAGTATCGATAATCACTCCCCGCACCGTTCAGTATCGATAATCACTCCCCACACCGTTCAGTGTCGATAATCAATCCCCACACCGTTCAGAATCGATAATCACCACGACACCGTTCAGTATCGATAATCACTCCCCACACCGTTCAGTATCGATAATCACTCCCCGCACCGTTCAGTATCGATAATCACTCCCCGCACCGTTCAGTATCGATAATCACTCCCCGCACCATTCAGTATCGATAATCACCACGACACCGTTCAGTATCGATAATCACTCCCCGCACCGTTCAGTATCGATAATCACTCCCCGCACCATTCAGTATCGATAATCACCACGACACCGTTCAGTATCGATAATCACTCCCCGCACCGTTCATTATCGATAATCACTCCCCGCACCGTTCATTATCGATAATCACTCCCCACACCGTTCAGTATCGATAATCACTCCCCACACCGTTCAGTATCGATAATCACTCCCCACACCATTCAGTATCGATAATCAATCCCCACACCGTTCACTATCGATAATCAATCCCCACACCGTTCAGTATCGAGAATCACTCCCCGCACCGGTCAGTATCGATAATCAATCCCCACACCGTTCAGTATCGATAATCACTCCCCACACCGTTCAGTATCGAGAATCAATCCCCACACGGTTCAGTATCGATAATCACTCCCCACACCGTTCAGTATCGATAATCACTCCCCACACCGTTCAGTATCGATAATCACTCCCCACACCATTCAGTATCGATAATCAATCCCCACACCGTTCACTATCGATAATCAATCCCCACACCGTTCAGTATCGAGAATCACTCCCCGCACCGGTCAGTATCGATAATCACTCCCCACACCGTTCAGTATCGAGAATCAATCCCCACACGGTTCAGTATCGATAATCACTCCCCATACCGTTCAGTATCGAGAATCAATCCCCACACGGTTCAGTATCGATAATCAATCCCCACACCGTTCAGTATCGATAATCACTCCCCACACCGTTCAGTATCGAGAATCAATCCCCACACGGTTCAGTATCGATAATCACTCCCCATACCGTTCAGTATCGAGAATCAATCCCCACACGGTTCAGTATCGATAATCACTCCCCACACCATTCAGTATCGATAATCACTCCCACACCATTCAGTATCGATAATCACTCCCCACACCGTTCAGTATCGAGAATCAATCCCCACACGGTTCAGTATCGATAATCACTCCCCACACCGTTCAGTATCGATAATCACTCCCCACACCGTTCAGTATCGATAATCACCACGACACCGTTCAGAATCGAGAATCACTCCCCGCACCGTTCAGTATCGATAATGATTCCCCACACCGTTCAGTATCGATAATCAATCCCCACACCGTTCAGTATCGATAATCAATCCCCACACCGTTCAGTATCGATAATCAATCCCCACACCGTTCAGTATCGATAATCACCACGACACCGTTCAGTGTCGATAATCACTCCCCGCACCGGTCAGTATCGATAATCACTCCCCACACCGTTCAGTATCGATAATCAATCCCCACACCGTTCAGTATCGATATTCACTCCCCACACCGTTCAGTATCGATAATCACTCCCCACACCGTTCAGTATCGATAATCACTCCCCACACCGTTCAGTATCGATAATCACTCCCCACACCGTTCAGTATCGATAATCACTCCCACACCGTTCAGTATCGATACTCACTACCCACACCATTCAGTATCGATAATCACTCCCCACACCGTTCAGTATCGATAATCACTCCCCACACCGTTCAGTATCGATACTCACTCCCCATACTGTTCAGTATCGATAATCACTCCCCACACCGTTCAGAATCGATAATCACTCCCCGCACCATTCAGCATCGATAATCACTCCACACACCGTTCAGTATCGATAATCACTCCCCACACCGTTCAGAATCGATAATCACTCCCCGCACCATTCAGCATCGATAATCACTCCACACACAGTTCAGTATCGATAATCATTCCCCACACCGGTCAGTATCGATAATCAATCCCCACACCGTTCAGTATCGATAATCAATCCCCACACCGTTCAGTATCGATAATCACACCCCACACCTTTCAGTATCGATAATCAATCCCCACACCGTTCAGTATCGATAATCAATCCCCACACCGTTCAGTATCGATAATCACACCCCACACCTTTCAGTATCGATAATCACTCCCCGCACCGGTCAGTGTCGATAATCACTCCCCGCACCGTTCAGTGTCGATAATCACTCCCCGCACCGGTCAGTATCGATAATCACACCCCACACCATTCAGTATCGATAATCACTCCCCGCACCGGTCAGTGTCGATAATCACTCCCCGCACCGGTCAGTATCGATAATCATTCCCCACACCGTTCAGTATCGATAATCACTCCCCGCACCGGTCAGTATCGATAATCATTCCCCACACCGTTCAGTGTCGATAATCACTCCCCGCACCGGTCAGTATCGATAATCAATCCCCACACCGTTCAGTATCGATAATCACTCCCCACACCGTTCAGTATCGATAATCACTCCCCACACCGTTCAGTATCGATAATCACTCCCCACACCATTCAGTATCGATAATCAATCCCCACACCGTTCAGTATCGATAATCACTCCCCACACCGTTCAGTATCGATAATCACTCCCCACACCGTTCAGTATCGATAATCACTCCCCACACCGTTCAGTGTCGATAATCACTCCCCGCACCGGTCAGTATCGATAATCACACCCCACACCATTCAGTATCGATAATCACTCCCCGCACCGGTCAGTGTCGATAATCACTCCCCGCACCGGTCAGTATCGATAATCATTCCCCACACCGTTCAGTATCGATAATCACTCCCCGCACCGGTCAGTATCGATAATCATTCCCCACACCGTTCAGTGTCGATAATCACTCCCCGCACCGGTCAGTATCGATAATCAATCCCCACACCGTTCAGTATCGATAATCACTCCCCACACCGTTCAGTATCGATAATCACTCCCCACACCGTTCAGTATCGATAATCAATCCCCACACCGTTCAGTATCGATAATCAATCCCCACACCGTTCAGTATCGATAATCACCACGACACCGTTCAGAATCGAGAATCACTCCCCGCACCGTTCAGTATCGATAATCACTCCCCACAACGTTCAGTAACGATAATCACTCCCCACACCGTTCAGTATCGATAATCACTCCCCACACCATTCAGTATCGATAATCAAACTCCACACCGTTCAGTATCGATAATCAATTCCCACACCGTTCAGTATCGATAATCACTCCCCACACCGTTCAGTATCGATAATCTCTCCCCACACCGTTTTGAATCGATAATCACTCCCCGCACCGTTCAGTATCGATAATCACTCCCCACAGCGTTCAGTATCGATAATCACTCCCCACAACGTTCAGTATCGATAATCACTCCCCACAGCGTTCAGTATCGATAATCACTCCCCTCAACGTTCAGTAACGATAATCACTCCCCACACCGTTCAGAATCGATAATCACTCCCCACACCGTTCAGTATCGATAATCACTCCCCACACCGTTCAGTATCGATAATCAATCCCCAAACCGTTCAGTATCGATAATCACTCCCCACACCGTTCAGTATCGATAATCAAACTCCACACCGTTCAGTATCGATAATCAATCCCCACACCGTTCAGTATCGATAATCACTCCCCACACCGTTCAGTGTCGATAATCACTCCCCGCACCGTTCAGTATCGATAATCACTCCCCACAACGTTCAGTATCGATAATCACTCCCCACAGCGTTCAGTATCGATAATCACTCCCCACAACGTTCAGTAACGATAATCACTCCCCACACCGTTCAGAATCGATAATAACTCCCCACACCGTTCAGAATCGATAATAACTCCCCACACCGTTCAGTATCGATAATCACTCCCCACACCGTTCAGTATCGATAATCAATCCCCAAACCGTTCAGTATCGATAATCACTCCCCACACCGTTCAGTATCGATAATCAAACTCCACACCGTTCAGTATCGATAATCAATCCCCACACCGTTCAGTATCGATAATCACTCCCCACACCGTTCAGTGTCGATAATCACTCCCCGCACCGTTCAGTATCGATAATCACTCCCCACAACGTTCAGTATCGATAATCACTCCCCACAGCGTTCAGTATCGATAATCACTCCCCACAACGTTCAGTAACGATAATCACTCCCCACACCGTTCAGAATCGATAATAACTCCCCACACCGTTCAGTATCGATAATCACTCCCCACACCGTTCAGTATCGATAATCAATCCCCAAACCGTTCAGTATCGATAATCACTCCCCACACCGTTCAGTATCGATAATCAAACTCCACACCGTTCAGTATCGATAACCAATCCCCACACCGTTCAGTATCGATAATCACTCCCCACACCGTTCAGTATCAATAATCAATCCCCACACCGTTCAGTATCGATAATCACTCCCCACACCATTCAGTATCAATAATCAATCCCCACACCGTTCAGTGTCGATAATCACTCCCTGCACCGGTCAGTATCGATAATCAATCCCCACACGGTACAGTATCGATAATCAATCCCCACACCGTTCAGTATCGATAATCAATCCCCACACCGTTCAGTATCGATAATCACTCCCCACACCGTTCAGTGTCGATAATCACTCCCCGCACCGTTCAGTATCGATAATCACTCCCCACAACGTTCAGTATCGATAATCACTCCCCACAGCGTTCAGTATCGATAATCACTCCCCACAACGTTCAGTAACGATAATCACTCCCCACACCGTTCAGAATCGATAATAACTCCCCACACCGTTCAGAATCGATAATAACTCCCCACACCGTTCAGTATCGATAATCACTCCCCACACCGTTCAGTATCGATAATCAATCCCCAAACCGTTCAGTATCGATAATCACTCCCCACACCGTTCAGTATCGATAATCAAACTCCACACCGTTCAGTATCGATAATCAATCCCCACACCGTTCAGTATCGATAATCACTCCCCACACCGTTCAGTGTCGATAATCACTCCCCGCACCGTTCAGTATCGATAATCACTCCCCACAACGTTCAGTATCGATAATCACTCCCCACAGCGTTCAGTATCGATAATCACTCCCCACAACGTTCAGTAACAATAATCACTCCCCACACCGTTCAGAATCGATAATAACTCCCCACACCGTTCAGTATCGATAATCACTCCCCACACCGTTCAGTATCGATAATCAATCCCCAAACCGTTCAGTATCGATAATCACTCCCCACACCGTTCAGTATCGATAATCAAACTCCACACCGTTCAGTATCGATAACCAATCCCCACACCGTTCAGTATCGATAATCACTCCCCACACCGTTCAGTATCAATAATCAATCCCCACACCGTTCAGTATCGATAATCACTCCCCACACCATTCAGTATCAATAATCAATCCCCACACCGTTCAGTGTCGATAATCACTCCCTGCACCGGTCAGTATCGATAATCAATCCCCACACGGTACAGTATCGATAATCAATCCCCACACCGTTCAGTATCGATAATCAATCCCCACACCGTTCAGTATCGATAATCACTCCCCACACCGTTCAGTATCAATAATCAATCCCCACACCGTTCAGTATCGATAATCACTCCCCGCACCGGTCAGTATCAATAATCAATCCCCACACCGTTCAGTATCGATAATCAATCCCCACACCGTTCAGTATCGATAATCACTCCCCACACCGTTCAGTATCGATAATCAATCCCCACACCATTCAGTATCGATAATCACTCCCCACACCATTCAGTATCGATAATCAATCCCCACACCGTTCAGTATCGATAATCACTCCCCACAGCGTTCAGTATCGATAATCACTCCCCACACCGTTCAGTATCGATAATCACTCTCCACAACGTTCAGTATCGATAATCACTCTCCACAACGTTCAGTATCGATAATCACTCCCCACACCGTTCAGTATCGATAATCAATCCCCACACCGTTCAGTATCGATAATCACTCCCCACAGCGTTCAGTATCGATAATCAATCCCCACACCGTTCAGTATCAATAATCAATCCCCACACCGTTCAGTATCGATAATCACTCCCCGCACCGGTCAGTATCAATAATCAATCCCCACACCGTTCAGTATCGATAATCAATCCCCACACCGTTCAGTATCGATAATCACTCCCCACACCGTTCAGTATCGATAATCAATCCCCACACCATTCAGTATCGATAATCACTCCCCACACCATTCAGTATCGATAATCAATCCCCACACCGTTCAGTATCGATAATCACTCCCCACAGCGTTCAGTATCGATAATCACTCCCCACACCGTTCAGTATCGATAATCACTCTCCACAACGTTCAGTATCGATAATCACTCTCCACAACGTTCAGTATCGATAATCACTCCCCACACCGTTCAGTATCGATAATCAATCCCCACACCGTTCAGTATCGATAATCACTCCCCACAGCGTTCAGTATCGATAATCAATCCCCACACCGTTCAGTATCGATAATCACTCCCCACACCTTTCAGTATCGATAATCACTCCCCACACCATTCAGTATCGATAATCACTCCCCACACCATTCAGTATCGATAATCAATCCCCACACCATTCAGTATCGATAATCACTCCCCACACCGTTCAGTATCGATAATCACTCCCCACACCGTTCAGTATCGATAATCACTCCCCACACCATTCAGTATCGATAATCACTCCCCACACCATTCAGTATCGATAATCAATCCCCACACCATTCAGTATCGATAATCACTCCCCACACCGTTCAGTATCGATAATCAATCCCCACACCATTCAGTATCGATAATCACTCTCCACAACGTTCAGTATCGATAATCACTCCTCACACCGTTCAGTATCGATAATCACCACGACACCGTTCAGAATCGATAATCACTCCCCACAATGTTCAGTATCGATAATCACTCCACACACCGTTCAGTATCGATAATCACTCCCCGCACCGTTCAGTATCGATAATCACTCCCCAAACCGTTCAGTATCGATAATCACTCCCCACACCGTTCAGTATCGATAATCACTCCCCACACCGTTCAGTATCGATAATCACTCCCCGCACCGTTCAGTATCGATAATCACTCCCCAAACCGTTCAGTATCGATAATCGCACCCCACACCATTCAGTATCGATAATCAATCCCCACACCGTTCAGTATCGATAATCACTCCCCGCACCGGTCAGTATCGATAATCAATCCCCGCACCGTTCAGTATCGATAATCACTCCCCTCACCGTTCAGTGTCGATAATCACTCCCCGCACCGGTCAGTATCGATAATCAATCCCCACACCGTTCAGTATCGATAATCACTCCCCACACCGTTCAGTATCGATAATCACCACGACACCGTTCAGAATCGATAATCACTCCACACACCGTTCAGTATCGATAATCACTCCCCACAACGTTCAGTAACGATAATCACTCCCCACACCATTCAGTATCGATAATCACTCCCCACAACGTTCAGTATCGATAATCACTCCACACACCGTTCAGTATCGATAAGCAATCCCCAAACCATTCAGTATCGATAATCACTCCGCACACCATTCAGTATCGATAATCAAACTCCACACCGTTCAGTATCGATAATCACTCCCCACACCGTTCAGTATCGATAATCACTCCCCACACCGTTCAGTATCGTTAATCACTCCCCACACCGTTCAGTATCGATAATCACTCCCCACACCGTTCAGTATCGATAATCACTCCCCACACCGTTCAGTATCGATAATCAATACCCACACCGTTCAGTATCGATAATCACTCCCCGCACCGTTCAGTATCGATATTCACTCCCCACACCGTTCAGTATCGATAATCAATACCCAGACCGTTCAGTATCGATAATCACTCCCCGCACCGTTCAGTATCGATAATCACTCCCCACACCGTTCAATATCGATAATCAATACCCACACCGTTCAGTATCGATAATCACTCCCCGCACCGTTCAGTATCGATATTCACTCCCCACACCGTTCAGTATCGATAATCAATACCCAGACCGTTCAGAATCGATAATCACTCCCCGCACCTATCAGTATCGATAATCACTCCCCACACCGTTCAATATAGATAATCACTCCCCACACCGTTCAGAATCGATAATCAATGCCCACACCGTTCAGAATCGATAATCACTCCCCACACCGTTCAATATAGATAATCACTCCCCACACCGTTCAGAATCGATAATCAATGCCCACACTGTTCAGTATTGATAATCACTCCCCACACAGTTCAATATCGATAATCACTCCCTACACCGTTCAGTATCGATAATCACTCCCCACACCGTTCAGTATCGATAATCACTCCCCGCACCATTCAGTATCGATAATCAATCGCCACACCTTTCAGTATCGATAATCACTCCCCACACCGTTCAGTATCGATAATCACTCCCCACACCGTTCTGTATCGATAATCTATCCCCACACCGTTCAGTATCGATAATCAATCCCCACACCGCTCAGTATCGATAATCTATCCCCACACCGTTCAGTATCGATAATCACTCCACGCACCGTTCAGTATCGATAATCAATCACCACACCGTTCAGTATCGATAATCACTCCACACACCATTCAGTATCGATAATCAATCCCCACACCGTTCAGTATTGATAATCAATACCCATACCGTTCAGTATCGATAATCACTCCCCACACCGTTCAGTGTCGATAATCACTCCCCACACCGTTCAGTGTCGATAATCTATCCCCACACCGTTCAGTATCGATAATCAATCCCCACACCGTTCAGTATCGATAATCTATCCCCACACCGTTCAGTATCGATAATCACTCCACGCACCGTTCAGTATCGATAATCACTCCCCACACCGTTCAATATCGATAATCAATACCCACACCGTTCAGTATCGATAATCACTCCCCGCACCGTTCAGTATCGATATTCACTCCCCACACCGTTCAGTATCGATAATCAATACCCAGACCGTTCAGTATCGATAATCACTCCCCGCACCTTTCAGTATCGATAATCACTCCCCACACCGTTCAATATAGATAATCACTCCCCACACCGTTCAGAATCGATAATCAATGCCCACACTGTTCAGTATCGATAATCACTCCCCACACAGTTCAATATCGATAATCACTCCCTACACCGTTCAGTATCGATAATCTCTCCCCACACCGTTCAGTATCGATAATCACTCCCCGCACCGTTCAGTATCGATAATCAATCGCCACACCTTTCAATATCGATAATCACTCCCCACACCGTTCAGTATCGATAATCACTCCCCACACCGTTCTGTATCGATAATCTATCCCCACACCGTTCAGTATCGATAATCAATCCCCACACCGTTCAGTATCGATAATCTATCCCCACACCGTTCAGTATCGATAATCACTCCACGCACCGTTCAGTATCGATAATCAATCACCACACCGTTCAGTATCGATAATCACTCCCCACACCATTCAGTATCGATAATCAATCCCCACACCGTTCAGTATTGATAATCAATACCCATACCGTTCAGTATCGATAATCACTCCCCACACCGTTCAGTGTCGATAATCACTCCCCACACCGTTTAGTGTCGATAATCTATCCCCACACCGTTCAGTATCGATAATCAATCCCCACACCGTTCAGTATCGATAATCTATCCCCACACCGTTCAGTATCGATAATCACTCCCCACACCATTCAGTATCGATAATCAATCCCCACACCGTTCAGTATTGATAATCAATACCCATACCGTTCAGTATCGATAATCAATCCCCACACCGTTCAGTATCGATAATCAATCCCCACACCGTTCAGTGTCGATAATCACTCCCCACACCGTTCAGTGTCGATAATCACTCCCCACACCGTTCAGTATCGATAATCACCACTACACCGTTCAGCATCGATAATCACTCCCCACACCGTTCAGTATCGATAATCACTCCCCACACCGTTCAGTATCGATAATCACTCCCCACTCCGTTCAGTATCGATAATCACTCCCCACACCGTTCAGTATCGATAATCACTCCCCACAACGAACAGTATCGATAATCACTCCCCACACCATTCAGTATCGATAATCAAATTCCACAACGTTCAGTGTCGATAATCACTCCCCACACCGTTCAGTATCGATAATCACCACGACACCGTTCAGAATCGAGAATCACTCCCCGCACCGTTCAGTATCGATAATCACTCCCCACAACGTTCAGTAACGATAATCACTCCCCACACCGTTCAATATCGATAATCACTCCCCGCACCGTTCAGTATCGATAATCACTCCCCACAGCGTTCAGTATCGATAATCACTCCCCACAACGTTCAGTATCGATAATCAATCCCCACAGCGTTCAGTATCGATAATCACTCCCCACAACGTTCAGTATCGATAATCACTCCCCACACCGTTCAGTATCGATAATCAATACCCACACCGTTCAGTATCGATACTCACTCCCCGCACCGTTCAGTATCGATATTCACTCCCCACACCGTTCAGTATCGATAATCACTCCCCGCACCGGTCAGTATCGATAATCAATCCCCACACCGTTCAGTATCGATAATCAATCCCCACACCGTTCAGTATCGATAATCACTCCCCACACCGTTCAGTGTCGATAATCACTCCCCGCACCGGTCAGTATCGATAATCACTCCCCACACCGTTCAGTATCAATAATCAATCCCCACACCGTTCAGTATCGATAATCACTCCCCACACCATTCAGTATCAATAATCAATCCCCACACCGTTCAGAATCGAGAATCACTCCCCGCACCGTTCAGTATCGATAATCACTCCCCACAACGTTCAGTAACGATAATCACTCCCCACACCGTTCAATATCGATAATCACTCCCCGCACCGTTCAGTATCGATAATCACTCCCCACAGCGTTCAGTATCGATAATCACTCCCCACAACGTTCAGTAACGATAATCTCTCCCCACACCGTTCAGAATCGATAATCACTCCCCGCACCGTTCAGTATCGATAATCACTCCCCACAGCGTTCAGTATCGATAATCACTCCCCACAACGTTCAGTATCGATAATCACTCCCCACACCGTTCAGTATCGATAATCAATCCCCAAACCGTTCAGTATCGATAATCACTCCCCACACCATTCAGTATCGATAATCAAACTCCACACCGTTCAGTATCGATAATCAATCCCCACACCGTTCAGTATCGATAATCACTCCCCACACCGTTCAGTATCGATAATCAATCCCCACACCGTTCAGTATCGATAATCAATTCCCACACCATTCAGTATCGATAATCACTCCCCACACCGTTCAGTATCGATAATCACTCCCCACACCGTTCAGTATCGATAATCAATACCCACACCGTTCAGTATCGATACTCAGTCCCCGCACCGTTCAGTATCGATACTCACTCCCCGCACCGTTCAGTATCGATAATCACTCCCCACACCGTTCAGTATCGATATTCACTCCCCACACCGTTCAGTATCGATAATCACTCCCCGCACCGGTCAGTATCGATAATCAATCCCCACACCGTTCAGTATCGATAATCAATCCCCACACCGTTCAGTATCGATAATCACTCCCCACACCTTTCAGTGTCGATAATCACTCCCCGCACCGGTCAGTATCGATAATCACTCCCCACACCGTTCAGTATCAATAATCAATCCCCACACCGTTCAGTATCGATAATCACTCCCCACACCATTCAGTATCAATAATCAATCCCCACACCGTTCAGTGTCGATAATCACTCCCCGCACCGGTCAGTATCGATAATCAATCCCCACACCGTTCAGTATCGATAATCACTCCCCACAGCGTTCAGTATCGATAATCACTCCCCACAACGTTCAGTAACGATAATCACTCCCCACACCGTTCAGTATCGATAATCACTCCCCACACCGTTCAGTATCGATAATCAATCCCCAAACCGTTCAGTATCGATAATCACTCCCCACACCATTCAGTATCGATAATCAAACTCCACACCGTTCAGTATCGATAATCAATCCCCACACCGTTCAGTATCGATAATCACTCCCCACACCGTTCAGTATCGATAATCAATCCCCACACCGTTCAGTATCGATAATCAATTCCCACACCATTCAGTATCGATAATCACTCCCCACACCGTTCAGTAACGATAATCACTCCCCACACCGTTCAGTATCGATAATCAATACCCACACCGTTCAGTATCGATACTCACTCCCCGCACCGTTCAGTATCGATATTCACTCCCCACACCGTTCAGTATCGATAATCACTCCCCGCACCGGTCAGTATCGATAATCAATCCCCACACCGTTCAGTATCGATAATCAATCCCCACACCGTTCAGTATCGATAATCACTCCCCACACCGTTCAGTGTCGATAATCACTCCCCGCACCGGTCAGTATCGATAATCACTCCCCACACCGTTCAGTATCAATAATCAATCCCCACACCGTTCAGTATCGATAATCACTCCCCACACCATTCAGTATCAATAATCAATCCCCACACCGTTCAGAATCGAGAATCACTCCCCGCACCGTTCAGTATCGATAATCACTCCCCACAACGTTCAGTAACGATAATCACTCCCCACACCGTTCAATATCGATAATCACTCCCCGCACCGTTCAGTATCGATAATCACTCCCCACAGCGTTCAGTATCGATAATCACTCCCCACAACGTTCAGTAACGATAATCTCTCCCCACACCGTTCAGAATCGATAATCACTCCCCGCACCGTTCAGTATCGATAATCACTCCCCACAGCGTTCAGTATCGATAATCACTCCCCACAACGTTCAGTATCGATAATCACTCCCCACACCATTCAGTATCGATAATCAATCCCCAAACCGTTCAGTATCGATAATCACTCCCCACACCATTCAGTATCGATAATCAAACTCCACACCGTTCAGTATCGATAATCACTCCCCACACCGTTCAGTATCGATAATCAATCCCCACACCGTTCAGTATCGATAATCAATTCCCACACCATTCAGTATCGATAATCACTCCCCACACCGTTCAGTATCGATAATCACTCCCCACACCGTTCAGTATCGATAATCAATACCCACACCGTTCAGTATCGATACTCACTCCCCGCACCGTTCAGTATCGATATTCACTCCCCACACCGTTCAGTATCGATAATCACTCCCCGCACCGGTCAGTATCGATAATCAATCCCCACACCGTTCAGTATCGATAATCAATCCCCACACCGTTCAGTATCGATAATCACTCCCCACACCTTTCAGTGTCGATAATCACTCCCCGCACCGGTCAGTATCGATAATCACTCCCCACACCGTTCAGTATCGATAATCAATCCCCACACCGTTCAGTATCGATAATCAATCCCCACACCGTTCAGTATCGATAATCACTCCCCACACCGTTCAGTATCAATAATCAATCCCCACACCGTTCAGTATCGATAATCACTCCCCGCACCGGTCAGTATCGATAATCAATCCCCACACCGTTCAGTATCGATAATCACTCCCCACACCGTTCAGTATCGATAATCACTCCCCACACCGTTCAGTATCGATAATCACTCCCCACACCGTTCAGTATCGATAATCACTCCCCACACCATTCAGTATCGATAATCACTCTCCACAACGTTCAGTATCGATAATCACCACGACACCGTTCAGAATCGATAATCACTCCCCGCACCGATCAGTATCGATAATCACTCCCCACAATGTTCAGTATCGATAATCACTCCACAAACCGTTCAGTATCGATAATCACTCCCCGCACCGTTCAGTATCGATAATCACTCCCCAAACCGTTCAGTATCGATAATCACACCCCACACCATTCAGTATCGATAATCACTCCCCACAGCGTTCAGTATCGATAATCACTCCCCACAACGTTCAGTAACGATAATCTCTCCCCACACCGTTCAGAATCGATAATCACTCCCCGCACCGTTCAGTATCGATAATCACTCCCCACAGCGTTCAGTATCGATAATCACTCCCCACAACGTTCAGTAACGTTAATCACTCCCCACACCGTTCAGAATCGATAATCACTCCCCACACCGTTCAGTATCGATAATCAATCCCCAAACCGTTCAGTATCGATAATCACTCCCCACACCATTCAGTATCGATAATCAAACTCCACACCGTTCAGTATCGATAATCAATCCCCACACCGTTCAGTATCGATAATCACTCCCCACACCGTTCAGTATCGATAATCAATCCCCACACCGGTCAGTATCGTAAATCACTCCCCACACCGTTCAGTATCGATAATCACTCCCCACACCGTTCAGTATCGATAATCAATACCCACACCGTTCAGTATCGATACTCACTCCCCGCACCGTTCAGTATCGATATTCACTCCCCACACCGTTCAGTATCGATAATCACTCCCCGCACCGGTCAGTATCGATAATCAATCCCCACACCGTTCAGTATCGATAATCAATCCCCACACCGTTCAGTATCGATAATCACTCCCCACACCGTTCAGTGTCGATAATCACTCCCCGCACCGTTCAGTATCAATAATCAATCCCCACACCGTTCAGTATCGATAATCACTCCCCACACCATTCAGTATCAATAATCAATCCCCACACCGTTCAGTGTCGATAATCACTCCCCGCACCGGTCAGTATCGATAATCAATCCCCACACCGTTCAGTATCGATAATCAATCCCCACACCGTTCAGTATCGATAATCACTCCCCACACCGTTCAGTATCAATAATCAATCCCCACACCGTTCAGTATCGATAATCACTCCCCGCACCGGTCAGTATCGATAATCAATCCCCACACCGTTCAGTATCGATAATCACTCCCCACACCGTTCAGTATCGATAATCACTCCCCACACCGTTCAGTATCGATAATCAATCCCCACACCGTTCAGTATCGATAATCACTCCCCACACCGTTCAGTATCGATAATCACTCTCCACAACGTTCAGTATCGATAATCACCACGACACCGTTCAGAATCGATAATCACTCCCCGCACCGTTCAGTATCGATAATCACTCCCCACAATGTTCAGTATCGATAATCACTCCACACACCGTTCAGTATCGATAATCACTCCCACACCGTTCAGTATCGATAATCACTCCCCAAACCGTTCAGTATCGATAATCACACCCCACACCATTCAGTGTCGATAATCAATCCCCACACCGTTCAGTGTCGATAATCACTCCCCGCACCGGTCAGTATCGATAATCAATCCCCGCACCGTTCAGTATCGATAATCACTCCCCTCACCGTTCAGTGTCGATAATCACTCCCCGCACCGGTCAGTATCGATAATCAATCCCCACACCGTTCAGTATCGATAATCACTCCCCTCACCGTTCAGTGTCGATAATCACTCCCCGCACCGGTCAGTATCGTTAATCACTCCCCGCACCGTTCAGTATCGATAATCACTCCCCACAACGTTCAGTATCGATAATCACTCCACACACCGTTCAGTATCGATAATCAATCCCCAAACCATTCAGTATCGATAATCACTCCCCACACCATTCAGTATCGATAATCAAACTCCACACCGTTCAGTATCGATAATCAGTCCCCACACCGTTCAGTATCGATAATCACTCCCCACACCGTTCAGTATCGATAATCAATCCCCACACCGTTCAGTATCGTTAATCACTCCCCACACCGTTCAGTATCGATGATCACTCCCCACACCGTTCAGTATCGATAATCACTCCCCACACCGTTCAGTATCGATAATCAATACCCACACCGTTCAGTATCGATAATCACTCCCCGCACCGTTCAGTATCGATATTCACTCCCTACACCGTTCAGTATCGATAATCAATACCCAGACCGTTCAGTATCGATAATCACTCCCCACACCGTTCAGTATCGATAATCACTCCCCACACCGTTCAATATCGATAATCAATACCCACACCGTTCAGTATCGATAATCACTCCCCGCACCGTTCAGTATCGATATTCACTCCCCACACCGTTCAGTATCGATAATCAATACCCAGACCGTTCAGTATCGATAATCACTCCCCGCACCGTTCAGTATCGATAATCACTCCCCACACCGTTCAGTATCGATAATCACTCCCCACACCGTTCAGTATCGATAATCACTCCCCACACCGTTCAGTATCGATAATCACTCCCCACACCGTTCAGTATCGATAATCACTCCCCACACCGTTCAGTATCGATAATCACTCCCCACACCGTTCAGTATCGATAATCAATCCCCACACCGTTCAGTATCGATAATCACTCCCCACACCGTTCAGTATCGATAATCACTCCCCACACCGTTCAGTATCGATAATCACTCCCCACACCGTTCAGTATCGATAATCAATCCCCACACCGTTCAGTATCGATAATCACTCCCCGCACCGTTCAGTATCGATAATCACTCCCCACACCGTTCAGTATCGATAATCACTCCCCGCACCGGTCAGTATCGATAATCAATCCCCACACCGTTCAGTATCGATAATCACTCCCCACACCGTTCAGTATCGATAATCACTCCCCACACCGTTCAGTATCGATAATCAATCCCCACACCGTTCAGTATCGATAATCACTCCCCACACCGTTCAGTTTCGATAATCACTCCCCACAGCGTTCAGTATCGATAATCAATCCCCACACCGTTCAGTATCGATAATCACTCCCCACACCGTTCAGTATCGATAATCACTCCCCACAGCGTTCAGTATCGATAATCAATCCCCACACCGTTCAGTATCGATAATCACTCCCCACACCGTTCAGTATCGATAATCACTCTCCACAACGTTCAGTATCGATAATCACCACGACACCGTTCAGAATCGATAATCACTCCCCGCACCGTTCAGTATCGATAATCACTCCCCACAATGTTCAGTATCGATAATCACTCCCCACACCGTTCAGTATCGATAATCACTCCACACACCGTTCAGTATCGATAATCACTCCCCGCACCGTTCAGTATCGATAATCACTCCCCAAACCGTTCAGTATCGATAATTACACCCCACACCATTCAGTATCGATAATCAATCCCCACACCGTTCAGTATCGATAATCACTCCCCGCACCGGTCAGTATCGATAATCAATCCCCGCACCGTTCAGTATCGATAATCACTCCCCTCACCGTTCAGTGTCGATAATCACTCCCCGCACCGGTCAGTATCGATAATCAATCCCCACACCGTTCAGTATCGATAATCACTCCCCACACCGTTCAGTATCGATAATCACCACGACACCGTTCAGAATCGTTAATCACTCCCCGCACCGTTCAGTATCGATAATCACTCCCCACAACGTTCAGTAACGATAATCACTCCCCACACCGTTCAGTATCGATAATCACTCCACACACCGTTCAGTGTCGATAATCAATCCCCAAACCATTCAGTATCGATAATCACTCCCCACACCATTCAGTATCGATAATCAAACTCCACACCGTTCAGTATCGATAATCAGTCCCCACACCGTTCAGTATCGATAATCACTCCCCACACCGTTCAGTATCGATAATCAATCCCCACACCGTTCAGTATCATTAATCACTCCCCACACCGTTCAGTATCGATAATCACTCCCCACACCGTTCAGTATCGATAATCAATACACACACCGTTCAGTATCGAGAATCAGTACCCACACCGTTCAGTATCGATAATCACTCCCCGCACCGTTCAGTATCGATATTCACTCCCCACACCGTTCAGTATCGATAATCACTCCCCACACCGTTCAGTATCGATAATCAATACACACACCGTTCAGTATCGATAATCAATACCCAGACCGTTCAATATCGATAATCAATACCCACACCGTTCAGTATCGATAATCACTCCCCGCACCGTTCAGTATCGATATTCACTCCCCACACCGTTCAGTATCGATAATCAATACCCAGACCGTTCAGTATCGATAATCACTCCCCACACCGTTCAGTATCGATAATCACTCCCCACACCGTTCAATATAGATAATCACTCCCCACACCGTTCAGAATCGATAATCAATGCCCACACTGTTCAGTATCGATAATCACTCCCCACACAGTTCAATATCGATAATCACTCCCTACACCGTTCAGTATCGATAATCACTCCCCGCACCGTTCAGTATCGATAATCACTCCCCGCACCGTTCAGTATCGATAATCAATACACACACCGTTCAGTATCGATAATCACTCCCCACACCGTTCAATATCGATAATCAATACCCACACCGTTCAGTATCGATAATCACTCCCCGCACCGTTCAGTATCGATATTCACTCCCCACACCGTTCAGTATCGATAATCAATACCCAGACCGTTCAGTATCGATAATCACTCCCCGCACCGTTCAGTATCGATAATCACTCCCCACACCGTTCAATATAGATAATCACTCCCCACACCGTTCAGAATCGATAATCAATGCCCACACTGTTCAGTATCGATAATCACTCCCCACACAGTTCAATATCGATAATCACTCCCTACACCGTTCAGTATCGATAATCACTCCCCGCACCGTTCAGTATCGATAATCACTCCCCGCACCGTTCAGTATCGATAATCAATCGCCACACCTTTCAGTATCGATAATCACTCCCCACACCGTTCAGTATCGATAATCAATCCCCACACCGTTCAGTATCGATAATCAATTCCCACACCATTCAGTATCGATAATCACTCCCCACACCGTTCAGTATCGATAATCAATACCCACACCGTTCAGTATCGATACTCACTCCCCGCACCGTTCAGTATCGATATTCACTCCCCACACCGTTCAGTATCGATAATCACTCCCCGCACCGGTCAGTATCGATAATCAATCCCCACACCGTTCAGTATCGATAATCAATCCCCACACCGTTCAGTATCGATAATCACTCCCCACACCTTTCAGTGTCGATAATCACTCCCCGCACCGGTCAGTATCGATAATCACTCCCCACACCGTTCAGTATCAATAATCAATCCCCACACCGTTCAGTATCGATAATCACTCCCCACACCATTCAGTATCAATAATCAATCCCCACACCGTTCAGTGTCGATAATCACTCCCCGCACCGGTCAGTATCGATAATCAATCCCCACACCGTTCAGTATCGATAATCAATCCCCACACCGTTCAGTATCGATAATCACTCCCCACACCGTTCAGTATCAATAATCAATCCCCACACCGTTCAGTATCGATAATCACTCCCCGCACCGGTCAGTATCGATAATCACTCCCCACACCGTTCAGTATCGATAATCACTCCCCACACCGTTCAGTATCGATAATCACTCCCCACAGCGTTCAGTATCGATAATCACTCCCCACACCATTCAGTATCGATAATCACTCTCCACAACGTTCAGTATCGATAATCACCACGACACCGTTCAGAATCGATAATCACTCCCCGCACCGATCAGTATCGATAATCACTCCCCACAATGTTCAGTATCGATAATCACTCCCCACACCGTTCAGTATCGATAATCACTCCACAAACCGTTCAGTATCGATAATCACTCCCCGCACCGTTCAGTATCGATAATCACTCCCCAAACCGTTCAGTATCGATAATCACACCCCACACCATTCAGTATCGATAATCACTCCCCACAGCGTTCAGTATCGATAATCACTCCCCACAACGTTCAGTAACGATAATCTCTCCCCACACCGTTCAGAATCGATAATCACTCCCCACACCGTTCAGTATCGATAATCACTCCCCACAGCGTTCAGTATCGATCATCACTCCCCACAACGTTCAGTAACGTTAATCACTCCCCACACCGTTCAGAATCGATAATCACTCCCCACACCGTTCAGTATCGATAATCAATCCCCAAACCGTTCAGTATCGATAATCACTCCCCACACCATTCAGTATCGATAATCAAACTCCACACCGTTCAGTATCGATAATCAATCCCCACACCGTTCAGTATCGATAATCACTCCCCACACCGTTCAGTATCGATAATCACTCCCAACACCGTTCAGTATCGATAATCAATCCCCACACCGGTCAGTATCGTAAATCACTCCCCACACCGTTCAGTATCGATAATCACTCCCCACACCGTTCAGTATCGATAATCAATACCCACACCGTTCAGTATCGATACTCACTCCCCGCACCGTTCAGTATCGATATTCACTCCCCACACCGTTCAGTATCGATAATCACTCCCCGCACCGGTCAGTATCGATAATCAATCCCCACACCGTTCAGTATCGATAATCAATCCCCACACCGTTCAGTATCGATAATCACTCCCCACACCGTTCAGTGTCGATAATCACTCCCCGCACCGGTCAGTATCGATAATCACTCCCCACACCGTTCAGTATCAATAATCAATCCCCACACCGTTCAGTATCGATAATCACTCCCCACACCATTCAGTATCAATAATCAATCCCCACACCGTTCAGTGTCGATAATCACTCCCCGCACCGGTCAGTATCGATAATCAATCCCCACACCGTTCAGTATCGATAATCAATCCCCACACCGTTCAGTATCGATAATCACTCCCCACACCGTTCAGTATCAATAATCAATCCCCACACCGTTCAGTATCGATAATCACTCCCCGCACCGGTCAGTATCGATAATCAATCCCCACACCGTTCAGTATCGATAATCACTCCCCACACCGTTCAGTATCGATAATCACTCCCCACACCGTTCAGTATCGATAATCACTCCCCACACCGTTCAGTATCGATAATCACTCCCCACAGCGTTCAGTATCGATAATCACTCCCCACACCGTTCAGTATCGATAATCACTCCCCACAGCGTTCAGTATCGATAATCACTCCCCACACCGTTCAGTATCGATAATCACTCTCCACAACGTTCAGTATCGATAATAACCACGACACCGTTCAGAATCGATAATCACTCCCCGCACCGTTCAGTATCGATAATCACTCCCCACAATGTTCAGTATCGATAATCACTCTCCACAACGTTCAGTATCGATAATAACCACGACACCGTTCAGTATCGATAATCACTCCACACACCGTTCAGTATCGATAATCACTCCCCGCACCGTTCAGTATCGATAATCACTCCCCAAACCGTTCAGTATCGATAATCACACCCCACACCATTCAGTGTCGATAATCAATCCCCACACCGTTCAGTGTCGATAATCACTCCCCGCACCGGTCAGTATCGATAATCAATCCCCGCACCGTTCAGTATCGATAATCACTCCCCTCACCGTTCAGTGTCGATAATCACTCCCCGCACCGGTCAGTATCGATAATCAATCCCCACACCGTTCAGTATCGATAATCACTCCCCACACAGTTCAGTATCGATAATCACCACGACACCGTTCAGAATCGTTAATCACTCCCCGCACCGTTCAGTATCGATAATCACTCCCCACAACGTTCAGTAACGATAATCACTCCCCACACCGTTCAGTATCGATAATCACTCCACACACCGTTCAGTATCGATAATCAATCCCCAAACCATTCAGTATCGATAATCACTCCCCACACCATTCAGTATCGATAATCAAACTCCACACCGTTCAGTATCGATAATCACTCCCCACACAGTTCAGTATCGATAATCAGTCCCCACACCGTTCAGTATCGATAATCACTCCCCACACCGTTCAGTATCGATAATCAATCCCCACACCGTTCAGTATCGTTAATCACTCCCCACACCGTTCAGTATCGATAATCACTCCCCACACCGTTCAGTATCGATAATCACTCCCCACACCGTTCAGTATCGATAATCAATACCCACACCGTTCAGTATCGATAATCACTCCCCGCACCGTTCAGTATCGATATTCACTCCCTACACCGTTCAGTATCGATAATCAATACCCAGACCGTTCAGTATCGATAATCACTCCCCACACCGTTCAGTATCGATAATCACTCCCCACACCGTTCAATATCGATAATCAATACCCACACCGTTCAGTATCGATAATCACTCCCCGCACCGTTCAGTATCGATATTCACTCCCCACACCGTTCAGTATCGATAATCAATACCCAGACCGTTCAGTATCGATAATCACTCCCCGCACCGTTCAGTATCGATAATCACTCCCCACACCGTTCAGTATCGATAATCACTCCCCGCACCGGTCAGTATCGATAATCAATCCCCACACCGTTCAGTATCGATAATCACTCCCCACACCGTTCAGTATCGATAATCACTCCCCACAGCGTTCAGTATCGATAATCAATCCCCACACCGTTCAGTATCGATAATCACTCCCCACACCGTTCAGTATCGATAATCACTCCCCACAGCGTTCAGTATCGATAATCAATCCCCACACCGTTCAGTATCGATAATCACTCCCCACACCGTTCAGTATCGATAATCACTCTCCACAACGTTCAGTATCGATAATCACTCTCCACAACGTTCAGTATCGATAATCACCACGACACCGTTCAGAATCGATAATCACTCCCCGCACCGTTCAGTGTCGATAATCACTCCCCGCACCGGTCAGTATCGATAATCAATCCCCGCACCGTTCAGTATCGATAATCACTCCCCTCACCGTTCAGTGTCGATAATCACTCCCCGCACCGGTCAGTATCGATAATCAATCCCCACACCGTTCAGTATCGATAATCACTCCCCACACCATTCAGTATCGATAATCACCACGACACCGTTCAGAATCGTTAATCACTCCCCGCACCGTTCAGTATCGATAATCACTCCCCACAACGTTCAGTATCGATAATCACTCCACACACCGTTCAGTGTCGATAATCAATCCCCAAACCATTCAGTATCGATAATCACTCCCCACACCATTCAGTATCGATAATCAAACTCCACACCGTTCAGTATCGATAATCAGTCCCCACACCGTTCAGTATCGATAATCACTCCCCACACCGTTCAGTATCGATAATCACTCCACACACCGTTCAGTGTCGATAATCAATCCCCAAACCATTCAGTATCGATAATCACTCCCCACACCATTCAGTATCGATAATCAAACTCCACACCGTTCAGTATCGATAATCAGTCCCCACACCGTTCAGTATCGATAATCAATCCCCACACCGTTCAGTATCATTAATCACTCCCCACACCGCTCAGTATCGATAATCACTCCCCACACCGTTCAGTATCGATAATCAATACACACACCGTTCAGTATCGAGAATCAATACCCACACCGTTCAGTATCGATAATCACTCCCCGCACCGTTCAGTATCGATATTCACTCCCCACACCGTTCAGTATCGATAATCACTCCCCACACCGTTCAGTATCGATAATCACTCCCCACACCATTCAGTATCGATAATCAATACCCAGACCGTTCAATATCGATAATCAATACCCACACCGTTCAGTATCGATAATCACTCCCCGCACCGTTCAGTATCGATATTCACTCCCCACACCGTTCAGTATCGATAATCAATACCCAGACCGTTCAGTATCGATAATCACTCCCCGCACCGTTCAGTATCGATAATCACTCCCCACACCGTTCAATATAGATAATCACTCCCCACACCGTTCAGAATCGATAATCAATGCCCACACTGTTCAGTATCGATAATCACTCCCCACACAGTTCAATATCGATAATCACTCCCTACACCGTTCAGTATCGATAATCACTCCCTACACCGTTCAGTATCGATAATCACTCCCCGCACCGTTCAGTATCGATAATCACTCCCCGCACCGTTCAGTATCGATAATCACTCCCCGCACCGTTCAGTATCGATAATCAATACACACACCGTTCAGTATCGATAATCACTCCCCACACCGTTCAATATCGATAATCAATACCCACACCGTTCAGTATCGATAATCACTCCCCGCACCGTTCAGTATCGATATTCACTCCCCACACCGTTCAGTATCGATAATCAATACCCAGACCGTTCAGTATCGATAATCACTCCCCGCACCGTTCAGTATCGATAATCACTCCCCACACCGTTCAATATCGATAATCACTCCCCACACCGTTCAGAATCGATAATCAATGCCCACACTGTTCAGTATCGATAATCACTCCCCACACAGTTCAATATCGATAATCACTCCCTACACCGTTCAGTATCGATAATCACTCCCCGCACCGTTCAGTATCGATAATCACTCCCCGCACCGTTCAGTATCGATAATCAATCGCCACACCTATCAGTATCGATAATCACTCCCCACACCGTTCAGTATCGATAATCGCTCTCCACACCGTTAAGTATCGATAATCACTCCGCACACCGTTCAGTATCGATAATCACTCCCCGCACTGTTCAGTATCGATAATCAATCCCCACACCGTTGAGTATCGATAATCACTCCCCGCACCGTTCAGTATCGATATTCACTCCCCACACCGTTCAGTATCGATAATCAATACCCAGACCGTTCAGTATCGATAATCACTCCCCGCACCGTTCAGTATCGATAATCACTCCCCACACCGTTCAATATAGATAATCACTCCCCACACCGTTCAGAATCGATAATCAATGCCCACACTGTTCAGTATCGATAATCAATCCCCACACCGTTCAGTATCGATAATCACTCCCCGCACCGGTCAGTATCGATAATCAATCCCCGCACCGTTCAGTATCGATAATCACTCCCCTCACCGTTCAGTGTCGATAATCACTCCCCGCACCGGTCAGTATCGATAATCAATCCCCACACCGTTCAGTATCGATAATCACTCCCCACACCGTTCAATATCGATAATCACCACGACACCGTTCAGAATCGATAATCACTCCCCGCACCGTTCAGTATCGATAATCACTCCCCACAACGTTCAGTAACGATTATCACTCCCCACACCGTTCAGTATCGATAATCACTCCACACACCGTTCAGTATCGATAATCAATCCCCAAACCATTCAGTATCGATAATCACTCCCCACACCATTCAGTATCGATAATCAAACTCCACACCGTTCAGTATCGATAATCAGTCCCCACACCGTTCAGTATCGATAATCACTCCCCACACCGTTCAGTATCGATAATCAATCCCCACACCGTTCAGTATCGTTAATCACTCCCCACACCGTTCAGTATCGATAATCACTCCCCACACCGTTCAGTATCGATAATCACTCCCCACACCGTTCAGTATCGATAATCAATACCCACACCGTTCAGTATCGATAATCACTCCCCGCACCGTTCAGTATCGATATTCACTCCCCACACCGTTCAGTATCGATAATCAATACCCAGACCGTTCAGTATCGATAATCACTCCCCGCACCGTTCAGTATCGATAATCACTCCCCACACCGTTCAATATCGATAATCAATACCCACACCGTTCAGTATCGATAATCAATACCCAGACCGTTCAGTATCGATAATCACTCCCCGCACCGTTCAGTATCGATAATCACTCCCCACGCCGTTCAGTATCAATAATCAATCCCCACACCGATCAGTATCGATAATCACTCCCCGCACCGGTCAGTATCGATAATCAATCCCCACACCGTTCAGTATCGATAATCACTCCCCACACCGTTCAGTATCGATATTCACTCCCCACAGCGTTCAGTATCGATAATCACTCCCCACACCGTTCAGTATCGATAATCACTCTCCACAACGTTCAGTATCGATAATCACTCCCCGCACCGTTCAGTATCGATAATCACTCCCCACAATGTTCAGTATCGATAATCACTCCACACACCGTTCAGTATCGATAATCACTCCCCACACCGTTCAGTATCGATAATCAATCCCCACACCGTTCAGTATCGATAATCAATCCCCACACCGTTCAGTATCGATAATCACTCCCCACAACGTTCAGTAACGATAATCACTCCCCACACCGTTCAATATCGATAATCACTCCCCGCACCGTTCAGTATCGATAATCACTCCCCACAGCGTTCAGTATCGATAATCACTCCCCACAACGTTCAGTAACGATAATCTCTCCCCACACCGTTCAGAATCGATAATCACTCCCCGCACCGTTCAGTATCGATAATCACTCCCCACAGCGTTCAGTATCGATAATCACTCCCCACAACGTTCAGTAACGATAATCACTCCCCACACCGTTCAGTATCGATAATCACTCCCCACACCGTTCAGTATCGATAATCAATCCCCAAACCGTTCAGTATCGATAATCACTCCCCACACCATTCAGTATCGATAATCAAACTCCACACCGTTCAGTATCGATAATCAATCCCCACACCGTTCAGTATCGATAATCACTCCCCACACCGTTCAGTATCGATAATCAATCCCCACACCGTTCAGTATCGATAATCAATTCCCACACCATTCAGTATCGATAATCACTCCCCACACCGTTCAGTATCGATAATCACTCCCCACACCGTTCAGTATCGATAATCAATACCCACACCGTTCAGTATCGATACTCACTCCCCGCACCGTTCAGTATCGATATTCACTCCCCACACCGTTCAGTATCGATAATCACTCCCCGCACCGGTCAGTATCGATAATCAATCCCCACACCGTTCAGTATCGATAATCAATCCCCACACCGTTCAGTATCGATAATCACTCCCCACACCTTTCAGTGTCGATAATCACTCCCCGCACCGGTCAGTATCGATAATCACTCCCCACACCGTTCAGTATCAATAATCAATCCCCACACCGTTCAGTATCGATAATCACTCCCCACACCATTCAGTATCAATAATCAATCCCCACACCGTTCAGTGTCGATAATCACTCCCCGCACCGGTCAGTATCGATAATCAATCCCCACACCGTTCAGTATCGATAATCAATCCCCACACCGTTCAGTATCGATAATCACTCCCCACACCGTTCAGTATCAATAATCAATCCCCACACCGTTCAGTATCGATAATCACTCCCCGCACCGGTCAGTATCGATAATCAATCCCCACACCGTTCAGTATCGATAATCACTCCCCACACCGTTCAGTATCGATAATCACTCCCCACACCGTTCAGTATCGATAATCACTCCCCACACCGTTCAGTATCGATAATCACTCCCCACAGCGTTCAGTATCGATAATCACTCCCCACACCATTCAGTATCGATAATCACTCTCCACAACGTTCAGTATCGATAATCACCACGACACCGTTCAGAATCGATAATCACTCCCCGCACCGATCAGTATCGATAATCACTCCCCACAACGTTCAGTATCGATAATCACTCCACACAATGTTCAGTATCGATAATCACTCCACAAACCGTTCAGTATCGATAATCACTCCCCGCACCGTTCAGTATCGATAATCACTCCCCAAACCGTTCAGTATCGATAATCACACCCCACACCATTCAGTATCGATAATCACTCCCCACAGCGTTCAGTATCGATAATCACTCCCCACAACGTTCAGTAACGATAATCTCTCCCCACAGCGTTCAGTATCGATAATCACTCCCCACAACGTTCAGTATCGATAATCACTCCCCACAACGTTCAGTATCGATAATCACTCCCCAAACCGTTCAGTATCGATAATCACTCCCCAAACCGTTCAGTATCGATAATCACACCCCACACCATTCAGTATCGATAATCACTCCCCACAGCGTTCAGAATCGATAATCACTCCCCGCACCGTTCAGTATCGATAATCACTCCCCACAGCGTTCAGTATCGATAATCACTCCCCACAACGTTCAGTAACGTTAATCACTCCCCACACCGTTCAGAATCGATAATCACTCCCCACACCGTTCAGTATCGATAATCAATCCCCAAACCGTTCAGTATCGATAATCACTCCCCACACCATTCAGTATCGATAATCAAACTCCACACCGTTCAGTATCGATAATCAATCCCCACACCGTTCAGTATCGATAATCACTCCCCACACCGTTCAGTATCGATAATCAATCCCCACACCGGTCAGTATCGTAAATCACTCCCCACACCGTTCAGTATCGATAATCACTCCCCACACCGTTCAGTATCGATAATCAATACCCACACCGTTCAGTATCGATACTCACTCCCCGCACCGTTCAGTATCGATATTCACTCCCCACACCGTTCAGTATCGATAATCACTCCCCGCACCGGTCAGTATCGATAATCAATCCCCACACCGTTCAGTATCGATAATCAATCCCCACACCGTTCAGTATCGATAATCAATCCCCACACCGTTCAGTATCGATAATCAATCCCCACACCGTTCAGTGTCGATAATCACTCCCCACACCATTCAGTATCGATAATCACTCCCCACAATGTTCAGTATCGATAATCACTCCCCGCACCGTTCAGTATCGATAATCACTCCCCGCACCGGTCAGTATCGATAATCAATCCCCACACCGTTCAGTATCGATAATCACTCCCCACACCGTTCAGTATCGATAATCACTCCCCACACCGTTCAGTGTCGATAATCACTCCCCGCACCGGTCAGTATCGATAATCACTCCCCACACCGTTCAGTATCAATAATCAATCCCCACACCGTTCAGTATCGATAATCACTCCCCACACCATTCAGTATCAATAATCAATCCCCACACCGTTCAGAATCGAGAATCACTCCCCGCACCGTTGAGTATCGATAATCACTCCCCACAACGTTCAGTAACGATAATCACTCCCCACACCGTTCAATATCGATAATCACTCCCCGCACCGTTCAGTATCGATAATCACTCCCCACAGCGTTCAGTATCGATAATCACTCCCCACAACGTTCAGTAACGATAATCTCTCCCCACACCGTTCAGAATCGATAATCACTCCCCGCACCGTTCAGTATCGATAATCACTCCCCACAGCGTTCAGTATCGATAATCACTCCCCACAACGTTCAGTAACGATAATCACTCCCCACACCGTTCAGTATCGATAATCACTCCCCACACCGTTCAGTATCGATAATCAATCCCCAAACCGTTCAGTATCGATAATCACTCCCCACACCATTCAGTATCGATAATCAAACTCCACACCGTTCAGTATCGATAATCAATCCCCACACCGTTCAGTATCGATAATCACTCCCCACACCGTTCAGTATCGATAATCAATCCCCACACCGTTCAGTATCGATAATCAATTCCCACACCATTCAGTATCGATAATCACTCCCCACACCGTTCAGTATCGATAATCAATACCCACACCGTTCAGTATCGATATTCACTCCCCACACCGTTCAGTATCGATAATCACTCCCCGCACCGGTCAGTATCGATAATCAATCCCCACACCGTTCAGTATCGATAATCAATCCCCACACCGTTCAGTATCGATAATCACTCCCCACACCTTTCAGTGTCGATAATCACTCCCCGCACCGGTCAGTATCGATAATCACTCCCCACACCGTTCAGTATCAATAATCAATCCCCACACCGTTCAGTATCGATAATCACTCCCCACACCATTCAGTATCAATAATCAATCCCCACACCGTTCAGTGTCGATAATCACTCCCCGCACCGGTCAGTATCGATAATCAATCCCCACACCGTTCAGTATCGATAATCAATCCCCACACCGTTCAGTATCGATAATCACTCCCCACACCGTTCAGTATCAATAATCAATCCCCACACCGTTCAGTATCGATAATCACTCCCCGCACCGGTCAGTATCGATAATCAATCCCCACACCGTTCAGTATCGATAATCACTCCCCACACCGTTCAGTATCGATAATCACTCCCCACACCGTTCAGTATCGATAATCACTCCCCACAGCGTTCAGTATCGATAATCACTCCCCACACCATTCAGTATCGATAATCACTCTCCACAACGTTCAGTATCGATAATCACCACGACACCGTTCAGAATCGATAATCACTCCCCGCACCGATCAGTATCGATAATCACTCCCCACAATGTTCAGTATCGATAATCACTCCACAAACCGTTCAGTATCGATAATCACTCCCCGCACCGTTCAGTATCGATAATCACTCCGCAAACGGTTCAGTATCGATAATCACACCCCACACCATTCAGTATCGATAATCACTCCCCACAGCGTTCAGTATCGATAATCACTCCCCACAACGTTCAGTAACGATAATCTCTCCCCACACCGTTCAGAATCGATAATCACTCCCCGCACCGTTCAGTATCGATAATCACTCCCCACAGCGTTCAGTATCGATAATCACTCCCCACAACGTTCAGTAACGTTAATCACTCCCCACACCGTTCAGAATCGATAATCACTCCCCACACCGTTTAGTATCGATAATCAATCCCCAAACCGTTCAGTATCGATAATCACTCCCCACACCATTCAGTATCGATAATCAAACTCCACACTGTTCAGTATCGATAATCAATCCCCACACCGTTCAGTATCGATAATCACTCCCCACACCGTTCAGTATCGATAATCAATCCCCACACCGGTCAGTATCGTAAATCACTCCCCACACCGTTCAGTATCGATAATCACTCCCCACACCGTTCAGTATCGATAATCAATACCCACACCGTTCAGTATCGATACTCACTCCCCGCACCGTTCAGTATCGATATTCACTCCCCACACCGTTCAGTATCGATAATCACTCCCCGCACCGGTCAGTATCGATAATCAATCCCCACACCGTTCAGTATCGATAATCAATCCCCACACCGTTCAGTATCGATAATCACTCCCCACACCGTTCAGTGTCGATAATCACTCCCCGCACCGGTCAGTATCGATAATCACTCCCCACACCGTTCAGTATCAATAATCAATCCCCACACCGTTCAGTATCGATAATCACTCCCCACACCATTCAGTATCAATAATCAATCCCCACACCGTTCAGTGTCGATAATCACTCCCCGCACCGGTCAGTATCGATAATCAATCCCCACACCGTTCAGTATCGATAATCAATCCCCACACCGTTCAGTATCGATAATCACTCCCCACACCGTTCAGTATCAATAATCAATCCCCACACCGTTCAGTATCGATAATCACTCCCCGCACCGGTCAGTATCGATAATCAATCCCCACACCGTTCAGTATCGATAATCACTCCCCACACCGTTCAGTATCGATAATCACTCCCCGCACCGTTCAGTATCGATAATCACTCCCAACACCGTTCAGTATCGATAATCACTCCCCACAGCGTTCAGTATCGATAATCACTCCCCACACCGTTCAGTATCGATAATCACTCTCCACAACGTTCAGTATCGATAATCACCACGACACCGTTCAGAATCGATAATCACTCCCCGCACCGTTCAGTATCGATAATCACTCCCCACAATGTTCAGTATCGATAATCACTCCACACACCGTTCAGTATCGATAATCACTCCCCGCACCGTTCAGTATCGATAATCACTCCCCAAACCGTTCAGTGTCGATAATCAATCCCCACACCGTTCAGTGTCGATAATCACTCCCCGCACCGGTCAGTATCGATAATCAATCCCCGCACCGTTCAGTATCGATAATCACTCCCCTCACCGTTCAGTGTCGATAATCACTCCCCGCACCGGTCAGTATCGATAATCAATCCCCACACCGTTCAGTATCGATAATCACTCCCCACACCGTTCAGTATCGATAATCACCACGACACCGTTCAGAATCGTTAATCACTCCCCGCACCGTTCAGTATCGATAATCACTCCCCACAACGTTCAGTAACGATAATCACTCCCCACACCGTTCAGTATCGATAATCAATCCCCAAACCATTCAGTATCGATAATCACTCCCCACACCGTTCAGTATCGATAATCACTCCCCACACCATTCAGTATCGATAATCACTCCCCACACCGTTCAGTATCGATAATCACTCCCCACACCGTTCAGTATCGATAATCACTCCACACACCGTTCAGTATCGATAATCAATCCCCAAACCATTCAGTATCGATAATCACTCCCCACACCATTCAGTATCGATAATCAAACTCCACACCGTTCAGTATCGATAATCAGTCCCCACACCGTTCAGTATCGATAATCACTCCCCACACCGTTCAGTATCGATAATCACTCCCCACACCGTTCAGTATCGATAATCACTCCCCACACCGTTCAGTATCGATAATCAATACCCACACCGTTCAGTATCGATAATCACTCCCCGCACCGTTCAGTATCGATATTCACTCCCTACACCGTTCAGTATCGATAATCAATACCCAGACCGTTCAGTATCGATAATCACTCCCCACACCGTTCAGTATCGATAATCACTCCCCACACTGTTCAATATCGATAATCAATACCCACACCGTTCAGTATCGATAATCACTCCCCGCACCGTTCAGTATCGATATTCACTCCCCACACCGTTCAGTATCGATAATCAATACCCAGACCGTTCAGTATCGATAATCACTCCCCGCACCGTTCAGTATCGATAATCACTCCCCACACCGTTCAGTATCGATAATCACTCCCCACACCGTTCAGTATCGATAATCACTCCCCGCACCGGTCAGTATCGATAATCAATCCCCACACCGTTCAGTATCGATAATCACTCCCCACACCATTCAGTATCGATAACAATTCCCCACACCGTTCAGTATCGATAATCACTCCCCACACCATTCAGTATCGATAACAATTCCCCACACCGTTCAGTATCGATAATCAATCACCACACCGTTCAGTATCGATAATCACTCCCCACACCGTTCAGTATCGATAATCACTCCCCACAGCGTTCAGTATCGATAATCAATCCCCACACCGTTCAGTATCGATAATCACTCCCCACACCGTTCAGTATCGATAATCACTCCCCACAGCGTTCAGTATCGATAATCAATCCCCACACCGTTCAGTATCGATAATCACTCCCCACACCGTTCAGTATCGATAATCACTCTCCACAACGTTCAGTATCGATAATCACTCTCCACAACGTTCAGTATCGATAATCACCACGACACCGTTCAGAATCGATAATCACTCCCCGCACCGTTCAGTATCGATAATCACTCCCCACAATGTTCAGTATCGATAATCACTCCCCACACCGTTCAGTATCGATAATCACTCCACACACCGTTCAGTATCGATAATCACTCCCCGCACCGTTCAGTATCGATAATCACTCCCCAAACCGTTCAGTATCGATAATCACACCCCACACCATTCAGTATCGATAATCAATCCCCACACCGTTCAGTGTCGATAATCACTCCCCGCACCGGTCAGTATCGATAATCAATCCCCGCACCGTTCAGTATCGATAATCACTCCCCTCACCGTTCAGTGTCGATAATCACTCCCCGCACCGGTCAGTATCGATAATCAATCCCCACACCGTTCAGTATCGATAATCACTCCCCACACCGTTCAGTATCGATAATCACCACGACACCGTTCAGTATCGATAATCACTCCCCGCACCGTTCAGTATCGATAATCACTCCCCACACCGTTCAATATAGATAATCACTCCCCACACCGTTCAGTATCGATAATCACTCCACACACCGTTCAGTGTCGATAATCAATCCCCAAACCATTCAGTATCGATAATCACTCCCCACACCATTCAGTATCGATAATCAAACTCCACACCGTTCAGTATCGATAATCACTCCCCACACCGTTCAGTATCGATAATCAATCCCCACACCGTTCAGTATCATTAATCACTCCCCACACCGTTCAGTATCGATAATCACTCCCCACACCGTTCAGTATCGATAATCAATACACACACCGTTCAGTATCGAGAATCAATACCCACACCGTTCAGTATCGATAATCACTCCCCGCACCGTTCAGTATCGATATTCACTCCCCACACCGTTCAGTATCGATAATCACTCCCCACACCGTTCAGTATCGATAATCAATACACACACCGTTCAGTATCGATAATCAATACCCAGACCGTTCAATATCGATAATCAATACCCACACCGTTCAGTATCGATAATCACTCCCCGCACCGTTCAGTATCGATATTCACTCCCCACACCGTTCAGTATCGATAATCAATACCCAGACCGTTCAGTATCGATAATCACTCCCCGCACCGTTCAGTATCGATAATCACTCCCCACACCGTTCAATATAGATAATCACTCCCCACACCGTTCAGAATCGATAATCAATGCCCACACTGTTCAGTATCGATAATCACTCCCCACACAGTTCAATATCGATAATCACTCCCTACACCGTTCAGTATCGATAATCACTCCCCGCACCGTTCAGTATCGATAATCACTCCCCGCACCGTTCAGTATCGATAATCAATACACACACCGTTCAGTATCGATAATCACTCCCCACACCGTTCAGAATCGATAATCAATGCCCACACTGTTCAGTATCGATAATCACTCCCCACACAGTTCAATATCGATAATCACTCCCTACACCGTTCAGTATCGATAATCACTCCCCGCACCGTTCAGTATCGATAATCACTCCCCGCACCGTTCAGTATCGATAATCAATACACACACCGTTCAGTATCGATAATCACTCCCCACACCGTTCAATATCGATAATCAATACACACACCGTTCAGTATCGATAATCACTCCCCACACCGTTCAATATCGATAATCAATACCCACACCGTTCAGTATCGATAATCACTCCCCACACCGTTCAGTATCGATAATCAATACCCAGACCGTTCAGTATCGATAATCACTCCCCGCACCGTTCAGTATCGATAATCACTCCCCACACCGTTCAATATAGATAATCACTCCCCACACCGTTCAGAATCGATAATCAATGCCCACACTGTTCAGTATCGATAATCACTCCCCACACAGTTCAATATCGATAATCACTCCCTACACCGTTCAGTATCGATAATCACTCCCCGCACCGTTCAGTATCGATAATCACTCCCCGCACCGTTCAGTATCGATAATCAATCGCCACACCTTTCAGTATCGATAATCACTCCCCACACCGTTAAGTATCGATAATCACTCCGCACACCGTTCAGTATCGATAATCACTCCCCGCACTGTTCAGTATCGATAATCAATCCCCACACCGTTGAGTATCGATAATCACTCCCCGCACCGTTCAGTATCGATATTCACTCCCCACACCGTTCAGTATCGATAATCAATACCCAGACCGTTCAGTATCGATAATCACTCCCCGCACCGTTCAGTATCGATAATCACTCCCCACACCGTTCAATATAGATAATCACTCCCCACACCGTTCAGAATCGATAATCAATGCCCACACTGTTCAGTATCGATAATCAATCCCCACACCGTTCAGTGTCGATAATCACTCCCCGCACCGGTCAGTATCGATAATCAATCCCCGCACCGTTCAGTATCGATAATCACTCCCCTCACCGTTCAGTGTCGATAATCACTCCCGCACCGGTCAGTATCGATAATCAATCCCCACACCGTTCAGTATCGATAATCACTCCCCACACCGTTCAATATCGATAATCACCACGACACCGTTCAGAATCGATAATCACTCCCCGCACCGTTCAGTATCGATAATCACTCCCCACAACGTTCAGTAACGATTATCACTCCCCACACCGTTCAGTATCGATAATCACTCCACACACCGTTCAGTATCGATAATCAATCCCCAAACCATTCAGTATCGATAATCACTCCCCACACCATTCAGTATCGATAATCAAACTCCACACCGTTCAGTATCGATAATCAGTCCCCACACCGTTCAGTATCGATAATCACTCCCCACACCGTTCAGTATCGATAATCAATCCCCACACCGTTCAGTATCGTTAATCACTCCCCACACCGTTCAGTATCGATAATCACTCCCCACACCGTTCAGTATCGATAATCACTCCCCACACCGTTCAGTATCGATAATCAATACCCACACCGTTCAGTATCGATAATCACTCCCCGCACCGTTCAGTATCGATATTCACTCCCCACACCGTTCAGTATCGATAATCAATACCCAGACCGTTCAGTATCGATAATCACTCCCCGCACCGTTCAGTATCGATAATCACTCCCCACACCGTTCAATATCGATAATCAATACCCAGACCGTTCAGTATCGATAATCACTCCCCATACCGTTCAGTATCGATAATCACTCCCCACACCGTTCAGTATCGATAATCAATACCCAGACCGTTCAGTATCGATAATCACTCCCCGCACCGTTCAGTATCGATAATCACTCCCCACACCGTTCAGTATCGATAATCAATACCCAGACCGTTCAGTATCGATAATCACTCCCCGCACCGTTCAGTATCGATAATCACTCCCCACACCGTTCAGTATCAATAATCAATCCCCACACCGATCAGTATCGATAATCACTCCCCGCACCGGTCAGTATCGATAATCAATCCCCACACCGTTCAGTATCGATAATCACTCCCCACACCGTTCAGTATCGATAATCACTCCCCACAGCGTTCAGTATCGATAATCACTCCCCACACCGTTCAGTATCGATAATCACTCTCCACAACGTTCAGTATCGATAATCACCACGACACCGTTCAGAATCGATAATCACTCCCCGCACCGTTCAGTATCGATAATCACTCCACACACCGTTCAGTATCGATAATCACTCCCCAAACCGTTCAGTGTCGATAATCAATCCCCACACCGTTCAGTGTCGATAATCACACCCCACACCATTCAGTATCGATAATCACTCCCCACACCGTTCAGTATCGATAATCACTCCCCACAATGTTCAGTATCGATAATCACTCCCCGCACCGTTCAGTATCGATAATCACTCCCCACAACGTTCAGTAACGATAATCACTCCCCACACCGTTCAATATCGATAATCACTCCCCACACCGTTCAGTATCGATAATCACTCCCCACACCGTTCAGTATCGATAATCACTCCCCAAACCGTTCAGTGTCGATAATCACACCCCACACCGTTCAGTGTCGATAATCACTCCCCGCACCGGTCAGTATCGATAATCAATCCCCACACCGTTCAGTGTCGATAATCAATCCCCACACCGTTCAGTGTCGATAATCACTCCCCGCACCGTTCAGTGTCGATAATCACTCCCCGCACCGGTCAGTATCGATAATCAATCCCCACACCGTTCAGTATTGATAATCACTCCCCACACCGTTCAGTATCGATAATCACCACGACACCGTTCAGAATCGTTAATCACTCCCCGCACCGTTCAGTATCGATAATCACTCCCCACAACGTTCAGTAACGATAATCACTCCCCACACCGTTCAGTATCGATAATCACTCCACACACCGTTCAGTATCGATAATCAATCCCCAAACCATTCAGTATCGATAATCACTCCCCACACCATTCAGTATCGATAATGAAACTCCACACCGTTCAGTATCGATAATCAGTCCCCACACCGTTCAGTATCGATAATCACTCCCCACACCGTTCAGTATCGATAATCAATCCGCACACCGTTCAGTATCGTTAATCACGCCCCACACCGTTCAGTATCGATAATCAATACCCACACCGTTCAGTATCGAGAATCAATCCCCACACCGTTCAGTATCGATAATCACTCCCCACACCGTTCAGTATCGATATTCACTCCCCACACCGTTCAGTATCGAGAATCAATACCCACACCGTTCAGTATCGATAATCACTCCCCACACCGTTCAGTATCGATATTCACTCCCCACACCGTTCAGTATCGATAATCAATACCCACACCGTTCAGTATCGAGAATCAATACCCACACCGTTCAGTATCGATAATCACTCCCCACACCGTTCAGTATCGATATTCACTCCCCACACCGTTCAGTATCGATAATCAATACCCACACCGTTCAGTATCGAGAATCAATACCCACACCGTTCAGTATCGATAATCACTCCCCACACCGTTCAGTATCGATAATCAATACCCACACCGTTCAGTATCGAGAATCAATACCCACACCGTTCAGTATCGATAATCACTCCCCGCACCGTTCAGTATCGATATTCACTCCCCACACCGTTCAGTATCGATAATCAATACCCAGACCGTTCAGTATCGATAATCACTCCCCGCACCGTTCAGTATCGATAATCACTCCCCACACCGTTCAATATCGATAATCACTCCCCGCACCGGTCAGTATCGATAATCAATCCCCACACCGTTCAGTATCGATAATCACTCCCCACACCGTTCAGTATCGATAATCACCACGACACCGTTCAGAATCGTTAATTACTCCCCGCACCGTTCAGTATCGATAATCACTCCCCACAACGTTCAGTAACGATAATCACTCCCCACACCGTTCAGTATCGATAATCACTCCACACACCGTTCAGTATCGATAATCAATCCCCAAACCATTCAGTATCGATAATCACTCCCCACACCATTCAGTATCGATAATCAGTCCCCACACCGTTCAGTATCGATAATCACTCCCCACACCGTTCAGTATTGATAATCAATCCCCACACCGTTCAGTATCGTTAATCACGCCCCACACCGTTCAGTATCGATAATCACTCCCCACACCGTTCAGTATCGATAATCAATACCCACACCGTTCAGTATCGAGAATCAATACCCACACCGTTCAGTATCGATAATCACTCCCCACACCGTTCAGTATCGATATTCACTCCCCACACCGTTCAGTATCGATAATCAATACCCACACCGTTCAGTATCGAGAATCAATACCCACACCGTTCAGTATCGATAATCACTCCCCACACCGTTCAGTATCGATATTCACTCCCCACACCGTTCAGTATCGATAATCAATACCCACACCGTTCAGTATCGAGAATCAATACCCACACCGTTCAGTATCGATAATCACTCCCCACACCGTTCAGTATCGATATTCACTCCCCACACCGTTCAGTATCGATAATCAATACCCACACCGTTCAGTATCGAGAATCAATACCCACACCGTTCAGTATCGATAATCACTCCCCACACCGTTCAGTATCGATAATCAATACCCACACCGTTCAGTATCGAGAATCAATACCCACACCGTTCAGTATCGATAATCACTCCCCGCACCGTTCAGTATCGATATTCACTCCCCACACCGTTCAGTATCGATAATCAATACCCAGACCGTTCAGTATCGATAATCACTCCCCGCACCGTTCAGTATCGATAATCACTCCCCACACCGTTCAATATCGATAATCACTCCCCACACCGTTCAGAATCGATAATCAATGCCCACACTGTTCAGTATCGATAATCAATCCCCACACCGTTCAGTGTCGATAATCACTCCCCGCACCGGTCAGTATCGATAATCAATCCCCGCACCGTTCAGTATCGATAATCACTCCCCTCACCGTTCAGTGTCGATAATCACTCCCCGCACCGGTCAGTATCGATAATCAATCCCCACACCGTTCAGTATCGATAATCACTCCCCACACCGTTCAGTATCGATAATCACCACGACACCGTTCAGAATCGATAATCACTCCCCGCACCGTTCAGTATCGATAATCACTCCCCACAACGTTCAGTAACGATAATCACTCCCCACACCGTTCAGTATCGATAATCAATACCCACACCGTTCAGTATCGATACTCACTCCCCGCACCGTTCAGTATCGATATTCACTCCCCACACCGTTCAGTATCGATAATCACTCCCCGCACCGGTCAGTATCGATAATCAATCCCCACACCGTTCAGTATCGATAATCAATCCCCACACCGTTCAGTATTGATAATCACTCCCCACACCGTTCAGTGTCGATAATCACTCCCCGCACCGGTCAGTATCGATAATCACTCCCCACACCGTTCAGTATCAATAATCAATCCCCACACCGTTCAGTATCGATAATCACTCCCCACACCATTCAGTATCAATAATCAATCCCCACACCGTTCAGTGTCGATAATCACTCCCCGCACCGGTCAGTATCGATAATCAATCCCCACACCGTTCAGTATCGATAATCACTCCCCACACCGTTCAGTATCGATAATCACTCCCCACAGCGTTCAGTATCGATAATCACTCCCCACACCATTCAGTATCGATAATCACTCTCCACAACGTTCAGTATCGATAATCACCACGACACCGTTCAGAATCGATAATCACTCCCCGCACCGTTCAGTATCGATAATCACTCCCCACAGCGTTCAGTATCGATAATCACTCCCCACAACGTTCAGTAACGATAATCACTCCCCGCACCGTTCAGTATCGATAATCACTCCCCAAACCGTTCAGTATCGATAATCACACCCCACACCATTCAGTATCGATAATCACTCCCCACACCGTTCAGAATCGATAATCACTCCCCGCACCGTTCAGTATCGATAATCACTCCCCACAGCGTTCAGTATCGATAATCACTCCCCACAACGTTCAGTAACGTTAATCACTCCCCACACCGTTCAGAATCGATAATCACTCCCCACACCGTTCAGTATCGATAATCAATCCCCAAACCGTTCAGTATCGATAATCACTCCCCACACCATTCAGTATCGATAATCAAACTCCACACCGTTCAGTATCGATAATCAATCCCCACACCGTTCAGTATCGATAATCACTCCCCACACCGTTCAGTATCGATAATCAATCCCCACACCGTTCAGTATCGATAATCAATCCCCACACCGTTCAGTATCGATAATCAATCCCCACACCGGTCAGTATCGTAAATCACTCCCCACACCGTTCAGTATCGATAATCACTCCCCACACCGTTCAGTATCGATAATCAATACCCACACCGTTCAGTATCGATACTCACTCCCCGCACCGTTCAGTATCGATATTCACTCCCCACACCGTTCAGTATCGATAATCACTCCCCGCACCGGTCAGTATCGATAATCAATCCCCACACCGTTCAGTTTCGATAATCAATCCCCGCACAGTTCAATATCGATAATCACTCCCCACACCGTTCAGCATCGATAATCACTCCCCACACCGTTCAGTATCGATAATCACTCCCCACACCGTTCAGTGTCGATAATCACTCCCCGCACCGGTCAGTATCGATAATCACTCCCCACACCGTTCAGTATCAATAATCAATCCCCACACCGTTCAGTATCGATAATCACTCCCCACACCATTCAGTATCAATAATCAATCCCCACACCGTTCAGTGTCGATAATCACTCCCCGCACCGGTCAGTATCGATAATCAATCCCCACACCGTTCAGTATCGATAATCAATCCCCACACCGTTCAGTATCGATAATCACTCCCCACACCGTTCAGTATCAATAATCAATCCTCACACCGTTCAGTATCGATAATCACTCCCCGCACCGGTCAGTATCGATAATCAATCCCCACACCGTTCAGTATCGATAATCACTCCCCACACCGTTCAGTATCGATAATCACTCCCAACACCGTTCAGTATCGATAATCACTCCCCACAGCGTTCAGTATCGATAATCACTCCCCACACCGTTCAGTATCGATAATCACTCTCCACAACGTTCAGTATCGATAATCACCACTACACCGTTCAGAATCGATAATCACTCCCCGCACCGTTCAGTATCGATAATCACTCCCCACAATGTTCAGTATCGATAATCACTCCACACACCGTTCAGTATCGATAATCACTCCCCGCACCGTTCAGTATCGATAATCACTCCCCAAACCGTTCAGTATCGATAATCACACCCCGCACCATTCAGTGTCGATAATCAATCCCCACACCGTTCAGTGTCGATAATCACTCCCCGCACCGGTCAGTATCGATAATCAATCCCCGCACCGTTCAGTATCGATAATCACTCCCCTCACCGTTCAGTGTCGATAATCACTCCCCGCACCGGTCAGTATCGATAATCAATCCCCACACCGTTCAGTATCGAGAATCAATACCCACACCGTTCAGTATCGATAATCACTCCCCACACCGTTCAGTATCGATAATCACTCCCCACAACGTTCAGTAACGATAATCACTCCCCACACCGTTCAGTATCGATAATCACTCCACACACCGTTCAGTATCGATAATCAATCCCCAAACCATTCAGTATCGATAATCACTCCCCACACCATTCAGTATCGATAATCAAACTCCACACCGTTCAGTATCGATAATCAGTCCCCACACCGTTCAGTATCGATAATCACTCCCCACACCGTTCAGTATCGATAATCAATCCCCACACCGTTCAGTATCGTTAATCACTCCCCACACCGTTCAGTATCGATAATCACTCCCCACACCGTTCAGTATCGATAATCACTCCCCACACCGTTCAGTATCGATAATCAATACCCACACCGTTCAGTATCGATAATCACTCCCCGCACCGTTCAGTATCGATATTCACTCCCTACACCGTTCAGTATCGATAATCAATACCCAGACCGTTCAGTATCGATAATCACTCCCCGCACCGTTCAGTATCGATAATCACTCCCCACACCGTTCAATATCGATAATCAATACCCACACCTTTCAGTATCGATAATCACTCCCCGCACCGTTCAGTATCGATATTCACTCCCCACACCGTTCAGTATCGATAATCAATACCCAGACCGTTCAGTATCGATAATCACTCCCCGCACCGTTCAGTATCGATAATCACTCCCCACACCGTTCAGTATCGATAATCACTCCCCACACCGTTCAGTATCGATAATCACTCCCCGCACCGGTCAGTATCGATAATCAATCCCCACACCGTTCAGTATCGATAATCACTCCCCACACCGTTCAGTATCGATAATCAATACCCAGACCGTTCAGTATCGATAATCACTCCCCGCACCGTTCAGTATCGATAATCACTCCCCGCACCGTTCAGTATCGATAATCACTCCCCACACCGTTCAATATAGATAATCACTCCCCACACCGTTCAGAATCGATAATCAATGCCCACACTGTTCAGTATCGATAATCACTCCCCACACAGTTCAATATCGATAATCACTCCCTACACCGTTCAGTATCGATAATCACTCCCCGCACCGTTCAGTATCGATAATCACTCCCCGCACCGTTCAGTATCGATAATCAATCGCCACACCTTTCAGTATCGATAATCACTCCCCACACCGTTCAGTATCGATAATCGCTCTCCACACCGTTAAGTATCGATAATCACTCCGCACACCGTTCAGTATCGATAATCACTCCCCGCACTGTTCAGTATCGATAATCAATCCCCACACCGTTGAGTATCGATAATCACTCCCCGCACCGTTCAGTATCGATATTCACTCCCCACACCGTTCAGTATCGATAATCAATACCCAGACCGTTCAGTATCGATAATCACTCCCCGCACCGTTCAGTATCGATAATCACTCCCCACACCGTTCAATATAGATAATCACTCCCCACACCGTTCAGAATCGATAATCAATGCCCACACTGTTCAGTATCGATAATCAATCCCCACACCGTTCAGTGTCGATAATCACTCCCCGCACCGGTCAGTATCGATAATCAATCCCCGCACCGTTCAGTATCGATAATCACTCCCCTCACCGTTCAGTGTCGATAATCACTCCCCGCACCGGTCAGTATCGATAATCAATCCCCACACCGTTCAGTATCGATAATCACTCCCCACACCGTTCAGTATCGATAATCACCACGACACCGTTCAGAATCGATAATCACTCCCCGCACCGTTCAGTATCGATAATCACTCCCCACAACGTTCAGTAACGATTATCACTCCCCACACCGTTCAGTATCGATAATCACTCCACACACCATTCAGTATCGATAATCAGTCCCCACACCGTTCAGTATCGATAATCACTCCCCACACCGTTCAGTATCGATAATCAATCCCCACACCGTTCAGTATCGTTAATCACTCCCCACACCGTTCAGTATCGATAATCACTCCCCACACCGTTCAGTATCGATAATCACTCCCCACACCGTTCAGTATCGATAATCAATACCCACACCGTTCAGTATCGATAATCACTCCCCGCACCGTTCAGTATCGATATTCACTCCCCACACCGTTCAGTATCGATAATCAATACCCAGACCGTTCAGTATCGATAATCACTCCCCACACCGTTCAGTATCGATAATCACTCCCCACACCGTTCAATATCGATAATCAATACCCACACCGTTCAGTATCGATAATCAATACCCAGACCGTTCAGTATCGATAATCACTCCCCGCACCGTTCAGTATCGATAATCACTCCCCGCACCGTTCAGTATCGATAATCACTCCCCACACCGTTCAGTATCAATAATCAATCCCCACTCCGATCAGTATCGATAATCACTCCCCGCACCGGTCAGTATCGATAATCAATCCCCACACCGTTCAGTATCGATAATCACTCCCCACACCGTTCAGTATCGATAATCACTCCCCACAGCGTTCAGTATCGATAATCACTCCCCACACCATTCAGTATCGAGAATCACTCTCCACAACGTTCAGTATCGATAATCACTCCCCACACCGTTCAGTATCGATAATCACTCCCCGCACCGTTCAGTATCGATAATCACTCCCCACACCGTTCAGTATCAATAATCAATCCCCATTCCGATCAGTATCGATAATCACTCCCCGCACCGGTCAGTATCGATAATCAATCCCCAGTCCGTTCAGTATCGATAATCACTCACCACACCGTTCAGTATCGATAATCACTCCCCACACCGTTCAGTATCGATAATCACTCCCCACAATGTTCAGTATCGATAATCACTCCACACACCGTTCAGTATCGATAATCACTCCCCGCACCGTTCAGTATCGATAATCACTCCCCAAACCGTTCAGTGTCGATAATCACACCCCACACCATTCAGTATCGATAATCAATCCCCACACCGTTCAGTGTCGATAATCACTCCCCGCACCGGTCAGTATCGATAATCAATCCCCGCACCGTTCAGTATCGATAATCACTCCCCTCACCGTTCAGTGTCGATAATCACTCCCCGCACCGGTCAGTATCGATAATCAATCCCCACACCGTTCAGTATTGATAATCACTCCCCACACCGTTCATTATCGATAATCACCACGACACCGTTCAGAATCGTTAATCACTCCCCGCACCGTTCAGTATCGATAATCACTCCCCACAACGTTCAGTAACGATAATCACTCCCCACACCGTTCAGTATCGATAATCACTCCACACACCGTTCAGTATCGATAATCAATCCCCAAACCATTCAGTATCGATAATCACTCCCCACACCATTCAGTATCGATAATGAAACTCCACACCGTTCAGTATCGATAATCAGTCCCCACACCGTTCAGTATCGATAATCACTCCCCACACCGTTCAGTATCGATAATCAATCCCCACACCGTTCAGTATCGTTAATCACGCCCCACACCGTTCAGTATCGATAATCAATACCCACACCGTTCAGTATCGAGAATCAATACCCACACCGTTCAGTATCGATAATCACTCCCCACACCGTTCAGTATCGATATTCACTCCCCACACCGTTCAGTATCGATAATCAATACCCACACCGTTCAGTATCGAGAATCAATACCCACACCGTTCAGTATCGATAATCACTCCCCACACCGTTCAGTATCGATATTCACTCCCCACACCGTTCAGTATCGATAATCAATACCCACACCGTTCAGTATCGAGAATCAATACCCACACCGTTCAGTATCGATAATCACTCCCCACACCGTTCAGTATCGATATTCACTCCCCACACCGTTCAGTATCGATAATCAATACCCACACCGTTCAGTATCGAGAATCAATACCCACACCGTTCAGTATCGATAATCACTCCCCACACCGTTCAGTATCGAGAATCAATACCCACACCGTTCAGTATCGATAATCACTCCCCGCACCGTTCAGTATCGATATTCACTCCCCACACCGTTCAGTATCGATAATCAATACTCAGACCGTTCAGTATCGATAATCACTCCCCGCACCGTTCAGTATCGATAATCACTCCCCACACCGTTCAATATCGATAATCACTCCCCACACCGCTCAGAATCGATAATCAATGCCCACACTGTTCAGTATCGATAATCAATCCCCACACCGTTCAGTGTCGATAATCACTCCCCGCACCGGTCAGTATCGATAATCAATCCCCGCACCGTTCAGTATCGATAATCACTCCCCTCACCGTTCAGTGTCGATAATCACTCCCCGCACCGGTCAGTATCGATAATCAATCCCCACACCGTTCAGTATCGATAATCACTCCCCACACCGTTCAGTATCGATAATCACCACGACACCGTTCAGAATCGTTAATCACTCCCCGCACCGTTCAGTATCGATAATCACTCCCCACACCGTTCAGTATCGATAATCACTCCCCACAACGTTCAGTAACGATAATCACTCCCCACACCGTTCAGTATCGATAATCACTCCACACACCGTTCAGTATCGATAATCAATCCCCAAACCATTCAGTATCGATAATCACTCCGCACACCATTCAGTATCGATAATCAAACTCCACACCGTTCAGTATCGATAATCAGTCCCCACACCGTTCAGTATCGATAATCACTCCCCACACCGTTCAGTATCGATAATCAATCCCCACACCGTTCAGTATCGTTAATCACGCCCCACACCGTTCAGTATCGATAATCACTCCCCACACCGTTCAGTATCGATAATCAATACCCACACCGTTCAGTATCGAGAATCAATCCCCACACCGTTCAGTATCGATAATCACTCCCCACACCGTTCAGTATCGATATTCACTCCCCACACCGTTCAGTATCGATAATCAATACCCACACCGTTCAGTATCGAGAATCAATACCCACACCGTTCAGTATCGATAATCACTCCCCACACCGTTCAGTATCGATATTCACTCCCCACACCGTTCAGTATCGATAATCAATACCCACACCGTTCAGTATCGATAATCAATACCCACACCGTTCAGTATCGAGAATCAATACCCACACCGTTCAGTATCGATAATCACTCCCCACACCGTTCAGTATCGATATTCACTCCCCACACCGTTCAGTATCGAGAATCAATACCCACACCGTTCAGTATCGATAATCACTCCCCACACCGTTCAGTATCGATAATCAATACCCACACCGTTCAGTATCGAGAATCAATACCCACACCGTTCAGTATCGATAATCACTCCCCGCACCGTTCAGTATCGATATTCACTCCCCACACCGTTCAGTATCGATAATCAATACCCAGACCGTTCAGTATCGATAATCACTCCCCGCACCGTTCAGTATCGATAATCACTCCCCACACCGTTCAATATCGATAATCACTCCCCACACCGTTCAGAATCGATAATCAATGCCCACACTGTTCAGTATCGATAATCAATCCCCACACCGTTCAGTGTCGATAATCACTCCCCGCACCGGTCAGTATCGATAATCAATCCCCGCACCGTTCAGTATCGATAATCACTCCCCTCACCGTTCAGTGTCGATAATCACTCCCCGCACCGGTCAGTATCGATAATCAATCCCCACACCGTTCAGTATCGATAATCACTCCCCACACCGTTCAGTATCGATAATCACCACGACACCGTTCAGAATCGATAATCACTCCCCGCACCGGTCAGTATCGATAATCAATCCCCGCACCGTTCAGTATCGATAATCACTCCCCTCACCGTTCAGTGTCGATAATCACTCCCCGCACCGGTCAGTATCGATAATCAATCCCCACACCGTTCAGTATCGATAATCACTCCCCACACCGTTCAGTATCGATAATCACCACGACACCGTTCAGAATCGATAATCACTCCCCACAACGTTCAGTAACGATAATCACTCCCCACACCGTTCAGTATCGATAATCACTCCCCACACCGTTCAGTATCGATAATCACTCCACACACCGTTCAGTATCGATAATCAATCCCCAAACCATTCAGTATCGATAATCACTCCCCACACCATTCAGTATCGATAACCAAACTCCACACCGTTCAGTATCGATAATCAGTCCCCACACCGTTCAGTATCGATAATCACTCCCCACACCGTTCAGTATCGATAATCAATCCCCACACCGTTCAGTATCGATAATCAATACCCACACCGTTCAGTATCGATAATCACTCCCCGCACCGTTCAGTATCGATATTCACTCCCCACACCGTTCAGTATCGATAATCAATACCCACACCGTTCAGTATCGATAATCACTCCCCGCACCGTTCAGTATCGATATTCACTCCCCACACCGTTCAGTATTGATAATCACTCCCCACACCGTTCAGTATCGATAATCACTCCCCACACTGTTCAGTATCGATAATCAATACCCAGACCGTTCAGTATCGATAATCACTCCCCGCATCGTTCAGTATCGATAATCACTCCCCACACCGTTCAGTATCGATAATCAATCCCCACAATGTTCAGTAACGATAATCACTCCCCACACCGTTCAGTATCGATAATCACTCCCCACACCGTTCAGTATCGATAATCTATCCCCACACCGTTCAGTATCGATAATCAATCCCCACACCGTTCAGTATCGATAATCTATACCCACACCGTTCAGTATCGATAATCACTCCACGCACCGTTCAGTATCGATAATCAATCACCACACCGTTCAGTATCGATAATCAATCCCCACACCGTTCAGTATCGATAATCTATCCCCACACCGTTCAGTATCGATAATCACTCCACGCACCGTTCAGTATCGATAATCAATCACCACACCGTTCAGTATCGATAATCACTGCCCACACCGTTCAGTGTCGATCATCACTCCCCACACCGGTCAGTATCGATAATCACTCCCCACACCGTTCAGTGTCGATAATCAATCCCCACACCGTTCAGTATCGATAATCACTCCCCACACCGTTCAGTGTCGATAATCACTCCCCACACCGTTCAGTATCGATAATCACTCCCCGCACCATTCAGTATCGATAATCACTCCCCGCACCGTTCAGTATCGATAATCACTCCCCACACCGTTCAGTATCGATAATCACTCCCCACACCGTTCAGTATCGATAATCACTCCCCACACCGTTCAGTATCGATAATCACTCCCCGCACCATTCAGTATCGATAATCACTCCCCGCACCGTTCAGTATCGATAATCACTCCCCACACCGTTCAGTATCGATAATCACTCCCCACACCGTTCAGTATCGATAATCACTCCCCACACAGTTCAGTGTCGATAATCACTCCCCACAACGTTCAGTATCGATAATCACTCCCCACAACGTTCAGTGTCGATAATCACTCCCCACACCGTTCAGTATCGATAATCACTCCCCACACCGTTCAGTATCGATAATCAATCCCCGCACCGTTCAGTATCGATAATCACTCCCCACAACGTTCAGTATCGATAATCACTCCCCACAACGTTCAGTGTCGATAATCACTCCCCACACCGTTCAGTATCGATAATCACTCCCCACACCGGTCAGTATCGATCATCACTCCCCACACCGTTCAGTGTCGATAATCAATCCCCACACCGTTCAGTATCGATAATCACTCCCCGCACCGTTCAGAATCGATAATCACTCCCCGCACCGTTCAGTATCGATAATCACTCCCCGCACCGTTCAGTATCGATAATCACTCCCCACAACGTTCAGTGTCGATAATCACTCCCCACACCGTTCAGTATCGATAATCACTCCCCACACCGGTCAGTATCGATCATCACTCCCCACACCGTTCAGTGTCGATAATCAATCCCCACACCGTTCAGTATCGATAATCACTCCCCGCACCGTTCAGAATCGATAATCACTCCCCGCACCGTTCAGTATCGATAATCACTCCCCACACCGTTCAGTATCGATAATCACTCCCCACACCGTTCAGTATCGATAATCACTCCCCACACCGTTCAGTATCGATAATCAATCCCCACACCGTTCAGTATCGATAATCAATCCCCGCAACGTTCAGTATCGATAATCACTATCCAAACCGTTCAGTATCGATAATCACTCCCCACACCGTTCAGTATCGATAATCAATCCCCAAACCGTTCAGTATCGATAATCACTCCCCACACCGTTCAGTATCGATAATCACTCCCCACACCGTTCAGTATCGATAATCACCACGACACCGTTCAGTATCGATAATCACTCCCCACACCGTTCAGTATCGATAATCACCACGACACCGTTCAGTATCGATAATCATTCCCATACCGTTCAGTATCGATAATCACTCCCCACACCGTTCAGTATCGATAATCACCACGACACCGTTCAGTATCGATAATCAATCCCCACACCATTCAGTATCAATAATCAATCCCCACACCGTTCAGTGTCGATAATCACTCCCCGCACCGGTCAGTATCGATAATCAATCCCCACACCGTTCAGTATCGATAATCAATCCCCACACCGTTCAGTATCGATAATCACTCCCCACACCGTTCAGTATCAATAATCAATCCTCACACCGTTCAGTATCGATAATCACTCCCCGCACCGGTCAGTATCGATAATCAATCCCCACACCGTTCAGTATCGATAATCACTCCCCACACCGTTCAGTATCGATAATCAATCCCCACACCGTTCAGTATCGATAATCACTCCCCACAGCGTTCAGTATCGATAATCACTCCCCACACCGTTCAGTATCAATAATCAATCCTCACACCGTTCAGTATCGATAATCACTCCCCGCACCGGTCAGTATCGATAATCAATCCCCACACCGTTCAGTATCGATAATCACTCCCCACACCGTTCAGTATCGATAATCACTCCCCACACCGTTCAGTATCGATAATCACTCCCCACACCGTTCAGTATCGATAATCACTCTCCACAACGTTCAGTATCGATAATCACCACGACACCGTTCAGAATCGATAATCACTCCCCGCACCGTTCAGTATCGATAATCACTCCCCACAATGTTCAGTATCGATAATCACTCCACACACCGTTCAGTATCGATAATCACTCCCCGCACCGTTCAGTATCGATAATCACTCCCCAAACCGTTCAGTATCGATAATCACACCCCACACCATTCAGTGTCGATAATCAATCCCCACACCGTTCAGTGTCGATAATCACTCCCCGCACCGGTCAGTATCGATAATCAATCCCCGCACCGTTCAGTATCGATAATCACTCCCCTCACCGTTCAGTGTCGATAATCACTCCCCGCACCGGTCAGTATCGATAATCAATCCCCACACCGTTCAGTATCGATAATCACTCCCCACACCGTTCAGTATCGATAATCACCACGACACCGTTCAGAATCGTTAATCACTCCCCGCACCGTTCAGTATCGATAATCACTCCCCACAACGTTCAGTAACGATAATCACTCCCCACACCGTTCAGTATCGATAATCACTCCACACACCGTTCAGTATCGATAATCAATCCCCAAACCATTCAGTATCGATAATCACTCCCCACACCATTCAGTATCGATAATCAATCCCCACACCGTTCAGTATCGATAATCAGTCCCCACACCGTTCAGTATCGATAATCACTCCCCACACCGTTCAGTATCGATAATCAATCCCCACACCGTTCAGTATCGTTAATCACTCCCCACACCGTTCAGTATCGATAATCACTCCCCACACCGTTCAGTATCGATAATCACTCCCCACACCGTTCAGTATCGATAATCAATACCCACACCGTTCAGTATCGATAATCACTCCCCACACCATTCAGTATCGATAATCACTCCCCGCACCGTTCAGTAGCGATAATCACTCCCCGCACCGTTCAGTAGCGATAATCACTCCCCGCACCGTTCAGTATCGATAATCACTCCCCACACCGTTCAGTAGCGATAATCACTCCCCGCACCGTTCAGTAGCGATAATCACTCCCCGCACCGTTCAGTATCGATAATCACTCCCCACACCGTTCAGTATCGATATTCACTCCCTACACCGTTCAGTATCGATAATCAATACCCAGACCGTTCAGTATCGATAATCACTCCCCGCACCGTTCAGTATCGATAATCACTCCCCACACCGTTCAATATCGATAATCAATACCCACACCTTTCAGTATCGATAATCACTCCCCGCACCGTTCAGTATCGATATTCACTCCCCACACCGTTCAGTATCGATAATCAATACCCAGACCGTTCAGTATCGATAATCACACCCCGCACCGTTCAGTATCGATAATCACTCCCCACACCGTTCAGTATCGATAATCACTCCCCGCACCGGTCAGTATCGATAATCAATCCCCACACCGTTCAGTATCGATAATCACTCCCCACACCGTTCAGTATCGATAATCAATACCCAGACCGTTCAGTATCGATAATCACTCCCCGCACCGTTCAGTATCGATAATCACTCCCCGCACCGTTCAGTATCGATAATCACTCCCCACACCGTTCAATATAGATAATCACTCCCCACACCGTTCAGAATCGATAATCAATGCCCACACTGTTCAGTATCGATAATCACTCCCCACACCGTTCAGTATCGATAATCACTCCCCACACAGTTCAATATCGATAATCACTCCCCACACCGTTCAGTATCGATAATCACTCCCCGCACCGGTCAGTATCGATAATCACTCCGCACACCGTTCAGTATCGATAATCACTCCCCGCACTGTTCAGTATCGATAATCAATCCCCACACCGTTGAGTATCGATAATCACTCCCCGCACCGTTCAGTATCGATATTCACTCCCCACACCGTTCAGTATCGATAATCAATACCCAGACCGTTCAGTATCGATAATCACTCCCCGCACCGTTCAGTATCGATAATCACTCCCCACACCGTTCAATATAGATAATCACTCCCCACACCGTTCAGAATCGATAATCAATGCCCACACTATTCAGTATCGATAATCAATCCCCACACCGTTCAGTGTCGATAATCACTCCCCGCACCGGTCAGTATCGATAATCAATCCCCGCACCGTTCAGTATCGATAATCACTCCCCTCACCGTTCAGTATCGATAATCACCACGACACCGTTCAGAATCGATAATCACTCCCCGCACCGGTCAGTATCGATAATCAATCCCCACACCGTTCAGTATCGATAATCACTCCCCACACCGTTCAGTATCGATAATCACCACGACACCGTTCAGAATCGATAATCACTCCCCGCACCGTTCAGTATCGATAATCACTCCCCACAACGTTCAGTAACGATTATCACTCCCCACACCGTTCAGTATCGATAATCACTCCACACACCGTTCAGTATCGATAATCAATCCCCAAACCATTCAGTATCGATAATCACTCCCCACACCATTCAGTATCGATAATCAAACTCCACACCGTTCAGTATCGATAATCAGTCCCCACACCGTTCAGTATCGATAATCACTCCCCACACCGTTCAGTATCGATAATCAATCCCCACACCGTTCAGTATCGTTAATCACTCCCCACACCGTTCAGTATCGATAATCACTCCCCACACCGTTCAGTATCGATAATCACTCCCCACACCGTTCAGTATCGATAATCAATACCCACACCGTTCAGTATCGATAATCACTCCCCGCACCGTTCAGTATCGATATTCACTCCCCACACCGTTCAGTATCGATAATCAATACCCAGACCGTTCAGTATCGATAATCACTCCCCACACCGTTCAGTATCGATAATCACTCCCCACACCGTTCAATATCGATAATCAATATCCACACCGTTCAGTATCGATAATCAATACCCAGACCGTTCAGTATCGATAATCACTCCCCGCACCGTTCAGTATCGATAATCACTCCCCGCACCGTTCAGTATCGATAATCACTCCCCACACCGTTCAGTATCAATAATCAATCCCCACACCGATCAGTATCGATAATCACTCCCCGCACCGGTCAGTATCGATAATCAATCCCCACACTGTTCAGTATCGATAATCACTCCCCACACCGTTCAGTATCGATAATCACTCCCCACAGCGTTCAGTATCGATAATCACTCCCCACACCATTCAGTATCGAGAATCACTCTCCACAACGTTCAGTATCGATAATCACCACGACACCGTTCAGAATCGATAATCACTCCCCACACCGTTCAGTATCGATAATCACTCCCCACAGCGTTCAGTATCGATAATCACTCCCCGCACCGTTCAGTATCGATAATCACTCCCCACAATGTTCAGTATCGATAATCACTCCACACACCGTTCAGTATCGATAATCACTCCCCGCACCGTTCAGTATCGATAATCACTCCCCAAACCGTTCAGTGTCGATAATCACACCCCACACCATTCAGTATCGATAATCAATCCCCACACCGTTCAGTGTCGATAATCACTCCCCGCACCGGTCAGTATCGATAATCAATCCCCGCACCGTTCAGTATCGATAATCACTCCCCTCACCGTTCAGTGTCGATAATCACTCCCCGCACCGGTCAGTATCGATAATCAATCCCCACACCGTTCAGTATTGATAATCACTCCCCACACCGTTCATTATCGATAATCACCACGACACCGTTCAGAATCGTTAATCACTCCCCGCACCGTTCAGTATCGATAATCACTCCCCACAACGTTCAGTAACGATAATCACTCCCCACACCGTTCAGTATCGATAATCACTCCACACACCGTTCAGTATCGATAATCAATCCCCAAACCATTCAGTATCGATAATCACTCCCCACACCATTCAGTATCGATAATGAAACTCCACACCGTTCAGTATCGATAATCAGTCCCCACACCGTTCAGTATCGATAATCACTCCCCACACCGTTCAGTATCGATAATCAATCCCCACACCGTTCAGTATCGTTAATCACGCCCCACACCGTTCAGTATCGATAATCAATACCCACACCGTTCAGTATCGAGAATCAATACCCACACCGTTCAGTATCGATAATCACTCCCCACACCGTTCAGTATCGATATTCACTCCCCACACCGTTCAGTATCGATAATCAATACCCACACCGTTCAGTATCGAGAATCAATACCCACACCGTTCAGTATCGATAATCACTCCCCACACCGTTCAGTATCGATATTCACTCCCCACACCGTTCAGTATCGATAATCAATACCCACACCGTTCAGTATCGAGAATCAATACCCACACCGTTCAGTATCGATAATCACTCCCCACACCGTTCAGTATCGATATTCACTCCCCACACCGTTCAGTATCGATAATCAATACCCACACCGTTCAGTATCGAGAATCAATACCCACACCGTTCAGTATCGATAATCACTCCCCACACCGTTCAGTATCGAGAATCAATACCCACACCGTTCAGTATCGATAATCACTCCCCGCACCGTTCAGTATCGATATTCACTCCCCACACCGTTCAGTATCGATAATCAATACTCAGACCGTTCAGTATCGATAATCACTCCCCGCACCGTTCAGTATCGATAATCACTCCCCACACCGTTCAATATCGATAATCACTCCCCACACCGCTCAGAATCGATAATCAATGCCCACACTGTTCAGTATCGATAATCAATCCCCACACCGTTCAGTGTCGATAATCACTCCCCGCACCGGTCAGTATCGATAATCAATCCCCGCACCGTTCAGTATCGATAATCACTCCCCTCACCGTTCAGTGTCGATAATCACTCCCCGCACCGGTCAGTATCGATAATCAATCCCCACACCGTTCAGTATCGATAATCACTCCCCACACCGTTCAGTATCGATAATCACCACGACACCGTTCAGAATCGTTAATCACTCCCCGCACCGTTCAGTATCGATAATCACTCCCCACAACGTTCAGTAACGATAATCACTCCCCACACCGTTCAGTATCGATAATCACTCCACACACCGTTCAGTATCGATAATCAATCCCCAAACCATTCAGTATCGATAATCACTCCGCACACCATTCAGTATCGATAATCAAACTCCACACCGTTCAGTATCGATAATCAGTCCCCACACCGTTCAGTATCGATAATCACTCCCCACACCGTTCAGTATCGATAATCAATCCCCACACCGTTCAGTATCGTTAATCACGCCCCACACCGTTCAGTATCGATAATCACTCCCCACACCGTTCAGTATCGATAATCAATACCCACACCGTTCAGTATCGAGAATCAATACCCACACCGTTCAGTATCGATAATCACTCCCCACACCGTTCAGTATCGATATTCACTCCCCACACCGTTCAGTATCGATAATCAATACCCACACCGTTCAGTATCGAGAATCAATACCCACACCGTTCAGTATCGATAATCACTCCCCACACAGTTCAGTATCGATATTCACTCCCCACACCGTTCAGTATCGATAATCAATACCCACACCGTTCAGTATCGAGAATCAATACCCACACCGTTCAGTATCGATAATCACTCCCCACACCGTTCAGTATCGATATTCACTCCCCACACCGTTCAGTATCGAGAATCAATACCCACACCGTTCAGTATCGATAATCACTCCCCACACCGTTCAGTATCGATAATCAATACCCACACCGTTCAGTATCGAGAATCAATACCCACACCGTTCAGTATCGATAATCACTCCCCGCACCGTTCAGTATCGATATTCACTCCCCACACCGTTCAGTATCGATAATCAATACCCAGACCGTTCAGTATCGATAATCACTCCCCGCACCGTTCAGTATCGATAATCACTCCCCACACCGTTCAATATCGATAATCACTCCCCACACCGTTCAGAATCGATAATCAATGCCCACACTGTTCAGTATCGATAATCAATCCCCACACCGTTCAGTGTCGATAATCACTCCCCGCACCGGTCAGTATCGATAATCAATCCCCGCACCGTTCAGTATCGATAATCACTCCCCTCACCGTTCAGTGTCGATAATCACTCCCCGCACCGGTCAGTATCGATAATCAATCCCCACACCGTTCAGTATCGATAATCACTCCCCACACCGTTCAGTATCGATAATCAATCCCCAAACCGTTCAGTATCGATAATCACTCCCCACACCGTTCAGTATCGATAATCACCACGACACCGTTCAGAATCGATAATCACTCCCCGCACCGTTCAGTATCGATAATCACTCCCCACAACGTTCAGTAACGATAATCACTCCCCACACCGTTCAGTATCGATAATCACTCCCCACACCATTCAGTATCGATAATCACTCCACACACCGTTCAGTATCGATAATCAATCCCCAAACCATTCAGTATCGATAATCACTCCCCACACCATTCAGTATCGATAACCAAACTCCACACCGTTCAGTATCGATAATCAGTCCCCACACCGTTCAGTATCGATAATCACTCCCCACACCGTTCAGTATCGATAATCAATCCCCACACCGTTCAGTATCGATAATCAATACCCACACCGTTCAGTATCGATAATCACTCCCCGCACCGTTCAGTATCGATATTCACTCCCCACACCGTTCAGTATCGATAATCAATACCCACACCGTTCAGTATCGATAATCACTCCCCGCACCGTTCAGTATCGATATTCACTCCCCACACCGTTCAGTATTGATAATCACTCCCCACACCGTTCAGTATCGATAATCACTCCCCACACTGTTCAGTATCGATAATCAATACCCAGACCGTTCAGTATCGATAATCACTCCCCGCATCGTTCAGTATCGATAATCACTCCCCACACCGTTCAGTATCGATAATCAATCCCCACAATGTTCAGTAACGATAATCACTCCCCACACCGTTCAGTATCGATAATCACTCCCCACACCGTTCAGTATCGATAATCTATCCCCACACCGTTCAATATCGATAATCAATCCCCACACCGTTCAGTATCGATAATCTATCCCCACACCGTTCAGTATCGATAATCACTCCACGCACCGTTCAGTATCGATAATCAATCACCACACCGTTCAGTATCGATAATCAATCCCCACACCGTTCAGTATCGATAATCTATCCCCACACCGTTCAGTATCGATAATCACTCCACGCACCGTTCAGTATCGATAATCAATCACCACACCGTTCAGTATCGATAATCACTGCCCACACCGTTCAGTGTCGATCATCACTCCCCACACCGGTCAGTATCGTTAATCACTCCCCACACCGGTCAGTATCGATAATCACTCCCCACACAGTTCAGTATCGATAATCAATCACCACACCGTTCAGTATCGATAATCTATCCCCACACCGTTCAGTATCGATAATCAATCCCCACACCGTTCAGTATCGATAATCACTCCCCGCACCGTTCAGTGTCGATAATCAATCCCCACACCGTTCAGTATCGATAATCACTCCCCACACCGTTCAGTGTCGATAATCACTCCCCACACCGTTCAGTATCGTTAATCACTCCCCACACCGGTCAGTATCGATAATCACTCCCCACACAGTTCAGTATCGATAATCAATCCCCACACCGTTCAGTATCGATAATCACTCCCCACACCGGTCAGTATCGATAATCACTCCCCACACCGTTCAGTATCGTTAATCACTCCCCACACCGGTCAGTATCGATAATCACTCCCCACACAGTTCAGTATCGATAATCACTCCCCACACCGTTCAGTATCGATAATCACTCCCCACACCGTTCAGTATCGATAATCACTCCCCACACTGTTCAGTATCGATAATCACTCCCCACACCGTTCAGTGTCGATAATCAATCCCCACACCGTTCAGTATCGATAATCACTCCCCGCACCGTTCAGAATCGATAATCACTCCCCGCACCGTTCAGTATCGATAATCACTCCCCACACCGTTCAGTATCGATAATCACTCCCCACACCGTTCAGTATCGATAATCAATCCCCACACCGTTCAGTATCGATAATCAATCCCCGCAACGTTCAGTATCGATAATCACTATCCAAACCGTTCAGTATCGATAATCACTCCCCACACCGTTCAGTATCGAGAATCACTCCCCACACCGTTCAGTATCGATAATCACCACGACACCGTTCAGTATCGATAATCACTCCCCACACCGTTCAGTATCGATAATCACCACGACACCGTTCAGTATCGATAATCACTCCCACACCGTTCAGTATCGATAATCATTCCCATACCGTTCAGTATCGATAATCACTCCCCACACCGTTCAGTATCGATAATCACCACGACACCGTTCAGTATCGATAATCAATCCCCACACCGTTCAGTATCGATAATCACTCCCCACACTGTTCATTATCGATAATCACCACGACACCGTTCAGTATCGATAATCACTCCCCACAAAGATCAGTATCGATAATCACTCCCCACACCATTCAGTATCGATAATCAAACTCCACACCGTTCAGTATCGATAATCAATCCCCACACCGCTCAGTGTCGATAATCAATCCCCACACCGTTCAGTATCGATAATCACTCCCCACACCGTTCAGTATCGATAATCAATCCCCACACCGTTCAGTATCGATAATCACTCCCCACACCGTTCAGTTTCGATAATCACTCCCCACAACGATCAGTATCGATAATCACTCCCCACACCATTCAGTATCGATAATCAAACTCCACACCGTTCAGTATCGATAATCACTCCACGCACCGTTCAGTATCGATAATCACTCCCCGCACTGTTCAGTATCGATAATCACTCCCCACACCGTTCAGTATCGATAATCACCACGACACCGTTCAGAATCGATAATCACTCCCCGCACCGTTCAGAATCGATAATCACTCCCCGCACCGTTCAGTATCGATAATCAATCCCCACACCGTTCAGTATCGATAATCACTCCACACACCGTTCAGTATCGATAATCAATCCCCAAACCATTCAGTATCGATAATCACTCCCCACACCATTCAGTATCAATAATCAAACTCCACACCGTTCAGTATCGATAATCAATCCCCACACCGTTCAGTGTCGATCATCACTCCCCGCACCGGTCAGTATCGATAATCAATCCCCACACCGTTCAGTGTCGACAATTACTTCCCCTCACCGTTCTGGATAGAGAATCACTCCCCACACCGTTCAGTATCGATAATCACTGAACGGTGTGGGCAGTGATTACCGATACTGAATGGTGTGGGGAGTGATTATCGATACTGAACGGTGCGGGGAGTGATTATCGATACTGAACGGTGCGGGGATTGATTATCGACACTGACCAGTGCGGGGAGTGATTATCGACACTGAACGGTGTGTGGATTGATTATCGAAACTGAACGGTGTGGGGAGTGATTATCGATAATGAACGGTGCGGGGAGTGATTATCGATAATGAACGGTGTGGGGATTGATTATCGATACTGAACGGTGTGGGGAGTGATTATCGATACTGAATGGTGTGGGGATTGATTATCGATACTGAACGGTGTGGGGATTGATTATCGATACTGAACGGTGTGGGGATTGATTATCGATACTGAATGGTGTGGGGATTGATTATCGATACTGAACGGGGTGGGGATTGATTATCGATACTGATCGTTGTGGGGAGTGATTATCGATACTGAACGGTGTGGGGATTGATTATCGATACTGATCGTTGTGGGGAGTGATTATCGATACTGAACGGTGTGGGGAGTGATTATCGATAATGAACGGTGTGGGGATTGATTATCGATACTGATCGTTGTGGGGAGTGATTATCGATACTGAACGGTGTGGGGAGTGATTATCGATACTGAACGGTGTGGGGAGTGATTATCTATCCAGAACGGTGAGGGGAGTGATTGTCGACACTGAACGGTGTGGGGATTGATTATCGATACTGACCGGTGCGGGGAGTGATGCTCGACACTGAACGGCGTGGGGAGTGATTATCGATAATGAACGGTTCGGGGAGTGATTATCGATACTGAACGGTGTGGGGATTGATTATCGATACTGAACGGTCTGGGTATTGATTATCGATACTGAACGGTGTGGGGAGTGATTATCGATACTGAACGGTGTGGGGAGTGATTATCGATAATGAATGGTGCGGGGAGTGAATATCGACACTGAACGGTGTGGGGATTGATTATCGATAATCACTCCCCACACTGTTCATTATCGATAATCACCACGACACCGTTCAGTATCGATAATCACTCCCCACAAAGATCAGTATCGATAATCACTCCCCACACCATTCAGTATCGATAATCAAACTCCACACCGTTCAGTATCGATAATCAATCCCCACACCGCTCAGTGTCGATAATCAATCCCCACACCGTTCAGTATCGATAATCACTCCCCACACCGTTCAGTATCGATAATCAATCCCCACACCGCTCAGTGTCGATAATCAATCCCCACACCGTTCAGTATCGATAATCACTCTCCACACCGTTCAGTATCGATAATCACCATGACACCATTCAGTATCGATAATCACTCCCCACAACGATCAGTATCGATATTCACTCCCCACACCGTTCAGTTTCGATAATCACTCCCCACAACGATCAGTATCGATAATCACTCCCCACACCATTCAGTATCGATAATCAAACTCCACACCGTTCAGTATCGATAATCACTCCACGCACCGTTCAGTATCGATAATCAATCACCACACCGTTCAGTATCGATAATCACTCCCCACACCGTTCAGTATCGGTAATCACTGCCCACACCGTTCAGTGTCGATCATCACTCCCCACACCATTCAGTATCGGTAATCACTGCCCACACCGTTCAGTGTCGATCATCACTCCCCACACCGGTCAGTATCGATAATCACTCCCCACACCGTTCAGTGTCGATAATCACTCCCCACACCGTTCAGTATCGATAATCACTCCCCACACCGTTCAGTGTCGATAATCACTCCCCACACCGTTCAGTATCGTTAATCACTCCCCACACCGTTCAGTGTCGATAATCACTCCCCACACCGTTCAGTGTCGATAATCACTCCCCACACCGTTCAGTATCGATAATCACTCCCCACACCGTTCATTATCGATAATCACTCCCCACACCGTTCTGTATCGATAATCACTCCCCACACCGTTCAGTGTCGATAATCACTCCCCGCACCGTTCAGTATCGATAATCACTCCCCACAACGTTCAGTATCGATAATCACTCCCCACACCGTTCAGTGTCGATAATCAATCCCCACACCGTTCAGTATCGATAATCACTGCCCACACTGTTCAGTATCGATAATCACTCCCCGCACCGTTCAGAATCGATAATCACTCCCCGCACTGTTCAGTATCGATAATCACTCCCCACACCGTTCAGTATCGATAATCACTCCCCACACCGTTCAGTATCGATAATCAATCCCCACACCGTTCAGTATCGATAATCAATCCCCACACCGTTCAGTATCGATAATCAATCCCCGCAACGTTCAGTATCGATAATCACTATCCAAACCGTTCAGTATCGATAATCACTCCCCACACCGTTCAGTATCGATAATCACTCCCCACACCGTTCAGTATCGATAATCACTCCCCACACCGTTTAGTATCGATAATCACTCCCCACACCGTTCAGTATCGATAATCACTCCCCACACCGTTCAGCATCGATAAACTGTCCCGACACCGTTCAGTATCGATACTCACTCCCCACACCGTTCAGTATAGATAATCAATCCCAACACCGTTCAGTATCGATAATCAATCCCCACACCGTTCAGTATCGATAATCACTCCCCACACCGTTCAGTATCGATAATCAATCCCCACACCGTTCAGTATCGATAATCACTCCTCACAGCGTTCAGTATCGATAATCACTCCCCACACCGTTCAGTATCGATAATCAATCCCCACACCGTTCAGTATCGATAATCAATCCTCACTCCGTTCAGTATCGATAATCACTCCCCACACCGTTCAGTATCGATAATCACTCCCCACAACGTTCAGTATCGATAATCAAGCCTCACACCGTTCAGTATCGATAATCACTCCCCACACCGTTCAGTATCGATAATCCCTCCCCACACCGTTGAGTATCGATAATCACTCCCCACACCGTTCAGTATCGATAATCCCTCCCCACACCGTTCAGTATCGATAATCAATCCCCACACCGTTCAGTATCGATAATCAATCCTCACTCCGTTCAGTATCGATAATCACTCCCCACACCGTTCAGTATCGATAATCACTCCCCACAACGTTCAGTATCGATAATCAAGCCTCACACCGTTCAGTATCGATAATCACTCCCCACACCGTTCAGTATCGATAATCCCTCCCCACACCGTTCAGTATCGATAATCAATCCCCACAACGTTCAGTAACGATAATCAATCCCCACACCGTTCAGTATAGATAATCACGCCCCACACCGTTCAGTATAGATAATCACGCCCCACACCGTTCAGTATCGATAATCAATCCCCACACCGTTCAGTATAGATAATCACTCCCCACACCGTTCAGTATCGATAATCAATCGTCACACCGTTCACTATCGATTATCACTCCCCACAACTTTCAGTATCGATAATCAATCCTCACACCGTTCACTATCGATAATCACTTCCCACACCGTTCAGTATCGATATTCACTCCCCACACCATTCAGTATCGATATTCACACCCCACACCGTTCAGTATCGATAATCACTCCCCACACCTTTCAGTATCCATAATCACTTCCCACACCGTTCAGTATCAATATTCACTCCCCACACCATTCAGTATCGATATTCACTCCACACACCATTCAGTGTCGATAATCACTCCCCATACCGTTCAGTATCGATAATCACTCCAAACACCATTCAGTATCGATATTCACTCCACACACCATTCAGTGTCGATAATCACTCCCCATACCGTTCAGTATCGATAATCACTCCAAACACCGTTCAGTATCGATATTCCCTCACCACACCGTTCAGTATCGGTATTCACTCCCCACACCATTCAGTATCGATAATCAATCCGCACACCGTTCAGTATCGATAATCACTCCCCACACTGTTCAGTATCGATAATCAATCCCCACACCGTTCAGTATCGATAATCACTCCCCACACACCGTTCAGTATCGATAATCACTCCCCACACCGTTCAGTATCGATAATCACTCCCCACACCGTTCAGTATCGATAATCAATCCCCACACCGTTCAGTATCGATTATTACTCCCCACACCGTTCAGTATCGATTATTACTCCCCACACCGTTCAGTATCGATCATTACTCCCCACACCGTTCAGTATCGATAATCAATCCCCACACCGTTCAGTATCGATAATCACTCCCCACACCGTTCAGTATCAATAATCAATCCCCACACCGTTCAGTATCGATAATCACTCCTCACAGCGTTCAGTATCGATAATCACTCCCCACACCGTTCAGTATCGATAATCAATCCCCACACCGTTCAGTATCGATAATCAATCCTCACACCGTTCAGTATCGATAATCACTCCCCACACCGTTCAGTATCAATAATCACTCCCCACAACGTTCAGTATCGATAATCAATCCTCACACCGTTCAGTATCGATAATCACTCCCCACACCGTTCAGTATCGAAAATCCCTCCCCACACCGTTCAGTATCGATAATCATTCCCCACAACGTTCAGTAACGATAATCAATCCCCACACCGTTCAGTATAGATAATCACGCCCCAAACCCTTCAGTATCGATAATCAATTCCCACACCGTTCAGTATAGATAATCACTCCCCACACCGTTCAGTATCGATACTCAATCGTCACAACGTTCACTATCGATAATCACTCCCCACAACGTTCAGTATCGATAATCAATCCTCACACCGTTCACTATCGATAATCACTTCCCACACTGTTCAGTTTCGATATTCACTCCCCACACCATTCAGTATCGATATTCACACCCCACACCGTTCAGTATCGATAATCACTCCCCACACCTTTCAGTATCCATAATCACTTCCCACACCGTTCAGAATCGATATTCACTCGCCACACCATTCAGTATCGATTTTCACTCCCCACACCATTCAGTGTCGATAATCACTCCCCAGACCGTTCAGTATCGATAATCACTCCCCACACCATTCAATATCGATAATCACTCCCTACACCATTCAGTATCGATAATCATTCCACACACCGTTCAGTATCGATAATCGTTCCCCACACCGTTCAGTACATAATCGCTCCCCACACCGTTCACTATCGATAATCCATCCCCACACCGTTCAGTATCGATAATCATTCCCCACACCGTTCAGTATCGATAATCGTTCCCCACACCGTTCAGTATATAATCGCTCCCCACACCGTTCACTATCGATAATCGATCCCCACACCGTTCAGTGTCGATAATCACTCCCCACACCGTTCAGTATCGATAATCACTCCCCACACCATTCAGTATCGATAATCACTCACCACACCATTCAGTATCGATAATCACTCCCCACACCGTTCAGTATCGATAATCACTCCCCACACCGTTCAGTGTCGATACTCAAACCCCACACCGTTCAGTATCGATAATCACTCCCCATACCGTTCAGTATCGATAATCACTCCCCACACCGTTCAGTATCGATAGTCACTCCCCACACCTTTCAGTATCGATAATCACTCCCCACACCGTTCAGTATCGATAATCACTCCCCACACCGTTCAGTATCGATAATCACTCCCCACACCGTTCAGTGTCGATAATCACTCGCCACACCGTTCAGTATCGATAATCACTCCCCACACCGTTCACTATCGATAATCACTCCCCACACCGTTCAGTATCGATAATCACTCCCCACACCCTTCAGTATCGATAATCACTCCCCACACCGTTCAGTGTCGATAATCACTCCCCCCACCTTTCAGAATCGATAATCAAACCCCACACCGTTCAGTATCGATAAACACTCCCCACACCGTTCAGTGTCGATAATCAATTCCCACACCGTTCAGTGTCGATAATCACTACCCAAACCATTCAGTATCGATAATCACTCCCAACACCGTTCAGTATCGATAATCACTCCCCACACCGTTCAGTATCGATAATCAATCCCCACACCGTTCAGTATCGATAATCAATCCCCACACCGTTCAGTATCGATAATCACTCCCCACACCGTTCAGTATCGATAATCACTCCCCACACCGTTCAGTATCGATAATCACTCCCCGCAACGTTCAGTATCGATAATCACTACCCAAACCATTCAGTATCGATAATCACTCCCCACACCGTTCAGTGTCGATAATCACTCCCCACACCGTTCAGTATCGATAAACTCTCCCCACACCATTCAGTATCGATACTCAAACCCCACAAAGTTCAGTATCGATAATCACTCCCCATAACGTTCAGTATCGATAATCACTCCCCACACCGTTCAGTATCGATAATCACTCCCCACACCGTTCAGTATCGATAATCACTCCCCACACCTTTCAGTATCGATAATCACTCCCCAAACCGTTCAGTAACGATAATCACTCCTCACAACGTTCAGTATCGATAATCACTCCCCACACCGTTCAGTATCGATAATCATTCCCCACACCGTTCAGTATCGATAATCGTTCCCCACACCATTCAGTATCGATACTCAAACCCCACAACTTTCAGTATCGATAATCACTCCCCAAAACGTTCAGGATCGATAATCATTCCCCACACCGTTCAGTATCGATAATCACTCCCCACACCTTTCAGTATCGATAATCACTCCCCAAACCGTTCAGTATCGATAATCACTCCTCACACTGTTCAGTATCGATAATCACTCGCTGCACCGTTCAGTATCGATAATCTCTCCCCACACGGTTCAGTATCGATAATGACTCCCCACACCGTTCAGTATCGATAATCACTCCCCACACCGTTCAGTATCGATAATCATTCCCCACACCGTTCAGTATCGATAATCTTTCCCCACACCGTTCAGTATCGATAATCGATCCCCACACCGTTCACCATCGATATTCACTCACCAAACCGTTCACTAACGATAATCGATCCCCACACCGTTCAGTATCGATAATCAATCCCCACAACGTTCAGTAACGATAATCACTCCCCACACTGTTCAGTATAGATAATCACCACGACACCGTTCAGTATCGATAATCACTCCCCACAAAGATCAGTATCGATAATCACTCCCCACACCATTCAGTATCGATAATCAAACTCCACACCGTTTAGTATCGATAATCAATCCCCACACCGCTCAGTGTCGATAATCAATCCCCACACCGTTCAGTATCGATAATCACTCCCCACACCGTTCAGTATCGATAATCAATCCCCACACCGCTCAGTGTCGATAATCAATCCCCACACCGTTCAGTATCGATAATCACTCCCCACACCGTTCAGTATCGATAATCACCACGACACCGTTCAGTATCGATAATCACTCCCCACAACGATCAGTATCGATAATCACTCCCCACACCGTTCAGTATCGATAATCACTCCCCACACCGTTCAGTATCGATAATCACTCCCCACACCGTTCAGTATCGATAATCACTCCCCACACCGTTCAGTATCGATAATCAATCCGCTCACCGTTCAGTATCGATAATCAATCCCCACAACGTTCAGTATCGATCATCACTCCCCACACCGTTCAGTATCGACAATCACTCCCCACACCGTTCAGTATCGATATTCACTCCCCACACCGTTCAGTATCGATATTCACTCCCCACAGCATTCAGTGTCGATAATCACTCACCACCCCGTTCAGTATCGAAATTCACTCCCCACACCATTCAGTATCGATAATCAATCCCCACACCGTTCAGTATCGATAATCACTCCCCACACCGTTCAGTATCGATAATCACTCCCCACACCATTCAGCATCGATAAACTGTCCCCACACCGTTCAGTATCGATACTCACTGCCCACACCGTTCAGCATCGATAATCAATCCCCACACCGTTCAGTATAGATAATCAATCCCAACACCGTTCAGTATCGATAATCAATCCCCACACCGTTCAGTATCGATAATCACTCCCCACACCGTTCAGTATCGATAATCAATCCCAACACCGTTCAGTATCGATAATCACTCCTCACAGCGTTCAGTATCGATAATCACTCCCCACACCGTTCAGTATCGATAATCACTCCCCACACCGTTCAGTATCGATAATCAATCCCCACACCGTTCAGTATCGATAATCAATCCCCACACCGTTCAGTATCGATAATCACTCCCCACACCGTTCAGTATCGATAATCAATCCCAACACCGTTCAGTATCGATAATCACTCCTCACAGCGTTCAGTATCGATAATCACTCCCCACACCGTTCAGTATCGATAATCAATCCCCACACCGTTCAGTATCGATAATCAATCCTCACTCCGTTCAGTATCGATAATCACTCCCCACACCGTTCAGTATCGATAATCACTCCCCACAACGTTCAGTGTCGATAATCAATCCCCACACCGTTCAGTATCGATAATCACTCCCCACACCGTTCAGTATCGATAATCAATCCCAACACCGTTCAGTATCGATAATCACTCCTCACAGCGTTCAGTATCGATAATCACTCCCCACACCGTTCAGTATCGATAATCAATCCCCACACCGTTCAGTATCGATAATCAATCCTCACTCCGTTCAGTATCGATAATCACTCCCCACACCGTTCAGTATCGATAATCACTCCCCACACCGTTCAGTATCGATAATCGCTCCCCACACCGTTCAGTATCGATAATCAATCCCCACAACGTTCAGTAACGATAATCAATCCCCACACCGTTCAGTATAGATAATCACGCCCCACACCGTTCAGTATAGATAATCACGCCCCACACCGTTCAGTATCGATAATCAATCCCCACACCGTTCAGTATCGATAATCAATCCCACACCGTTCAGTATCGATAATCAATCCCCACAACGTTCAGTAACGATAATCAATCCCCACACCGTTCAGTATAGATAATCACGCCCCACACCGTTCAGTATAGATAATCACGCCCCACACCGTTCAGTATCGATAATCAATCCCCACACCGTTCAGTATCGATAATCACTCCCCACACCGTTCAGTATCGATAATCAATCCCCACACCGTTCAGTATAGATAATCACTCCCCACACCGTTCAGTATCGATAATCAATCGTCACACCGTTCACTATCGATTATCACTCCCCACAACTTTCAGTATCGATAATCAATCCTCACACCGTTCACTATCGATAATCACTTCCCACACCGTTCAGTATCGATATTCACTTCCCACACCATTCAGTATCGATATTCACACCCCACACCGTTCAGTATCGATAATCACTCCCCACACCTTTCAGTATCCATAATCACTTCCCACACCGTTCAATATCGATATTCACTCCCCACACCGTTCAGTATCGATAATCACTCCCCACACCGTTCAGTATCGATAATCAATCCCCACACCGTTCAGTATAGATAATCACTCCCCACACCGTTCAGTATCGATAATCAATCGTCACACCGTTCACTATCGATTATCACTCCCCACAACTTTCAGTATCGATAATCAATCCTCACACCGTTCACTATCGATAATCACTTCCCACACCGTTCAGTATCGATATTCACTTCCCACACCATTCAGTATCGATATTCACTCCACACACCATTCAGTGTCGATAATCACTCCCCACACCGTTCAGTATCGATAATCACTCCAAACACCGTTCAGTATCGATAATCACTCCCCGCACCGTTCAGTATCGATAATCACTCCCCACAACGTTCAGTATCGGTATTCACTCCCCACACCATTCAGTATCGATAATCAATCCCCACACCGTTCAGTATCGATAATCACTCCCCACACTGTTCAGTATCGATAATCAATCCCCACACCGTTCAGTATCGATAATCACTCCCCACACACCGTTCAGTATCGATATTCACTCCACACACCATTCAGTGTCGATAATCACTCCCCACACCGTTCAGTATCGATAATCACTCCAAACACCGTTCAGTATCGATAATCACTCACCACACCGTTCAGTATCGATATTCACTCACCACACCGTTCAGTATCGGTATTCACTCCCCACACCATTCAGTATCGATAATCAATCCCCACACCGTTCAGTATCGATAATCAATCCCCACACCGTTCAGTATCGATATTCACTCCCCACAGCATTCAGTGTCGATAATCACTCACCACCCCGTTCATATCGATAATCACTTCAATCACCGTTCAGTATCGATATTCACTCCCCACACCATTCAGTATCGATATTCACTCCCCACAGCATTCAGTGTCGATAATCACTCCCCACCCCGTTCAGTATCGAAATTCACTCCCCACACCATTCAGTATCGATAATCACTCCCCACACCGTTCAGTATCGATAATCACTCCCCACACCGTTCAGCATCGATAAACTGTCCCCACACCGTTCAGTATCGATACTCACTGCCCACACCGTTCAGTATCGATAATCAATCCCCACACCGTTCAGCATCGATAATCAATCCCCACACCGTTCAGTATAGATAATCAATCCCAACACCGTTCAGTATCGATAATCAATCCCCACACCGTTCAGTATCGATAATCACTCCCCACACCGTTCAGTATCGATAATCAATCCCAACACCGTTCAGTATCGATAATCACTCCTCACAGCGTTCAGTATCGATAATCACTCCCCACACCGTTCAGTATCGATAATCAATCCCCACACCGTTCAGTATCGATAATCAATCCTCACTCAGTTCAGTATCGATAATCACTCCCCACACCGTTCAGTATCGATAATCACTCCCCACAACGTTCAGTATCGATAATCAAGCCTCACACCGTTCAGTATCGATAATCACTCCCCACACCGTTCAGTATCGATAATCGCTCCCCACACCGTTCAGTATCGATAATCAATCCCCACAACGTTCAGTAACGATAATCAATCCCCACACCGTTCAGTATAGATAATCACGCCCCACACCGTTCAGTATAGATAATCACGCCCCACACCGTTCAGTATCGATAATCAATCCCCACACCGTTCAGTATAGATAATCACTCCCCACACCGTTCAGTATCGATAATCAATCGTCACACCGTTCACTATCGATTATCACTCCCCACAACTTTCAGTATCGATAATCAATCCTCACACCGTTCACTATCGATAATCACTTCCCACACCGTTCAATATCGATATTCACTCCCCACACCATTCAGTATCGATATTCACTCCACACACCATTCAGTGTCGATAATCACTCCCCACACCGTTCAGTATCGATAATCACTCCAAACACCGTTCAGTATCGATATTCACTCACCACACCGTTCAGTATCGGTATTCACTCCCCACACCATTCAGTATCGATAATCAATCCCCACACCGTTCAGTATCGATAATCACTCCCCACACTGTTCAGTATCGATAATCAATCCCCACACCGTTCAGTATCGATAATCACTCCCCACACACCGTTCAGTATCGATAATCACTCCCCACACCGTTCAGTGTCGATAATCACTCCCCATACCATTCAGTATCGATAATCACTCCCCACACCGTTCAGTGTCGATAATCACTCGCCACACCGTTCAGTATCGATAATCACTCCCCACACCGTTCAGTATCGATAATCACTCCCCACACCGTTCAGTATCGATAATCACTCCCCACACCGTTCAGTATCGATAATCAATCCCCACACCGTTCAGTATCGATAATCAATCCCCACACCGTTCAGTGTCGATAATCACTCCCCACACCATTCAGAATCGATAATCAAACCCCACACCGTTCAGTATCGATAATCAATCCCCACACCGTTCAGTATCGATAATCAATCCCTGCAACGTTCAGTATCGATAATCACTACCCAAACCATTCAGTATCGATAATCACTCCCCACACCGTTCAGTATCGATAATCACTCCCCACACCGTTCAGTATCGATAATAAATCCCCACACCGTTCAGGATCGATAATCAATCCCCACCCCGTTCACTATCGATAATCACTCCCCACACCGTTCAATATCGATAATCACTCCCCACACCGTTCAGTATCGATAATCACTCCCCACAACGTTCAGTATCGATAATCACTCCCCACACCGTTCACTATCGATAATCGATCCCCACACCGTTCAGTATCGATAATCATTCCCCATACCGTTCAGTATCGATAATCGTTCCCCACACCGTTCAGTATATAATCGCTCCCCACACCGTTCACTATCGATAATCGATCCCCACACCGTTCAGTGTCGATAATCACTCCCTACACCGTTCAGTATCGATAATCACTCCCCACACCGTTCAGTGTCCATACTCAAACCCCACACCGTTCAGTATCGATAATCACTCCCCATACCATTCAGTATCGATAATCACTCCCCACACCGTTCAGTATCGATAGTCACTCCCCACACCTTTCAGTATCGATAATCACTCCCCACACCGTTCAGTGTCGATAATCACTCGCCACACCGTTCAGTATCGATAATCACTCCCCACACCGTTCAGTATCGATAATCACTCCCCACACCGTTCAGTATGGATAATCAATCCCCACACCGTTCAGTATCGATAATCAATCCCCACACCGTTCAGTGTCGATAATCACTCCCCACACCATTCAGAATCGATAATCAAACCCCACACCGTTCAGTATCGATAATCAATCCCCACACCGTTCAGTATCGATAATCAATCCCTGCAACGTTCAGTATCGATAATCACTACCCAAACCATTCAGTATCGATAATCACTCCCCACACCGTTCAGTATCGATAATCACTCCCCACACCGTTCAGTATCGATAATAAATCCCCACACCGTTCAGGATCGATAATCAATCCCCACCCCGTTCACTATCGATAATCACTCCCCACACCGTTCAATATCGATAATCACTCCCCACACCGTTCAGTATCGATAATCACTCCCCACAACGTTCAGTATCGATAATCACTCCCCACACCGTTCAGTATCGATAATCAATCCCCACACCGTTCAGTATCGATAATCACTCCCCACACCGTTCAGTATCGATAATCAATCCCCACACCGTTCAGTATCGATAATCAATCCCCACACCGTTCAGTATCGATAATCACTCCCCACACCGTTCAGAATCGATAATCACACCCCACACCGTTCAGTATCGATCATCACTCCCCACACCGTTCAGTATCGATAATCAATTCCCACACCGTTCAGTATCGATAATCACTCCCCACACCGTTCAGTATCGATAATCACTCCCCACACCGTTCAGTGTCGATAATCAATTCCCACTCCGTTCAGTGTCGATAATCACTCCCCACACCGTTCAGTATCGATAAACTCTCCCCACACCGTTCAGTATCGATAATCACTCCCCACACCGTTCAGTATCGATAATCACTCCCCACACCGTTCAGTGTCGATAATCAATTCCCACACCGTTCAGTGACGATAATCACTACCCAAACCATTCAGTATCGATAATCACTCCCAACACCGTTCAGTATCGATAATCACTCCCCACACCGTTCAGTATCGATAATCACTCCCCACACCGTTCAGTATCGATAATCAATCCCCACACCGTTCAGTATCGATAATCACTCCCCACACCGTTTAGTATCGATAATCACTCCCCACACCGTTCAGTATCGATAATCACTCCCCGCAACGTTCAGTATCGATAATCACTACCCAAACCATTCAGTATCGATAATCACTCCCCACACCGTTCAGTGTCGATAATCACTCCCCACACCGTTCAGTATCGATAAACTCTCCCCACACCATTCAGTATCGATACTCAAACCCCACAAAGTTCAGTATCGATAATCACTCCCCATAACGTTCAGTATCGATAATCACTCCCCAAAACGTTCAGTATCGATAATCACTCCCCACACCGTTCAGTATCGATAATCACTCCCCACACCTTTCAGTATCGATAATCACTCCCCAAACCGTTCAGTATCGATAATCACTCCTCAACCGTTCAGTATCGATAATCACTCGCAGCACCGTTCAGTATCGATAATCACTCCCCACACCGTTCAGTATCGATAATCACTCCCCACACCGTTCAGTATCGATAATCATTCCCCACACCGTTCAGTATCGATAATCTTTCCCCACACTGTTCAGTATCGATAATCACTCCCCACACCGTTCACCATCGATATTCACTCACCAAACCGTTCACTAACGATAATCGATCCCCACACCGTTCAGTATCGATAATCAATCCCCACAACGTTCAGTAACAATAATCAATCCCCACACCGTTCAGTATAGATAATCACGCCCCACACCGTTCAGTATCGATAATCAATCCCCACACCGTTCAGTATCGATACTCAATCGTCACAACGTTCACTATCGATAATCACTCCCCACAACGTTCAGTATCGATAATCAATCCTCACACCGTTCACTATCGATAATCACTTCCCACACCGTTCAGTTTCGATATTCACTCCCCACACCATTCAGTATCGATATTCACACCCCACACCGTTCAGTATCGATAATCACTCCCCACACCTTTCAGTATCCATAATCACTTCCCACACCGTTCAGTATCGATATTCACTCCCCACACCATTCAGTATCGATATTCACTCCCCAAAACGTTCAGTATCGATAATCACTCCCCACACCGTTCAGTATCGATAATCACTCCCCACACCTTTCAGTATCGATAATCACTCCCCAAACCGTTCAGTATCGATAATCACTCCTCAACCGTTCAGTATCGATAATCACTCGCCGCACCGTTCAGTATCGATAATCACTCCCCACACGGTTCAGTATCGATAATGACTCCCCACACCGTTCAGTATCGATAATCACTCCCCACACCGTTCAGTATCGATAATCACTCCCCACACCGTTCAGTATCGATAATCGATCCCCACACCGTTCACCATCGATATTCACTCACCAAACCGTTCACTAACGATAATCGATCCCACACCGTTCAGTATCGATAATCATTCCCCACACCGTTCAGTATCGATAATCTTTCCCCACACCGTTCAGTATCGATAATCGATCCCCACACCGTTCACCATCGATATTCACTCACCAAACCGTTCACTAACGATAATCGATCCCCACACCGTTCAGTATCGATAATCAATCCCCACAACGTTCAGTAACGATAATCACTCCCCACACTGTTCAGTATCGATAATCACTCCCCACACCGTTCAGTATCGATAATCACTCCCCACACCGCTCAGTGTCGATAATCAATCCCCACACCGTTCAGTATCGATAATCACTCCCCACACCGTTCAGTATCGATAATCAATCCCCACACCGCTCAGTGTCGATAATCAATCCCCACACCGTTCAGTATCGATAATCACTCCCCACACCGTTCAGTATCGATAATCACCACGACACCGTTCAGTATCGATAATCACTCCCCACAACGATCAGTATCGATAATCACTCCCCACACCGTTCAGTATCGATAATCAATCCCCACACCGTTCAGTATCGATAATCAATCCGCTCACCGTTCAGTATCGATAATCAATCCCCACAACGTTCAGTATCGATCATCACTCCCCACACCGTTCAGTATCGACAATCACTCCCCACACCGTTCAGTATCGATATTCACTCCCCACACCGTTCAGTATCGATAATCACTCCCCACACCATTCAGTATCGACAATCACTCCCCACACCGTTCAGTATCGATATTCACTCCCCACACCGTTCAGTATCGATAATCACTCCCCACACCATTCAGTATCGATAATCACTCCCCACACCGTTCAGTATCGATAATCACTCCCCACACCATTCAGTATCGATATTCACTCCCCACAGCATTCAGTGTCGATAATCACTCACCACCCCGTTCATATCGATAATCACTTCAATCACCGTTCAGTATCGATATTCACTCCCCACACCATTCAGTATCGATATTCACTCCCCACACCATTCAGTATCGATATTCACTCCCCACAGCATTCAGTGTCGATAATCACTCCCCACCCCGTTCAGTATCGAAATTCACTCCCCACACCATTCAGTATCGATAATCAATCCCCACACCGTTCAGTATCGATAATCACTCCCCACACCGTTCAGTATCGATAATCACTCCCCACACCGTTCAGCATCGATAAACTGTCCCCACACCGTTCAGTATCGATACTCACTGCCCACACCGTTCAGTATCGATAATCAATCCCCACACCGTTCAGCATCGATAATCAATCCCCACACCGTTCAGTATAGATAATCAATCCCAACACCGTTCAGTATCGATAATCAATCCCCACACCGTTCAGTATCGATAATCACTCCCCACACCGTTCAGTATCGATAATCAATCCCCACACCGTTCAGTATCGATAATCACTCCTCACAGCGTTCAGTATCGATAATCACTCCCCACACCGTTCAGTATCGATAATCAATCCCCACACCGTTCAGTATCGATAATCAATCCTCACTCCGTTCAGTATCGATAATCACTCCCCACACCGTTCAGTATCGATAATCACTCCCCACAACGTTCAGTATCGATAATCAAGCCTCACACCGTTCAGTATCGATAATCACTCCCCACACCGTTCAGTATCGATAATCCCTCCCCACACCGTTCAGTATCGATAATCAATCCCCACAACGTTCAGTAACGATAATCAATCCCCACACCGTTCAGTATAGATAATCACGCCCCACACCGTTCAGTATAGATAATCACGCCCCACACCGTTCAGTATCGATAATCAATCCCCACACCGTTCAGTATAGATAATCACTCCCCACACCGTTCAGTATCGATAATCAATCGTCACACCGTTCACTATCGATTATCACTCCCCACAACTTTCAGTATCGATAATCAATCCTCACACCGTTCACTATCGATAATCACTTCCCACACCGTTCAGTATCGATATTCACTTCCCACACCATTCAGTACCGATATTCACACCCCACACCGTTCAGTATCGATAATCACTCCCCACACCTTTCAGTATCCATAATCACTTCCCACACCGTTCAATATCGATATTCACTCCCCACACCATTCAGTATCGATATTCACTCCACACACCATTCAGTGTCGATAATCACTCCCCACACCGTTCAGTATCGATAATCACTCCCCACACCATTCAGTATCAATAATCAATCCCCACACCGTTCAGTATCGATAATCACTCCCCACACTGTTCAGTATCGATAATCAATCCCCACACCGTTCAGTATCGATAATCACTCCCCACACACCGTTCAGTATCGATAATCACTCCCCACACCGTTCAGTATCGATAATCATTCCCCACACCGTTCAGTATCGATAATCGTTCCCCACACCGTTCAGTACATAATCGCTCCCCACACCGTTCACTATCGATAATCGATCCCCACACCGTTCAGTATCGATAATCATTCCCCATACCGTTCAGTATCGATAATCGTTCCCCACACCGTTCAGTATATAATCGCTCCCCACACCGTTCACTATCGATAATCGATCCCCACACCGTTCAGTGTCGATAATCACTCCCCACACCGTTCAGTATCGATAATCACTCCCCACACCGTTCAGTATCGATAGTCACTCCCCACACCTTTCAGTATCGATAATCACTCCCCACACCGTTCAGTGTCGATAATCACTCGCCACACCGTTCAGTATCGATAATCACTCCCCACACCGTTCAGTATCGATAATCACTCCCCACACCGTTCAGTATCGATAATCACTCCCCACACCGTTCAGTATCGATAATCACTCCCCCCACCTTTCAGAATCGATAATCAAACCCCACACCGTTCAGTATCGATAATCACTCCCCACACCGTTCAGTATCGATAATCATTCCCCACACCGTTCAGTATCGATAATCGTTCCCCACACCGTTCAGTACATAATCGCTCCCCACACCGTTCACTATCGATAATCGATCCCCACACCGTTCAGTATCGATAATCATTCCCCATACCGTTCAGTATCGATAATCGTTCCCCACACCGTTCAGTATATAATCGCTCCCCACACCGTTCACTATCGATACTCAAACCCCACACCGTTCAGTATCGATAATCACTCCCCATACCATTCAGTATCGATAATCACTCCCCACACCGTTCAGTATCGATAGTCACTCCCCACACCTTTCAGTATCGATAATCACTCCCCACACCGTTCAGTGTCGATAATCACTCGCCACACCGTTCAGTATCGATAATCACTCCCCACACCGTTCAGTATCGATAATCACTCCCCACACCGTTCAGTATCGATAATCACTCCCCACACCGTTCAGTATCGATAATCACTCCCCCCACCTTTCAGAATCGATAATCAAACCCCACACCGTTCAGTATCGATAATCAATCCCCACACCGTTCAGTATCGATAATCAATCCCTGCAACGTTCAGTATCGATAATCACTACCCAAACCATTCAGTATCGATAATCACTCCCCACACCGTTCAGTATCGATAATCACTCCCCACACCGTTCAGTATCGATAATAAATCCCCACACCGTTCAGGATCGATAATCAATCCCCACCCCGTTCACTATCGTTAATCACTCCCCACACCGTTCAGTATCGATAATCACTCCCCACACCGTTCAGTATCGATAATCACTCCCCACAACGTTCAGTATCGATAATCACTCCCCACACCGTTCAGTATCGATAATCAATCCCCACACCGTTCAGTATCGATAATCACTCCCCACACCGTTCAGTATCGATAATCAATCCCCACACCGTTCAGTATCGATAATCAATCCCCACACCGTTCAGTATCGATAATCACTCCCCACACCGTTCAGAATCGATAATCACACCCCACACCGTTCAGTATCGATCATCACTTCCCACACCGTTCAGTATCGATAATCAATTCCCACACCGTTCAGTATCGATAATCACTCCCCACACCGTTCAGTATCGATAATCACTCCCCACACCGTTCAGTATCGATAATCACTCCCCACACCGTTCAGTGTCGATAATCAATTCCCACACCGTTCAGTGTCGATAATCACTCCCCACACCGTTCAGTATCGATAAACACTCCCCACACCGTTCAGTATCGATAATCACTCCCCACACCGTTCAGTATCGATAATCACTCCCCACACCGTTCAGTGTCGATAATCAATTCCCACACCGTTCAGTGACGATAATCACTACCCAAACCATTCAGTATCGATAATCACTCCCAACACCGTTCAGTATCGATAATCACTCCCCACACCGTTCAGTATCGATAATCACTCCCCACACCGTTCAGTATCGATAATCAATCCCCACACCGTTCAGTATCGATAATCACTCCCCACACCGTTCAGTATCGATAATCACTCCCCACACCGTTCAGTATCGATAATCACTCCCCGCAACGTTCAGTATCGATAATCACTACCCAAACCATTCAGTATCGATAATCACTCCCCACACCGTTCAGTGTCGATAATCACTCCCCACACCGTTCAGTATCGATAAACTCTCCCCACACCATTCAGTATCGATACTCAAACCCCACAAAGTTCAGTATCGATAATCACTCCCCATAACGTTCAGTATCGATAATCACTCCCCAAAACGTTCAGTATCGATAATCACTCCCCACACCGTTCAGTATCGATAATCACTCCCCACACCTTTCAGTATCGATAATCACTCCCCAAACCGTTCAGTATCGATAATCACTCCTCAACCGTTCAGTATCGATAATCACTCGCCGCACCGTTCAGTATCGATAATCACTCCCCACACCGTTCAGTATCGATAATCATTCCCCACACCGTTCAGTATCGATAATCTTTCCCCACACCGTTCAGTATCGATAATCGATCCCCACACCGTTCAGTATCGATAATCAATCCCCTCACCGTTCAGTATCGATAATCACTCCCCGCACTGTTCAGTATCGATAATCACTCCCCGCACTGTTCAGTATCGATAATCAATCCCCACACCGTTCAGTATCGATAATCACTCCGCACACTGTTCAGTATCGATAATCACTCCCCGCACTGTTCAGTATCGATAATCAATCCCCACACCGTTCAGTATCGATAATCACTCCCCACACCGTTCACCATCGATATTCACTCACCAAACCGTTCACTAACGATAATCGATCCCCACACCGTTCAGTATCGATAATCAATCCCCACAACGTTCAGTATCGATAATCACTCCCCACACCGTTCAGTATCGATAATCAATCCCCACACCGTTCAGTATCGATAATCAATCCCCACACCGTTCAGTATCGATACTCAATCGTCACAACGTTCAGTATCGATAATCACTCCCCACAACGTTCAGTATCGATAATCAATCCTCACACCGTTCACTATCGATAATCACTTCCCACACCGTTCAGTTTCGATATTCACTCCCCACACCATTCAGTATCGATATTCACACCCCACACCGTTCAGTATCGATAATCACTCCCCACACCTTTCAGTATCGATAATCACTCCCCACACCGTTCAGTATCGATAATCACTCCCCACACCGTTCAGTATCGAGAATCACTCCCCACACCGTTCAGTATCGATATTCACTCCCCACACCATTCAGTATCGATAATCACTCCCCAAAACGTTCAGTATCGATAATCACTCCCCACACCGTTCAGTATCGATAATCACTCCCCACACCTTTCAGTATCGATAATCACTCCCCAAACCGTTCAGTATCGATAATCACTCCTCAACCGTTCAGTATCGATAATCACTCGCCGCACCGTTCAGTATCGATAATCACTCCCCACACGGTTCAGTATCGATAATGACTCCCCACACCGTTCAGTATCGATAATCACTCCCCACACCGTTCAGTATCGATAATCATTCCCCAAACCGTTCAGTATCGATAATCTTTCCCCACACCGTTCAGTATCGATAATCGATCCCCACACCGTTCACCATCGATATTCACTCACCAAACCGTTCACTAACGATAATCGATCCCCACACCTTTCAGTATCGATAATCAATCCCCACAACGTTCAGTAACAATAATCAATCCCCACACCGTTCAGTATAGATAATCACGCCCCACACCGTTCAGTATCGATAATCAATCCCCACACCGTTCAGTATCGATACTCAATCGTCACAACGTTCACTATCGATAATCACTCCCCACAACGTTCAGTATCGATAATCAATCCTCACACCGTTCACTATCGATAATCACTTCCCACACCGTTCAGTTTCGATATTCACTCCCCACACCATTCAGTATCGATATTCACACCCCACACCGTTCAGTATCGATAATCGCTCCCCACACCTTTCAGTATCCATAATCACTTCCCACACCGTTCAGTATCGATATTCACTCCCCACACCATTCAGTATCGATATTCACTCCCCACACCATTCAGTGTCGATAATCACTCCCCACACCGTTCAGTATCGATAATCACTCCAAACACCGTTCAGTATCGATAATCACTCCCCACACCGTTCAGTATCGATAATCAATCGCCACACAGTTCAGTATCGATAATCACTGCCCACACCTTTCAGTATCCATAATCACTCCCCACACCATTCAGTATCGATAATCACTCCCCACACCGTTCAGTATCGATAATCAATCCCCACACCATTCAGTATCGATAATCACTCCCCACACCGTTCAGTATCGATAATCACTCCAAACACCGTACAGTATCGATAATCAATTCCCACACCGTTCAGTATCGATAATCACTCCCCACACCGTTCATTATCGATAATCACTCCCCACACCGTTCAGTATCGATAATCAATTCCCACACCGTCAGTATCGATAATCACTCCCCACACCGTTCAGTGTCGATAATCAATTCCCACACCGTTCAGTGTCGATAATCACTACCCAAACCATTCAGTATCGATAATCACTCCCCACACCGTTCAGTATCGATAATCAGTCCCCACACCGATCAGTATCGATAAACACTCCCCACACCGTTCAGTATCGATAATCAATCCCCACACCGTTCAGTATCGATAAACACTCCCCACACCGTTCAGTATCGATAATCACTCCCCACACCGTTCAGTATCGATAATCACTCCCCGCAACGTTCTGTATCGATAATCACTACCCAAACCATTCAGTATCGATAATCACTCCCCACACCGTTCAGTGTCGATAATCACTCCCCACACCGTTCAGTATCGATAATCACTCCCCACACCATTCAGTATCGATACTCAAACCCCACAAGGTTCAGTATCGATAATCACTCCCAATAACGTTCAGTATCAATAATCACTACCCAAACCATTCAGTATCGATAATCACTTCCCTCACCGTTCAGTATCGATAATCACTCCCCACACCGTTCAGTATCGATAATCACTCCCCACACCGTTCAGTATCGATAATCACTCCCACACCTTTCAGTATCGATAATCACTCCCCACACCGTTCAGTATCGATAATCACTCCCCACACCTTTCAGTATCGATAATCACTCCCCACACCGTTCAGTGTCGATAATCACTCCTCACACCGTTCAGTATCGATACTCACTCGCCGCACCGTTCAGTATCGATAATCACTCCCCACACCGTTCAGTATCGATAATCACTCCCCACACCGTTCAGTATCGATAATCATTCCCCACACCTTTCAGTATCGATAATCACTCCCCACACCGTTCAGTATCGATAATCATTCCCCACACCTTTCAGTATCGATAATCACTCCCCACACTGTTCAGTATCGATAATCATTCCCCACACCTTTCAGTATCGATAATCACTCCCCACACTGTTCAGTATCGATAATCATTCCCCACACCTTTCAGTATCGATAATCACTCCCCACACCTTTCAGTATCGATAATCACTCCCCAAACCGTTCAGTATCGATAATCACTCCTCACACCGTTCAGTATCGATAATCACTTGCAGCACCGTTCAGTATCGATAATCACTCCCCACACGGTTCAGTATCGATAATCACTCCCCACACCGTTCAGTATCGATAATCATTCCCCACACCGTTCAGTATCGATAATCGTTCCCCACACCGTTCAGTATCGATAATCGATCCCCACACTGTTCACCATCGATATTCACTCACCAAACCGTTGACTAACGATAATCGATCCCCACACCGTTCAGTATCGATAATCAATCCCCACACCGTTCAGAATCAATAATCACTCCCCACACCGTTCAGTGTCGATAATCACTCCCCACACCATTCAGTATCGATAATCACTCCCCACACCATTCAGTATCGATACTCAAACCCCACACCGTTCAGTATCGATAATCACTCCCCATACCGTTCAGTATCGATAATCACTCCCACACCTTTCAGTATCGATAATCACTCCCCACACCATTCAATATCGATAATCAATCCCCGCACCGTTCAGTATCGATAATCACTCCCCACACCGTTCAGTATCGATAATCACTCACCACACGGTTCAGTATCGATAATGACTCCCCACACCGTTCAGTATCGATAATCAATCCCCACACCATTCAGTATCGATAATCAATCCCCGCAACGTTCAGTATCGATAATCACTACCCAAACCATTCAGTATCGATAATCACTCCCCACACCGTTCAGTATCGATAATCACTCCCCACACCGTTCAGTTTCGATAATAAATCCCCACACCGTTCAGGATCGATAATCAATCCCCACCCCGTTCACTATCGATAATCACTCCCCACACCGTTCAGTATCGATAATCACTCCCCACACCGTTCAGTATCGATAATCACTCCCCACAACGTTCAGTATCGATAATCACTCCCCACACCGTTCAGTATCGATAATCAATCCCCACACCGTTCAGTATCGATAATCACTCCCCACACCGTTCAGTATCGATAATCAATCCCCACACCGTTCAGTATCGATAATCACTCCCCACACCGTTCAGTATCGATAATCACTCCCCACACCGTTCAGTATCGATAATCAATTCCCACACCGTTCAGTGTCGATAATCACTCCCCACACCGTTCAGTATCGATAATCACTCCCCACACCGTTCAGTATCGATAATCACTCCCAACACCGTTCAGTATCGATAATCAATACCCACACCGTTCAGTATCGAAAGTCACTACCCACACCGTTCAGTGTCGATAATCACTCCCCACACCATTCAGTATCGATAATCACTCCCCACACCATTCAGTATCGATACTCAAACCCCACACCGTTCAGTATCGATAATCACTCCCCATACCGTTCAGTATCGATAATCACTCCCACACCTTTCAGTATCGATAATCACTCCCCACACCGTTCAATATCGATAATCAATCCCCGCACCGTTCAGTATCGATACTCACTCCCCACACCGTTCAGTGTCGATAATCAATTCCCACACCGTTCAGTGTCGATAATCACTACCCACACCATTCAGTATCGATAATCACTCCCAACACCGTTCAGTATCGATAATCAGTCCCCACACCGTTCAGTATCAATAATCACTCCCCACACCGTTCAGTATCGATAATCAATCCCCACACCGTTCAGTATCGATAATCACTCCCCACACCGTTCAGTATCGATAATCAATCCCCACACCGTTCAGTATCGATAATCACTCCCCACACCGTTCAGTATCGATAATCACTCCCCACACCGTTCAGTATCGATAATCAATTCCCACACCGTTCAGTGTCGATAATCACTCCCCACACCGTTCAGTATCGATAATCACTCCCCACACCATTCAGTATCGATAATCAATTCCCACACCGTTCAGTGTCGATAATCACTCCCCACACCGTTCAGTATCGATAATCACTCCCCACACCATTCAGTATCGATAATCAATCCCCACACCGTTCAGTATCGATAATCACTCCCCACACCGTTCAGTATCGATAATCAATTCCCACACCGTTCAGTGTCGATAATCACTCCCCACACCGTTCAGTATCGATAATCACTCCCCACACCGTTCAGTGTCGATAATCAATCCCCACACCGTTCAGTATCGATAATCACTCCCCTCACCGTTCAGTATCGATAATCATTCCCCAAACCGTTCAGTGTCGATAATCACTCCCCACACCATTCAGTATCGATAATCACTCCCCACACCATTCAGTATCGATACTCAAACCCCACACTGTTCAGTATCGATAATCACTCCCCATACCGTTCAGTATCGATAATCACTCCCACACCTTTCAGTATCGATAATCACTCCCCACACCGTTCAATATCAATAATCAATCCCCGCACCGTTCAGTATCGATACTCACTCCCCACACCGTTCAGTGTCGATAATCAATTCCCACACCATTCAGTGTCGATAATCACTACCCAAACCATTCAGTATCGATAATCACTCCCAACACCGTTCAGTATCGATAATCAGTCCCCACACCGTTCAGTATCGATAATCACTCCCCACACCGTTCAGTATCGATAATCAATCCACACACCGTTCAGTATCGATAATCACTCCCCACACCGTTCAGTATCGATAATCACTCCCCGCAACGTTCAGTATCGATAATCACTACCCAAACCATTCAGTATCGATAATCACTCCCCACACCGTTCAGTGTCGATAATCACTCCCCACACCGTTCAGTATCGATAATCACTCCCCACACCATTCAGTATCGATACTCAAACCCCACAAAGTTCAGTATCGATAATCACTCCCCATAACGTTCAGTATCAATAATCACTACCCAAACCATCCAGTATCGATAATCACTTCCCTCACCGTTCAGTATCGATAATCACTCCCCACACCGTTCAGTATCGATAATCACTCCCACACCTTTCAGTATCGATAATCACTCCCCACACCGTTCAGTATCGATAATCACTCCCCACACCTTTCAGTATCGATAATCACTCCCCACACCGTTCAGTATCGATAATCACTCCCCACGCCGTTCAGTATCGATACTCACTCGCCGCACCGTTCAGTATCGATAATCACTCCCCACACCGTTCACTATCGAAAAACACTCCCCACACCGTTCACTATCGAAAATCACTCCCCACACCATTCAGTATCGATATTCACTCCCCACACCGTTCAGTATCGATAATCACTCCCCACACGGTTCAGTATCGATAATCACTCCCCACACCGTTCAGTATCGATAATAAATCCCCGCAACGTTCAGTATCGATAATCAATCCCCACACCGTTCAGTATCGATAATCACTCTCCACACCGTTCAGTATCGATAATCACTCCCCACGCAGTTCAGTATCGATAATCAATACCCACACCGTTCAGTATCGATAATCACTCCCCACACCGTTTAGTATCGATAATCAAACCCCACACCGTTCAGTATGAATAATCAATCCCCACACCGTTCAGTGTCGATAATCAATCCCCACACCGTTCATTATCGATAATCACTCCCCAAACCATTCAGTAACGATAATCACTCCCCAAACCATTCAGTGTCGATAATCACTCCAAATACCGTTCAGTAACGATAATCACTCCCCACACCATTCAGTATCGATAGTCACTCCCCACAACGTTCAGTATCGATAATCACTCCCCACACCGTTCAGTATCGATATTCACTACCCACACCGTTCAGTATCGATTATCAATCCCCGCAACGTTCAGTATCGATAATCACTACCCAAACCATTCAGTATCGATAATCACTCCCCACACCGTTCAGTATCGATAATCACTACCCAAACCATTCAGTATCGATAATCACTCCCCACACCGTTCAGTATCGATAATCACTCCCCACACCGTTCAGTATCGATAATCACTCCCCACACCGTTCAGTATCGATAATCAATCCCCACACCGTTCAGAATCGATAATCACTCCCCACACCTTTCAGCATCGATAATCAATCCCCACACCATTCAGCATCGATAATCAATCCCCACACCGTTCAGTATCGATAATCAATCCCCACACCGTTCAGAATCGATAATCACTCCCCACACCGTTCAGCATCGATAATCAATCCCCACACCGTTCGGTATCGATAATCACTCCCCACGCCGTTCAGTATCGATAATCAATCCCCACACCGTTCAGTATCGATAATCACTCCCCACACCGTTCAGTATCGATAATCAAACCCCACACCGTTCAGTATCGATAATCACTCCCCACACCGTTCAGTATCGATATTCACTCCCCACACCGTTCACTATCGAAAATCACTCCACACACCGTTCACTATCGAAAATCACTCCCCACACCATTCAGTATCGATATTCACTCCCCACACCGTTCAGTATCGATAATCACTCCCCAAACCATTCAGTATCGATAATCACTCCCCACACCGTTCAGTATCGATAATCACTCCCCACACCGTTCAGTATCGATAATCACTCCCCATTCCGTTCAGTATCGATAATCACTCCCCACATCGTTCAGTATCGATAATCACTCCCAACATCGTTCAGTATCGATAATCACTCCCCACACCTTTCAGTATCGATAATCAATCCCCACACCGTTCAGTATCAATAATCACTCCCCACACCGTTCAGTATCGTTAATCACTCCCCACACCGTTCACTATCGATAATCATTCCCACACCGTTCACTATCGATATTCAAACCCCACACTGTTCAGTATCGATAATCAATCACCACACCGTTCACTATCGATAATCAATCCCACACCGTTCAGTATCGATAATCAATCCCCACACCGTTCAGTATCGATTATCAATCCCACGCCGTTCACTATCGATAATCACTCCCTACACCATTCAGTATCGATAATCACTCCCTTCACCGTTCAGTATCGGTAATCACTCCCCACACCGTTCAGTATCGATAATCACTCCCCACACCGTTCAGTATCGATAATCACTCCCCACTCCATTCATTATCGATAATCACTCCCCACACCGTTCAGTATCGATAATCACTCCCCACACCGTTCAGTATCGATAATCACTCCCCACAGCGTTCAGTATCGATAATCACTCCCCACACCGTTCAGTATCGATAATCACTCACCACACCGTTCAGTATCGATAATCAATCCCCACACCGTTCAGTATCGATAATCACTCCCCACACCGTTCACTATCGAAAATCACTCCCCACAGCGTTCAGTATCGAAAATCACTCCCCACACCATTCAGTATCGATATTCACTCCCCACACCATTCAGTATCGATAATCACTCCCCACACGGTTCAGTATCAATAATCAAACCCCACACCGTTCAGTGTCGATAATCACTCCCCACAACGTTCAGTATCGATAATCAATCCCCACACCGATCAGAATCGATAATCACCCCCCACACCGTTCAGCATCGATAATCAATCCCCACACCGTTCGGTATCGAGAATCAATCCCCACACCGTTCAGTATCGATAATCACTCCCCACACCGTTCAGTATCGATAATCACTCCCCACACAGTTCAGTATCGATAATCACTCCCCACACCGTTCAGTATCGATAATCAATCCCCGCAACGTTCAGTATCGATAATCACTCCCCACACCGTTCAGTATCGATAATCAATCCCCGCAACGTTCAGTATCGATAATCACTCCCCACACCGTTCAGTATCGAAAATCACTCCCCACACCATTCAGTATCGATATTAACTCCCCACACCGTTCAGTATCGATAATCACTCCCCACACGGTTCAGTATCGATAATCACTCCCCACACCGTTCAGTATCGAAAATCACTCCCCACACCATTCAGTATCGATATTAACTCCCCACACCGTTCAGTATCGATAATCACTCCCCACACGGTTCAGTATCGATAATCAATCCCCACACCGTTCAGTATCGATAATCAATCCCCGCAACGTTCAATATCGATAATCACTCCCCACATGGTTCAGTATCGATAATCACTCCCCACACCGTTCAGTATCGATAATCAATCCCCACACCGTTCAGAATCGATAATCACTCCCCACACCGTTCAGTATCGATAATCAATCTCCACACCGTTCAGTATCGATAATCACTCCCCACAGCGTTCAGTATCGATAATCACTCCCCACACCGTTCAGTATAGATAATCACTCCCCACACCTTTCAGTATCGATAATCAATCCCCACACCGTTCACTATCGATAATCACTCCCCGCACCGTTCAGTATCGATAATCAATCACCACACCGTTCAGTATCGATAATCAATCCCCACACCATTCAGTATCGATAATCACTCCCCACACCGTTCAGTATCGATAATCAAACCCCACACCGTTCAGTATCGATAATCAATCCCCACACCGTTCAGTATCGATTAACAATCCCCGCAACGTTCAGTATCGATAATCACTACCCAAACCGTTCAGTATCGATAATGACTCCCCACACCGTTCAGTATCGATAATCAATCCCCACACCGTTCAGTATCGATAATCACTCCCCACAGCATTCAGTATCGATAATAAATCCCCATACCGTTCACTATCGATAATCACTCCCACACCGTTCATATCGATAATCACTCCCCACACCGTTCAGTATCGATAATCACTCCCCACACCGTTCAGTATCGATAATCAAACCCCACACCGTTCAGTATCGATAATCAATCCCCACACCGTTCAGTATCGATTAACAATCCCCGCAACGTTCAGTATCGATAATCACTACCCAAACCGTTCAGTATCGATAATCTCTACCCAAACCGTTCAGTATCGATAATCACTACCCAAACCGTTCAGTATCGATAATCACTCCCCACACTGTTCAGTATCGATAATTAATCCCCACACCGTTCAGTATCGATAATCAATCCCCACACCGTTCAGTATCGATAATCAATCTCCACACCGTTCAGTATCGATAATCACTCCCACACCGTTCTTTATCGATAATCACTCCCCACACCGTTCAGTATAGATACTCACTCCCCACACCTTTCAGTATCGATAATCGATCTCCACACCGTTCAGAATCGATAATCACTCCCCACACCGTTCAGTATCGATAATCACTCCCCGCACCGTTCAGTATCGATAATCACTCCCCACACCGTTCAGTATCGATAATCACTCCCCACACCGTTCTGTATCGATAATCACTCCCCGCACCGTTCAGTATCGATAATCAATCACCACACCGTTCAGTATCGATAATCAATCCCCACACCGTTCGGTATCGATAATCACTCCCCACACCGTTCTGTATCGATAATCACTCCCCACACCGTTCAGTATCGATAATCAATCCCCACACCGTTCAGTATCGATAATCACTCCCCACACCGTTCAGTATCGATAATCACTCCACACACCGTTCAGTATCAATAATCACTCCCCACACCGTTCAGTATCGATAATCACTCCACACACCGTTCAGTATCAATAATCACTCCCCACACCGTTCAGTATCGATATTCACTCCCCACACCGTTCACTATCGATAATCACTCCCCACACCGTTCACTATCGATAATCATTCCCACACCGTTCACTATCGATATTCAAACCCCACACCGTTCAGTATCGATAATCAATCCCCACACCGTTCAGTATCGAAAATCACTCCCCACACCATTCAGTATCGATATTCACTCCCCACACCGTTCAGTATCGATAATCACTCCCCGCACCGTTCAGTATCGATAATCACTCCCCACACCATTCAGTATCGATATTCACTCCCCACACCGTTCACTATCGATAATCACTCCCCACACCGTTCAGTATCAATAACCAAACCCCACACCGTTCAGTATCGATAATCAATCCCCGCAACGTTCAGTATCGATAATCACTCCCCAAACCATTCAGTATCGATAATCACTCCCCACACCGTTCAGTATCGATAATTACTCCCCACACCGTTCAGTATCGATAATCAATCTCCACACCGTTCAGTATCGATAATCACTCCCCACACCGTTCAGTATCGATAATCGATCCCCACACCGTTAGGTATCGATAATCAATCCCCGCAACGTTCAGTATCGATAATCACTCCCCACACGGTTCAGTATCGATAATCACTCCCCACACCGTTCAGTATCGATAATAAATCCCCACACCGTTCACCATCGATAATCACTCCCCACACGGTTCAGTATCGATAATCACTCCCCACACCGTTCAGTATCGATAATCAATCCCCGCACCGTTCAGATTCGATAATCACTCCCCACACCGTTCAGTATCGATAATCAATCTCCACACCGTTCAGGATCGATAATCAATCCCCACACCGTTCAGTATCGATAATCACTCCCCGCACCGTTCAGTATCGATAATCACTCCCCACACGGTTCAGTATCGATAATCACTCCCCACACCTTTCAGTATCGATAATCAATCCCCACACCGTTCACTATCGATAATCACTCCCCGCACCGTTCAGTATCGATAATCAATCACCACACCGTTCAGTATCGATAATCACTCCCCACACCGTACAGTATCGATAATCAATCCCCACACCGTTCAGTATCGATAATCACTCACCACACCGTTTAGTATCGATAATCACTACCCAAACCGCTCAGTATCGATAATCACTCCCCACACCGTTCAGTATCGATAATCACTCCCCACACCATTCAGTATCGATAATCACTCCCCATACCGTTCAGTATCGATAATCACTCCCCACACCGTTCAGTATCGATAATCACTCCCCACACCGTTCAGTATCGATAATCACTCCCCACACCGTTCAGTATCGATAATCACTCCCCACACCGTTCAGTATCGATAATCACTCCCCACACCATTCAGTATCGATAATCACTCCCCATACCGTTCAGTATCGATAATCACTCCCCACACCGTTCAGTATCGATAATCACTCCCCACACCGTTCAGTATCGATAATCACTCCCCACACCGTTCAGTATCGATAATCACTCACCACACCGTTTAGTATCGATAATCACTACCCAAACCGCTCAGTATCGATAATAACTCCCTACACCGTTCAGTATCGATAATCACTCCCACACCGTTCTTTATCGATAATCACTCCCCACACCGTTCAGTATCGATAATCACTCCCCACACCGTTCAGTATCGATAATCAATCCCCACACCGTTCACTATCGATAATCACTCCCCACACCGTTCAGTATCGATAATCAAACCCCACACCGTTCAGTATCGATAATCAATCCCCACACCGTTCAGTATCGATAATCAATCCCCACACCGTTCAGTATCGATTATCACTCCCCACACCATTCAGTATCGATAATCACTCACCACACCGTTCAGTATCAATAATCACTCCCCACACCATTCAGTATCGATAATCAATCTCCACACCGTTCAGTATCGATAATCACTCCCACACCGTTCTTTATCGATAATCACTCCCCACACCGTTCAGTATCGATAATCACTCCCCATACCGTTCAGTATCGATAATCACTCCCCACACCGTTCAGTATCGATAATCACTCCCCACACCGTTCAGTATCGATAATCAATCTCCACACCGTTCAGTATCGATAATCACTCCCACACCGTTCTTTATCGATAATCACTCCCCACACCGTTCAGTATCGATAATCACTCCCCATACCGTTCATTATCGATAATCACTCCCCACTCCGTTCAGTATTGATAATCACTCCCCACACCATTCAGTATCGATAATCACTCCCCACACCGTTCAGTATCGATAATCACTCCCCACACCGTACAGTATCGATAATCAATCACCACACCGTTCAGTATCGATAATCACTCCCCACACCGTTCAGTATCGATAATCAATCCCCACACCGTTCAGTATCGATAATCACTCCACACACCGTTCAGTATCGATAATCACTCCCAACACCGTTCAGAATAGATAATCACTCCCCATACCGTTCAGTATCGATAATCAATCCCCACATTGTTCAGTATCGATAATCACTCCCCAGACCGTTCAGTATCGATAATCACTCCCCACACCGTTCAGTATCGATAATCAATCCCCACACCGTTCAGTATCGATAATCAATCCCCACACCGTTCAGTATCGATAATCACTCCCCACACCATTCAGTATCGATAATCACTCCCCATACCGTTCAGTATCGATAATCACTCCCCACACCGTTCAGTATCGATAATCACTCCCCACACCGTTCAGTATCGATAATCACTCCCCACACCGTTCAGTATCGATAATCACTCCCTACACCGTTCAGTATCGATAATCACTCCCCACACCATTCAGTATCGATAATCACTCCCCATACCGTTCAGTATCGATAATCACTCCCCACACCGTTCAGTATCGATAATCACTCCCCACACCGTTCAGTATCGATAATCACTCCCCACACCGTTCAGTATCGATAATCACTCACCACACCGTTTAGTATCGATAATCACTACCCAAACCGCTCAGTATCGATAATAACTCCCTACACCGTTCAGTATCGATAATCACTCCCACACCGTTCTTTATCGATAATCACTCCCCACACCGTTCAGTATCGATAATCACTCCCCACACCGTTCAGTATCGATAATCAATCCCCACACCGTTCACTATCGATAATCACTCCCCACACCGTTCAGTATCGATAATCAAACCCCACACCGTTCAGTATCGATAATCAATCCCCACACCGTTCAGTATCGATAATCAATCCCACACCGTTCAGTATCGATAATCACTCACCACACCGTTCAGTATCAATAATCACTCCCCACACCATTCAGTATCGATAATCAATCTCCACACCGTTCAGTATCGATAATCACTCCCACACCGTTCTTTATCGATAATCACTCCCCACACCGTTCAGTATCGATAATCACTCCCCATACCGTTCAGTATCGATAATCACTCCCCACACCGTTCAGTATCGATAATCACTCCCCACACCGTTCAGTATCGATAATCAATCTCCACACCGTTCAGTATCGATAATCACTCCCACACCGTTCTTTATCGATAATCACTCCCCACACCGTTCAGTATCGATAATCACTCCCCATACCGTTCATTATCGATAATCACTCCCCACTCCGTTCAGTATTGATAATCACTCCCCACACCATTCAGTATCGATAATCACTCCCCACACCGTTCAGTATCGATAATCACTCCCCACACCGTACAGTATCGATAATCAATCACCACACCGTTCAGTATCGATAATCACTCCCCACACCGTTCAGTATCGATAATCAATCCCCACACCGTTCAGTATCGATAATCACTCCACACACCGTTCAGTATCGATAATCACTCCCAACACCGTTCAGAATAGATAATCACTCCCCATACCGTTCAGTATCGATAATCAATCCCCACATTGTTCAGTATCGATAATCACTCCCCAGACCGTTCAGTATCGATAATCACTCCCCACACCGTTCAGTATCGATAATCAATCCCCACACCGTTCAGTATCGATAATCAATCCCCACACCGTTCAGTATCGATAATCACTCCCCACACCGTTCAGTATCGATGATCAATCCCCACATCGTTCAGTATCGATAATCACTCCCCACACCGTTCAGTATCGATAACCACTCCCCACACCGTTCAGTATCGATAATCACTCCCCACACTGTTCAGTATCGATAATCACTCCCCACACCCGTTAAGTATCGATAATCACACCCCACACCATTCATTATCGATAATCACTCCCCGCACCGTTCAGTATCGATAATCACTCCCCACACCGTTCAGTATCGATAATCACTCCCCACACCGTTCAGTATCGATGATCAATCCCCACATCGTTCAGTATCGATAATCACTCCCCACACCGTTCAGTATCGATAACCACTCCCCACACCGTTCAGTATCGATAATCACTCCCCACACTGTTCAGTATCGATAATCACTCCCCACACCCGTTAAGTATCGATAATCACACCCCACACCATTCATTATCGATAATCACTCCCCGCACCGTTCAGTATCGATAATCACTCCCCACACCGTTCAGTATCGATAATCACTCCCCACACCCGTTAAGTATCGATAATCACTCCCCACACCGTTCACTATCGATAATGAATCCCCACACCGTTCAGAATCGATAATCACTCCCCACACCGTTCAGTATCGATAATCACTCCCAACACCGTTCAGAATAGATAATCACTCCCCATACCGTTCAGTATCGATAATCAATCCCCACATTGTTCAGTATCGATAATCACTCCCCAGACCGTTCAGTATCGATAATCACTCCCCACACCGTTCAGTATCGATAATCAATCCCCACACCGTTCAGTATCGATAATCAATCCCCACACCGTTCAGTATCGATAATCACTCCCCACACCGTTCAGTATCGATGATCAATCCCCACATCGTTCAGTATCGATAATCACTCCCCACACCGTTCAGTATCGATAACCACTCCCCACACCGTTCAGTATCGATAATCACTCCCCACACTGTTCAGTATCGATAATCACTCCCCACACCCGTTAAGTATCGATAATCACACCCCACACCATTCATTATCGATAATCACTCCCCGCACCGTTCAGTATCGATAATCACTCCCCACACCGTTCAGTATCGATAATCACTCCCCACACCGTTCAGTATCGATGATCAATCCCCACATCGTTCAGTATCGATAATCACTCCCCACACCGTTCAGTATCGATAACCACTCCCCACACCGTTCAGTATCGATAATCACTCCCCACACTGTTCAGTATCGATAATCACTCCCCACACCCGTTAAGTATCGATAATCACACCCCACACCATTCATTATCGATAATCACTCCCCGCACCGTTCAGTATCGATAATCACTCCCCACACCGTTCAGTATCGATAATCACTCCCCACACCCGTTAAGTATCGATAATCACTCCCCACACCGTTCACTATCGATAATGAATCCCCACACCGTTCAGACAGGATAGATCGAGTGAATCCTTAGAAGAGTATAAAGGCAGTAGGAGTATACCTAAGAGGGAAATCAGGAGGGCAAAAAGGGGACATGAGATAGCTTTGGCAAATAAAGTTACGGAGAATCCAAGCATTTTTAACAAGCACATTAAGTACAGAAGGTTAACTAGTGAGAGAATAGGGCCCCTCAAAGATCAGCAAGGCGGCCTTTGTGTGGAGCCACAGGAAATGTGGGAGATACTAAATGAATATTTTGCATCAGTATTTACTGTGGAAAAGGATATGGAAGATATAGATGTAGAGAAATAGATGGTGACACTTTGAAAAATGTCCATATTACAGAGGAGGAAGTGCTGGATATCTTGAAATGGTTAAAGGTGGATAAATCCCCAGGACCTGATCAGGTGTACCCGAGAACTCTGTGGGAAGCTAGAGAAGTGATTGCTGGGCCTCTTGCTGAGATATTTGTATCATCGATAGTCTCAGGTGAGGTGCCAGAAGACTGGAGGTTAGCAAACGTGGTGCCACTGTTTAAGAAGGGCGGTAAAAACAAGCCAGGTAACTATAGACCAGTGAGCCTGACCTCGGTGGTGGGCAAGTTGTTGGAGGGAATCCTGAGGGACAGGATGTACATGTATTTGGAAAGGCAAGGACTGATTCGGGATAGTCAACATGGCTTTGTGCGTGGGAATTCATGTCTCACAAACTCGATTGAGTTTTTGAGGAAGTAACAAAGAGGATTGCTGAGGGCAGAGCGGTGGATGTGATCTATATGGACTTCAGTAAGGCGTTCACAAGGTTCCCCATGGGAGAATGATTATCAAGGTTAGGTCTCACTGAATACAGGGAGAACTAGCCATTTGGATACAGAACTGGCTCAAAGGTAGAAGACAGAGGGTGGTGGTGGAGGGTTGTTTTTCAGACTGGAGGCCTGTGACCAGTGGAGTGCCACAAGGATTGGTGCTGGGTCCTCTACTTTTTGTCATTTACATAAATGATTTGGATGCGAGTATAAGAGGTACAGTCAGTAAGTTTGCAGATGACACCAAAATTGGAGGTGTAGTGGACATCGAAGCAGGTTACCTCAGATTACAACAGGATCTTACAGGATCTAATACACAGGATTACAGCACACACACACACACACTCTCTAAAACACACACACTCTCTCTAACACACACACACACTCTCTCTAACACACACATACTCTCTCTAACACACACACACACACTCTCTAAAACACACACACTCTCTCTAACACACACACTCTCTCTAACACACACACACTCCCTTAAATACACACACACTCTCTCTAACACACACACACATTCTCTCTAAAACACACATAACCTCTCTAACACACACACACTCTCTAACACACTCTCTCAAACACTTTCATACTCTCTCTGACACACACACATACTCTCTAACACACACAGACTCCCTTTAACATACACATACTCTCTCTGACACACACATTCTCTCTCGTACACACACACACTCTCTAACACACACTCTCTAACACACACACACTCTCTAACAAACACACACTCTCTCACACACACATACTCTCTCACACACACACACTCTCTCACACACACACTCTCTCACACACACACACTCTCTCACACACACACACTCTCTCACACACACACTCTCTCTAAAACACACACACTCTCTCACACACACACACTCTCTCACACACACACTCTCTCTAAAACACACACACTCTCTCACACACACTCTCTAACACACACACACACTCTCTAACACACACACTCTCTCTAACACACACATACTCTCTCTAACACACACACACACTCTCTCTAACACACACATACTCTCTCTAACACACACACACACACTCTCTAACACACACACACTCTGTCTAACACACACACATACCCTCTCTAACCCACACACACTCTAACACACACACACACTCTCCCTAACACACACACACTCTCCCAAACACACACACACACACACTCTCTAACACACATACTCTCTCTAACACACACACACACACACACTCTGACACACACACTCTCTGTAACACACACACTCTCTCTCACACACACACTCTATCTAAAACACACATAATCACTCTAACAAACACACATAATCACTCTAACACACACACACTCTCTCTCTAACACACACACACACTCTCTAACACACACACACTCTCTAACACACACATACTCCCTCTCATACACACATACTTTCTCTAATACACACATACTGTCACTAACACACACTCTCTCTAACACACACGCACACACTCTCTAACACACACACACACTCTCTAAAATACACACACACACTCTCGAACACACACACACTCTCTAACACACACACACACACACTCTCTAATACACACACACACTCTCTAATACACACACACTCTCTCTCACACACACACACTCTCTCTCACACACACACACACTCTCTCTCTAACACACACACAAACTCTCTCTCTAACACACACACTCTCTCTCTAACACACACACAAACTCTCTAACACACACACACTCTCGCTAACACACACACACTCTCGCTCACACACACACACTCTCTCACACACACACACTCTCACACACACACACTCTCTCACACACACACACTCTCTCACACACACACTCTCTCTAACACACACACACTCCCTCTACAACACTCACACACACTCTCTCTCACACACACTCTCTCTCACACACACTCTCTCTCACACACACACTCTCTCTCTAACACACACACACAAACTCTCTCTCTAACACACAAACTCTCTCTCTAACACACACACTCTCTCTCTAACACACACACAAACTCTCTAACACACACACACTCTCTCTCTAATACACACACACTCTCGCTCACACACACACACTCTCTCTAACACACACACTCTCTCACACACACACACTCTCTCACACACACACACTCTCTCACACACACACTCTCTCTAACATACACACTCTCTCTCTAACACACACACACACTCTAACACACACACACACTAACACACACTCTCTATAACCCACACACACTCTCTCTCACCCACACACATTCTCTCTAACACACACACTCTCTCTAACACTTTCATACTCTCTCGAACACTTTCATACTCTCTCTGACACACACACACTCTCTCTAACACAGTCACACTCTCTCTAACACACACACACTCTCTCTAACACACACACACACTCTCTCTAACACACACACACATTCTAACACACACTCTCTATAACCCACACACACTCTCTCTCACCCACACACATTCTCTCTAACATACACACTCTCTCTAACACTTTCATACTCTCTCTAACACACACACTCTCTCTCACACACACACTCTCTCTCACACACACACTCTCTCTCACACACACACTCTCTCTAACAAACACACACACTCTCTAACACACACATACTCCCTCTCATACACACATACTCTTTCTAATACACACATACTGTCACTAACACACACACTCTCTCTAACACACACGCACACTCTCTCTTACACACACGTAATCTCTCTAACACACACTCTCTAACACACACACACACGCATTCTCTAACACACACGCACACACTCTCTAACACACACACACACTCTCTCTAACACACACACACCCTCTCTCTAACACACACTCTAACACACACACACCCTCGCTCTCACACACACACTCTCTCTCTAACTCACACACTCTCTCTAACAAACACACACTCTCACTAACACACACACACTCTCCTGAACACACACTCTCTAACCCACACTCTAACACACACACACACTCTCTAACACACACACTCTCTCTAACACACACACTCTCTCTAACACTTTCATACTCTCTCTAACACACACTCTCTCCAACACACACACACTCTCTAACACACACACTCTCTAACACACACTCTCTCTAACACACACTCTCTCTAACACACACACACACACACTCTAACACACACACACTCTCTAACACACACACACACTCTAACACACACACACTCTCCCTCTCACACACACACTCTCTCTCTAACACACACACACACTCTCTCTCACACACACACACTCTCTCTCACACACACACACTCTCTCTAACACACACACACACTCTGTCACACACACACACTCTCTCTCTCACACACACACACTCTCTCTCACACACACACACTCACATACACACACTCTCTCTAACACACACACACACACTAACACACACTCTCTATAACCCACACACACTCTCTCTCACCCACACACATTCTCTCTAACACACACACTCTCTAACACACACACACTCTCTAACACAGACACACTATCTCTAACACACACTCTCTCTAACAAACACACACTCTCACTAACACACACACACACTCTCTCTCTAAAACACACTCACACACTCTCCTGAACACACACTCTAACACACGCACACACACTCTCTAACACACACTCTAACACACACACTCTCTCTAACACACACACTCTCTCCAACACACACACTCTCTCCAACACACACACTCTCTCTAACAAACACACTCTCTCTAATACACACACTCTCTCTAACACACACTCATTCTAACACACACACACACTCACTCTCTCTAACACACACACTCACTCTCTCTAACACATACACTCTCTCTCTAACACACACACTCTCTCTCAAACACACACACACACTCTCTCTAACACACACACTCTCTCACACACACACTCCCTCTCACACACACACACTCTCTCTCACATACACACACACTCTCTCTAACACAGACGCACCCTCTCTAACACAGATTTACTCTCTCTCACACACACACACTCTCTCAAACACACACACACACTCTCTCTCACACACACACACTCTCTCTCACACACACACACTCTCTCACACATACTCTCTCACACACACACACACTCTCTCTCACACACACACTCTCTCTCACACACACACTCTCTCTCACACACACTCTCTCTCACATACACACACACTCTCTCTAACACAGACGCACCCTCTCTAACACAGATTTACTCTCTCTCTCACACACACACTCTCTCAAACACACACACACACTCTCTCTCACACACACACACTCTCTCTCACACACACACACTCTCTCTCACACACACACACACTCTCTCTCACACACACACTCTCTCACACACACACTCTCTCTCACATACACACACACTCTCTCTAACACAGACGCACCCTCTCTAACACAGATTTACTCTCTCTCACACACACACACTCTCTCAAACACACACACACACACTCTCTCTCTCACACACACACTCTCTCTCACACACACACACACTCTCTCACACACACACACACACTCTCTCTCACACACACACTCTCTCTCACACACACACTCTCACATACACACTCTCTCTCACACACACTCTCTCTAACACAGACATACTCTCTCTAACACAGACATACTCTCTCTAACCCACATACTCTCTCTAAAACAGACATACTCTCTTTAACACACACACTCTCTCTAACACACACAGTCTCTCTAACACAAACACTCTCTCTAATACACACACACTAACACACACACACTCTCTAACACATACATACTCTCTCTCACACACACACTCTCTCACACACACTCTCTCTAACACAGACGCACCCTCTCTAACACAGATTTACTCTCTCTCACACACACACACTCTCTCAAACACACACACACACTCTCTCTCACACACACACACTCTCTCTCACACACACACACTCTCTCTCACACACACACACTCTCTCTCACACACACACTCTCTCTAACACAGGCATACTCTCTCTAACACAGACATACTCTCTCTAACCCACATACTCTCTCTCTAAAACAGACATACTCTCTTTAACACACACACTCTCTCTAACACACACAGTCTCTCTAACACAAACACTCTCTCTAACACACACACACTCTCTCTAACACACACACACTCTCTCTAACACACACACACACTCTCTCTAACACACACACACTCTCTCTAACACACACACACACTCTCTCTAACACACACACACACTCTCTCTAACACACACACACACTCTCTAACACACATTCTCTCTCTTACACACACACTCTCTCTAACACATACACACACTCTCTCTAACACACACACACTCTCTCTAACACACACACACTCTCTAACACACACACTCTCTAACACACACACACACACTCTCTAACACACACACACACTCTCTAACACACACACACTCTCTCTAACACACACACTCTCTTTAACACACACACTCTCTCTAACACACACACTCTCTCGAACACACACACACACTCTCTAACACACACACACACACTCTCTAACACATACATACTCTCTCTCACACACACTCTCTGTCACACACACACACTCTCTCTCACACACACACACTCTCTCTCACACACACACTCTCTCACACACACACACTCTCTCACACACACACACTCTCTCACACACACACACTCTCACACACACACTCTCACACACACACTCTCTCTAACACACACTCTCTCTAACACACACACACTCTCTCTAACACACACACACCCACTTTAACACACACACACACCCTCTCTCTAACACACACACACACTCCTTCTCTAACACGCACACACTCTCTCTAACACACACACACCCACTTTAACACACACACACACCCTCTCTCTAACACACACACACACTCCTTCTCTAACACGCACACACTCTCTCTCTAACACGCACACACTCTCTCTAACACACACACACTCTCTCTAACACACACACACTGTCTCTCTCTCTCACACACACTCTTTCTAACACACACACACTCTCTCTAACACACACACACCCTCTCTCTAACACACACACTCTCTCTCACACACACACTCTCTCTCACACACACACTCTCTCTCACACACACACTCTCTCTCACACACACACTCTCTCTCTCACACACACTCTCTCTCTCACACACACTCTCTATCTAACACATACACACACCCTCTCTCTAACACACACACCCTCTCTCTAACACGCGCACACTCTCTCTCTAACACACACACTCTCTCCAACACACACACTCTCTCCAACACACACACTCTCTCCAACACACACACTCTCTCACACACACACTCTCTCTCACACACACACTCTCTCTCACACACACACTCTCTCTAACTCATACACACACCCTCTCTCTAACACGCGCACACTCTCTCTCTCACACACACACTCTCTCTCACACACACACACTCTCTCTCACACACACACACTCTCTCTCACACACACTCTCTCTCTCACACATACACACACACTCTCTAATACACACACACACTCTCTAACACACACACACTCTCTCTCACACACACACTCTCTCTCACACACACACTCTCTCTCACACACACTCTCTAACACATACACACACCCTCTCTCTAACACGCGCACACTCTCTCTCTAACACGCGCACACTCTCTCCAACACACACACTCTCTCCAACACACACACTCTCTCCAATACACACACTCTCTCTAACACACACACACTCTCTCTAACACACACACACTCTCTAACACACACACACTCTCTCTAACACACACACTCTCTCTAACACAAACACACACTCTCTCTAATACACACACACACTCTCTCTAACACAAACACTCTCTCTAACACATACACACACCCTCTCTCTAACACACACACCCTCTCTCTAACACGCGCACACTCTCTCTCTAACACACACACTCTCTCTAACACACACACTCTCTCCAACACACACACTCTCTCCAACACACACACTCTCTCTCACACACACTCTCTCTCACACACACTCTCTCTCTCACACACACTCTCTCTCTCACACACACTCTCTCTCTCTCACATACACACACTCTCTCTCTCTCACATACACACACTCTCTAACACACACACACACTCTCTCACACACACACTCTCTCTCACACACACACTCTCTCTCACACACACTCTCTCTCACACACACTCTCTCTCACACACACACTCTCTCTCACACACACACTCTCTCACACACACACTCTCTCTCACACACACACACTCTCTCTCACACACACTCTCTCTCTCACACACACTCTCTCTCTAACACATACACACACCCTCTCTCTAACACACACACCCTCTCTCTAACACGCGCACACTCTCTCTCTAACACACACACTCTCTCTAACACACACACTCTCTCCAACACACACACTCTCTCCAACACACACACTCTCTCTCACACACACACTCTCTCTCACACACACACTCTCTCTCACACACACTCTCTCTCTCACACACACTCTCTCTCTCACACATACACACACACTCTCTAACACACACACTCTCTAACACATACACACACCCTCTCTCTAACACGCGCACACTCTCTCTCTAACACGCGCACACTCTCTCCAACACACACACTCTCTCCAACACACACACTCTCTCCAACACACAGACTCTCTCCAACACACACACTCTCTCCAATACACACACTCTCTCCAACACACACATAATATCTCTAACATACACACACTCTCTCCAACACACACATAATATCTCTAACATACACACACTCTCTCCAACACACACACTCTCTCCAACACACACATAATATCTCTAACATACACACACACTCTCCAACACACACACTCTCTCCAACACACACACTCTCTCCAACACACACATAATATCTCTAACATACACACACTCTCTCCAACACACACTCTCTCCAACACACACACTCTCTCCAACACACACATAATACCTCTAACATACACACACTCTCTCCAACACACACACTCTCTCCAACACACACATAATATCTCTAACATACACACACTCTCTCCAACACACACACTCTCTCCAACACACACATAATATCTCTAACATACACACACTCTCTCCAACACACACACTCTCTCCAACACACACACTCTCTAACACACACACACACTCTCTAACACACACACACACTCTCTAACACACACACACTCTCTCTCACACACACACACTCTCTCTCACACACACTCTCTCTCACACACACACTTTCTCTCACACACACACTCTCTCTCACACACACACTCTCTCTCACACACACACTCTCTCTCACACACACTCTCTCTCTCACACACACTCTCTCTCTAACACATACAGACACCCTCTCTCTAACACACACACCCTCTCTCTAACACACGCACACTCTCTCTCTAACACACACACTCTCTCTAACACACACACTCTCTCTCACACACACTCTCTCTCTCACACACTCTCTCTCTCACACACACTCTCTCTCTCTCACATACACACACTCTCTCACATACACACACTCTCTAATACACACACACACTCTCACACACACACTCTCTCTCACACACACACTCTCTCTCACACACACACTCTCTCTCACACACACACTTTCTCTCACACACACACTCTCTCTCACACACACACTCTCTCTCACACACACTCTCTCTCTCACACACACTCTCTCTCTCACACACACTCTCTCTCTAACACACTCTCTCTCACACACACTCTCTCACACACACACTCTCTCACACACACACTCTCTCACACACACACTCTCTCTCACACACACACTCTCTCTCACACACACACTCTCTCTCACACACACACTCTCTCTCACACACACTCTCTCTCTCACACACACTCTCTATCTAACACATACACACACCCTCTCTCTAACACACACACCCTCTCTCTAACACGCGCACACTCTCTCTCTAACACACACACTCTCTCCAACACACACACTCTCTCCAACACACACACTCTCTCCAACACACACACTCTCTCACACACACACTCTCTCTCACACACACACTCTCTCTCACACACACACTCTCTCTAACTCATACACACACCCTCTCTCTAACACGCGCACACTCTCTCTCTCACACACACACTCTCTCTCACACACACACACTCTCTCTCACACACACACACTCTCTCTCACACACACTCTCTCTCTCACACATACACACACACTCTCTAATACACACACACACTCTCTAACACACACACACTCTCTCTCACACACACACTCTCTCTCACACACACACTCTCTCTCACACACACTCTCTAACACATACACACACCCTCTCTCTAACACGCGCACACTCTCTCTCTAACACGCGCACACTCTCTCCAACACACACACTCTCTCCAACACACACACTCTCTCCAATACACACACTCTCTCTAACACACACACACTCTCTCTAACACACACACACTCTCTAACACACACACACTCTCTCTAACACACACACTCTCTCTAACACAAACACACACTCTCTCTAATACACACACACACTCTCTCTAACACAAACACTCTCTCTAACACATACACACACCCTCTCTCTAACACACACACCCTCTCTCTAACACGCGCACACTCTCTCTCTAACACACACACTCTCTCTAACACACACACTCTCTCCAACACACACACTCTCTCCAACACACACACTCTCTCTCACACACACTCTCTCTCACACACACTCTCTCTCTCACACACACTCTCTCTCTCACACACACTCTCTCTCTCTCACATACACACACTCTCTCTCTCTCACATACACACACTCTCTAACACACACACACACTCTCTCACACACACACTCTCTCTCACACACACACTCTCTCTCACACACACTCTCTCTCACACACACTCTCTCTCACACACACACTCTCTCTCACACACACACTCTCTCACACACACACTCTCTCTCACACACACACACTCTCTCTCACACACACTCTCTCTCTCACACACACTCTCTCTCTAACACATACACACACCCTCTCTCTAACACACACACCCTCTCTCTAACACGCGCACACTCTCTCTCTAACACACACACTCTCTCTAACACACACACTCTCTCCAACACACACACTCTCTCCAACACACACACTCTCTCTCACACACACACTCTCTCTCACACACACACTCTCTCTCACACACACTCTCTCTCTCACACACACTCTCTCTCTCACACATACACACACACTCTCTAACACACACACTCTCTAACACATACACACACCCTCTCTCTAACACGCGCACACTCTCTCTCTAACACGCGCACACTCTCTCCAACACACACACTCTCTCCAACACACACACTCTCTCCAACACACAGACTCTCTCCAACACACACACTCTCTCCAATACACACACTCTCTCCAACACACACATAATATCTCTAACATACACACACTCTCTCCAACACACACATAATATCTCTAACATACACACACTCTCTCCAACACACACACTCTCTCCAACACACACATAATATCTCTAACATACACACACACTCTCCAACACACACACTCTCTCCAACACACACACTCTCTCCAACACACACATAATATCTCTAACATACACACACTCTCTCCAACACACACTCTCTCCAACACACACACTCTCTCCAACACACACATAATACCTCTAACATACAC